>NC_086097.1:106463920-107108920 GCF_963921235.1 Mobula hypostoma
CCTGCTCCACTGTGGTCACTAGTCTCACCAGCGTTAAGGACCTCTTCAATGGGTGACGCCTCAAGAAAGTGGCATCCATCATTAAGAACCCTCACCACCCAGGATGAGCCCTCTTCTCACTGTTATCATCATGGAGGAGACTGAAGACACACACAATGCTTTAGGAACAGCTTCTTCTCCTCTACCATCTGATTTCTGAATAGATTATGAACTCATGAACACTACCTTTCTTTTTGCGCTACTTTAAAACATATTTCCTACTGTAACTTACAGCATTTTTTAATGTATTACACTGCACTGCTATCACAAATCAGCAGGCACTTAATTAGATACTTCCTGTACCTAATAAAGTGGCCAATGAGTGTGTGTTTGTGATCTTCTGCTATGGTAGCCCATCCACTTCAAGGTTCAACGGATTGTGTGTTCAGAGATTATCTTCTGCACACTGCTGTTATAACACAAGTTATATGAGTAACTGTTGCCATCCTGTCAGCTTGACCCAGTCTGGCCTTTCTCCTCTGACCTCTCTTATTAACAAGGCATTGTTGCCTGTAGAACTGTTGCTCACCGTTTTTTTTTTTTGTTTTTTGCTCCATTCTCTATAAACTCTAGACACTGTTGTGCATGAAAATCCCAGGAGGTCAGCAGTTTCTGAGATACTCAAACCACACCATCTGGCACCAACAATTATTCCACAGTCAAAGTCACTCAGATCACATTTCTTCCCCATTCTGATGTTTTGTCTGAACAACAATTGAATCTTTTGACCACATCTTCATGTTTTTGTGCAAGTCATGTGGACTTGCGGCCACATGATGACTGATTAAATATTTGCATAAATGAGCAGGTGTACAGGTGTAACTAATAAAATGGCTACTGAGTGTATGTCAGTGATAATAAACCTGATTCTGATTCTTATTCAGTTAAACTGCTTTGGAATGTTTGCTTTTCTTCCTGTTTGATGATACTGAGGCATAATAGTGTAAATAAGGGCTCTAAATCCAATAACCTAAGACCACAGAGAGCAATTGTTTTCAAGAAGGGAAGGAACTCTTGGAAACAGAGTTTCCATAAAAGATAGGATGAGGCATAAAAAGGAGGGTGGAGGTAGCAATGTTGGTTGAGGAAGTAATTACAGCCCTGAGGAGGGATGATATGTGTCTGCAAAGCAGTAATTGAGACATGGGGTGACATGCTAGAGAGATCAAAATAAGTTCTTTGCATTGAACTAGGAACATAAAGGATCACACAGCAGGGAGTGTACTATAGACTCTCAAAACAGTCAGCAGCAGACAGAAAAGCACTCTTCTGAAAAGTACAGAAAAAATATGAGCAGTAAATTAAAAGATTTTGACTACTGAAATATTAAGTGGATTGGAAATACTGTAAAAGAAAACGTGCTGAGTTCTTAACAATGTGTCAAAGTCTGTATTAATTAGAAATTAACAAGTCCAAAAACTATAGGGCAATTATAGACTTACTTTTGGGAATGAAGTTTGGTAGGCAGTATAGGGAGTGTAGTGTTTGTGAAGAGATTGAAAAATTTACTTCGGATAAAAAGAGGGAGGAAATATCGTTAGTCTTTAATATCGCTAACAATAGTTAATTTGCCAAGCTTGGGTAAAATGTATACCAGGATATTAAGGGAAGCGATAGAGAAAATAATGGGGCATCGATCATCTTGGATCACTTCTCTCTTCATCAGGGATTGATGTGTACTAAATGCTTACTTCCAAGTAGTTGTGCTGGACTGACTGCAGCTCTTAACACTGATACAGATAGATAAAAACTAAAATCTTTCACTTTGTTAATATAGTAATTATCTATAATAACATTTAAAATGAAGCACTAATATATTTAACATAAATTTAGCAAGCATTTGCATCTGAAGTAGAGCTAAATCTGAAATTATCTGAATTTCTGAGCTTTAAACTACAAAAATTCTGCAACTCTGATACAAAGAGAAAAAACATAGTAGTCAGCGAGACAGTGATTACAAACTCATGCAGCAGATTCCCTATAAAATGAAAATCAATATTTCCACAAGTTGCTGTTACATAAAAGATAACCTCCATTGATTTTTTTTAGACTTAGGCCTCTCTGATAAAATCTAATATAAATTTTCGGCCATGTGGATTTGGATCAGGGTAGAGTGTGATAAATCCTGTGCATCTTTAGACCCAGATGATTTTTTTTGAAGCACGTGGTTGCACTATTATGCCCTGTGCAAGCAAAAAGCCCTGCCATCATCGCTATCAGAAATCTGTTCTAATTTTTATTACTGAGAGGATAAACCCTGTTCCAGATAATTTGGAAATTTCAGGGGAATTGTGATAGAGCTGATGGTGCAGGCAGCCTAAGTTGAGAAAAGAGCCAACCTGTAATAGCCTCCGTGCCTGTCCTGATTAAATGTTGCCGTAGATGAAAGGCTTGCCATCACCGCAATAAATTAACCAATCACACAAATCCCAAGTTGGTACTAATCCTTCCTTGATACTCTGATCCTCTGATCAGCTCAAGG
Source organism: Mobula hypostoma (assembly GCF_963921235.1). Lineage (NCBI taxonomy): Eukaryota > Metazoa > Chordata > Chondrichthyes > Myliobatiformes > Myliobatidae > Mobula > Mobula hypostoma. The sequence continues at coordinate 106,466,442 of NC_086097.1, forward strand.
AGGTAAAGAAACTGACTGGTGACATACAGAGTTCCAACCTTGGGTTTCACAGAAACTAGAAGCTAATGATTTCTCTCTGACTGTTTTACAGCAGAAGTCTGGTGTAAGCAAAAGTAAAAAAAAACCTCTGAGAATGAAAGAGAGATTGTCATTTCTTTGCTGCTTCTGTTATCAGTCAACTGAATATTTAACTAAATGGGAAATACATTGGGACAATTTATTATTTTGTAGATTATGTATACTTATCATGAACTGCAGGCTTCTGATGATGCAAAATTAAACCAATTGCTCTAATCACTCCTGCATTTCCAAATAGTCCAAGAAAGGAAAAGAAAATGCAAGCTGAGCAGCAAAAAGTGAGATACCTGTCACTGTGAAAATCCATGAAAAAAATTTCTATAGTCCCTGTGCAGCTTGCTTCTCCATTATCACTTTTTAATTACCCAGCATTTCAAAGACATTCATATGTTGGCAGAAAACATACCGCACACATTTTGGCAAGTCTTATCATCCTCTGCTCCCTCTTATCCACCACCACCATCCACAAACCCCACCCTGAACAAGATACAAGACTGGGCCGATGTGAAGTAAAAGATTGAGGAGATTGATTTTTAATTTTTTATCTGAACCTCATGTTGAAATTGATGCGTAGTACTGTTTTGTGAAATAAGTCAAAACATTTAAACACATATATTAAATTAAATTTTAGAAGTTGCAACCTGTATTTTGCAGTTTCAAAGTACCATCGGTATAAAGAATTTAGACTTTTCTAATCTATTTATTGAGATACAGTGTCGTACAGGCCCTTCTAGCCTTTCGAGCTGTGCTACAAAGCAATCCCCCAATTTGTGTCTATTTCAGCACTAGGAGTATTAGGAATAAAGGGGATGAACTTAGAGCATGGATCAGTATGGGGAACTATGATGTTGTGGCCGTTACTGAAACCTGGCTGGAGGAAGAGCAGGATTCGCTGATTCAGGTATCGGGGTTTAGGTGTTTCAAAAGGAATAAGGATGGGAGGTAGAAAAAGGGGTGGGGTTAGTAGCATTACTGGTCAGGGATAGTATCACGGCTATAGAAAGGGAGGACGCTGCAGAGGGAGTATCCACTGAGTTGGTGTGGATGGAAGTCAGAAATAGGAAGGGATCAATCACTGTGCTGGGAGTAGTCTATAGGCCCCCAAATAGCCCTCGGGACACTGAGGAGCAGATAAGCAGGCAGATTTTAGAATGGTGCAGGAAATACAGGGTTGTAGTTATGGGTGATTTCAACTTCCCTCATATTGACTGGCACCTTCTGACTGCAAGGGGGATAGATGGGGCTGAATTTGTCAGGTGTGTTCAAGGATTCCTAACACAGTATGTGGAACGGTTGACGAGAGGAGAGGCCATACTGGATCTAATTCTGGGTAATGAACCTGGTCAGGTGGCAGACCTCTTGGTGGGGGAGCATTTTGGTGAGAGTGACCACAAGTCCCTTAGCTTCAGCATAGCTATGGAAAAGGATAAAAACAGACAAAATGGGAAAGTGCTTAACTGGGGAAGGGCTAACAATGAAGGGATGAGGCAGGAATTAGCGAGAGTAAATTGGAAACAGATGTTCAAGGGTGAAAGCACAGAAGTACTGTGGAGGAAGTTTAGGGACAACTTGTGCTGGGTTCAGGATAGGTTTGTCCCATTGAGACAAGGAAAAAATGGTAGGAAAAGGGAACTGTGGCTGATGAAACATGTGAGGCAACTCGTCAAGAGGAAGAAGGAAGCATATGTTAGATATAAGAGGCAGGAAGCTGGAGGGGCTCATGAGAAATATAGGGTAGCCATGAATAAGCTTAAGAAAGGACTTGAGAGCTCGAAGGGGGCATGAGAAGGCCCTGGCATGTAGGATTAAGGAGAACCCCAAGGCATTCTATGTGTATATGAAGAACAGAAAGATGACAAGAATGAAGGTGGGGCTGCTAAACGATAAAGAAGGCAACATGTGCCTGGAGGTGGAGGAGGTTGGGGAGATCCTAAACGAATACTTTGCTTCAGTATTCACAAGTGAAAAGGACCTTGATCAGGGTGAGGTAGAAATAGAACAGGCCTGTGTGCTGGACAATGTGGAGATTAAGGAAGAAGTGTTGGATCTTCTTAAAAACATCAAGATTGATAAGTCCGCAGGGCCGGACGTGATATACCCCAGGTTGCTGTGGGAAGTGAGGGAAGAGATCGCTGGAGCAGTAGCTATGATCTTTGAATCCTCTCTGGCTGCAGGGGAGGTGCCGGAGGATTGGAGAATCACAAATGTAGTTCCCTTGTTTAAAAAAGGTAATAGGGAGAATCCTGGGTACTACAGACAGGTGAATCTTACATCGGTGGTCTGCAAACTATTGGAAAGGATTCTTAAGGATAGGATCTACGAGCATTTGGAGAAGTACAGTCTACTCAAGGATAGTCAACATGGCATTGTGAAGGGAAGGTCGTGCCTCACGAGCCTAATCGAGTTTTTTGAAGAGGTAACAAAAGGAATTGATCAGGGTAGGGTGGTAGATGTGGTCTACATGGATTTTAGCAAGGCATTTGACAAGGTCCCCCATGACAGACTCATCCAGAAAGTCATGAGGCATGGGATCAGTGGAAACTTGGCTGTTTGGATAAAAAATTGGGTTACAGGAAGAAAGCAGAGGGTAGTAGTGGAAGGAAAGTATTCTGCCTGGAGGTCGGTGACTAGTGGAGTGCTGCAAGGATCTGTCCTGGGACCCCTGCTCTTTGTGATTTTTATAAATGACCTGGATGAAGAGGCAGAAGGATGGGTGAGTAAGTTTGCAGATGACACAAAGATTGGAGGAGTTGTGGATGGAGCTGTAGGTTGTCAGAGGTTACAAGAGGATATAGACAGGATGCAGAGTTGGGCAGAAAAGTGGCAAATGGAGTTCAATCCAGATTAGTGTGAGGTAATGCATTTTGGAAGGACAAACCAGAAGGCTGAGTACAGGGTTAATGGTCGGTTACTTTAGAGTGTGGATGAACAGAGGGACCTTGGGGTTCAAATCCATACATCCCTCAAGGTCGCTGTACAGGTTGATAGGATAGTTAACAAGGTCTATGGGATGCTAGGCTTCATTAATAGGGGGATTGAGTTCAAGAGTAGAGATGTCATGTTGCAACTCTACAAATCTCTGGTGAGACCACACTTAGAGTATTGTGTTCAGTTCTGGTCACCTCATTATAGGAAGGATGTGGAAGCTATGGAGAGGGTGCAGAGGAGATTTACCAGGATGTTGCCTGGATTGGAAAACAAGTCTTATGAGGCAAGGTTAGCAGAGCTGGGACTTCTCTCTTTGGAGCGTAGAAGGATGAGAGGGGACTTGATAGAGGTCTACAAGATTATGAGAGGCATAGATAGGGTGGATAGCCAGTACCTGTTTCCCAGGGCACAAATAGCAAACACCAGAGGGCATATGTACAAAGTTAAGGGAGGGAAGTTTAGGGGAGACATTAGGGGTAAGTTTTTTACATAGAGGGTTGTGGGTGCCTGGAATGACTTGCCAGGGATGATAGTGGAGGCTAAAACATTAGGGGTATTTAAAAGCCTCTTGGACAGGCACATGGATGAAAAAAAAATAGAGGGTTACGGGATAGTGTGGGTTTAGTACTTTTTTTTAGGAATATATGGGTCGGTACAACATCGAGGGCTGAAGGGCCTGTACTGTGCTGTAGTATTCTAGTGTCTAGTGTCTAGCGTCTAGATTTAACCCTAGCCTAATCACAGGACAATTTACAATGACCTATTAACCGACCAACCAATACCTCTTTAGACTGTGGGAGCAAACCAGAGCATCTGGAGGAAATCCACGCAGACACAAGGAGAATGTACAAACTCCCTATAGACAATGGTAGGAAGTAAAGGCATCAATTGAGTTATGGATTTTTCAAGAACAAACAAAGAAAATGTTGGAAATACTTTGCAGCTCAGATAATTTCTATGGAAGGATAAACAATTAACTTCCTTGGCCTGGGGCTCTCCTTCAGAACTGGAAAAGACGATTATTCAGCAAGATTGGAGGAATGCGTCGAACAAAGAGGATATTTCTGACATGGTGACACCCTGTTCTAGATAGCTATGCTTTAGTCCTGGAGTTCAACTAGGCATTTCTCAATATGAATCAGGCACAAGGGCTTGATTAAATTTACATGTTAGAGGTGCAAAACAGTGATACTGTTCCAAGAAGCAAATGTTATTGTTCACTTATTGAAATAACATGCCTTCAGTGCAATGCTCTGGACTGGGACCCTACTGAGCTGTGTTTCTATTTTATAATTTAGAGTCCGCACAGCTAGAATGCCAAACCTTCTCTGACATATTAATTTCACTCAATGATTAACTAAGTCCTCTAGCCCCACAATCTCTGACTTCAAACTGCCCAAATTCCTTTCAGACCTAAATACTAAACTCAGACATTTTATAAATCAATTTATTTGTTTACATATTCTTGGCTTCACCCTCCCATCATCCCCTCCATACAACCTTCCAGATTATATTGACAGTACTATGCTCACTGATATTTGAAATTTTGTTCTCTTGTCCTTTTTAAATAATGAAGTGGAAGAATAATCTACCTTTCTTGTTATGTTTAAGCCACAAATAACTCTCCACTCTTAAAATTCCTTGATAGAATTACACCTGTATTTAATATCTGTTCCCTTCTCTCTTTCTCAATTTTAACTCAGTCAATCCCAAGGCCACTTTGGTCAGTATAGTTTCTTTGATGGAGCATTATGAATGTCCTTGGGATGAGAGCTCTGGTCTAATTCTTCCACAGTAATACCTATACCATTTAAACTCTCCCATCGAAGTACCATCAAGGCATGTTTAGTATTTTCAGCCTAATTCCTATTGGTTTTTCACAATCTTTAGTCTCAGACTTGGTGTTGCCCAATTGCTTGTTTTAAAGTCACCATCCTTTCCCCTGTTTAATACAACACTTGTAGTATCTGTTAAAAAGGATTGCTCACTTAGGTCACTATGTTATTACTGAACCTCTTTTAAAGAATTCAACATAACTTAAAATATAAAATGGGGTAACCAAACAAGAAGTAAATTCCTAGTCTATGCATCTGATCATATTAGAATATGCAGCACAAATGAGGTACAACATGGAATGCTGTAAACAGATCAAACATCAGAATGGGAAAGAAATGTGATCTAAGTGACTTTGGCTGTTGGTGCCAGATGGGGTAGTTTGAGTATCTCAGAAACTCCTGGTCTGAACAACTACTGAACCTCTTGACCATGTCTGTATGCTTTTAAACATTGAGTTACTGCCAAATGTTTGGTTGATTAGATATTTGCATTAACAATCAGGTGTACAGGTGTACCTAATAAAGTGGCCACTGATTGTACACCTCAACCTAGCTTGGACAGAAGAGTGGCTGACTGGCAGGAGGCAAAGAGTATAATATTATCCTGTAAGTGTTAAAACATACTTGCAATATAAAGACTTTCAGTTCCATTAACTCCAATATTTGAAAAACTAGCAGATAATAGTTATCAGATATTTAGCACTAGCAACAGGAGACAAACTTCCCCCACTGTCATTATGGAGTTATATATCCAAGATAATTCTGGGATTTTCATCTCCAGCATGCTTTGAACCATAAGGAAAATACTTTGTTGTGCAAAATATTGGATATCGTGATGTAATTAATTTAAAACATGTTTATTTTATTTTGGTTACATTTTTAGTTGGCAGGCAAAACTTGCCTCCCACATTCTTAAATTGGGACTGGTAGAATGTTGACCCACTGTTCAGGCAGAAACCTTTACAAGTAGAACTTTACAGTGGCAAAATTGGTAATGTTGGTGTGTCTCAGCTCCAGTGACCTGGATTCCAACCTGACATCCAGTGCAGTCAGTGTGGAGTTTGCAAATCCTCTCTGTGACCACATCTTTCTCCACAGAGCTCTTGTTCCCTTCCACATCCCAGAGGTAGATAAATTGGTAGGTAAAGTGGCAGTAGGTGAACTAGGGAAGAGCTGATGAGCATGTGAAATTGAACTCAGACAGACACCTTCAATGGCTTCTTTAAACATCATTCCCTTTTTCATGGAGTAGGGATATTTTCTGGTGGTTGTGTAATGTTCAGTCAGTTCCATTACTGGTAAATGAACCAGTTCAACCCAACCTGCAGATAGATCTGGCCAATATTCAGGCCTAGGCTGACAGGCAGTATGTTACACTAACACCATTAAAGTGCCAGTTTATAGTCTCCGTCAACAAATACAGTAGAACCACTGATACTTTATATCCAATGACATGGATTTTCTGAGGATCACTAATAATCGAGCTTAACTGCATCAGTGACATAAATACTGTGCCTAAGATACTAGGATCTGTGTATGTACTGTGGAAGTGATTCATCTCCTGATACCCTAAAGCTTTTCTATCACGTACAAACACAACTTAGAAGTGAGATAAAATACTTGCTTTGATTAACAAAGCTCAAGCAACTGGATGCCATCCAGGACAATGAAGCACATTTGACTACTACCTCATCCACAAGCCAATATGTTTATCTTCTACATCACTGGTGTACTGTGGCTTCAGTGTGTACATTTGCAAAATGCACTGAGGTAACTTGCCTTAGCTATCTAGCAGCAACTCCCAAACTTGCAACCTCTTAGTCCAAGAAATAGAAGTGTAGCAGGCAGCTATGAACATGACCATTTGCAACTCACTCTCCATGTTATATGTCATCCTGACTTGGAAGTACACTCAGTGGCCACTTTATTAGGTTCAAGAGTGGCACCCAATGTTGTCTTCTGCTGCTGTAGCCCACATACTTCGTTTTGTCACATTGCGATTCAAAGATGCTTTTTTGCACTCCACTGTTGTAACGCATGGTTATTTTGAGTAAATGTCCGACAGGAAGTTGACTGGTTCCTGTCAGCTTGAACCAGTCTGGCCATTCTTCTTTGATCTCTCCCATTAACAAGGCATTTTCACCCACAGAACTGCTGCTCACTGGATGTTTTTTTTCCCCTTTTTTGAACCATTCTCCGTAAACTCTGGAGACCGTTGTGCATGAAAATACAAGGTGATCAGTCATCTCCATCTGGCACCAACATTCATTCCAAGGTCAAAGTCACTTAGATCATGTTTCCTCCCCTGCTGATCTGTATGCTTCTGTGCACTGAGTTGCTGCCACGTTATTTGCAAGAACAAGCAGGTGTACAGGTGTACCTAATAAAGTGGCCACTGACTGTATATTACCTTTCTTCCAGTGTCCCTGGGTCTAAATCCTAGAGGAGGAGTTGAGGCCTGGGGTAGATCAGCAATGATCATATCAAAAGACAGGGCAGTCCTGAGGAACCAATTAGCCTAGTGTGCTCCTTGAGTTCTTCTTTTCTCTGTTACAGAATTGTGTGAGCACCTTCATCATCACGAGAAGCCCTGCAGTGATTCAAAATGGCTATCTGACAAATGCTCAGGGCCTATTAGTTAGTGAAGGGCAACAGATACTGGCTCTATTAGTGATGCTGAAATTCCAAAATATGAAGAAGTTAAAGAAAAATTAGTAACATTCTGATACAGTAGTAATTGGCCAGTTTATGTTTTCCTTTATCTCATCTACAAGACAAAAATATATATTTTTTTTAGGTAAATGAAAGTGTTATAACTATACTGATGTGTCCTGGCTTGAGGCACGTTTAATTAATGGGTTGTTATCAGCCATTCCTACATCAGGCAACTATTTCTTGATATTATATCAAGAACTGAATTTGCTCTAGATTGGTATTTGTGATAGCCGGGTTTTGTAACTCCAAAGCATAAAAACTAATCAAAAGCAAAAACACGGAGCTGAGCTGCAAATCTAACTTCATTTTTACTTTAAGGAAGACACGTACTTATGATGTGGTAGCGTCATGATATACTCCATTCACTTAATTTTACACATAACCTGAAATGAATTATATAATACAACTATTATATAGGTATCCAGAGGATAGAAAATTTTAAATTGTTTCATTTGGGCCAACAGTTTTAACAGCTGTGGCATAATTCTTTGTTTTCTGGGATAATGTCTTTCCTGACTAGGGGCACAACTCTACTTGGTAGGTGAGACAATCTCAAGTTCTGGGGCCTCCTCTGTGGTGGTTGTAGGAGTTGATTCTGAGACTGCAGGAAAGGTTCTGACAACTCTGGCCACCTTTCTTCCCTAACAATTGACTCTGCTCTCCTCAAGCAAGGAGGACTTTGACGAGCTTCTGATTCAGTGTCAGAGTAGTGTGTTTTGCTGACATTGCTCGCAGTGTGTTCTTTAGACTCTGAGCAAACTTTTCCACCAAGCCAGTTATACCAGGCTGGTATGGTGCATATGTAATATGTCTTATTTAATTCATTTTCAGGATCGACTGAAACTGTTCCGCAACTGTCACTGACTAAGTGTTCTGGAACACTAGTCTTTGAGAAGAGGCTTTTCAATACATCAACAGTGTGCGAGGCTGTAGCGGAGGCCATTAGGAACACTTATGGCCACTTTGTGGCTGATCCACTAGTACCAAGAAATTTGTCCCCTAGCAAATGAATCCTCTGTCAGGGCAATGCAGGTTACTTCCAGGAATGGACGGGTATTTCTGGATGTGTTGGCATCTCGAAAAGCACATGCAAGTTGCTTGATCTGCTCATCTATCCCAGGATACCATACAAATCTTTGAGCTGACTCCTTTCGACCATGCCTAGATGACTGGTATATAGCTCCTGCAAAACTTCAACTTTCAGCTTGGATGGTGCAATGACTCTCAATCCCTTCATAAGGTAACCTCCCCCAAGAGCAAGTTCATACAGGTGCCAGTAAAAATGAGGGAAATGGAGTTTCTGCTGCACATTCCAGCCATTTTGGGTGACCATGAAGACCTGAGACATTGTGGGGTCTTTTCTGGTTTCCCTTTGATCATCTCTGCTGTAAAAGGGAAATTTTGATTTGCGTTAGGGAGAACGTATCAAGAGGAGTGTCCTTTTTTGTAAAATTTTCAGGTATTTCCTTTATCAAGGGTAAACAGTTCATTCCATTGGCATTTCCACGATTAGTTGTTCTCCTGAATTCGATCTTGTAATTTTGTCCTCCAAGAAACAGAGTCCATCTCTGCATTTGTGCTGTTGCTGTTAGTGGAACACCCTTCTGTGGATTGAAAATGGATACCACTGGTTGATGATCAATAATGAAGGTAAACTCTCTCACATAGAAGTACTAGTTGAAACATTTTACACCTAAACCAGACCCAAGGTTTTCTGTCGATCAGTCCGTAATTTTTCTCTGCAGTGGCAAGCGAATGTGATGCTAAGGCTATGGGACGTCCATTTCCATCACTCATAACATGTGACATAACTATACCTATACCATAAGGCAAGCTTCACTGGACAAATGTGGATCATAATGCGTGAGTACAGTGTCTCATGTCACCATTTCCTTCACCTTTTGGAAAGCCACTTCACACGACTTTGTCCATTGCCTTTTCTTCCCAATCTGTTGTAATGAGTTCAAGGGGTGGAGCACAATAACCAACTTGGACAGGAACCTGTTATTGTAATTGACAAATCCTAAAAAGGATCACTGCTGTGACACAACATATAGCCTTGGGGCATCCATCACTGCCTGAATTTTCTCTGCACTTGCTAAATCCTTGTGCACCAATTATGTGACCACAGTAAGCGATGTTTGGTTTAAAGAACTCACACTTGTCACAGCATGCTCCGAGCCCATGACCTTCTAATCTTCTTAACGATGTCTTGAGATTTTGGAGATGTTTCTTGTCATTCGTACTGGTAAAAAATAACATCATCCAGGTAACACTGAGTGTGTGGGCAGCAATGCAGAAACTGGTCCGTAGTTTTTCCCAGAATGCAGATGGAGATGCTACTTCAATACTGATCCTATTAAAGTGATAGAGTACTTTATAACTGTTTATGGTGAGAAAAAACTTTGGACTCTTCTTCTATCTCCATCTGCAGGTAGTTCTCAGCTATGTCCACTTTGCTAAAATATTTTCCTCCAGAAAGATTTGCAAAGATATCCTCTATCCTGGCAGATCTATTTTCAGTAGTGGGTTGATGGTGACCTTAAAATCACCACAGACCCCGACAGACCCATTCTTCTTGGCCTCTGGGACCATTGGCATTGCCCAATGCCTCTACTCAAACTTGGAAAGAATTCCTTCAGGCTCCATGCGATCTAGCTCACTGCTACTTTATCATAAAGAACTTGATGACCTTCATAAAACTTGGGTGTGGTGTGGCATTTTCTTTAACATTATTTAAACCTTGATATGCCATCCTTGAAAACTGTTATGGCATCCAATACCTTTCTTAATTTGCTTTCATTTGACTCTATTATAGGGGACGTGGGATGCAAATGTTTGATTGATCTCCACTCAAGTTGTTGTCTCAGCCAATCACAACCCCACAATGTTGACCTCCCTGTTTTTACCACATTATCAGCCCAATGTGGCTTTTTGGTTGTTGTATTTCACTGTTAAGAATGTCATTCCCACAGGAATTATCTTTTGTCCAATGTAAGCTCTTAGTTGGATATCTGCAGGTTTCCTTTTAATATCTTTGAAATGTTATTTATCTCATTTTGTGAAACGACTAAAATAGCTGGTGCCCAATTCTATTTTAATTAATTCACCATTCACTTCTGGTGTAAGCCATTTTGCTTGTCTGTTGATAGTTTTCACATAGTAAATCTCATGGCTACGCAGTCCTGTGTCACTCTCAGCATTAGCCAACTTTTCATTAACAGCATGCAGATTAGTGCTCATTTTGAAACTGCCACTTGAATTTTTAGCCTTTTCTCTTCTCTTTGTAGTCCATTTATTTTTGTCTGCCTGATGTGCTCTTTTTATGTGTCCTACCTAGATGAATTTTCTGCAAGTTTTACACTTAAATCTGCATTGGCTGGGTGTATATGATCCCCTGCCACAATGGTAACACAATTTGTTTGGAAAGGCCAGTTTCTGTTTAGACACTGTAATATTACTCACACTCACTTTCATTCCTGACTGCACCTCAACTGTGTCTCTGGCTGCTGTTTCCATTGATACAGCAATCTCAAATGTTCTTGTAAATGTAAGTTGTGCTTCATTTAGGTGCTGAATTTGAATGCTTTCTTGTAAGATTCCACAAACTAAACAATGTCTGAGTGCATCATTAAGTACATTACCGAAATGACAATGCTCAATCTCTTTAATTCAGTCACATATGCTGAAATTTTGCTTATGAAACCTAAAGTATTCTGTAATCACAATGATTTTGGTTCTAAATTTTCTTGCATTACTTTCACAATTTCAGCAAAGCTCATTTCGGCTGGTTTGGTTGGAGGAGTTAAACTTCAAAGCAAATGATATGCCAATGCACTCAGCAAAACTGGTTCTCGTTTCTCATCGGCTATTCCATTTGTTTCAAAATACCACGCAGTATGCATGAGCCAGTTACCCACTGTGCAATCAAACACTTATTTTTTTCTGATGTAGCTAGCCACTTCCGCACTTATTTATTTATGATTATTACCACACGATATTCCCTGTTTATGCACCTGTGAATTTGTTCATTGTCTGCCTTTTTTAAAACTCGGTTGTCTTTCCTTTTCCAAAATCCTTTTACCCAGTCCTTTTACTCAATCACTTGTCACTGCACTTTTTTAAAACTCAAACATCTCACTGTGCTTCAACAGGTAGGTAGCCATCTGAGGTTTGTTTAAAAATCACTCATTGCCACTGTTCTGTTTTGTAACTCCAAAACATAAAAACTAATCAAAAGGAAAAATAAGGAGCCAGGATGCAGCCTAACTTCGTTTTTACTTTAAGCGAGGCAAGGCCTTATGACGTAGTAGCATCATGGCTTATGCAATTCACTGATTTTTACATATAATCCGTAATGAATTATTTAAACAAACAAAGAATGCTTAATCAAACAATATATTCACCATACAGTATTACTCAAATATTATTGAATTATTAAATACACAATGGTCAGGTCTTCAGAAAATAACACTGAGTAGACCATACACTCAATCTTTCTGAATAAGGATGGAACAGTTAAGATTCACAAATTTTCATAAATATCTGCAATAGTTGTAAGTTATTTGCATTCTGTGAAAATATTGTAGTAAGCAGTTTAGCATCCTTTTAGTGTGGTTGCACAACAGTCACATTTTCAAACATTTTCTCTTAACAGCAACACCTTCCTGAATATTAACCAAAACTACAGCTGAACAGATGGCAAATGGTTCAATTTTTAACCAAAAGAGACAGTGTTTAGAACTTCCCTCTAATGACTGAAAATAAAATAAATTTTGTGTAACAGAAGCAGTTGGGTTAAGCTGCCACAGACCACAACTTACTTGGAACACTGCAACTTGTACAACTCCTCAAAACTAGCCAGATTTACACACTTGTGATTCAGCAATGCTTTGTACAAACTGAAAATGTGAAAATATCCGAACAGGCTGAGTTGGTCACTTTTCAGTACAGAATCCAAATTGCTGCAAGCAGACAAAAGGTTACTGTCACTTTTAATGAATCATATCTTACTAGCCTTTTCCTGGCTGAAAATGGCAAGGAATGAAGCAGAATAAATGGTTTTTGATCCCAATTAGTTTAGCAGAAGAGGTCTGATACTTTGGTATAATGACGTTCACACTCATTTACTTCACAAACTATAAAGGACCACCGGGATTGATTTACTTCTGCTTGACATACTCCAGACAACTTTCTCCTCATACCTTATCAGCAATTTTTATCAACTTTAGACCTGATATGAGACACTAACACTTGCCAAATCTGCATTTTTTCTAAATACTTTAATAAACTGTTGTTCATCCATCAAAGTGGTAATCAGATATGATCTGACAGAGTTTTGTCTTGTGTGGTACAGAAAAGGGGATTCTGGGGGAAAAAAGGCTTTTCAGTCTTGATAGTTTATCAACTTGCAGATAGTGTGAGATTGCTTTCCCAATGACTTCATTTTCATTATCTTGCCAATACTCTGTATTCTTCCTAAACTCAGGATTTGACTCCCAGACTGTCCCTCTCTCCCTCTTTCTGTCTGTCTGTCTCTCTCTCTCTCCGCAACCATTTTGAATCCTCTCTTTCTTATCTGGCTAACACAGGCCTGCATCATCTTTTCCTTCTCCTGACAGGGGCTACAACAATGGGTTCTGATACCACTGCTCAACATTTGCTTCAGAAAACCCTGCCACAGGCTCAGATTAACAAGAAAATAGATAGCTGCATGCAAAACAAAACATTTTTCAGAATGTCTCCATTTGATTAATGGAGTAATGACAAGGGCCACTTTAATTTTAGTGCAGGATTTTCTACTCCACTTATCATGTCAATGACTATCAATGAATAATTTGGATTATTTACTACAAGCTGCCACAATTTATAGTTTTCACTGTCTGCTATCAAATTTAAACTACTCAAATTTTTTACTTACTTTCCAAAAAAAAGGCAATTCTATCATTACGGTTTTCTTAGTGTGTTACATCCCGAGTCTTAAAGGAATTTTAGTTTAGCTCTTACTTATTCTGTTTTTTTTTTCCTTTTTCTTTTTAAAATTTTATCCTCATGTGAACACAGGCCAATACATTTCATCAATGAGTTGAAAATAGAACCTGTATCTCAAAATTTCCGGTATATCTGTGGAATGACGTCTCACTGTCCTTTACCTTTGGGGCTGACGACTGGAAGATGCACTCACAGAAACTAATACAGTTGTCTTCATTTTAAAATCCAAGCATGATACCAGTTTTCTGTAACTTCCGAAATTATTTTTACTTCCCCATTAGCTGGTGTTCTGTAAGACTCAGACCATTCACCCAGTTTTCTAAATAATAATGGAAAATGTTCATTTATATAGTATTATTCATTTCCGTTGGATGAGAAGATAGGGAGAAAAAGATTTCCAAATTTAACCTCTTTTTCATCTTGTCAAGGGAAAACAATATTTGCAATTTTAACCCTACATCATATCACTCTGATGTATTGTTATTAAATAACAGTAATTGTTTTCTAAAAGATAATCATCTTATTTCATTCTTACAAGCACAAAATTATAATTCTCATAATGTCATATTGTCACTGATGTTGTTTTTCATATCTTCGTTGAATTTTTTTTCATTTTAAGGAACAGGAATCCTTTCATGAATTTATATTCTGTTTATTCATAGATGTTAATTTATTAGTTTATAATTGATTTTGTTTAAATCTAAATATATTTGCAGGTTTCAACTTTGAACTTCCCCACCCTGCATGATCAGGTGGAATGTATTTTGGATCCTGGGGCATTTTAGATAGTTCTACATGAAAACTGAGCAACGGAAGCACACACAATCATTACACATCATCATCCAAAAAGTAAACAGGTTTATCTGAAGGCTATATTTTAATGTGTGCCTGCTGTTCCCAGTTAAAGCAGTTATAGAAACATAGAAAATAGGTGCAGGAGAAGGCCATTCAGCCCTTCGAGCCTGCACTGCCATTTATTATGATCATGGCTGATCATCCAACTCAGAACCCTGCACCAGCCTTCCCTCCATACCCCCTGATCCCCGTAGCCACAAGGGCCATATCTAACTCCCTCTTAAATATAGCCAATGAACTGGCCTCAACTGTTTCCTGTGGCAGAGAATTCCACAGATTCACCACTCTCTGTGTGAAGAAGTTTTTCCTAATCTCAGTCCTAAAAGGCTACCCCTTTATCCTCAAACTGTGACCCCTCGTTCTGGACTTCCCCAACATCGGGAACAATCTTCCTGCATCTAGCCTGTCCAATCCCTTTAGGATTTTATACATTTCAATCAGATCCCCCATCAATCTTCTAAATTCCAACGAGTACAAGCCTAGTTCATCCAGTCTTTCTTCATATGAAAGTCCTGCCATCCCAGGAATCAATCTGGTGAACCTTCTTTGTACTCCCTCTATGGCAAGTATGTCTTTCCTCAGATTAGGGGACCAAAACTGCACACAATACTCCAGGTGTGGTCTCACCAAGGCCTTGTACAACTGCAGTAGTACCTCCCTGCTCCTATACTCGAATCCTCTCGCTATAAATGCCAGCATACCATTCGCCTTTTTCACCGCTTGCTGTACCTGCATGCCCACTTTCAATGACTGGTGTATAATGACACCCAGGTCTCATTGCACCTCCCCTTTTCCTAATCGGCCACCATTCAGATAATAATCTGTTTTCCTATTTTTGCCACCAAAGTGGATAACTTCACATTTATCCACATTAAATTGCATCTGCCATGAATTTGCCCACTCACCCAACCTATCCAAGTCACCCTGCATCCTCTTAGCATCCTCCTCACAGCTAACACTGCCGCCCAGCTTCGTGTCATCCGCAAACTTGGAAATGCTGCATTTAATTCCCTCATCCAAGTCATTAATATATATTGTAAACAACTGGGGTCCCAGCACTGAGCCTTGTGGTACCCCACTAGTCACCGCCTGCCATTCTGAAAAGGTCCCGTTTATTCCCACTCTTTGCTTCCTGTCTGCTAACCAATTCTCTATCCACATCAATATCTTACCCCCAATACCGTGTGCTTTAAGTTTGCACACTAATCTCCTGTGTGGGACCTTGTCAAAAGCCTTTTGAAAATCCAAATATACCACATCCACTGGTTCTCCCCTATCCACTCTACTAGTTACATCCTCAAAAAAATTCTATGAGATTCGTCAGACATGATTTTCCTTTCACAAATCCATGCTGACTTTGTCCGATCATTTCACCGCTTTCCAAATGTGCTGTTATCACATCCTTGATAACTGACTCCAGCAGTTTCCCCACCACCGACGTTAGGCTAACCGGTCTATAATTCCCCGGTTTCTCTCTCCCTCCTTTTTTAAAAAGTGGGGTTACATTAGCCACCCTCCAATCCTCAGGAACTAGTCCAGAATCTAACGAGTTTTGAAAAATTATCACTAATGCATCCACTATTTCTTGGGCTACTTCCTTAAGCACTCTGGGATGCAGACCATCTGGCCCTGGGGATAAACCATTCAACACAGATATTCTAAACCACTATTTCAGAAGTACCTGGTGATAGCTGGAGTGAAATGCCCATGGGTAAATAGCCCACAGGTAGGAATCAGATGCACCCTATTTCTATGCCATGAAATATCAACCCACTTGAAGTTAGTCCAAAAAATCTGGGAACTTGTCTTGGGTGTTATGGTGAATTTGTGGGTCTTCATTAAACTCATACTTGGCTATAAATATAGAGTAATTGTGCTAGGATCAGAAACAAAATGAACATTTGCAGCCTTCGTTTCTGCATCATTCCTTAGGAGTCAAGGACAGTACAGCGGCAACTTGTACACTGAAGCATCTCTGACGGGTACAACCTTAATTTTCAATTGTGCGATAACTCACATGAAATGCCGGAGGAGCTCAGCAGGTCAGGCAGCATCTACGTAAGGAATGAACAGTCGATGATTTGGGCCAAGAACCTCACCAGGACTGGACAGGAATGGGAAAGATGCTAGATTGAGAAGGTGGAGGTAGGGGAAGGAGTAAAAACTAGAAGGTGATAGGGTCAATTGTGCCAACAGCAAAGATCATGAGGATGGATCTAGTTGGTGCGGGAAGAGCAAACAAATGTGAAAAGGTCAAAGCCCCATCATACCAATGCTGCCATGGTATAATTTACTGTAATTAGTAACCTAGATAGGGAAAAAACAAGCCTATCTACTGGGTATTATTTCTCCATAGAACCATAGAACATTACAGCACAGAAACAGGCCTTTTGGCCCTTCTTGGTTGTGCTGAACCATTTTTCTGCCTAGTCCCACTGACCTGCACCTGGACCATATCCCTCCATGCACTTCTCATCCATGTACCTGTTCAAGTTTTTCTTAAATGTTAAAAGTAAGCCCACATTTACCACTTCATCTGGCACCTCCTTCCACACTCCCACCACTCTCTGTGTGAAGAAGCCCCCCTAATGTTCCCTTTAAACCTTTCCCCCTTCACCCTTAACCTATGTCCTCTGTTTTCCTCAGTGGAAAAAGCCTGCTTGCATTCACTCTATCTATACCCATCATAATTTTATATACCTCTGTCAAATCTCCCCTCATTCTTCTATGCTCCAGGGAATAAAGTCCTAACCTATTCAATCTTTCTCTGTAACTCAGTTTCTCAAGTCCTGGCAACATCCTTGTAATCCTTCTCTGCACTCTTTCAACCTTATTAATAGCCTTCCTGTAATTTGGTGACCAAAACTGCACACAATACTCCAAATTCGGCCTCACCAATGCCTTATACAACCTCATCATAACATTCAAACTCTTATACTCAATACTTTGATTTAGAAAGGCCAATGTACCAAAAGCTCTCCTTATGACCCTATCTACCTGTGATGCCACTTTTAGGGAATTTTGTATCTGTATTCCCAGATCCCTCTGTTCTACTGCACTCCTCAGTGCCCTACCATTTACCTTCTCCTTCAAATAATAATGGATTCAATGATCAAGCATAATAAAATCACTATGGTTACTTCCTGGATAATAGTGGATTATGTACAAACATTGTACTGTATCTGTGGTCAGTAGCAGCTGAAGATTAATTCTTCCCACGAAGGCCATGTTATAGGTGTAAGTAGCCCTGCTGCATGGTATGGAAAGACGTCCTGCTACCTCTTATTCAGCCATTTTTTTTGATGATGTTGACCCTTGTATTCTCTTCAGTTATCATCTTCTTGACAGATGAATGCAGGTTGCTTGGTGTCTCTTGGGGTGGCTCAAAAAGGTGTGGTGATATGAAAGATATGTATTTGAATTATTCACTAGCAAAAAATATAACCATCAGGCCTAAGCAAGACAAGTTAATCTACAAATTAATTTTAAAAATACTAAGCGTACACTTTCTCACCACAGACTTTGATTCCTGTACTGAAAAATTCTGTTTCTTTTGATGGAAACATTATTTATAATAGGAAGGAGATATTCAGCCATTGTGTCCACACTAGATCTTGGAACATACTCCTCAATTAGCCTCATTTCCCCCTTCTTTTCCTATTGCTGTATAACATTATATGTTATTCAGTTTTGCTATCATTTTCGTTACAACACCAGGTGTTTAATTTGCAGAGTGAGCTTCATAGATTTCTTAATCCAATTTTAAGCCTATCACACACAGTTTTGTTACGAAGGATATCAATATACTTATTTTAAAAATCAATTGTGAGTAATCCCACTGAGTATACCATATTTTCAAAAACATGCAGCGAGCCGACGAATTCTGCGGTTGTATGCCATTTATATAACCATATAACAATTACAGCACAGAAACAGACCATCTGTTCTTTGACCAGTCCAGTTTATTGTCAATTCGTATCCCCAGGTATTTGTAATCCTCCTCCATGTCCACACTGACCCCCTGGATGGAAACAGGGGTCACTGGTACCTTAGCTCTCCTCAGGTCTATCACCAGCTCCTTAGTCTTTTTCACATTAAGCTGGAGATAATTCTGCTCACACCATGTGACAAAGTTTCCTACCGTAGCCCTGTACTCAGCCTCATCTCCCTTGCTGATGCATCCAACTATGGCAGAGTCATCCGAAAACTTCTGAAGATGACAAGACTCTGTGCAGTAGTTGAAGTTCGAGGTGTAAATGGTGAAGAGAAAGGGAGACAAGACAGTCCCCTGTGGAGCCCCAGTGCTGCTGATCACTCTGTCGGACACACAGTGTTGCAAGCACACGTACTGTCGTCTGCCAGTCAGGTAATCAAGAATCCATGATTCCAGGGAAGCATCCACCTGCATCGCTGAGAGCTTCTCCCCCGGTAGAGCAGGGCGGATGGTGTTGAACGCACTGGAGAAGTCAAAAAACATGACCCTCACAGTGCTCGCTGGCTTGTCCAGGTGGGCATAGACACGGTTCAGCAGGTAGACGATGGCATCCCCAGCCCCTAGTCGGGGCTGGTAGGCGAACTGGAGGGGATTAAGTGTGGCCTGACCATAGGCCGAAGCAGCTCCAGAACAAGTCTCTCCAGGGTCTTCAGGATGTAGGAGGTCAGTGCCACCGGTCTGTAGTCATTGAGGCCGCTGGGGCGCGGCGTCTTTGGCACAGGGACGAGGCAGGACGTCTTCCACAGTACAGGAACCCTCCGGAGCCTCAGGCTCAGGTTGAAGACATGGCGAAGTACTCCACATAGCTGAGGGGCACAGGTTTTGAGCACCCTGGTATGCCACCATCCGGTCCTGCAGCCTTGCTTGAGTTGAGACGTTTCAGCTGTCTTCTCACCTGTTCAGCTGTGAAGCCCACCGTGGTGGTTTTGTGTGGGGAAGGGGTATAGTCATAAGAGCAGGGTGGGGGACTGTGAGGAGGGGTAGGAGGGGAGAGTGGAATATGTTCTGCAGTAGTTAAAACTGAGTCATCATTTTCTTGCACTGTTCTGACATTTCCTGCTATAAAATGATTTATAGTGAGAATAGTTATTTTTGAAACTGTTGTCTCTGCATTGACGACACTCAGTATTCAGCACTATCACCTCCTCAAAATTCATCACCACACTACAAGACCTGAGCCACAGTAACTCCCTATGTAAGTGGATCCTTGATTTCCTCACTGGCAGCCACTCACCATCAGCACAGGTGCACCACAGGTCTGTGAGCTTAACTCCCTGCTCTGCTCACTTTATAAGTATGATTGTGTGGCTAAGTACAGCTCCAACACAGTATTTATGTTTGTTGATGAGTATTTAAGTTTGCACTGTTGTCGGTTGAATCGAAGGAGGAGATAAATTGGCATATGAGAAGGAGATTGAAAATCTGGTTGAATGGTGCCTCATTAGCAGCTTCTTACTTAATGTCAGCAAAAGCAAAGAGATAATTATTGATGACAGGACGAAGAAGCCAGAATTCATTGAGGCGGTCCTCCTTAGGAGAATGGAGGTGGAGAGGATCAGGGGCTTTAAACTTCCATTAACATATCAGAGGATCTGTCCTGGAAACAGATTGTAAGTCCCTTTGATATTTCCTTTGTTCCACCCATCCCTTCACACCTTCTTTGATACTAAAACCAAACTTTATTTTCTTTCCCAATTCCGACAAAGGACCCTAGACCTGAAACATTAATTGCTTCTCTTTCCACAGATGTTGCCTAACCTGGCAGCTTGGATAAAAAATTGGCTTACAGGAAGAAAGTAGAGGGTGGTAGTGGAAGGAAAGTATTCTGCCTGGAGGTCGGTGACTAGTGGAGTGCTGCAAGGATCTGTCCTGGGACCCCTGCTCTTTGTGATTTTTATAAATGACCTGGATGAAGAAGCGGAAGGATGGGTGAGTAAGTTTGCAGATGACACAAAGATTGGAGGAGTTGTGGATGGAGCTGTAGGTTGTCAAAGGTTACAAGAGGATATAGACAGGATGCAGAGTTGGGCAGAAAAGTGGCAGATGGAGTTCAATCCAGATTAGTGTGAGGTAATGCATTTTGGAAGGACAAACCAGAAGGCTGAACACAGGGTTAATGGTCTGTTACTTCAGAGTGTGGATGAACAGAGGGACCTTGGGGTTCAAATCCATACATCCCTCAAGGTTGCTGCACAGGTTGATAGGATAGTTAAGAAGTTCTATGGGATGCTAGGCTTCTTTAATAGGGGGATTGAGTTCAAGAGTAGAGATGTCATGTTGCAACTCTACAGATCTCTGGTGAGACCACACTTATGGAGTATTGTGTTCGGTTCTGGTCACCTCATTATAGGAAGGATGTGGAAGCTATGGAGAGGGTGCACAGGAGATTTACCAGGATGTTGCCTGGATTGGAAAACAAGTCTTATGAGGCAAGGTTAGCAGAGCTGGGACTTCTCTCTTTGGAGCGTAGAAGGATGAGAGGGGACTTGATAGAGGTCTACAAGATTATGAGAGGCATAGATAGGGTGGATAGCCAGTATATGTTTCCCAGGGCATGAATAGCAAACACCAGAGGGCATATGTACAAAGTTAAGGGAGGGAAGTTTAGGAGAGACATCAGAGGTAAGTTTTTTTACACAGAGGGTTGTGGGTGCCTGGAATGACTTGCCAGGGATGGCAGTGGAGGCTAAAACATGAGGGATATTTAAGAGCCTCTTGGACAGGTACATGGATGAAAGAAAAATAGAGGGTTACGGGATAGTGTGGGTTTAGTACTTTTTTTTCGGAATATATGGGTTGGCACAACATCGAGGGCTGAAGGGCCTGTACTGTGCTGTAGTATTCTAGTGTGTAGTGTCTGATGATCATTACCAGCTTTTTCTAGCATTACTCTGCTAGTTTGAATTGTCCTGTATCCTAGCTGAGACTGGAAATACACAGAAGTGTAAAAACTCCTTACAAACAGGCGGGGATCAATTTTACAGCTCGTCTAACCGCTATGCTGTTGTGTGGCCAAACTGCACCGTGCCAAGACTAGTTGTATTCAGGGCTGCCGGAAGACATGATAATCAACAATTAATGTTGTATGAATATGTGATCATTAACATTGTGTACTGTTGGACATTATGACTGTTGACTTTGTAAATTGTCTGATCTTGTGAATGTCAGCTCTTGGACTTTTCCCATCTAAGTATTATGCTGTCCAATCAAGCTGTAGTCAGGAAATTTAGTTACATGGCAATAATTTATTCAGTGTTATACAATCATAGATTGCTGTCTTCTGAAGTGTAAAGCATTCTGACCACTTCTGGATCATTTTACCACACTTAGGAATTTCGGTTGGACATCTTGCAATCAACCTGGATCCCACAATTCATCTGTCTGCATGACTTCTTTCACAAACTCAACTTCACCGCTTATGTAGAACATTACAGCACAGTACAGGCCCCTTGGCCCAAGATATTGTGCTGACCTTTTAACCTACTTTAAGATCAATCTAACCCTTCCCTTCTACATAGCCCTCTATTTTTCTGTCACTTATGTGCCTATCTAAGAGTTTCTTAAGTGCCTGTAAGTATCTGCCTCTACCACCAGCGCTGGTAGCGCATTCCATGTCCTCACCACACTGTGTAAAAACTTACCTTTGCCATCCCCTATATGTTCCTCCAATCACCTTAAAATTAGGCCCCCTCATATTAGCCATTTCCACCCTGGGAAACAGATTCTGGCTATCCACTTTAAACATGCCTCTTATCATCTTGCACACCTCTATTAAGTCACTTTTCATCCTTCTTCGTTCCAAAGTGAAAAACTTTAGCTCGCTTATTCCCAAAGACTTTTTAAAAAATCAAAATAACTAAACAAATAAAACAGAAGTGTGGGCTTCAAACAAATGATCGTTTTTGCCAGTCCAAAACAATCCACCAAACTCACTATTTCTTACCCCCCCCCCAGGAAATGTATGTACCCCTACAGTGCTAAGAAATTTGACAGTTCATGCACCTTCCAGATTCACAGCAAGCTTTCAAAAGTCCAGGTTATTGTCATATTGTTGTTCCTCTCCACGCTTAGTGGCACATTGGATGGCAACCTCGCTGTTTCTTGCCTATTTTTTATAAGGCTGAGTTGCTAGCTTGACGCTCAACCCAGCACAGGTGGAGAGTGTAAACACGAGGAATTCTGCAGATGCTGGAACTTCAAGCAACACACATCAAAGTTCCTTCAGTTAGTCCTGACAAAGGGTCTCGGCCTGAAACATCGACTGTACCTCCTCCTAGAGATGCTGCCTGGCTTGCTGCGTTCACCAGCAACTTTGATGTGTGTTGTCAGGTGGACAGTGTGCAAGGAGCTGGCTGGATTCGAACCTGGGATGCCTCACTTCGAAGTTTGGTGTGGAAGCCACTACACCACATGCCGGCGATTGTCATATGGACAAGTACATGTATGCACAGGTGAAGTGAAAAGCTTACTTTCCAGGAGCATCACAGGTACATAGCAGTAGCAAATATCAAGTGTAAAATTTAAAGAGCAAGCGGAGCCTGTCAGAATTTTCTGCAGAGCTTGAGATCGTTTGGGTTACTATTAGGTACTAGGTATGGACAAATAAAAAGAAATTAGATTTAAGATGAATGCCATTGTGGGAGCAGCCATTGTTGGAATGGGCTAGTGTTACCATGGGGAGTTGAGGCTCTGGCTCAAGATGCTTCAGTGAGGAAAGGCAGTTTCTCTTTTTTCCTTATTGAACAGTTAGAGCTGTGGCAATGGTAGCCAGCATGGTGAATTGCTCCTCTTGTAGGATGTGAGAAGAGAGGGACACCTCCAGTATGCCTGACAACTACACCTGTAAGAAGAGCATCCAGCTGCTGCTTCTTACAGACCACATTAGGGGACTAGAGCTGGCTGACCTGTGGACCATTGGGAAGAAGGAGGGTTTGACTGACAGGAGTTATATGTACGTAGTTACACCAAACGTGCAGGACACAGGTATCCAGGTGACCATCAGGAGAGGAAAAGGGGATAGGCAGTCAGTGCAAGGTACTGCTATGGTCCTTCCCCTCAATAACAAACATATTGTTTTAGATATTTTTGTGGGAGGTGACCTAGCAGAGGAAAGCTACAGCAGTCAGGTCTCTGGCACTGAGTCTGGCTCTGTGACTCAGAAGGGAATGGAGGAAAACAGGCAAGCAGTAATGATAGGGGATTCATTGGTCAAGGGATCAGACAGGATGAACACAAGACTTGCAGAAGGTATGTTGCCTCCTAGGTGCCAGGGTCAGGACAAATCTCAGATCAAGTCCACAGCAGTCTTAAGGGAGAGGGTGAGCAGCCAGAAGTCACGGTCCATGTTGGTACCAATGACAAAGGCAGGGAAGGTGAAGAGGTCCTGCAAAGTATATTTAGGAATGTAGGTGCTAAGTTAAATGACAGGACCACCAAGGTGATGACCTCTGGATGGCTATCTGTCCTACAAGTAGGAAGATAATGCAATTTAACATGTGGATAAGAAGATGGTACAGGAAGGAGGGCTTCAGATTTTTGGACTTTCTTCCAGGGAAGGTGGGACCTGCACATACAGAATGTTTTGCATGCACCTGAACCAAAAGGGGGCCAATATTCTTGCAGAAAGGTTTGCTAGTACTACGCTGAGGAGGGGGGTGTTAAATTGGAGTTTCAGGGAAGTTAGTGGGGAAAGTAAATGTTAAGCCTACATACAAAGATAGGATATGAAAGATTTAACATGAGTTGTGTCTATTTTAATGCATGGAGCAGCATGTGGAATTTTGATATTGTGGCTATTAATGAGACAGTTGTAGGAGGGGCAAAACTGGCAGCTCAACATTCTGGAGTTCTGTTGCTCTAAAAAGATTTTTTAAAAATCACAAAGAGAAGGGGTCCCAGAACAGATCCCTGAGGCACACCACTGGTCACTGACCTCCATGCAGCATTTGACTTGTCTACAACCACTCTTTGCCTTCTGTGAGCAAGCCAATTCTGGATCCACAAAGCAAGGTCCCTTTGGATCCCATGCCTCCTATTCTCTCAATAAGCTTTGCATGGGGTACCTTGTCAAATGCCTTGATAATATCTATATACACTACATCTACTGTTCTACCTTCATCAATACGTTTAGCCACATCCTCAAAAAATTCAATCAGGCTCCTAACGCACGACCTGCCTTTCAGAAAGCCATGCTGACTATTCCTAATCATGTTATGCCTCTCTAAATCTTCATAAATCCTGCCTCTCAGGATCTTTTCCATCAACTTACCAACCACTGAAGTAAGACTCACTGGTCTATAATTTCCTGGGCTACTCCCTTTCTTGAATAAGGGGTACCTTGTCAAATGCCTTGCATGGGGTACCTTGTCAAATGCCTTGATAATATCTATATACACTACATCTACTGTTCTACCTTCATCAATATGTTTAGCCACATCCTCAAAAAATTCAATCAGGCTCCTAACGCACGACCTGCCTTTCAGAAAGCCATGCTGACTATTCCTAATCATGTTATGCCTCTCTAAATCTTCATAAATCCTGCCTCTCAGGATCTTTTCCATCAACTTACCAACCACTGAAGTAAGACTCACTGGTCTATAATTTCCTGGGCTACTCTCTTTCTTGAATAAGGGAACACCATCTGCAGCCCTCCAATCCTCTGGAACCTCCCGTCCCCATTGATCATGTAAAGATCATTGCTAGAGGCTCAGCAATCTCCTCCCTCGCCTCCCACAGTAGCCTGGGGTACACCTCGTCCGGTCCCTGAGACTTATCCAATTTGATCCTTTCCAAAAGCTCCAGCACATCCTCTTTCTTAATATCTATATGCTCAAGCTTTTCAATTCACTGTAAGTCACCTCTACAATCGCCAAGATCCTTTTCTGTAGTGAATACTGAAGCAAAATATTCATTAAGTACCTCTGCTATCTCCTTCAGTTCCATACACAGTTTTCCACTGTCACACTTGATTGGTCCTATTCTATCATGTCTTATTCTCTTGCTCTTCATATACTTGTAGAATGCCTTGGGGTTTTCTTTAATCCTGCTCGGCAAGGCCTTCTCAAGGCCCCCCCTGGCTCTCCTAATTTCATTCTTAAACTCCTTCTTATTAGCCTTATAATCTTCTAGATCTCTATCATTACTTAGTTTTTTGAACCTTTCGTAAGCTTTTCTTTTCTCCTTGACTAGATTTTCAACAGCCTTTATACACCATGGTTCCTGTACTCTACCATCCTTTCCTTGTCTCATTGGAACGTTCCTATACAGAATGCCACGCAAATATCCCCTGAACATTTCCCACATTTCAGCTGTACGTTTCCCTGAGAACATCTCTTCTCAACTTATGCTTCCAAGTTCCTGCCTGATAGCTTCATATTTCCCCTTACTCCAATTAAATGCTTTCCTAACTTGTGTGTTCCCATCCCTCCCCAATGCTATGGTAAAACAGATAGAATTGTGATCAGTATCTCCAAAATACTCTCCTGACACTTGACCAGGTACATTTCCCAATACCAGATCAAGTACAACCTCTCCTCTTGTAGGCTCATCTATATATAATGTCAGGAAACCTTCCTGAACACACCTAACAAACTCCACCCCATCTAAACCCCTCACTCTAGTGAGATGCCAATCAATATTTGGGAAATTAAAATCTCCCACCATGACAACCCTGTTATTATTACACCATTCCAGAATCTGTCTCCCTATCTGCTCCTTGATGTCCCTGTTACTATTGGGTGGTCTATAAAAACACCCAGTGGAGTAATACCTCGACACTGTTTTATCACCCCTTGTTCAATCCCTTCCGACCTATGTTCGTGACACTTCTCACGCTTAAACTTTTCGATGATTTTAAGTTCCCTGGCCCCCACCGCTTTATTTTCACCATGGATGTCCAGTCCCTATATACTTCCATCCCCCATCAGGAAGGTCTCAAAGCTCTACGCTTCTTTTTGGATTCCAGACCTAATCAGTTCCCCTCTACCACCACTCTGCTCCGTCTAGCAGAATTAGTCCTTACTCTTAATAATTTCTCCTTTTGCTCCTCCCATTTCCTCCAAACTAAAGGTGTAGCTATGGGCACCCGTATGGGTCCTAGCTATGCCTGCCTTTTTGTTGGGTTTGTGGAACAATCTATGTTCCGTGCCTATTCTGGTATCTGTCCCCCACTTTTCCTTCGCTACATCGACGACTGCATTGGCGCTGCTTCCTGCACGCATGCAGAACTCGTTGACTTTATTAACTTTGCCTCCAACTTTCACCCTGCCCTCAAGTTTACCTGGTCCATTTCTGACACCTCCCTCCCCTTTCTAGATCTTTCTGTCTCTGTCTCTGGAGACAGCTTATCCACTGATGTCTACTATAAGCCTACTGACTCTCACAGCTATCTGGACTATTCCTCTTCTCACCCTGTCTCTTGCAAAAATGCCATCCCCTTCTCGCAATTCCTCCGTCTCCGCCGCATCTGCTCTCAGGATGAGGCTTTTCATTCTAGGACGAGGGAGATGTCTTCATTTTTTAAAGAAAGGGGCTTCCCTTCCTCCACTATCAACTCTGCTCTTAAACGCATCTCCCCCATTTCACGTACATCTGCTCTCACTCCATCCTCCCACCACCCCACTAGGAATAGGGTTCCCCTGGTCCTCACCTACCACCCCACCAGCCTCCGGGTCCAACATATTATTCTCCGTAACTTCCGCCACCTCCAACGGGATCTCACCACTAAGCACATCTTTCCCTCCCCCCCTCTCTCTGCATTCCGCAGGGATCGCTTCCTACACAACTCCCTTGTCCATTCGTCCCCCCCATCCCTCCCCACTGATCTCCCTCCTGGCACTTATCCATGTAAGCGGAACAAGTGCTACACATGCCCTTACACTTCCTCCCTTACCACCATTCAGGGCCCCAAACAGTCCTTCCAGGTGAGGCATCACTTCACCTGTGAGTCGACTGGGGTGATATACTGCGTCCGGTGCTCCCGATGTGGCCTTTTATATATTGGTGAGACCCGACGCAGACTGGGAGACCGCTTTGCTGAACATCTACGCTCTGTCCGCCAGAGAAAGCAGGATCTCCCAGTGGCCACACATTTTAATTCCACATCCCATTCCCATTCTGACATGTCTATCCATGGCCTCCTCTACTGTAAAGATGAAGCCACACTCAGGTTGGAGGAACACCACCTTATATTCCGTCTGGGTAGCCTCCAACCTGATGGCATGAACATTGACTTCTCTAACTTCCGCTAGGCCCCACCTCCCCCTCGTACCCCATCTGTTATTCATTTTTATGCACACATTCTTTCTCTCACTCTCCTTTTTCTCCCTCTGTCCCTCTGAATATACCTCTTGCCCATCCTCTGGGTCACCCCCCCCCGTCTTTCTTCCCGGACTTCCTGTCCCATGATCCTCTCGTATCCCCTTTTGCCTATCACCTGTCCAGCTCTCGGCTCTATCCCTCCCCCTCCTGTCTTCTCCTATCATTTTGCATCTCCCCCTCCCCCTCCAGCTTTCAAATCCCTTACTCACTCTTCCTTCAGTTAGTCCTGACGAAGGGTCTCGGCCTGAAACGTCGACTGCGCCTCTTCCTATAGATGCTGCTTGGCCTGCTGCGTTCACCAGCAACTTTGATGTGTGTTGCTTGAATTTCCAGCATCTCTAGAATTCCTGTTGTTTGCAGTGGAGTAATTGACCCCTTCTTGTTTCTAACTTCCACCCACGGAGATTCAGTAGACAATCCCTCCATGACTTCCTCCTTTTCTACAGCTGTGACACCATCTCTGATCAGCAGTGCCATGCCCCACCTCTTTTGCCTCCCTCCCTGTCTTTTCTGAAACATCTAATCCCTGGCACTCTGAGTAACCACCCCTGCCCCTGAGCTATCCAAGTCTCTGTAATGGTCACAACATCACAGCTCCAAGTACTGATCCACGCTCTAAGCTTATCCGCTTTGTTAGTCATAGTCATAGTCATAATCATACATTATTGCTCCCGGGGGAAACTGGTTTTCGTTACAGTTGCACCATAAATAATTAAATAGTAATAAGACCATAAATAGTTAAATAGTAATAAGACCATAAATAGTTAAATAGTAATATGTAAATTATGCCAGGAAATAAGTCCAGGACCAGCCTATTGGCTCAGGGTGTCTCACCCTCCAAGGGAGGAGTTGTAAAGTTTGATGGCCACAGGCAGGAATGACTTCCTATGACGCTCTGTGTTGCATCTCGGTGGAACGAGTCTCTGGCTGAATGTACTCCTGTGCCCAACCAGTACATTATGTAGTGGATGGGAGACATTATCCAAGATGGCATGCAACTTGGACAATATCCTCTTTTCAGACATCACCGTCAGAGAGTCCAGTTCCATCCCCACAACATCACTGGCCTTACGAATGAGTTTGTTGATTCTGTCGGTGTTTGCTACCCTCAGCCTGCTGCCCCAGCACACAACAGCAAACATGATCGCACTGGCCACCACAGACTTGTAGAACATCCTCAGCATCGCCTGGCAGATGTTAAAGGACCTCAGTCTCCTCAGGAAATAGAGACGGCTCTGACTCTTCTTGTAGACAGCCTCAGTGTTCTTTGACCAGTCCAGTTCATGATGCTTCTTGCATTAGACGCATCTCAAACTATTGGTCTGAGCATAATCCTTCTCTATCACCTGCCTATCCTCCTTCTCACACTGTTTCCAAGCTTTCTCTCTATTTGTGAGCCAATGGTTAAGAAGGAATACGGTGCACTGGCCTTTATCAAACGTGGTTTGAGTTTAAGAGCCAAGAGGTAATGTTACAGCTATATACTCTGGTCAGACCCCACTTGGGAATACTGTGCTCAGTTCTGGTCAGCTCACTACAGGAAGGATGTGGAAACCATAGAAAGGATGCAGAGGAGGTTTACGAGGATATTGTCTGGATTGGGGAGCTTACCTTATGAGAATAGGTTGAGTGATCTCTGCCCTTTCTCCTTGGAATGACAAAGGATGAGAGGTGACCTGATAGAGATGTATAAGATGATGAGAGGCATTGATCATGTGAATAGTCAGAGGCTTTTTCCCGGACTGAAATGGTTAACAAAAGAGGGCACAGTTTTAAGGTGCTTGTAAGTAGGTACAGAGGAGATGTCAGGGGTAAGTTTTTTATGCAGAGAGTGATGAGTACGTGGAATGGGGTGCTGGCTATGGTGGGGGAGGCAGACACGATAGGGTCTTTTAAGTGACTCCCTGATAGGTATACGGAGCTTAGAAAAGTAGAGGGCTATGGGTAACCCTAGGTAACTTCTAAATTAAGTATATGTTCGGCACAGCATTGTGGGCCAAAGGGCCTGTATTGTGCTGTAGGTTTTCTATATTTCTATGTTCCTAGACATGATAGAGCAGGAAGGATTAAAGGGGGTAGGTTGGTATTACTGGTCAGAAGAAATGTCATGGCATTGCTAAGATAGGATTGACTCATCCACTGAGGCTATATGGGTGGAACTGAGGAATAGTCAGTGGGATTTAGAGGAGCAGAGCAGACTGTTGCATAAAAAATAAGGAAGTGATTGTATGTGATTTTAACTTTCCACATATTGACTGCAACTCCCATTCCCTAAAAGGGCTGGATGGGACTGAGTTTTTTAAATGTGTTCAGAAAAGTTCTCTCAATCAATATTTATAGGTCTTGTTGCTGTGGACTGTCATTTTAAGGCACAACAGAGAACTGAGACTAACTTTTGGATTTCTGCTGAGAGAGAGAGAGAGAGAGAGAGACACACAAGCAGCTTGTGGGTTGCCATAGTGACCAAGGTGGAGTTATTTGATGGACAATCGGTGATATGGTTTCTCTGCAGCGTGTTTACTTTTTACAAGGACAGTTACAGACACAGAGAAAATGCTCAGATTCAAGATGGATTCGGTCATTGAAGGACACCAGTGAGTCAGTCGCTGGTTTAAACTTTCAGTAGCCTGGAAAGGGATGAGTAGAGATCGATCCTGAGTATTGATAAATGACTCTCACAAGTTGTCTGCAACTAGAACAAGTTTGCAGGAAGGGAAGAGAGGAGAGAAAGGTTTGAAACAGAAGAAACCTAGTGACAAAGAGGTCACTGTTTGGACTCTCTCTCTAAGTAGCCCGTAAGGGTGAGTTTGAGTTCCATTCAAATACAAAGGTGTGATTGTCACATAGTTAATCCACAGGAGCGGGTTCTCTGGTGAGGGGAGTACCTTTGTGAATACCACTTGTGTGTTACCCCTTGTCTGGGTGTGGTAGTTCACTGAAGAAGGGTCCCCCTGTGGCAAATCACTGTTGGAGTTATTTTGTATGTCGTGGAACTGGATAAGTGGCTATCACGTTGTGTGTTTGGGGTAACCTTGTGGAATCTACCGGTGTGTCGACCCTTGCCTGGGTGGGAGTTCCCTTGAAGAGGGTCCCCTTAGTGATAAGCTACTGTTGGTGATAATCCATATGTGGATTCTGTTGGAGTATCCTGTGGCCACCATTTTGGGATGACCCGCAGCTGAATTCGGGTGTGGTACCACTTGTGTTGAAAGGACATTCGTTGAAGATCACTGTCGGTGATATTTCGTGTGTGGAGTGGAACAACTTCAGAGATAAAACCTACGACTATTGTTATCTTGTATTGCTGTCGTGGAATCTGTGGAATATCGACGTAATTGCCTTCTCATAACATTCACCTTTGGATTACAAACATCTCGCATTAATTAACCTGTGCATCTGAACTGAACTTTTCTTACCTACCAATCTAAGACTGTATTAATTACCTCCTAAGCTCGAAGAAGCTTGGCTCCATTATTAATCATTGCTAACCTATTTGATATATCTGAATTTATGTTACTGTATTGTGTAGTTACTAATAAACGAGCTCTAGTGAATAGCAATATTCACTCAGTGAATACAATAGCAACACTCCAGGTGTTTCCCATTTCTTCTGGTTCTTTAACCTGTTACGGGGTACGTAACAGTCTCAACTAGAGTGTGATACTAGATCACCCTAAAATGCTTCAAGACAGCAGGCACCTCCTTTAAGTACCCAGGGTCTGACAAGGAGTCCTCTTGGACACTGTGGGAGGCTTGTGCAAAAATTGCAGGGGCCCTGGCAGGTATTTAAAATGCCATTAGAGAGTGGCGGATGTGCTGAAGAACCAGAGGATATCTCATTTTGTTCCATTGTTTAAGAAAGGCTCCAAAAATAAACCAGGAAACTCTGCAGATGCTGGAAATTCAAGCAACATACATCAAAGTTGCTGGTGAATGCAGCAGGCCAGGCAGCATCTCTAGGAAGAGGTGCAGTCGACGTTTCAGGCCGAGACCCTTCGTCAGGACTAACTGAAGGAAGAGTGAGTAAGAGATTTGCAAGTGGGAGGGGGAGGGGGAGATTCAAAATGATAGGAGAAGACAGGAGGGGGAGGGATGGAGCCAAGAGCTGGACAGGTGATAGGCAAAAGGGATAGGAGAGGATCATGGGACAGGAGGTCCGGGGAGAAAGACAAGGCGGGGGGGGGGACCCAGAGGATGGGCAAGGGGTATAATCAGAGGGACAGAGGGAGAAAAAGGAGAGTGAGAGAAAGAATGTGTGTATAAAAATAAATAACGGATGGGGTATGAGGGGGAGGTGGGGCATTAGCAGAAGTTAGAGAAGTCAATGTTTGTGCCATCAGGTTGGAGGCTACCCAGACGGAATATAAGGTGTTGTTCCTCCAACCTGAGTGTGGCTTCATCTTTACAGTAGAGGAGGTCGTGGATAGACATGTCAGAATGGGAATGGGATGTGGAATTAAAATGTGTGGCCACTGGGAGATCCTGCTTTCTCTGGCGGACAGAGCGTAGGTGTTCAGCAAAGAGGTCTCCCAGTCTGCGTCGGGTCTCGCCAATATATAAAAGGTCACATCGGGAGCACCGGACGCAGTATATCACCCCAGCCAACTCACAGGTGAAGTGTTGCCTCACCTGGAAGGACTGTTTGGGGCCCTGAATGGTGGTAAGGGAGGAAGTGTAAGGGCATGTGTAGCACTTGTTCCGCTTACACGGATAAGTGCCAGGAGGGAGATCAGTGGGGAGGGATGGGGGGGGGACGAATGGACAAGGGAGTCACGTAGGGAGCGATCCCTGCGGAAAGCAGAAAGAGTGGGGGGAGGGAAAGATTTGCTTAGTGGGGGGATCCCGTTGGAGGTGGCGGAAGTTACGGAGAATAATATGTTGGACCCGGAGGCTGGTGGGGTGGTAGGTGAGGACCAGGGGAACCCTATTCCTAGTGGGGTGGCGGGAGGCTGGAGTGAGAGCAGATGTGCGTGAAATGGGGGAGATGCGTTTGAGAGCAGAATTGATAGTGGAAGAAGGGAAGCCCCTTTCTTTAAAAAAGGAGGACATCACCCCCGTCCTGGAATAAAAAGCCTCATCCTGAGAGCAGATGTAGCGGAGACGGAGGAATTGTGAGAAGAGGATGGCATTTTTGCAAGAGACAGGGTAAGAAGAGTAGTCCAGATAGCTGTGAGAGTCAGTAGGCTTATAGAGACATCAGTGGATAAGCTGTCTCCAGAGACAGAGACAGAAAGATCTAGAAAGGGGAGGGCAGCGTCGGAAATGGACCAGGTAAACTTGAGGGCAGGGTGAAAGTTGGAGGCAAAGTTAGTAAAGTCACACGGTGAATGGTAGGGCATTGAGGAGTATGGTAGAACAAATGGATCTGGATACAGATTCATAAATTTTTGGAAGTGACATTAGAGGTAGATGGTGTCATAAAGAGTGCTTCAGTACATTTGCCTTCATAAATCAGAGTACTGAGTACTGGAGATCTTCCACCATTCATGCTGCCCTCACCTACACCTCCTCCACGTCCCAGACATCCGCTCTCAGCCCATCTTCCCCTTGCTTTAACAGGTACTTTCCTACCTCCCCATGAGCCTCTGAATCTAGCAAATCATTCTCTGCAGCCTCTGCCATCTTCAAAAAGATCCTACCACCAAACACATCTTCATCTCCTCCCAACTCTCCACTTTCCGCAGAGATTGCTCCCTCTGTGATTCCCTTGTCCCTTCAGTCCTATCTACAGATCTCCCTCCAGGCATTTATCCCTGCAAGCAGAAGAAATGCTACAGCTGCCCACTCAGAGTCAGAATCAGAATCAGGTTTAATATAATTGGCATAGGCCATGAGTTGGGAGTGAGGCTATATCTAGTCTACAGCATTGCACTAGTCTCTGTCCCTCCCAATCTCTCTGCAATTTTCTGGCTTCTGTCTCCTCCCAGAAATGATCCACTGTCAGTGCCCTTTAATCACTCAGCAAAGTTCCCCAAAAATGCACCACACTTCCATATCTTGTTGTTAAGATATCTGCCAATCTCAATACCTGCCCCCTATTCAAAAGCAAATGCCCACTCAAATCTCCCCACTTCCTATAATTAAGATCTGAAGCCCAACAGCACATGCTGCAAAGTGCTGATGACCTCCCTTTGTTCTTGAGTTACAGAGCTTGATCTAGGAAAAAGAGAACTGGGGTAGCAGTCTTTCCTCAATGGAAGTGTGCAATGCCAAATCAGCGGAAGAAAGGCTTCGAGCCAAGATGATGGCAAGTTCCCTACTTCTGCCCTGTTTTTATGTTCTATGGTGGGTACACAAAAATTACGAGGTAATAATTTGACTTCATGATTCTTTGTATTCTGATCTCCTAAGTGTGCAGATGATGTATTTTCTAGACCCATAACTGCACACAGTAGAGAAGTTAATATTGTGACTGTAGTTTTGTGACTGTTAGCACTGAGTGCTGTCTAGTTCACAATGGTTAAAAATATATGTTTCTAGTTTATGACTTTTAATACTGGGTATTGTCTGCTCTTGAGTTTTGACTGGTGTCAAGACTGTTATACTAGATTTTGTCTGATCTGGGTAATGATCAGAACTGAGTACACTCTGGGACACTGGAGGTAACAGCTGGTTGATTCCACAATTTTTAGCATAGAACATTGTCTGAATTTGGGGCAGTAACCAAGTGTGCCATCTAAACTTTCAATCTTAAACATCAAAATTATGCTTTATCTAACGCAGGCATATTAGCACTCGGTATTTAGGGTCTGCATGTTGATAACCTGACCATCCATGACTGGAACAAATAATATATTCCAGGCAAAATGTTGGCTAAGTGTATTCAATTCTCCCATCTCCTCCATTCCCTTAGTGCCATGCATTGTCTCAACAATTGATACTGGTCCACACTTTTTTCATTATGGACATGGGAATTGTCAGCAAGACTCGCATTTGTTGTCAGTCTCTAAATAACCATGGTAAGATGCTGCCATTGCTCCTGTTCTTCTGGTGAAAATACACAAACAGGATCATTGCATGGTAGATTTCAGGATTTAGACTCAGTGGCAACAAAATAATAGCAAAATATTTCCAGATAAGAATTATGTGCTCAATTCTAGTCACCTCACTTTAGGAAGGATATGGAAACCATAGAAAGGGTGCAGAGGAGATATACAAGGATTTTGCCTGGATTGGGGAGCATGCCTTACAAGAGTAGGTTGAGTTTTTCCTTGGAGTGACGGAGGATGAGAGGTGACCTGACAGAGGTGTATAAGATGATGAGAGGCATTGATCATGTGGATAGTCAGAGGCTTTCTCCCAGGGCTGAAAAGGCTAACACGAGAGGACACGGTTTTAAGGTGCTTGAAAGGAGGTACAGAGGAGATGTCAGGGGTAAGTTTTTATGCAGAGAGTGGTGAGTGCGTGGAATGGAATGGTGGTAGAGGCGGAGACGATAGGGTCTTTTAAGAGACTCCTGGACAGGTACATGAAGCTCAGAAACATAGAGGACTATGGGTAACCCTGGGTAATTTCTAAGGTAAGGATATGTACGGCACAACTTTGTGGGCCGAAGGGCCTGTATTGTGCTGTAAGTTTGCTATGTTTCCATGTGCAAATTAGAGGGAAACCTGCAGGTATTGCCATCCCCATGCATCTGAAGCCTTTCTTATGATAGTAATGGTCATCTGAACAATCGCGAGCTGCAATGGAAAACGCCAAGATGAGTGCAATTTGTAGATGCTATATACTTCATCCAGCATTTGAAGTATTCATTCTTTTCAGTGCACCAGTACTGGAAGCAATGAACATTTAAGATGGTGGATGAAACGCCAGGTAAATGACCAGGGTTGTCTTGGATGGTGTCAGGCTTCTTGAGTGTTGGTACTCATCCAAGAAACTGGAGGGAACTACATCATATTGCACATTGTAGAGATGTGAAAGGCTTAGTGGACTCAGATCATTGACCAATCATCAGATCACCAAGCTGAAACACTAGTTCCATTCCACCCCTAACAGTATTCCCTGCTGTTTACATATTGCAAACTTCTGTGTTTACATATTGATATAGTATACTAAGAGATTAGTTTGAAGTCCTTAACTAAATACTTCACTTCAAACACATTATTAAATTTTTGCAATAAAAATATTTATCAGATTCACTAAATAATCAAGAATTTTTATCCTACCATCTTAGCCACAGTCAGAAGAATGAACCTGGAATGTTCTTTGTTTCTGTTAATCATCAAGATACTTTAGTAGTTCACCTCTGGCCCACTGAAGAGTGGAACTCAGATACTCAGTTAAAAAAAACGATTAAATTAGAAAGATTAAGGAATGTTGTTGGTGAACCTTAAAACCTTAAGTTTTCTTGTCAATCAATGATCAGTTGTGGAGAAAATCTTGATTGAGAACTTTGCATAAAATATCTACTTTATGATAATTATATACATACACAGTTCCATTAAATAACAAGTAACTGCTGTACTTTAACATAAATCTGAATAAAATAACAGTTTTTAAAATTTTTAATAAACCCTAGTCAAAAAGAGATGTATTCAACTCTCTAACCAGAATAAATAGTAACATACCGGAGAACTGCTGTCTGTCACTCCTATACTGCCATCAAAAGGTCCCCAGGTAGTTCCACCAGGTATTTGTTGCCGGCTGCGAATCTTTCGCACTCCATTTTTCTGGAATATTTCAAGCTCATCTGGGGCAAAAAGAGTAGATAACTATTAAAGTGGCCATAGGGTGTGCTACACTGTCATTGACTGGCAACTGTTCTCACAGCTACATTTGGAGTTATCGGATTGTTACTTGTTGCTATTCACTGCAATTTGTATATGTTAACAACACAGAATATTGAAAATGCCTTCACATTTGATAGTTTAAAGTACTAACCAAAAACTTCAGAACTCAATCTGACTAGTGACATATCTTACTGAGTCCTTACTGGGCTTATAATTCGTCCTTTGGAACTTTACCAAACCTTTGAAAACAAATTGAAACTTCACATAACTGAATCCAAGCAGATTTCATTTGGCTTCACATTTTACAGAAGGTATTGACATTCCTTTTTAACATAGATAATCAGGGATAAATTGGGAAGTAGGGTCAAGTGGAACTTGAAGCTCAGCTAAGATTCTGGAGAAGAATCCAGCTACGCCAGAAATGAAAATCAAAAATTGAAATGGAAAATATAAAATGTCAGGAATACTAAACTAACTTGTTGCTTCATTTTCAATTAGGCTAAAGGATCTACAACAATAAATGTTACTACAGTTCCTTCTTTTAAATGCTGAGACTTCCCAGCAACTCCAGCTGTGACTGTCTAATAATCTTTCAACTCTGTATGTTGGTGAAGGAGCACTTGGAGCTGAATCTCTTGGTCTCCACATTAGTATGGGGAGTGGAGAGGAGTGGGACATGTGTGCCCTTCTCTTCCTGTGGTCAAGGTCCATTGAGATTTTTCAGCACACCTGAACTGGCAAGAAGTAAGAAGCCTAATACAGAGAGAGACTCTGGAGCAGAGGGTCCCAACCTCTGCCATGGACCAATACTATTGGTCTGTAGACCCCTGGACTACAGGGATCACAAGCACATTTTGGGAAATGGAGGTTGGAAAGTGGAGTTTGGGAATGTTTTAAAATAGTTCTGTAAGGTTGAATATAATCCCTTCCAATTAAACTCATGAGCAATTTGCAACACAAATTGGATTTTCTTCTATTTAGCATGACCATCACATTCAAAGAAACTTTAATCAAGATGGAGACTATATGTCACTAAAATTCCATATTATCTAAAAACACTGACACTGATCAGCAATGAGATGACCTTTACCACAGGTAAAATGCAGTACTGGGATCTCCCCAGATAGATCAATCACTGAATAAACCTACAAATGATAAACAATATTATCCTGGGTTGTGTTCAGTTGACCTGTCAAACAGTCATAATGACACAAAAATATGACAGTTTTAATCTCCCAAAAATAGACAACAGGAGTTTTTTGGAAGAGAGGGGCCAAAGTAAACATTGGCCTCTTAGAGAATAAGGTGTGGGAAACAGTTGTAGAGGACAAGGAAATTACAACTAAATTAAATAGATATTTTTAGAAGTCTTTATAATAGAAAATTCTATTGACACCCTACTAATAAGAATAATATCAGGAATGAATTAAATACTATTATGATTATTAAAGACATAGAAAGAGGTAAAGTAGATGGCCTAAAGTCCATAAATTCCCTACCTCAGATGGCTTGCATCCTAGGATACTAAAAAAAAGTGCCTTTCAAGAAATTGAATGCATTGTTTGTAATCTTCCAAAAATCAAAGTATTACTAGAGGATTGAAAAAATGGCAATATAAAAAGTGAGAGGAACTTTACCAGAAAAAACCTACCATACCATACTAACAGCAGCATACCATGGGTAAATTTTAATTTTTTAAATCTTACATCCATCGCACAACGTGAGGGAGTAAAATTCTTTGTGTTGTGACTCCGTCGCAATGTACAGACATGTGAACTTATAAGTCTAATGGCTTGTAGAAAGAAGCTATCCCGTAGCCTGTTTGCCAGATGGAAGCAGCTTGTGGTTGGGGTTACTTGTGTCCCTGATGATCTTCCAGGCCTTCTTTATGCACCTACTGCTGTAAATGCCCTCAATGGAGGGAAGTTCACAGATCTGCTTGCTTGGCTGTTCGTACCACATTCTGCAGTGCCCAGCGATTGGTACAGTACCCATACCAGACCGTGATAAAGCCAGTCAAGGTGCTCTCAGTGGTGCCCCTGTAGAAGGTCTTAAGGATTTAGGGCTCATACCGAACTTCTTCAGTCAGCTGAGGTGGAAGAGATGCTGTTGTGCTTTTCTGGCCACACAGTACAGTCCAGGTGAAATCTGGCATGGTGTGTAGCGGTTATCGCCATCGCTTTACAGAACCAGCTGTAAGATCAGGGTCTGATCCCTGCCGCTGTCTGTAGGGGGTTTTGTACATAACCACGTGGGTTTCTTTCGGCTGCCCCATTTCCTCCAACCTCCCTAAGATGTATGTGTTAGTGAGCTGTGGACATGCTATGTTGGTGCCAGCAGCGTGGTACAACTTTGTGCCCAGCA
Organism: Mobula hypostoma; assembly: GCF_963921235.1. Taxonomy (NCBI): domain Eukaryota; kingdom Metazoa; phylum Chordata; class Chondrichthyes; order Myliobatiformes; family Myliobatidae; genus Mobula; species Mobula hypostoma. The sequence continues at coordinate 106,505,252 of NC_086097.1, forward strand.
CAAACTTTGCTGATTCGATTTGATGGAAATGGTGCATTTCACTATATGTTTTGATAAGCATGTGACAAATAAAGCTAATCTTTAATAAATGGTAATTACAGTCTAACATCTTCTATTTGAATAATGTTAAATTAATGATTAATAAAGTAATAATAGGGCATTTGGAAAATGATAATCTAATTAAGCAGTCAGAGCAGCTTCATAAAGTGGAAAATGTGTCTAACAAGCCTACTCGAGTTTTATTAAGTAAATCTCAATCAGAGTAGATGGACCTTTCTACTTGGATTTCCAGAAGGCATTTGAAAAGGTGCCTCAAAAATGTTGTCACATGATAAAAGCCACTGCTGCTGGGTGGAATACATTATGATGGATAAAGGATCAACTAACAGGAAGAAAACAGCTAGTAAGTATAAGGGAGTCATTTTCAGGTTGACAACCTGTGCACAAGACTACATAAACACCAGAAACTAGCAGCAGGAATAAGCCAATCACAAACAAGAAAAAAACTGAGATGCTGGAAATCTGAGCAACACACACAAAATGCTGGGGAGAACTCTGCAGGCCAGGCAGCATCTATGTACTCTTTTATCATAGATGTCACCTGGCCTGCTGAGTTCCTCCAGCATTTTGTGTGTGTTAGCAGGAATATGCCACCTGGTCGCTCAAGTCTGCCCAGCTATTCAGTATTATTATGGCAGTTCTACCCCTGGCCTCAAATCCTCCTCTATGCCATTTTCCCATAACCTTCAGTCCCCCAATCTTTCAAAGCTTTGACGAACTCCACTTCAAATATACCCTAATGGTCTAACCTCAGGGATCAATGTGGGAAACAGCCACTGTTTACAATATTTCTAGTTACATTTGTATGAAAATGAGCTATAAGAGGTTACAAACACTTTTTCTGTATTTTGGCCCATTTCATATCGTTTAAACCTACCACAATCAATTTTTCATTACCATAGGTAGGTGGCACTTTAAACCTACATATATTTACTGTGACAGAACGAACCAGCCAACCATGGACCCAGCGACACAGACACTGGAGATGAACTCTCGCCATCCATGATTCCCCAGTGCTGAAACCTCCCACCCACCCACCCACCCAAGTCGTCCTTAGTCCTGAAGAGCCTCTTTCGTTGCCCGGAGGCTCCCGTAGAAAGTGGGGGGGGGTGGTACTGTCATGGACCGGTCCTTGAAGTCTGCATTCTGGTTCACGGTCCGGTCCGTGGACTCAGGACTCCGGGTCTTCCAGCTGTCCCTCGTTTGATTGAGTTAAGCATAGGCACCTGATTCCCATCTTGGGGCTTGGAATATAAGTAGCCTTGGGGTTGAATGTGGGCTGTTGGTTTGTCTTGTCAGTCCTCCTTGGAGCAACCTGCTGATGGAAGGCTAGTGAAACCATTTGTGATCTCTAGGCCTGGATGGAGGACCACTGCTTCATGGAGTGTTGTTGCCACTTGTTGGAGTAATCTTTGCAGTATGATTTGGCTGTTTCCTGGGCCAGCTGAGTGGCTGTCAGCCACTCTGAGCTAAGGTAGGGATCTGGCTGTTTCTGTAGCCAGCGGAGGATGCTGGCTGTAACTGTGACTCGGAGCAACCCCGGAGCAGAGATGGAACAGTCTGTCATTCTTTGGTGTTTGTCTCTTCTTGTCCTTGCCTCTGTGGGTAAGTCAGGCTGTTTTGCTGTTGCCCTGCAGGGGGTATCTGTCTTGTCCTTGCCTCTGTGGGGTAAGTCAGGCTGCTCTGCTGTTGTTCTGTGGGGGGGGGGGGGTTATGTCTTGTCTTGTCCTGTCCTTGCCTCCATGGGGTAAGTCAGGCTGTTTTGCTGTTGCCCTGCAGGGGGTATCTGTCTTGTCCTTGCCTCTGTGGGGTAAGTCAGGCTGCTCTGCTGTTGTTCTGTGGGGGGGGGGGGTTATGTCTTGTCTTGTCCTGTCCTTGCCTCCATGGGGTAAGTCAGGCTGTTTTGCTGTTGCCCTGCGGGGCAACATGTCTTGTCTTTGCCTCTGTTGGGTAAGTCTGGCTGTTCTGCTGTTACCCAACAGGTGGACCTGTCCCACCTTGGTGTGGAGAGGTTGAGTCCTGGCTTGTCTAAGTACAAGTCTGGGCTCTATGTCTATGTTCTGTTCTGTCTCATGTTAGTGTTGTGTTAAAGATGAGTCCTGGCTTGTTGAAGGATAAATCCCGGCTCTATGTTGATGTTTGGGTCCCAGTCTGTCTCCGAGCTCCAGGATCCCAGGCCTCGAGGATCCCGCAGCCGGGCTCGAGGATCCCAGGCCTCTAGTCCCCAGCCACGCCCTGTCCTGAAGCCATGTCATGTCCTTGCCAGGTTCTAGGGTCCGAGCCCGAGACTAGACGCAGGTTCTGGGTCCTTGTCCAGTCTCGGGCTCGGAGGTGATGCCTTGTCTCCTAGTCCATGGTTTTTACTCGTAGTCCCACTTTCCCTTGCCCAAGTCTGCGTTCTTGTCCCTGCTTCTTGCCTGTATCCTGTCAAGTCCCTACTCTAGTCAAGTCCTGTTCCTTGTACTTCAGTGTCTGTGTCTTGCATTTGGGTCCGTTCCCAGCACCCCATTGTGATATTTACAGGCTTGACACATGCTTTCTAATAACTTTATCAATCTATTTTGCCACCTGAAATGCTTGTACATATGGCTGCATGGTGAAATATTGGTTAACTCCATTGTCGTGTAGCATCTGTGATCACCGATCAGGGTTCGATCACGGCCACTGTCTGAAAGGAATGTATAATTTCTCCCTGCGACCACACAGGTTTCCTCCTGGTACACTGGCTTCCTCCCACCTTCCAAAGATGTACAGTTAAGTTTAGTGAGTTGTGAGCTATAAGTGTTGTGGCAATTGCAGGCTCTCACACTGTGTTTGTCATTGATGCAAAAGGCTGCACTTCACTTTGTTTTGATGTACATGTGCCAAATAAAGCTAATCTAATCTGTGACATGCCAGACAGTTTTAATAATGTATTCAATTTAAAATATATATCACTTCTCCTCATTCATTTTCCCAAAATACAGAATACATGATTTTTTTAATCTGTTCAGATTAATGACTAAATATTTGAGCAGTTTCTTACACTATCTTTGTTTCTGTTCACTATAACTTCCTACAAACTGCCGCAGGATCAGAAATGGTATGTTCTCCAAACTGTGTCAATATCACAATGTATCATTACTGCTGTGCTTTCCCATGAAGGCATCTCACTCCACTTGCCAGCAGCATAGGTATCCATGGAATGTATTAAAAACTGTACAGGTCCACAATCCCTTATCCAAAATCCTTGGCCAGTTGCATTTTGGAATTCAGAATTTTTCAGATTTCAGACCCCCCCCCCGCCCATACCAGAAAACACGTAAGCTCAAGTCCCTTATTTATCCTGTTTTAGCTGTGGACTTTAAGACCCAGCAGCGCACCAAACCTACGCACATTCTCCCATATACTTCAAATCACCTCTAGATACTTATAATACCTAATACAAAGTAAATGCTATGTAAATTGTTATACTGTACTGTTTGGGGAATAATGGCAATAAAAAAATTTTATTTCCAACAAAAACATTCAATAAAACATAAAAATATACAGCTTCAAATGAACTGAATCAAACACATGGTAAATGACTTATTGGAATAAATGTAGAACGTCATTGTCACTCTCACTATAAAACCTCAGTAACTTGTCTTTCTGTTTATTTAAATCATATACAGTGGTAGTTCCAACTCTATTTTCTTCAGTAAGACGCCGCACAGACACACCACGATCAAGCTTCTGCAATAACTCCACTTTCTGCGTTATTGATAATGAAACAGATGCTTCCTTCTCTTTTTCTCATTGTTACCCATAGGGATATCTGCACCTCTTTTTGACATTTTCACAGTGAAATTAAACACAGTCAACAGTGAACACAAAATATCAGCGAACAGCAAAATGCACGTGTAACCAGAGCGCTGCGCTACAACTGACGTCTGGCGGCCTCTGCTAGAGCTGCCACGTCACACCTGCGTGACGTCAGCTGTTGGCGAAAAAAAACTCGAGTTTTCAGAGCTTTCTGGATTTCAGAATTTCGGAAAAAGGAATGTGCACCTGTAACGGGTTGTACAAAATTCGCAATTTAAGATTGTTTGATGTCATTTCCAGGACACAAATGTAAATTTGCCTGAGATATCTTTATACTTCATACTTTATTGTGGCCAAACAATTAGTACTAGAATGTACAATCATCACAGCGATATTTGAATCTGCATTTCACACTTCCTGGATTACAGATATTAAATAATAAAAATATTAAAAATAGTTAAAATTAGCAAATATTAAAAATTTAAATTATAAATCATAAACAGAAAATAGAAAAATGGGAAGTAAGGTAGTGCAAATAAACCAAGAGGCAGGTCCGGATATTTGGAGGGTACGGCCCAGATCCGGGTCAGCATCCATTCTGCAGTCTTATCACAGTTGGAAAGAAGCTGTTCCCAAATCTGGCCGTACGAGTCTTCAAGCTCCTGAACCTTCTCCCGGAGGGAAGAGGGATGAAAAGTCTGCTGGCTGGGTGGGTTGTGTCCTTGACTATCTCGGCAGCACTTCTCCGACAGCGTGCAGAGTAAAGTGAGTCCACGGACAGAAGATTGGTTTGTGTGATATGCTGCGCCGTGTTCACGATCGTCTGCAGATTCTTTTGGACTTGGACAGGACAACTTCCATACCAGGTTGTGATGCACCCCAGAAGAATGCTTTCTATGGTGCATCTATAAAAATTAGTGAGGGTTTTAGGGGACAGGCCAAATTTTTTGGAATTTTTGAAGAAATAACAGGCAGGAGAGACAAAGGAGAATCAGTGGACGTTGTGTACTTGGATTTTCGGAAATAATTTGACAAGGTGCTGCACATGAGGCTGCTTAACAAGACAAGAGCCCATGCTATTACGGGAAAGATACCAGCATAGATACAGCATTGGCTGATTGGCAGGAAGTAAAGAGTGGGAATAATGGGAGCCCTTTCTGATTGGCTGCTGGTTTCTAGTGGTGTTCCACAGAAGTCAGTGTTGTAACCACTTCTTTTTATGTTGCATGTCAATGATTTGGATGATAGAATTGATGGCTTTGTAGCCAAGTTTGCGGTTGATATGAAGATAGGTGGAGGCTCAGGTAGTCTATGGAAGCAGGGAGGCTGCAGAAGGATTTGGATAGGTTAGGAGAATGGACAAAGAAGTGGCAAGTAGAATAAAGTGTCAGTATGTGGACGGTCCTGCACTTTTGTAGGTGAAATAAAAGCATTGACTATTTTCTAAATGGGGAGAAAGTTCAAAAATAAGGAGCAAAGAGACTTGGGAGTCCTTGTGCAGGATTCCCTAAAGGTTAACTTGGGTTGAGTCAGAGGTGACGAAGGCAAATGCAATGTTAGCATTCATTTCAAGAGGACTAGAATATAAAAGCAAGGACATAATGTTGAGGCTTTATAAAGCACTGGTGAAGCCTCACTTGTAGTAATGTGAGCAGTTTTAGGCCTCTTACCTAAGAAAGGATGTGCTAACATTGGAGAGTGTTCAGAGGAGGTACACAAGAATGATTCTGGGAATGAAAGGCATATCGTATGAGGAGTGATTGATGGCTCTGAGCCTTTCCTCGCTAGAATTTGGAAGTGTTGAAAGGCCTAGACAGAGTGGATGTGAAGAGGATGTTTCCTATAGTGGGGGAGTCTAGGACACAGAGACCAGAGGGCACAGCCTCAAAATAGAGGGGCATCCATTTAGAACTGAGATGAGGAGAAACTTCTCATCTCACCCAGAGGGTGGTGAATCTGTGGAATTTATTGCCATGTACAGCTGTGGAGGTCAAGTCATTGAAGATACTTAAAGCATAGGTTGATAGGTTTTGTAAACACAAAATACTCTGCAGATGCTGGGGTCAAAGCAACACTCACAACACGGTGGAGGAACTCAGCAGGTCGAGCAGCATCCGTGGAAACGATCAGTCAACGTTTCGGGCAGGAACCCTTCGTCAGGACCGAAGAGGGAAGGGGCAGAGGCCCTAGAAAGAAGATAGGGGGGAGGGTGGGAAGGAGAAGGCTGGTAGGTTCCAGGTGAAAAACCAGTAAGGAGAAAGATAAAGGGGTGGGGGAGGGGAAGCAGGGAGGTGATAGGCCGGAAAGGTGAAGAAGGAATAGGGGAAAGCACAATGGGTAGTAGAAGGAAGCGGAACCATGAGGGAGGTGATAGGCATAGTGAAACTGGGATGGAGGAAGGGAGGGGAGGGAATTACTGGAAGTTGGAGAATTCAACTAACTTTACATTGTATGAAGTGGTGAAAATTGTTCTCTCCCTAGCACTATCAGAAAGCAGGTGTCTTGGAATGGATAAATGACCATCTTAATCTCTAAGCATGAAGCAAATTGATATCCACAATAGAAAAAGTCACCACCAGACTCTAAATATCAGCACATCCTCAACCATGTAAGTAGAATCAGAATCAGGTTTAATATCACCGGCATATGCTGTGAAATTTGTTGCTTCTGTGGCAGCAGTACAATGCAATAGATAATAATACAGAAAAATACTGTGAATTACAATAAGTAAATATATATTAAAAAGTTAAATTAATAACAAAAATAGAAATAAAAAATTATAGTGTTCATGGGTTCAATGTCCATTCAGAAATCAGATGGCAGAGGAGAAGAAGCTGTTCCTGAATTGTTGGGTGTGTGTGCCTTCAGGCTTCTATACCTCCTTCCTGATGGTAGCAATGAGAAGGTATGTCCTGGGTCACAGGGATCCTTAATGATGGATGCTGCCTTTTTGAGGCACTGCTTCTTGAAGATGTCCTGGGTACCATGGAGGCTAGTGCCCATGATGGAGCTAATTAAGTTTACAACTCTCTACAGCTTATTTCAATCCTGTGCAGGAGCCCCCCACCCCCCAATACCAGATGGTGACACAGCCTGTCAGAATGCTCTCCACGATATATCGTAGAAATTTGTGAGTGGCTTTGGTGACATACCAAATCTCTTGCAACTCCTAATGAAATATAGTCATACCTTCTTTGTAGTTGCATTGATACACTGGGCCAAGATAAAGCCTCAGAGATGTTGACACACAGGAATTTGAAACTGCTCACTCTTTCCTCTGAGGACTGGTGTGTGATCCCTAGTCTTACCCTTTCTGAAGTCCACAATCAATCAGTTAGGTACACATCTAACTGCACACATACAGTATGCACATTGCAATTTTGACTACAAGTTTATTTTTGTGGGAATCAAGTTCATGTGTAGCAAGTCTACTTATATGCACTCAGAGTCTTGGAGTTGTGCTTTATAATTGCCAAATTATACAGTCCCATTGGAAATTGTGAAATAATAAATTGCTGTGTTACTTTTATATACTTTAATGTAGGAAATATCATTCTTGATTTGCTGAGTCGACGTATAAAGAAAAAATTTGGAATGGTTTGGAGTGGTTGTATCACGAGTAAACCCTTCTTGCACATACAATGGCATTACAAGGATCCTTGCAGCAAACTGTATTATAACAAACAAAAGCAAGGTGGCCTCATTTTGTGGGTTGGTACATATTTAGCCTTTCAGCTTCTGGCATTAGTAATATTTGAAATGCAAGAAATACATATACCTTCATAGTGCCATTAAAAGAAACAAATGTCATCATGCCTTCATGGCACTGAAAACTGCCAACAATCTGTCCTCTGACAATGGTGTAAGATGCAGTGCCATTATCTTAAAGCTACAGGCTGCACTGATGAGAAATAGTTGCCAGCATCAAAGTTCATTCTAAACTGTATCTGTTCACTTGGAAATGGAGTATGGAACAGAATTACACAGGGGAATAATTTTGCTAACCCTCAAAAATTGGTGCTGGTATTGCAATGAGCAATTAACTTGAGCCTGTTCAATGAATTGTATGCAGAAACCAGGCCATGGCCAGGCAAACAGAGACTCCAATCACAATCCAAGCTGCTTGCTATCACATACCAGATACATATTGAGGGAGAGCAACCATTTTAATTTTTGGTTTTCTACAGTCTTTGATGACCATACTTGCAGGAAGTGCATCCAACTTCCTCAAGTTGAAGGAAAGGTGCCATGGTAGTGTAGCAATTAGCGCAGCACTAAGACAGTTCGGGGCATTCCGGAGTTTGGAGTTCAATGGTAGTGCCATTCTGTAGGGGGTCTTAGTGTACCCTTCCTGTAGAATGTGTGGGATTTCCCAGTTTCCTCTGACAGTCTAAAGATGTACAGGGTAGGTTAATTGGTCATTGTAAATTGTCCCATGATTTGGTTAGGGTTTACTGGGTTTGTTGGGGTTTGCTGGGGTGGTGTGGCTCAAAGGGCAAGGGCCTACTCCGTGCTGTATCGATAAATAAAATAAAATCAAAATTAACTTCAGCTTCTAGAGGTCCCAGAACAGATCCCTGAGGCACACCACTGGTCACTGACTACCATGCAGAATATGACCCATCTACAACCACTCTGTCTTCTGAGGGAAAGCCAGTTCCGGATCCACAAAGCAATGTACCCTTGAATCCCATGCCTCCTTACTTTCTCAATAATCCTTGCATGTGGTACCTTATCAAATGCCTTGCTGAAATCCATATACACTACATCTACAGCTCTACCTTCATCAATGTGTTTAGTGACATCCTCAAAAAATTTTATCAGGCTTGTCAGGCACGACCTGCCTTTGACAAAGCCATGCTGACTATTCCTAATCATAACATGCCTCTCCAAATGTTCATAAATCCTGCCTCAGGATCTTCTCCATCAACTTATCAACCACTAAAGTAAGACTCACTGGCCTATAATTTCCTGGGCTATCTCTACTCCCTTTTTTTTGAAAGAAATTCAGCTCAAACTCCTAATGAGACATAGCTGCTGACATGCCTTCTTTGTAAGTGCATCAATATGTTCAGCCCCAGATAGATCCTCAGAGATTTTGACATCCAGGAACTTGAAACTGCTCACTCTTTCCACTTCTGATCCCTTCATGGGGACTGGTGGTTCCCTCGACTTACCCTTCAGAATCCAGTCCTTGGATTTATTGATGTTGAGTGTGTAACATGCTGTAGGGTTTCACTGCTGTGTAACATGCTATAAGGTTTTACTGATAATGTAATGGTTTCTCTGTTGCAGTAATGTTTGGGTTATGACTAGAGATAACGGGGTTTGAAATGCTGTTGTTCGTTCTTATGAGTCTGGAAGAGAGATTTTCGTGGTCTTTTGCCAGGGAGAGATGAGGAGAGGAGATGCCAATGGAGAGAGTTGGTAGACTGCCGGATGGGGTGGACTTGCAGCGAGGGTCCAAAGAGCAGTGTTACGTACCTCATGGGTATCTTGTGACTATCTTATGACCATGATGTAATTGAGTATCTTGTGAGCCTGATGTAATGGTCTTGTGATGGTGGGGTGATGTAATTTTCCCACCAGTGTGAGGTCATGTGATGACATGTTCTCAACAGGTATATAACGGGAAACCCCTGTTAGGCAGTTTCAGTTTAGTTCGTCAGTTAATTTGACAGTTACTCAGTTATGCTGTGTATTCGTCTCATAATGCAGTTTCGTTTTAAAGTGGAGTTTTACTTTCTATTGTAAGTCTAATATTGGAGAGTGAAGACCTTATTAAAGTACGGGAACCTGAAGGATCGAGCAAAGTTGGTGTCCTTTGGCCGTTTAATACAGGATCGACCTTATGGAATCTTCTTTCAGAAATATTGACCTGCATCTAAGATAACTCCTGCAAGATCAGGGAAGTTCGTGCAGTGGTCACTCGCCAGAAAAAGGTTAGTTCCTTTAAGCCGTTTTATTTCCTTCATCGTGAGTCCTTTGGACAGAATCAGCAGTAATGTCACGTCTCCAAAGAAATCCATTTCCAGAGAAGTCTCTCCTATTTGACTGTGTAAATCACTTGGACCTTCGAATTCACCATTTTAAGACTGTGTTCGAATCTACCACTTTACGAACTGTTTTTGAATGTACCATTTTAAGAACTGTTCCAGAGTTGCTGTATAGCAGTTAACTTCCGGTTAAGTTGGTCGTTTGAATACTTTTTGCTGTTGTTGAGCAGAGTTTAATAAATGTTTGTTTATAAAACTTAACTCAATTATATATTCATTGTTGCTGGTCATGTGACAGCAGCGACGATTGGAAGAGGTCAATGGTGGACGATCGGCTTATCAGTGAGCCCCAAAATTGCACAACAGACTGTTTAATAAGATTGGGCCCTTTTTTTAAAATCTTTTTTTCATTTCTTTACTAACCATATAGTCAAAGTAAGAATTATAAAGCTTAATTGTTTAATCGTATATTGTGTACTGTTTGTTATTTCGGGGTACTGATTTGTAACAGGGGACACATCGCGCAGCATCCACCCACTTGAGATTTCTTAAGTTTGGCCAGGCTGGGGGCTATCACCCCCTATATAAAGCCACTAGCTGAAGCAAGAGTTACAATCGTGGGGGCTATGTTCAGGATTGATTCCGTTGGATGCTGTGTGATTACTCTGAGCAATGAACTAGTGGGGCAGATATTTGTACCCCAAATGAAGTCGGAGATTGAAGAATACTGCAAGTCATGCATTCGATGCATACGGCGGAAGACACTGCCTACGTGGGCAGCTCCCTTGTCCCACTGGCAGAGCGCGGGGCCTCTGGACCTGGTGTGTATGGATTTCCTGTCAATAGAACCCAATTTCAGCAACACGGTGAATGTCTTGGTCATCATGGACCACTACACCAGATATGCTCAGGCTTTTCCTACCAAGGACCAGAGGATGTCTACAGTGGCAAAGGTGTTATGGGAGAAGTATTTCATCTATTATGACCTTACCAGGTGAATACATAGTGATCAGAGACAGGGTTTCGAGAGCAGACTCATCCATGAGTTACTGGGCATGCTTGGAGTTGAGAGGACGTGGTCCTCGACTTATCACCCGGAGGGTGATCCCCAGTCAGAGAGGTTTAATCGGACCTTGCTAGACATGCTCGGGACCCTGGAGATCAACAACAAGAGCAGGTGGAGTCAACATATTGGGCATCTGGTTCACAGTTGTAATTGTACACAAAATGAAACTACTGGGTACTCGTCGTATTATCTGATGTTTGGGCGCGAGGCAAGGTTGCCCATTGACCTTTGTTTTGGGACCGACAAGGGTGACTTACCACCAAAGACTTATCTGAAGTATGTGTCTGATATGAGAAGAGAGTTGAAAAGGGCTTATGAATTAGCTGGGGTCATGGCTGCCCAGCAGAATCAAGGGAATGAGAGAAGGTATGATCAAAAGGTGACGTTCTCCCAACTCCTGCCGGGAGACAGTCCTCATAAGGAATTTGGGGTTACCTGGAAAGCATAAGTTGGCTGACCGCTGGGCGGCTAAACCCTATGTGGTGGAGAGTCAGATGCCAAACCTACCAGTTTTCTGGATGAAACCAGAGGATGAGAATGGGCCTGTCAAGATTCTCCATTGGAACCACCTGTTGCCCCTGGGACAAGAGGTGCAGGTAGACCCAGAACCCGACTTGAAGCCTACACCTAGTAAGAGGACTCTTCGGAAACACGGGGTGTCTACTGGGCCCCCAACAGGCGAGGTTAGGCTGGCCCCCACCCCTGAAAGGGATACTGATTTGGAGGATGAGGACCTGGATGTGTGGTATATGCTGCTTTTCGCTAACTCCCCATTGATTGAGGAAGAGACTCCCGGCCCTTGTCCCATTGAGACAGGTGAAGTTGGGGGGGGGGCGGCGGGCTGGCTATCTGTGGGCAGCCTGGTTTGCAGCGGGACTCTGCAGGGGAGGAAGCGGGGTTTGGTCACGGAACAGAGGGCTCCGAGTTGCAGGTGGGCACGAGCGATAGATCGGGGGAGGCCTTGCCAGGTAGATCGGAAGTATTCCCAGTAGTGTCGGAACCTGAAGAGTTAGATGATGGGGTGCGGAGGTCTCAAAGAATTAGGAGACCACCAGATGGTTGGCCTACGTAGCACCAGGGGAACAGAGTGTGACCCCTACTGTGCCGGAGAGCTATGTCACTGCCTTTTACACCTGGATTGGGCTTTGTGTTTTGCAGGAAAGGTTAGCGAATTATCTCAACGTCATGAGGACATGACTAAATTTGGTGGGGGGGGGGAAGAGTGTAACATGCTGTAAGATTTCACTGATAATGTAATGGTTACTCTGTTGCAGCAATGTTTTGGTTATGACTAGAGATAACGGTGTCTGGAATGCTGTTGATGTTTCTTGTGAGCTGGAAGAGAGATTTTGCGGTCTTTTGCTGGGAAGAGATGAGGAGAGAAGACACGAATGGAGAGAGTTGGTCGACCGCTGGACGGGGTGGACTTGGAGCGAGAGTCTGAAGGGCAGCGACGATCGGAGGTCGATGGTGGACGATGGGTTTATCAGTGAGTTCCAACATTGCGCAACAGACTGTTTAATAAGATTGGGTTCTTTTTTCTTTTTTTCGTTTCTTTACTAACCATATAGTCAAAGTAAGAATTATAAAGTTTAATCGCATATTGTGTACTGTTTGTTATTTCGGGGTACTGATTTATAACAGGGACACATCGTGCAGCATCCACCCAAATGAGATTTCTTAAGTTTGGCCGGGCTGGGGGCTATCACCCCCTATATTAAGCTGCTAACCGAAACGAGAGTTACAAGTGTAAGGTTGTTGCTGTGACACCACTCAACTAGCTGCTCTATCTCGCCCCTGTGTGCCTCCTCATCATCATCGAAAGTTCTGCCAACAATAGTTGTGTCAATAGCAAACTTATAGATGGTGCTTGTGCCATGCCTAGCCATACAGTGGTGGGTGTAGACAGCAGAGCAGTGCTCTAAGCACACATCCTTGATGTGCACCAATGTTAATAGTCAGCGAAGTGGAATTGCTATGCTTGATCCACACAAACCATAGAAAAACTACAGCACAGAAACAGGCCTTTTGGCCCTTCTTGGCTGTGCCGAACCATTTTCTGCCTAGTCCCACTGACCTGCACACAGACCATATCCCTCCATACACCTCCCATCCATGCATCTGTCCAATTTATTCTTAAATGTTAAAAAAGAACCTGCATTTACCACCTCGTCTGGCAGCTCATTCCATACTCCCACCACTCTCTGTGAAGAAGCCCCCCCTAATGTTCCCTTTAAACTCACCCTTAACCCATGTCCTCTGGTTTTTTTCTCCCCTTGCCTCAGTGGAAAAAGCCTGCTTGCATTCACTCTATCTATACACATCATAATTTTATATACCTCTATCAAATCTCCCCTCATTCTTCTACGCTCCAGGGAATAAAGTCCTAACCTATTCAACCTTTCTCTGTAACTGAGTTTCTCAAGTCCTGGCAACATCCTTGTAAACCTTCTCTGCACTCTTTCAACCTTATTTATATCCTTCCTGTAATTTGGTGACCAAAACTGAACACAATACTCCAGATTCAGCCTCACCAATGCCTTATACAACCTCATCAAAATATTCCAACTCTTATACTCAGTACTTTGATTAATAAAGGCCAATGTACCAAAAGCTCTCTTTACAACCCTATCTACCTGCGACACCACTTTTAGGAAATTTTGTATCTGTATTCCCAGATCCCTCTGTTCTACTGCACTCCTGTGGTCTCCTGGTGAGGAAGTCAAGGGTTCGGTTGCAGAGGGAGGTATAGAGGCCCAGATTATGGAGCTTTTTGATTAGAACTGGGGGTATGATTATGTTGAACGCTACACAGCAGTCAATAAAAACTATTGTCCGGGGTGAGTGGAGAGCCAGTCAGACTGCATCCTCTGTAGACCCATTGTGGTGATAGACAAACTGCAGCGGGTCCAGATCCTTACATAAAAGTTGATTTTAGCCATGACCAACCTCTGAAAGTTCTTCATCACAGTAGACATGAGTGCTGCTTCTCTTATTGACTATCATCCGATAGTCACTGAGGCAGCTTACCCTGTTCTTCTTGGGCACGAGTATGATTGTAACTCTGAACTAAATATGTCCTCAAACACTCCTGCCTGTTGGTTGGCTGGTTGGTTGTTCCAACATGAGGAGGGGCTGTACTGGACCTGGTGTTTGGTAATGAGCCTGATCAGTTGACCGACAATTCAGTGGATGAACAGTTGGGGAGCAGTGATCACAACTCCTTAAGTTTTAAGGTAGTTATTGATAAGGATAAGTATGGGCCTTGTGGGAGAGTATTAAATTGCAGCTGTGAAAATTATGAGAGCATGAGGCAGTAACTAGCAATTAGGAACAGCTGTTTTTGTGCAAGTCTACATCTGACTCACGGAGTATGCTTCAAGACCAACTGCACAGAGTACAGGACAGGTATGTGACAGTTAGAAAGGTCAAGGATGTCCTTGAATGTCAAGAGAGGTGATCAATTCAGTCAAAAAGACAAAGGTTTAGTAGGAAGCTAGAATCATTGTCCTTGAGAATTATAAAGAAGCCGGAAAAGAATTCAAGAAAGGAATTAGGAAAGCCAGGATGGACTGTGAAAAGTCCTTGGTAAGTAGGATTAAAGAGAATTCCAGGACATTCTATACATACATCAAGAGCAAGTGGATAACTAGTGAGAGGGTAGCACCACTCAGGGATAAGGTGGGGGGGGGGGGGAGAAAACATTCTCTTGGATGAAGAGGATGTGAGTGAGGTCCATAATGAGTACTTTACATCAGTATTTACTAAGCAGAAGGAAGTGGAGGATAGGGAGATCCGTGTTGAGCATATTGATATGCTAGGGAATTTCAAAATGAAAAAGGAAGTAGTGTTGCTTCTCTTAAAGAGCATTTAGAGGTGGGTGTTGCATGGGCCTGATGGGATATATCCAAGATTATTGAGAAAGGCAAGGAAAGAGATTGCTGGGGCCTTGACCAATATCTTTGTGTACTCCCTAGCCAAAAGCGAGGTCCCAAGGGACTGGTGAGTAGCTAATCTTGTTTCATTGTTCAAGGAAAGAACCAGGGATAATCTTGGAAACTATAGATCAGTGAGTTACCTGAGAGAGTTCTTAGGGATAGGATTTATGAGCATTTAGAAAACCATAGCCTAATTAACGACAGCCAGCGTGGCTTTGTGCAGGGCAAGTCATGTCTTACTAATGTAAGTGTGATTTTTGATGAGATGATGCTGGTGATTGATGAAGGTAGCGCTGTGGATGTTCTCTGGATGGATTTTAGCAAGGTGCTTGACAAGATCCCTCATGGGAGGCTCAAACAGAAGATTAAGTTTCATGGAATCCATGGTGAATTGGCCGTTTGGGTTCAGAATTGGGTTGCCCAGAGGAAACAGTAGTGATTGAAGGGACTTATTCTAGCTGAAAATCTGTGATATGTGGTGTTATGCAGGGATCTGTACTGAGACCTCTGCTGTTTGTGATGTATATAAATGACTTGGATAAAAATGTAGATGGGTGGGTTAATAAAACAACTTGGAGTTAAAAGCAACACTGTCCAGATCAAATGAAAAATATAGGAGGCCAAATTGACACAGAGCAACAAATATTAGTAAAAAGAATTATTTAAAGAATGAGCAAGGAAGATAAAGGAAAACTGAAAGTTGATGTAGATTAGGTCAAATTTCAAATTAAAAAAGCAGGTATTTAGCACTTACAATAACGATCCGGAAAAAGGTAGAAATAGTAGATAACTTAAGGACGAGGAACTTCTCCATTGGCTAATGGAGAATAAATAAAACGAAGCATGAATGAGAAAGACTGGTCTTGCATCATTAGCAATAAGGGACAAGTGAAACATGGGATAGGGCCAATAATGGAACCATTGAATGACGACTCATACAGCATAGAAACAGTCTTTCATTCTAGTAAGACAACGCTGGCCATCATCTTCCCATTTCTATCAGTCCCATAATCCCATTTTATCCTCCCCAATGTTTGAAGAAGACAAGGACATCGTGCAAAACAGGGTGACTACAGTATATTGTATGCGAAGTATCCTTTATAGAGTAAGTGATATTGGGAATATATGATCACGCAGAAGAGTGGGACTAAATTAGAGGAAAGAAATCGTGTGAACTTGGTGTGCATACAGAACTAACAGTGTAAGTTTATGCTCAGAAAGGTGATACCAAAGGTTTATTTAAACATGAGGCATAAAGCATGACTTCAGTTTACATAACAGTCTTATGTCTTGTGGTCTTATGGTCTTAACGATGAGTATGCAGAATTCAGCTAAAGGGAAC
Source organism: Mobula hypostoma (assembly GCF_963921235.1). NCBI lineage: Eukaryota > Metazoa > Chordata > Chondrichthyes > Myliobatiformes > Myliobatidae > Mobula > Mobula hypostoma. Next base: position 106,521,437 of record NC_086097.1, read on the forward strand.
ATTTTCCATGATAGAAGTGACTTCCTGTTTCAAAATGTGTATCAGAATAATACTGAGCAATTAGCCTTAATGTAGGTGTTAATATGTGAGTAAAGCTTATTCTGAGAAACACTCGTAAACACTTGAGTATAGCAACAAATTTCTGTAAGGTCAGACAAACTTGATCAACCTGAAAGAAGTAGATCGTGGAAATAAAATAGTTGATAGGTTTTTAAAAATACAGGCAATACATGCTGAATTGTGGCACAATAGGATTTGAGAAATTTAATATCTGGTATAGAGATACAGATATTTGCAAGCAAAATGTGATGAATGTCATAAAGATATTCTCATGCATAGTATGGAGAGGGTGATGCATGAAAACTGATACTGAGGGCATATCACTTTACAATACGTAAAAATAATTAGAAACTGAGAACAAAATTGAAATGACTGCATACTTTTATGCAATGAGTTGCTGCTACATGATTGGCTGATAAGAGATTCGCATTAATGAGCAGGTGTACTTAATAAAATGGACACTGAGTGTAGATGCTGTGAGGTAATTGTATGCAAATAAATAGAATAGAAATTTGGTAAAGTATCTCAATCAAAATAAAGTGGTAAACCATCCATAAGTTAGAAAATAAAGTTACTATGGTTGTTGTAATCATTAACCACTTATAACTTCCCTCCATCAAAGTTTGTATAAGTAACCACACAGATAAAGAAATATCTCACAGCAATGTTACATCTACTATGCTAAAGATGACATCCCATCCATCACAAGCACACCATGGCTATAGTATGTGTACCCTATCTGCACATTTGCAATGCCCCAAGCCTTAACTTCCAAACTGTTGCCTTCCACCAACAAGGACAAGGGTAGCTGTCACCTGTCAACAATGTCACCTAAAATTGCTCTCCAATTTGTACACAATCCCGACACGGAAATACCTCACCACTCTTTTATCACTGTTGGAATAAAATTCTGGGTCTAGGTATCCAATAGCCCTGTAAATATTTCTTCACTAGAAGACTACATTGATATGGAAACATCATCACTGGAAGGACTGCTCTGGTTCAGAAGTCCAGCCATTGCTGAGTGCTATTAGGAACGGGCAATTAATGATATTTTTACCATTGTTAAGATGGTAAATAGTTGTTTGAAAAATGGGAATACAGAAAGGTTGGTGGACAAGCAGAAGAGTGGGACTAAATTAGAGGAAAGAAACTGTATGAACTTGATGGGCTAGCTTCAATAACATGAATATCCAAGTACCAATCCCATTTAAAAGTAGTGGAAAATCTCAGGGAATTTATTCATGACAGAACTTGCGGAGAGCAAAGGCAGCATTTCTCGAATGCACTTATTTCACATGGACAAAGAGATACAGGTTTTCCCCACCATCTGAAGGTAGTGTGTTCCTATGAAATGGTTCGTAAGCCGAAATGTTGTAAAGCGAAGAAGCAATTACCATTTATTTATATGGGAAAATTTTGTGAGCGTTAGCAGACCCAAAAATAACCTACCAAGTCATGCCAAATAACACAACCTAACATAACAGTAACGTATAATAAAAGCAGGAATGATATGATAAATACACAGCCTATATAAAGTAGAAATACTTCCCTACAACGATTGCCTGCACAGATCTCCGTAACGAAAATCGCACGCAAGCGCTCTCGGTAGAAAATCTCATGCAAGTGCTGTTGGCATAAACACGCTCTCCAGTAACCTTTAAACTATGAAGCTGCCAAATCTACCAAATAACACGTAAAAATACACAGCCTATATAAAGTAGAAATAATGTATGTACAGTGTAGTATCACTTACGGGAATTGGGAAGACAGCGCCGAGCACACTGATGATGGTGTGTTAGACTGAGTCATCGCAGGCTGGGTGGTGCAGTGGCCCCCACCCTCCAGGCCGCCGACCCGATACATTGCCGGGAAAAACGCAGGCGTCCAATGGTAGCCAGGAGGCACACAGCGCATAGTTAAGAAAAAAGCTGAAATAAACATGCTAATTAATTAGGTGCTGCCCGGCATGTAAATGTCGGTGCAGATCAGAGGTGATTGCTGATTGCATCGCCTCTGGTCTGGGCCGACAATTACGTGCTAGGTGGCACCTAATTAATTAGCATGTTTATTTTGGCTTTTTTCTTAAAGATGTGCTGTGTGCCTCCCGGCTATCGCTGCGTTCACTGCGAATTGGTACAGTATCTGTCTGGGGCCCGGGTGTTGGGGTGGTGGGACTCGGGTGTCATCTCATTGTCGATCAGGGCAGGCAGCTGATCTCTGCCTCACCCGCCTCGATGTCGAAGGTCGAGGTTCATCGTCTGCTGTGGCTGATCTGGAAGGCTTGCTTGACTGCTGAGTCCTGCACATTTTTCTATCATACAGTTGTTTATAAGCACTCAAACCATCCTGCAAATATCCCCTAAATCTACGTATCCTTTCAAAATTAAAGTTGTACTTTATCATTGCAGTGTAAATCTCACGTAGTTGCTTCACTTTCTGCATTCAGTTTTGATTGTTATCCTTTCCTCTTCCAATCGCATCAGCTTTTCATCTATCAGTTCATGGGATGCCAAAACCTCTTCAACATCATCTTCGTCAACTTCCACAAGCCAAACTCACTTTGTCCTTGCTTCGTTCACCACGATCGAAACGCTTAATTATGTCTAGTTTTACGCTAAGTGTAACACCCTTACTCTTTCAGGCACCTTAGAACTCGCCTTGCTAACGGCTGCTCAATGCAACGTGTTTAAGCAATGCCGTTCCGAATCTGGGGCAGAGCGGCTGCTCAGGGTGCGCTGCCTTTTATCGCGCACTGAATTTTTTTTTCGTAACAGTGAAAACACCTTCTGAAAGCGAAAGCAGGGTACTAATGTAGGTCTTTCGTAACAATGAGGTTTCGTAAAGTGAATGTTCGAAAAGCAGGGGACACCTGGTATCTGGCATTCTAGCTGGTTGCATCATCATCTGGTATGGAGGGGAGAGGCCACTGCAGAGGTTCGGAAAAAGCTGTAGAAAGTTGCAAACTCAACCAGCTCCATCATGGGCACTAGCCTCCCCAGCATTGAGGACACTTTAAAAGGCGGTGCCCCAAAGAGGCAGCATGCAGCATTAAGGACCCCTATCACCCAGGAATGCCCTCTTCTCATTGCTACCATCAAGGAGATGGTACATGTGCCTGAAGACACAAACTCTTATTGTAATTTATAGTTTTTTATTATGTATTGCAATATAATTTTGTCGCAAAGCAGCATTTTTCACGACATATTAAACCTGATTCTAATTCTGGAAGTTTCTACACAAACAATATATGAATAACAAACAGCAGTTGGTCACTCCTTAGTGACCAATATTGCAACTGTTGCATAGGTCACTATTAACTTGGTCAAGGAAGAAGACAGGATAGAATAGATGGAACCCACGCTATCTTAAATAGACATCTACTGACAAGGAATGAGTTAGAAAGAAAGGAAAGATTACGTGAGGACTCAAGCCGCAGGTTAGCTATGTATTTCAGTATACAGTTATACTGTACTGTGACTGAAAATCTACACCACACACCAACCTAACAACAACATAATTCTCAGATTTTATGATTTCCAAATAGTTTTAATAACATTTATTGTAAATGAATTTTCTTTTACATCAGAATAAAATGAAAGAATTACAGTATGTTTTACAATATATTTATAAATTATTCTACTTTTAATTTGCAAATTTAAGCCAAAAGAAACATACTCATTAAAATAGAAAAAAAATAATGTAATACTTTTATTCAGTGAGAAGGGTGCAGGGTAAATCTACTTTTACTCTACGTTAGTTATGAATCCTGATTTGACTGCTTATGCCAATTTGTAAGACTAACCAGTGGCCACAGTGACATTTTAAAATCGAACATTCAGTTCAGAACCTGTTAAAAACATTTTTAACAAAAGAAAACATTACAGTCTGTTGCCGAAGTCCAGGTACTACAATTGGAACTGACAACCACAACAGATCTTCATCATGTTCAGTCATGTTCTCAATCAGTGCATTGCAGTTTCAAATGTAGTGCTTACATACTTCAAAAGCTATTTTTGCCAACAGACTATATATTTTTTCTTATACCTTGTATACCTTATTAACTTTATAATCTCAAAGACCCATGGACTAATGTTTTAATTGAAAATTATGACTTTGCCTCAAACCATCTGGTAAGTAAAGAAATAACTTGCATTATGTTCAGTTTGTTGGACATTGATTAATTGATTTCCTATTTCTCTGCAGTTTAGAAATATAGGTGAATTTGTGAGTGTTGACAATATGGTGCCTCACTAGATTTTACCACAGACTGACCGATTTTACTGCGATATGAAAATGTGATTAGCAGAAGCTAAATTTGAAAGGGGTAATGTCATGTTCAAGGGGTTGTGAGCCTCCTGAAAATGCTATCGGGCTCACAATGCAGAGGAAATTAAAATGACCGATTGCAATGCAGGCAGTGCAATAGTTTGAATGATTTCCAGGTCTTGCTTTAAATAACTTTGCCTTCCTTTGGGTGGTTACTCCAACTAATGCTCTATCAAGCACTGCACTACCTGTTATACAAGAAAAGAAACCTGCAGATACTGGAAATTTCAAAATAAATCACAAAATGCTGGAAATATTCAGCACATGTGGCAGTATTCCTCCTGAACTGTAGAGAAGGCAGAGAGAAACTATTCCTCATCAACTCTCTTGCTTTTTAAATCTTTTTATTGAATTAGTACACAGAGTAAAACATATAGCAACCAATACATTGTTAGAATATAAATATACAAGTAATATTAATACAAAAAAATACAGCATGTTAATTATAGAATAACAAGGTAATATAATTGTATACTAATTTTCCATACATACCAATAGAACGAGAAAAAAAACCTACCGTGCAACTAACCTAACAAAGCAAAGCAATGGGCTAACTAGGTATATACTAGACTCGAACAAATTAAACAATCACGTCCTCAAACCTGACCTCCACTAATAACAGATAAAATCCACAAAGGGATTGTATATATGGTCAAAGAGGAAAAAAAATAGATTAAATGAAAATATTGAATAAATGATCTCCAGGTCTGTTCAAATTTAACTGAAGTATCATAAAGATTACTTCTGATTTTTTCCAAATTTAGACACAGTATCGTTTGAGAGAACCAAAAAAATGTAGTTGGGGCATTAATCTCCTTCCAATGTTGTAGAATACATCTTTTCGCCATTGAAGTAAGAAATGCAATCATTCTACGTGCTGAGGGGGGTAAATTACTAGAAGTTTTGGGTAATCCAAAGATAGCAGTAATAGGATGGGGAGAAATATCACTATTCAGAACCTTTGAGATAACTTTTTGCAAAGACATTTTTAATATTTCCAGAGTAGGACAGGACCAAAACATGTGAGTCAAGGAAGCTATCTCCCCATGACATCTATCGCAAAGAGGGTTAATATGAGAGTAAAAACAAGCTAATTTATCTTTAGACCTGTGTGCTCTATGGACCACTAAATTGAATTAAAGAGTGTTTGGAACAGTTAGAGGAAGTATTAACAAGTTGTAAAATATAGGCCCAGTCCTCAGCTGGGATAGTAAGACCCAATTCCCTTTCCCAGTCAGTCCTAATCTTGTCGAATGGAGCTTTTCTAAATTTCATGATAGTATTATAATTAGTAGCCGTTACACCCTTCTGACACAGGTTGAGGTTGATGATAGCGTCTAAAATATTTGTGGGGGGTAACGCCGGAAAGGAAGAGAGTATGATATTTAGGAAATTTCTAACTTGCAAATATCTTTTTAAAAAAAAAGTGTTCTTGGTAAATTGTATTTGTTAGATAACTGTTCAAAAGACATAAGGGAGCCATCTGAAAATAAGTCAGAAAACCGTGATATACCATTAGTCTTCCAAATTTGAAAGGCACAGTCCATAGAGGAAAGGAGAAAAAATATATTGCCAATAATAGGAATCGCTAGCACAAATTGATTAAGATCAAAAAATTTTCGGAATTGAAACCAGATACGTAAGGTATGTTTAACTATCAGGTTGCAAACCTGCTTATACCATTTCAAATCAGAAGGAAGAGAAGTTCCTAATATAGAGCCAAGTACATAGCCTTGAACAGAATGTAATTCCAATACTACCCACTTAGGAATGGATAGTGTATCTTGGTCAAGTAACCAAAATTTCATGTGTCGAATATTAATTGCCCAGCAATAAAATCTAAGGTTAGGTAATGCCAAGCCTCCATCTCTCTTAGCTCTCTGTAGATGTATTCTACCCAACCTCGGGTTTTTATTTTGCCAAATAAATGAAGAGATTTTAGAGTTATTAATACGACCAGTCAAAGTTAAATAAAGTGGAGACCATTTAAAGGAAAGTTGTGTAATATGGTCAATTAAGGGTAAATAATTAGTCTTAAATAAATGCTTATGTTTACAGGTAATTTTAATCCCAAGATATGAAAAATGATTATTAACCAATCTAAACGGCAGGTTCTGATATAAGGGAACTTGCTTATTAATGGGGAAAAGTTTACTCTTATTAAGATTTAATTTGTATCCTGAAAAAAGACTAAATTGGGCTAATAAATCTAGAGCTGCTGGGATAGATTTTTGAGGATTGGAAATATATAAGAGTAAGTCATCAGCGTAAAGTGATACTTTATGAGACTTTAACCCACGAGTTACACCAATAATGTTAGGAGATTCTCGGATAGCAATTGCAAGTGGTTCTAATGCTATATCAAATAATAAAGGGCTAAGAGGACACCCTTGTCTGGTACCTTGAAATAGAGGAAAAGAGGGTAAGTTTTGAGTATTAGTACAAACTGACGCCATAGGAAAATGATATAACAATCTGATCCAGGATATAAATTTCGGGCTGAAGTTAAACATTTCAAGCACCTTAAATAAGTAGGGCCATTCAACCCTGTCAAAGGCTTTTTCAGTGTCTAGGGAAATGACGCATTCAGGATCCGTTTGTGACGGCGTATAGACAATATTTAAAAGTGTACAAATATTATAAAAAGAGTAGCGATTCTTAATAAAACCCGTTTGGTCTTCCGAAATAATATAAGGAAGTGCTTTTTCTAGTCTATTTGCTAATGATTTAGAAAAAATCTTGGGAGTTAACATTTAACAAGGATATTGGTCTATAAGATGTGCATTGAGCGGGGTCTTTATCTTTCCTTAATATTAAAGAAATCGACGCTCTATAAAAGGATTCTGGTAGTTTATGAAGTTTTAATGAGGCCTCCAGAACCCTGGATAACCAGGGGATTAATGAGGATGCAAAATATTTTAAAAATTCCACGGTAAACCCATCAGGGCCAGGAGCTTTCCCCGAGTTCATAGAAAAAATAACATTCTTAATTTCATCAGTAGTGAAGGAAGTTTCTAACATAGAACATATATCGTGTGATATCTTGGGGAAATCTAGGTTATCTTAAAAAGTCACACACATGTTTAGAATCTCGTGGAGATTCTGATTGATATAAAGAGGAATAAAAATCAAAGAAGGATTGATTAATCTCAGCTTGATCAAACATCAGTTGATCTTTGATTATAAATCTGATTAATTTGAAATTTAATGGAGTTGGTCTTCAACTGATTAGTCAACAGTTTACCAACTTTGTCACTATGTATAAAATTCGCTTCTTGTCTTCATTAATTGATTTGCAATAGAGGACGAAAGTAATAAACTGTTCCATTTGAAGTTCAGTTCTTTGTTTATACAGCTTCTCAGAAGGAGCTGTAGCATATTTATCTATTTCCTTAATCTTGTCCACATGAGCAAGCTCTTCCTTCCTCAACCCTTTCCTCAAAGCAACAGAGTACAAAATAATCTGGCCACAAATATAAGCTTTAAAGGTATCCCAAAGGGTGTTCATAGATATATCCTCTGTACTGTTAATTGTAAAAAAAATCAATCTGTTCATTCATGAAGTTAACAAAATCCAAGTCCTGAAGCAACAGCGAATTAAAACGCCATTGTCTATTGTTATGAGCATTGGCCAATAATTTAATAGAAAGCTTAAGTGGAGCATGGTCCGAAATGGTTATAGAGTCATATTCACATTTAACTACTGAAGAAATAAGACACGAGTCAATAAAAAAATAATAAATTCTTGAGTAAGAGTGATGAACATGGGGAAAAAGAGAAGTTTTTTTCCTGGGGCTGTAAAAACTGCCAAATGTCCAATGACCCCGAATCTGAGAGAAATGAATTAATCAAGGTTGTGGATTTATTGGGTGCAGTCCGTATAGGGGCCAAACGGTCCAATAGTGGGGATAAACAAGTATTAAGATCTCTGCCCAGATTAGTGTAAACTCATTTAAATTTGGAAACATATTAAATAACGATTTATAAAATTTCGGACAGTCCGAGTTTGAAGCATAAAGGTTGACCAGAACTACCTTTTTATTAAAAAGTAAACCACTAACCAGTAAAAATCTACCATTCGGATCAGAGATAATATCCTGTTGCACAAATGTAATTGAGGGATCTATGAAAATAGAAACTCCTCTAACTTTGGCATTAGAATTCGAATGGTAATGTCCATCCTTCCAGAACTTAAAAAAAACATAATCTGTTCCCCCTCCGCACATGGGTCTCTTGTACAAATAGAATATGTGCTTTAAGTCTGCGGAATACTTTGAAGATTGTTTACTTTTAATTGGATGATTAAGACCATTAGTATTCCAAGAGACAAAATTAATAGTAGAATCCATAACCCCTAAAGTCACCCCTCAAATAAAGGGAGGATTGACAATAGATTCAACCCACGAACTCGGAAAGGGAACAGAGTAAATATGAGATAACGAGAAAGACAACGTGAAAAATACTTCAATAATATATGAGTAGCCCAAGAAGGAAAAAAAATAAAAAGTGAAGCCCCCTCACTCCTGTAACTCCGAAGCTAAATCTAAAATAGACTGGCCAGATAGAAGCAAGCACTAAATCTACCCCCATGACTTTCGATAAATGCTCATTAAAAGAAGTGTATATATAAAAAAAGATCAACTAAAGTTGTAAAACAGTAGAAGAGGGAAAAAAATCAAGATGTACACCGACTAAAACGAAAAAGATATAATACAAAGAAAAAATAGATACATATTTTTTAAAAAAGTTGACATACACCAAACCGTATAATTAGGAAAGGAGATGAAATATCTGCATAGACTAGCAAAAAAAATTACGAAGTTTAAGGCTTCCAGGTATGTACGAAAAATGATGCTGTGGGAGTGGCCACCCAGAATCCCCAGAGAAGAAGGAGGAATGACGCAGTTAAAAAAGAGTTTGGCAGCCATATTGATTAAACAAAAAAAAATTTCTGCCCTCAGATAGAACAAAAAAAAAAGAAAAAAAGAAAATAAAACCAGACAGATTAACACCCTCCAATCAGGCACTGATATTTTAACAGTGCAATTAGGATGTTGAAGGCAAAAGTTGATCCAGGTAACTCTGGGCATCTGACGGAGAGTCGAAAAATGAGAAGACCTATCAGACAATCGGATCCTCAAACGTGCAGGATATAGCAGAACTGGTTTTAAATGCATCTTGTAGAATTCCGCCATCACAGATCTGTAACAAACGTGAACCTGTTTTCTAAAATCCTCCACCAATCGAAAGCGGAGATCTGAAAAATCAAAACTGAGCAACTTTTCCTTGTCTTGAAAATAATGAAATCATATAATAACATGCTGAGGTTTGTCTGACTTAAGACTAATACGATGGGACTCTATGAGCCCTGTCCAATAGTGGTGGTTGATCAGGAAACAAGGTGGGAAATGAATCTTTTAAGAGTTGAGAGAAAATCTTAATGGGCTCTTCAGATTCCACACCTTCTTTGAGTCCAATAATTCTCATATTCCGATGACGCATTCTACATTCTAAATCAGAATTTTTAAAGGTAAGGAATTCAAGTTGTTTCTTCATTGTACTAATTGTTTCTTCAATTTTTCCCATTTTAAGTTCATTCTGTTGCGTATAAACTTGGAGCTTAGATATGGCAGTCTGATGTTCCGTTATAGTTGTTCTCAGCTTATCAATGATTCTCTCCAGTTTAGATGAAATCTCCGCACGGATCAAATCAGATACAGCTTGCATAGTTACCGTCGGTTCAACAACAGGAGCAGGGTCGGTAACTTCCGGTCTGACGGGAGGTTTGACATTTTTCCCGTTCTTAGACATACTGGACATTAAAAACATCCAAATATATAATGACAATCAACTGCGAGGTATTGTAAAGGTTGGTGCCTTAAAAGTTAGCTGAAATGTAGCTGATCATAGGATAAAGATCAGAGGTGGTGGAGCAGATCTAAAAGACGACCTCACACCATGAGCACCATCGGAAGTCCATCAACTCTCATCCCACCCCAGCACTGATGATCCTTACTCACATCCTCAGCACTTCCCTTCCAATGGAACACACTTTTTCACAATCATTCCTCAGTGGAACACAATCATTCCTCAGAAACTGATTGGAAAGCTGAGCCTACTGGGCATGAACACCTCCCTCTGCAACTGGATCCTAGACTTCCTGACTGGGAGACCTCAGTCAGTCCGGATTGGAAGCAGCATCTCCAACACCATCACACTGAGCATGGGGGCCTCCCAGGGCTGTGTGCTCAGTCCACTGTTGTTCACTCTGCTGCCCCACGACTGTGCTGCAACACACAGCTCGAACCACATCACCAAGTTTGCCGAGGACACGACCATGGTGGGTCTTATCAGCAAGAACAATGAGAGGAGGTGCTGCGGCTAATGGACTGGTGCAGAGCTAACAACCTGTCTCTGAATGTAAACAAAACAAAAGAGATGGTTGTTGACTTCAGGAGGACAGAGCGACCACTCTCCACTGAACATCGACGACTCCTCCAAAGAGATCGTTAAGAGCACCAAATTTCTTGGTGTTCACCTGGCGGAGAATCTCGCCTGGTCCCTCAACAACAACTCCATAGCAAAGAAAGCCCAGCAGCGTCTCTACTTTCTGCAAAGGCTGAGAAAAGTCCATCCCCCACTCCCCATCCTCACCACATTCAACAGAGGTTGTATTGAGAGCATCCTGAGCAGCTGCATCACGGCCTGGTTCGGAAATTGCACCATCTCAGATCGCAAGACCCTGCAGCAGTTAGTGAGGTCAGCTGAGAAGATCATCGGGTCTCTCTTCCTGCCATCACAGACATTTACACCACACGCTGCATCCGCAAAGCAAACAGCATTATGAAGAACCCCACACACCCCTCATATTTTTGCACTTTATGCAGTCCTGGATAGGTCTGTAGTCCAGTGTAGTTTTTGTGTTTTTCTTGCGTAGTTCAGTGTAGTTTTTGTATTGTTTCATGTAGCTAGCACTATGGTTCTGGAAAACGTTGTCTCATTTTCACTATGTTCTGTACCAGCAGTTATGGTTGAAATGACAATACAAGTGACTAGACTTGACTTGACTTTTTAGCCTCTTACCTACTTTTGACCTTTTAATCTCTAATTGCCAAAATACCTTTGACCATCTTGACTTCTCGTTCCATCCTAACCCACTCTGAAGGTGGAATACTGCCCCCACCCCCAGAAGAAGTAGGGCTCCATTCAGTACGGTCCTGGTTGATCTGTGCTGGATCAGCTCCGCTTCTGTCCCAGCTCCTCATAGTCTACAATTCTTCAATCTTTCAAATAGTTCTCTATCTCCACCTTAAATACATCTAATGATCTGACCACCAAAATATACTGATGCAGAGAATTTCAGAGATTCACTACCTGCCGAGAGATGGAATTTCTAAACACTCAAACAAAATGCTGGAGGGACTCAGCAAGTCAAGCAGCATCTAGAAAGATGAGAAAACAGTTGACATAAGTTTCAGGCAACACACATCAAAGTTGCTGGTGAACGCAGCAGGCCAAGCAGCATCTGTAGGAAGAGGTGCAGTCGACGTTTCAGGCCGAGACCCTTCGTCAGGACTAACTGAAGGAAGAGCGAGTAAGGGATTTGAAAGTTGGAGGGGCAGGGGGAGATCCAAAATAATAGGAGAAGACAGGAGGGGGAGGGATAGAGCCAAGAGCTGGACAGGTGATAGGCAAAAGGGGATACGAGCGGATCATGGGACAGGAGGTCCGGGAAGAAAGACAAGGTGGGGGGGGGCCCGAGGATGGGCAAGAGGTATATTCAGAGGGACAGAGGGACAGAGGGAGAAAAAGGAGAGTGAGAGAAAGAATGTGTGCATAAAAATGAGTAACAGATAGGGTACGAGGGGGAGGTGGGGCCTTAGCAGAAGTTAGAGAAGTCGATGTTCATGCCATCAGGTTGGAGGCTACCCAGACGGAATATAAGGTGTTGTTCCTCCAACCTGAGTGTGGCTTCATCTTTACAGTAGAGGAGGCCGTGGATAGACATGTCAGAATGGGAATGGGATGTGGAATTAAAATGTGTGGCCACTGGGAGATCCTGCTTTCTCTGGCGGACAGAGCGTAGATGTTCAGCAAAGCGGTCTCCCAGTCTGCGTCGGGTCTCACCAATATATAAAAGGCCACATCGGGAGCACCGGACGCAGTATATCACCCCAGCCGACTCACAGGTGAAGTGTTGCCTCACCTGGAAGGACTGTTTGGGGCCCTGAATGGTGGTAAGGGAGGAAGTGTAAGGGCATGTGTAGCACTTGTTCCGCTTACACGGATAAGTGCCAGGAGGGAGATCAGTGGGGAGGGATGGGGGGGGACGAATGGACAAGGGAGTTGTGTAGGGAGCGATTCCTGTGGAATGCAGAGAGAGGGGGGGAGGGAAAGATGTGCTTAGTGGTGGGATCCCGTTGGAGGTGGCAGAAGTTACGGAGAATAATATGTTGGACCCGGAGGCTGGTGGGGTGGTAGGTGAGGACCAGGGGAACCCTATTCCTAGTGGGGTGGCAGGAGGATGGAGTGAGAGCAGATGTACGTGAAATGGGGGAGATGCGTTTAAGAGCAGAGTTGATAGTGGAGGAAGGGAAGCCCCTTTCTTTAAAAAAGGAAGACATCTCCCTCGTCCTAGAATGAAAAGCCTCATCCTGAGAGCAGATGCGTCGGAGACGGAGGAATTGCGAGAAGGGGATGGCGTTTTTGCAAGAGACAGGGTGAGAAGAGGAATAGTCCAGATAGCTGTGAGAGTCAGTAGGCTTATAGTAGACATCAGTGGATAAGCTGTCTCCAGAGACAGAGACAGAAAGATCTAGAAAGAGGAGGGAGGTGTCGGAAATGGACCAGGTAAACTTGAGGGCACGGTGAAAGTTGGAGGCAAAGTTAATAAAGTCAACGAGTTCTGCATGCGTGTAGGAAGCAGCGCCAATGCAGTCGTCGATGTAGCGAAGGAAAAGTGGGGGACAGATACCAGAATAGGCACGGAACATAGATTGTTCCACAAACCCAACAAAAAGGAAGGCATAGCTAAGACCTATACGGGTGCCCATAGCTACACCCTTAGGTTGGAGGAAGTGGGAGGAGCCAAAGGAGAAATTATTAAGAGTAAGGACTAATTCCGCTAGACGGAGCAGAGTGGTGGTAGAGGGGAACTGATTAGGTCTGGAATCCAAAAAGAAGCGTAGAGCTTTGAGAACTTCTTGATGGGGGATGGAAGTATATAAGGACTGGACATCCATGGTGAAAATAAAGCGGTGGGGGCCAGGGAACTTAAAATCATCTAAAAGTTTAAGAGCGTGAGAAGTGTCACGAACATAGGTCAGAAGGGATTGAACAAGGGGTGATAAAACAGTGTCGGGTGACATAAGTTTCAGTCTAAAATGTTTACTGTTTATTTTTCTCCATAGAGGCTACCTAACATACTGAGTTTCTCCAGAAGTTTATAAATGTTGCTCTTAGATTTTCAGCATGTGCAGAATCTCTTGCGTTCATGATTCTACACACTGTATTTGAAATAAGCATCATTATCTTGTTGCTATGTCCCCTTGTTTATGATCAACCAGCTGGAGAAAACATCTACCCTAAGGATCTTATATGTTTGAACAGGAACATACCCCGTTCTTTAAAACTCCAAGCAATGCAAACAGGAATGATTAGCTTCTCTTGATTGGGCAATCCTCTCTGGTGAATCTCCTTTAGACTGCCTACAATGTTATTATTTTTAGGTGAAAGTACCGAAACTGTGAGCAGTATTACAGGTGTGACTTCATCGATACCAGAAAAAACCGTAGCAAACTTCCTTATTCTTAAACACCAGTCCCTTTGCAATAAAACTTAATATGTCCTTTGCCTTTTCAATTACATTTTGGGCCTGCCTCATAAGTTTTTCATAATTCATGCGCTAGAACACCTCAATCCTTCTAACAAAACTTATTTGCAAGTCTTCCAGCAGATTATCTTTTGCTCCCTATTTCAGCATCTGGAGTCTCTTGTGTCTTCACTCATTTATAGTCTTTGGCAGAGTAGACTTGATGGACTGAACGGCCTCATTCTGTTCCTATGTCTTTGTCTATTTTAATAATGATCAAACTTTTGATTACTCTTACTGAAGTGCATGACTTCATATTTCCCCATATTAAACTCCATATTTGTCAGGTTTATGTCCAGTTCCTAAATCTATATAGTGATTCTGCAATAGGGTATGTCCTTTACACAAAATACCCTCTTTTCATATCATTGGCAAAATTGGAAAAATTACATTTCTTTCTCTCCTCCAGGTAATTAATGTAAATAGTGAATAGCTGAGGGCCAAGACAGCTCACTGGGTTTATCCACTAGTTACATTTCTCCAGCTTCTAAAGGACCAATTTAATCCAATTCAATATACCCAAAATGCTGGAAGAACTCAATAGGTTGGGCAGCATCTGTGGAGAGGAATAAACAGTCGACTTTTCAGGTCGAGTCACTTCATCAAGATTGGAAAGGAAAGGGGAAGAAGCCAGAATAAGAAGGTAGAGAGAGGGGAAGTGGAAGGAGTACATGACGGCAGATGATAGTTGAAAACGGGTGAAGGGAAAGGTGGGTGATTGGGGGAGGGGGATAAAATGAGAAGCTAGGAGGTAAAAGGTGGAAGAGGTTGAAGAAAAAGGAATTTGATAGCAAAGGAGTGGACCATAGGAGAAAGGGAATGAGGAGGGCCACCAGACAGAGGTGATAGGCGGGTGAGGAGAAGAGAAGGAATAATGTTTTCAATTTTGTTAGCACATTTCCTCCATTATATATTGTGCTCTTAATTTATTCACTAACTTCTTCTGTGACTCCTTGTCAAATGTCTTTCAGAAATTTAAATACACTGTCACGGTCTGGTCCATGAAGTCCTCATTCTGGTTAACGGGCCGGTCCATCGATCCTTATTCCAGGTTTTCCGGTTTTCCCTTGTTCTGTTGGGTGGCTAAATTGAAGCACATGATTCTCATTTTGGGCTAGCTACATAAATAGCTCCTAGGTTCAGCTTCGGTTGCTGGACTGTTCCCTTCCCTTCACCTTCCTCCTGAAGCCTTGCCTGCAACCTCGCCTGTATCGCTGTCAAGTTCTACTGCTGGAGCAAGACCGGAGCCTTGCTGTGTCTAGATAAGGAACTGTCGTTCGTTGTTTGAAACTGTCCCTGTGTCCACGCTTTCGCTAGGTAGGTCCAGCCGTTTGCTGCTACCTTGTGTTGGGAACCGTCTTTGTGTCTATGCCTTCGCTAGGTAGGTCTGGCCATTTGCCGCTACCTTGTGTTTGGAACTATCTCTGCATCCACGCCTTTGCTAGGTAGGTCCGGCCGTTTGCTGCTACCTTGTATTAAGAACCATCTTGTCATGTTCAGCATTCTGTGTATGAGTCCCAGCCCTACATCCTGTTCCCAAGGAGGGATCCTGGCTCTTTGTTCTGTGTATGAGTCCTGGCCCTACTTCCTGTTCCCAAGGAGGGATCCCGGCTCTGTGTTCTGCGTTCCTGTCTCCCAACACCAAGGCTCTGTGTTCTGCGTTCTTGTCTCCCAAGACCAAGTCAAGGCTTCGGGGTCTCATCCTGCCCTTGTGCCTTGCCCAGCCCAGAAGTACTTCGTCTAGTCCAAGCCAAGGCTTTGTGTTCTCGTCCTGTGCGGGAGTTTCACGTCCAGTCCGGTAGCCATGTCTTGTCCCCGCCTAGATCCGGAGTCCGAGCCTGAGTCAAGACCCAGGTTCTGAGTCCCTGTCCAGTCCCTGGCTCGGAGTCCTCGTCCATGTTCTGCTTTTCTCGTCTAGTCCTAGCCAGGTCCTGTATCCTAGTCTCGTCCAGGGCCTGTGTTTTGTCCAGCGTTATTTCTTCCCTTGCCTTCTCGACACACATAGTCCTGTTCCTAGCACTTCAGTGCCTGTGTCTTGCACTTGAGTCCGCCATCAACGTCCTTCATATGACATCTGTCGTCATTGGAGACTCTATAGTCAGGGGAGCAGACAGGAGATTTTGTGGACGTGAGAAGGACACCTGCATGGTTTGTTGCCTCCCGGGTGCCAGGGTCCGGGTTGCCTCTGACCGGGTGCACGACATCCTGGTACGAAAGAGAAAGCAGCCAGAAGTCGTGATACATGTTGGTACCAACGACGTAGGCAGGAAGAGGGATGAGATCCTGAAGTGTGAGTTTCGGGAACTAGGCAGAAGGCTAAAGAACAGGACCTCAAGGGTAGCGTTCTCAAGATTGCTGCCAGTGCCAAGTGACAGTGATGGTAAGAATTGGAGAAGATGGCAGTTGAAAGCGTGGCTGAAGAGTTGGTGCAAGGAGCAGGGTTTTAGATTTTTGGATTATTGGGATCTTTTCTGGGGAAGGTGGGACGTGTACAGATTGGATGGGTTGCACCTGAACTCAAGGGGGAGCAATATCCTTGCAGGTAGGTTTGCTAGCATGGTTCAGGAGGGTTTAAAATAATTTGCAAGGAGGATGGGATCCGAAGCGATAGAGCAGTGAAAGAAGTGCATGTAGTAAAGCCAGATCTGACATATAGAGAGGCCTTGAGGAAAGAGAAGCAGAATAAAGGGTGTAAAGGTAGTAAGGTAGAAGGGCTAAAGAGTGTGTACCTCAATGCAAGAAGCATCAGGAACAAAGGTGATGAACTGAGAGCTTGGATACATACATGGAATTATGATGTAGTGGCCATTACAGAGACTTGGCTGGCACCAGGGCAGGAATGGATTCTCAATATTCCTGGATTTCAGTGCTTTAAAAGGGATAGAGGGGGGGACAAAGGGGAGGAGGGGTGGCATTACTGGTCAGGGATACTATTACAGCTACAGAAAGGGTGGGTAATGTAGCAGGATCCTCTTTTGAATCAGTATGGGTGGAAGTCAGGAACAGGAAGGGAGCAGTTACTCTATTGGGGGTATTCTATAGGCCCCCTGGTAGCAGCAGAGATACAGAGGAGCAGATTGGGAGGCAGATTTTGGAAAGGTGCAAACATAACAGGGTTGTTATCATGGGTGACTTTAACTTCCCTAATATTGATTGGCACCTGATTAGTTCCAAGGGTTTAGGTGGGGCAGAGTTTGTTAAGTGTGTCCAGGAGGGATTCCTGTCACAGTATGTTGACAGGCCGATGAGGGGGAATGCCATACTAGATCTAGTACTAGGTAATAAACCGGGTCAGGTCACAGATCTCTCAGTGGGTGAGCATCTGGGGGACAGTGACCACCGCTCCCTGGCCTTTAGCATTATCACGGAAAAGGACAGAATCAGACAGGACAGGAAAATTTTTAATTGGGGAAGGGCAAATTATGAGGCTATAAGGCTAGAGCTTGCGGGTGTGAATTGGGATGATGTTTTTGCAGGGAAATGTACAATGGACATGTGGTCGATGTTTAGAGATCTCTTGCAGGATGTTAGGGATAAATTTGTCCCGGTGAGGAAGATAAGGAATGGTAGGGCGAAGGAACCATGGGTGACAAGTGAGGTGGAAAATCTAGTCAGGTGGAAGAATGCAGCATACATGAGGTTTAGGAAGCAAGGATCAGATGGGTCTATTGAGGAATATAGGGAAGCAAGAAAGGAGCT
Organism: Mobula hypostoma; assembly: GCF_963921235.1. NCBI lineage: Eukaryota > Metazoa > Chordata > Chondrichthyes > Myliobatiformes > Myliobatidae > Mobula > Mobula hypostoma. The sequence continues at coordinate 106,539,396 of NC_086097.1, forward strand.
TAAGAAGGGGCTGAGAAGAGCAAGAAGGGGGCATGAGAAGGCCTTGGTAAGCAGGGTAAAGGAAATCTCCAAGGCATTCTTCAATTATGTGAAGAACAAAAGGATGACAGGAGTGAAGGTAGGACCAATTAGAGATAAAGGTGGAAAGATGTGCCTGGAGGCTGTGGAAGTGAGTGAGGTCCTCAATGAATACTTCTCTTCGGTATTCACCAATTAGAGGAAATTTGATGACAGTGAGGACAATATGAGTGAGGTTGATGTTCTGGAGCATGTTGATATTAAGGGAGAGGAGGTGTTGGAGTTGTTAAAATACATTAGGACGGTTAAGTCCCCGGGGCCTGACGGAATATTCCCCAGGCTGCTCCACGAGGTGAGGGAAGAGATTGCTGAGCCTCTGGCTAGGATCTTTATGTCCTCGTTGTCCACGGGAATGGTACCGGAGGATTGGAGGGAGGAAAATGTTGTCCCCTTGTTCAAAAAAGGTAGTAAGGATAGTCCGGGTAATTATAGACCAGTGAGCCTTGTGTCTGTGGTGGGAAAGCTGTTGGAAAAGATTCTTAGAGATAGGATCTATGGGCATTTAGAGAATCATGGTCTGATCAGGGACAGTCAGCATGGCTTTGTGAAGGGCAGATCGTGTCTAACAAGCCTGATAGAGTTCTTTGAGGAGGTGACCAGGCATATAGATGAGGGTATTGCAGTGGATGTGATCTACATGGATTTTAGTAAGGCATTTGACAAGGTTCCACACGGTAGGCTTATTCAGAAAGTCAGAAGGCATGGGATCCAGGGAAGTTTGGCCAGTTGGATTCAGAATTGGCTTGCCTGCAGAAGGTAGAGGGTCATGGTGGAGGGAGTACGTTCAGATTGGAGGGTTGTGACTGGTGGTGTCCCACAAGGATCTGTTCTGGGACCTCTTCTTTTCGTGATTTTTATTAATGACCTGGATGTGGGGGTAGAAGGGTGGGTTGGCAGCTTGCAGACAACACAAAGATTGGTGGTGTTGTATATAGTGTAGAGGATTGTCGAAGATTGCAGAGAGACATTGACAGGATGCAGAAGTGGGCTGAGAAGTGGCAGATGGAGTTCAACCCGGAGAAGTATGAGGTGGTACACTTTGGAAGGAGAAGCTCCAAGGCAGAGTACAAAGTAAATGGCAGGATACTTGGTAGTGTGGAGGAGCAGAGGGATCTGGGGATACATTGAAGGGATTGAAGGCAGATAAATCCCCAGGGCCAGATGGTCTGAAGGAAGTAGCCCAAGAAATAGTGGATGCATTAGTGATAATTTTTCAAAACTCGTTAGATTCTGGACTAGTTCCTGAGGATTGGAGGGTGGCTAATGTAACCCCACTTTTTAAAAAAGGAGGGAGAGAGAAACCGGGGAATTATAGGCCGGTTAGCCTAACGTCAGTGGTGGGGAAACTGCTGGAGTCAGTTATCAAGGATGTGATAACAGCACATTTGGAAAGCGGTGAAATGATCGGACAAAGTCAGCATGGATTTGTGAAAGGAAAATCATGTCTGACGAATCTCATAGAATTTTTTGAGGATGTAACTAGTAGAGTGGATAGGGGAGAACCAGTGGATGTGGTATATTTGGATTTTCAAAAGGCTTTTGACAAGGTCCCACACAGGAGATTAGTGTGCAAACTTAAAGCACACGGTATTGGGGGTAAGGTATTGGTGTGGGTGGAGAATTGGTTAGCAGACAGGAAGCAAAGAGTGGGAATAAACGGGACCTTTTCAGAATGGCAGGCGGTGACTAGTGGGGTACCACAAGGCTCAGTGCTGGGACCCCAGTTGTTTACAATATATATTAATGACTTGGATGAGGGAATTAAATGCAGCATCTCCAAGTTTGCGGATGACACGAAGCTGGGTGGCAGTGTTAGCAGTGAGGAGGATGCTAAGAGGATGCAGGGTGACTTGGATAGGTTGGGTGAGTGGGCAAACTCATGGCAGATGCAATTTAATGTGGATAAATGTGAAGTTATCCACTTTGGTGGCAAAAATAGGAAAACAGATTATTATCTGAATGGTGGCCGATTAGGAAAAGGGGAGGTGCAACGAGACCTGGGTGTCATTATACACCAGTCATTGAAAGTGGGCATGCAGGTACAGCAGGCGGTGAAAAAGGCGAATGGTATGCTGGCATTTATAGCGAGAGGATTCGAGTACAGGAGCAGAGAGGTACTACTGCAGTTGTACAAGGCCTTGGTGAGACCACACCTGGAGTATTGTGTGCAGTTTTGGTCTCCTAATCTGAGGAAAGACATCTTTGCCATAGAGGGAGTACAAAGAAGGTTCACCAGATTGATTCCTGGGATGGCAGGTCTTTCATATGAAGAAAGACTGGATGAACTGGGCTTGTACTCGTTGGAATTTAGAAGATTGAGGGGGGATCTGATTGAAACGTATAAGATCCTAAAGGGATTGGACAGGCTAGATGCGGGAAGATTGTTCCCGATGTTGGGGAGGTCCAGAACGAGGGGTCACAGTTTGAGGATAGAGGGGAAGCCTTTTAGGACCGAGATTAGGAAAAACTTCTTCACACAGAGAGTGGTGAATCTGTGGAATTCTCTGCCACAGCAAACTGTTGAGGCCAGTTCATTGGCTATGTTTAAGAGGGAGTTAGATATGGCCCTTGTGGCTACAGGGGTCAGGGGGTATGGAGGGAAGGCTGGGTTCTGAGTTGGATGATCAGCCATGATCATAATAAATGGCGGTGCAGGCTCGAAGGGCCGAATGGCCTACTCCTGCACCTATTTTCTATGTTTCTATGTTTCTATATCCACAGATCCCTGAAAGTTGCCTCACAGGTAGATAGGGTAGTTAAGAAAGCTTATGGGTGTTAGCTTTCATAAGTTGAGGGATAGATTTTAAGAGTTGAGAGGTAATGATGCAGCTCTATAAAACTCTGGTTAGGCCACACTTGGAGTACTGTGTCCAGTTCTGGTCGCCTCACTATAGGAAGGATGTGGAAGCATTGGAAAGGGTACAGAGGAGATGTACCAGGACGCTGCCTGGTTTAGAGAGTATGGATTATGATCAGAGATTAAGGGAGCTAGGGCTTTACTCTTTGGAGAGAAGAAGGATGAGAGGAGACATGATAGAGGTGTACAAGATATTAAGAGGAATAGATAGAGTCGATAGCCAGCTCCACTTCTCCAGGGCACCACTGCTGAATACAAGGGGACATGGCTTTAAGTTAAGGGGTGGGAAGTTCAAGGGGGATATTAGAGGAAGGTTTTTTACTCAGAGTGGTTGGTGCATGGAATGCACTGCCTGAGTCAGTGGTGGAGGCAGATACACTAGTGAAGTTTAAGAGACTACTGGACAGGTATATGGAAGAATTTAAGGTTGGGGGTTATATGGGAGGCAGGGTTTGAGGGTCGGCACAACATGCCTATGTTCTATACATGACATCTACTCTTCTGTCACATCCTGAAAGAATGAGTAAATTTGTCAAATATGATTTATCTTTCATAAAATCTTATTGAGTAGGTTTGCTTACCTTTAACTTTGTTGAATGTTTAGTTATTTCACATAAAGATGGAAGTGTGTGGTGTAAGGGTAATTAGTGTGTAATATGATGCACTTTCATTTGTAAATTAGTTTTCAAACATGTTTTGTATTAGATGTCAGTTTTGAAATATGCCCAAGTGATAGAAAGAAGATACAGTGTAGGATTTGGTTTAATTGGAATTTGAGTGTTAGTGACACATTATTTGGAAGAATTGATTGCAGGTGCATAGGTGCTTCTCCTTTCCTCTCCCTTCCTTTGTTTTGTCTTCCACTTCCCCCCACCTCCCCCACCTTCTTCGCACTCCTCATTCTCAGCTGCTTGCAAAGCAGTCAAGTCTATCCCCTCATGCTGACGTCAGCATCAGCACTAATCATGACACACATGCATCCTGCCAAGTACTACAGTTTCTCCAGGTAGTGAAAATGTTACCTTAGATGTCAATAATTGATCCACATTTTGTGAAACCGCATGTCTTTCATTGGAACAAGTTATGTCCACCTTTGAATGAGTTGGGCACCAAAATCATTGAAGTTCAAAGTAGACTTATTATCAAAGTGCATATATATCAGCATATATATCACCATATACAACCCTGAGATTCATCTTCTTGTGGGTATACTCAATAAATTTATAGAATAACTATAACAGAATTATTGAAAGACTGCCCAAAGTCAGAGTTCAACCAAAGTGCAGAGACAACTGTGCAAATACAAAAAAAAATAATAATTATAAATATTGAGAATATGAGATGAAGAGTCCTTGAAAGTGAGTCCATAGGTTGTGAGAACATTTCAATGATGGGGAAAGTGCAGTTATCCCCTTTGGTTATAGTCAGCCACTGGTGGTAAACTGCGGTCAGGATTATGGTGTAGAACTACCTTGGTAAATAGAACGAGTGGCACTTGACCATTAGGTGTTCAGGGTCAGGGGAATACCAGTTCAATAAAACCACCAAATCAGACCACCGCCAAGAAATGATCATGAAATTCACGCCTCCACCTTTTCAAGTTGTCTCACCCTGAAGCCAGCCTTTGCTTTGCCATTGTACAGTAAATAAATGACACACTTAAAAGAAGGCAGCATGAGGACTGACAGAATATCATGCACAGAGCAATATATGATTCACTGCCTCATTGAACAGTGAGGGAGTGATAGAGTTGACATGTGAAGCAGTGTGTGTGTTTGTCTGTAGCATCCTGAACCTATAGGAAAGCCTACAATATCAGTTAAAACTAATTGGGTACTCAATTTGCTTGTCCCTCATAAGCTGGATCTTTGAAAAATCCTTATGCAATAACAAACAACGAACTGCAAGTTCTTGCAAATTCTGCAAAGTTTATTGACGATTTTCTAATTGTGCGGTATAGTTCCAGCTTGCAACTATACCATACCAATTAGAAATCTATCACTAAATTTTGCCTTGACTGGTGCCATTGATCTTGCCATGTTCTGAAATTATATGTGACAGATTTAACATGTTCTTTTCTAGGACTGAGGTCAGATAGAGAATTGCTTTATGAACATGCTGAGTTTGATTAAACTCCTCACTGAAACCCTTCTCCTCCTCCTCCTCCTCCTTGTAGATTTTGAAAGTCCACAACTCATTCTCCCAAGTATTCTGTATTCTATTGGGGTTTTCTATTTACGCATCATTTTGAGAGTAATTGATTTGTTTTATAGACTTCAAATCCGCAAATAGACATACCACACATAGCCCTGTTGACATTAGCTACTCACATTAGCTCAGCAAAGTACCAAAGGCTTGTGGAAATGCTTTGACCATCAGAATAAATCAATCTGAATATAAGTGGTGATGATTCCTGTGAAGAGCAGTGTTGGGATTTCTTCCTAGTCATAGTCATAGTCATACTCATACTTTATTGATCCTGGGGAAATTGGTTTTCGTTACAGTTGCACCATAAATAATAAATAGTAATAGAACCATAAATAGTTAAACAGTAATATGTGAATTATGCCAGTAAATTATGAAATAAGTCCAGGACCAGCCTATTGGCTCAGGGTGTCTAACCCTCCAAGGGAGAAGTTGTAAAGTTTGATGGCCACAGGCAGGAATGACTTCCTATGACGCTCTGTGGTGCTGAATGCTCATTTTGATGTCAGAGGTCAGGAGAGAATGTTGGCCGGAATGCAAAGTTCAAAATAACTTTAATCAGTGTTGCCTGATGTTCACTGCTCATGTATGAACACTGTCACCAATGTGACATTAAGTATTTCTTTTGCCGTCCATATTGGGACTCTGAGTGTTCTTGTGGCACATATTATCCCAGCTTTTGGGCCACATAATTCCCCTGGGCCCTTGGAATGACAGTACTGGTTGAATAAACACTCTCTCGAAAGAGCACAAGGGCAAAATCTACAAGAGAGTCCACAATCAGCTTGGTAGACGGATTATTATAATCTGTATTTTATATATGACTAAGGCAGGCTGGTTCAAATTCTGCACTTGAAGATAAATGTACAACTAACAGTTGATTACCATTAAGGTTAGGAGTAACATTTATACCAATCTTCTTTCACAAAACAAAGTTCAGTACTTCAATAATCATGTGTGTTGTTTCAATGAGTTTTAAAGACTAAATGGTTTTGCTGTACTGATAATCCCTTTTTAATGTGACAAATTTTCTCAAAATAACAGAAAGAAAGATAATTTCTGCTCCAAGAGTCCAGCCAAGAAGATTTTGAATCCTGACTTTAAAAAGACACTGAAAAATAGATCTGACTTTAACCAAGCCACAAGCAAGCCATGCTATTTTCTAGCCCAACTGATCGAAATAACTTTATTCGGATTTACATGGATTTCTTTTCTGGATTTACAGTAATCTTTGAAGTCTAACCACTGACCTGTCTGTAAAACAAATTCTTTCAGAACTTGCAGAAAATGTATAAATGGACTGTTTAGTATTTCAAATAAAAATGGAACTCGTAATCATATTCAGATTGCCTTTATTCTATTACCTTTTAAGCTTCACAATCCCATGCAGGTTTAGATAAATTATGACAAAATATGGCAATGTGAAATATAAAATCGTGCTTTAGATTTTCATGCTCAAGAAGAATCATTCCGACGAGAGCCCTACATTGAATTTCAAACTTACTTTGAATATTTATATTTCATGTTAGGTAAAGGGATATTTCCTTCTCCTTAACGAATTTCCTTTCACATTATTGAAGATTTCAGATTGCACCTGTGTTCACCACAATTGGACACACAATCTGATCCTTGTGTAAAGATAATAATGATTTTCCTAGACCTGGTGTGATTGCTTATTTTCATTGATGTATTCTTCTTATTTGTGAAAATGCCTGCACTGTTTCTGTCTGCCTAATTATTAAAATAAAACAGCCCTATTTTGTTCCAGTTGGTCAGCAATCTGTCACTGTTTTACCACAAAAGGGATCAGTGCTTTCAGTGGCCTGACCTTGATTATGCTGGATCTTTTTTTCTGCTTCTCAGCTTAGTTCACCCTGTGCTGTAGTTGAAAGGACAAGAAGCTAACCACCCCACATTCACGCTACCCATTCTTCTGGCTACTTTGGACATTTTTATCTTTGATCACGCACCTTGGCATAGCTGTGACTGGGAAATTCACAAGCTGTTGGAATTACTACGGAATACACTACAAAGCAAAACAATTGTAGACACCGGACTGGCTTTTAGCGGGTAAATTGACTTTTGTATGGCTGATTCTATTTTATGTTATTATAAACTTGTCCCAAATATAAGGATTTTAACTCGACATGAACCAGGGTGGGATGTGGAAAAGATAAGACTGGTAAATTTAGAAGTGTGGTTAAAAGAAGGCATTCTCTAACCCTTCAAGTGCAGAATGCCACTGAAATACATACAGTATGCTGTCTGTTTCTCTTCTGTCACAACTGTAAAACATGGCAATCAAGATTCAATGAGATTGCCGAATCATGGTGAACACACATTCACTATAAAAGGTTGGGGCTCATTCATAAATAAAAATAGAAAGTACTTGAACTATACAGCAGATCAGGCATCATCTAAAGAGTGAATTAGAACTTACCATCTCAGGTCAGTTACATTCATCAAGTTCAAAATGTTCAAACTGATTTTCTCTGTAATATTGTTACTATATCAAGTGTTTTTTCCCACCTTGGGTTTTGATTTCAAGCTTCAGCAGCAACTTAGGATAAACGGACAAATTTGACAACACTGTGCTCCAGGTCATCAACCTTGCGTGGCATTATAATTCAACCTCTAACCCAGTCAGAAAATACATAGTACTTCACTGATGATTTCATGAATCCATTTAGATGTGATATACAATTCATAATTCTGAATGTCAAGCCTGATCTAAGTTACTTCAACTCTATAGGACAGCTAAGCTGAGAACTCTTTGAAAGGGTGTGGGGGGGGGCGCAATTCAAACATAGATCTTCATTGTTATTTCTCAAGTTCTATTGGGAAGGGAGTGCAAGGACACTAAATGAGAGTGGTTTTAGGTTTGCTTGCAATATTTTTCAGCTCAGAGTGAAGAATGACCACTTGATGATTTTCTAGAAAGTTTCTTTAAGTGCATCACAGACTGTGTCGATGCTTTCAGGAGAAAGAAAGTCACCAAAAAGGCATGATTACAATAGCTTTCCATTTCAAGTATCACCTGATGTCTAAAAGCAATATTAAAGATCACAATGAACCCCTCGGGATTCTCTTTCACCTTGCCTGGCACAGCAACCTCATGTCCTATTTTAGCCCTCCTGATTTTTCTCTTAAGTGTTTTTTGCATTTTCCTTACTCCTCCAGTCCTTCATCTGATCTCAACTGCCTATACCTGCTATGTACCTCCTTCATTTTCGATACCAGGCTCTCAATAACCAAGGTTCCCTAAACCCATTAGACTTGACTTTTACTCTGACTGATACATACAGATTCTGAACACTCAATACTTTACTTTTGATGGCCTCAAATTCACCAAGCATCTCTTTGCCGGAAAATGAGATAACCCAATCCATGCTTGCCAGATTTCACCTGATGTAGTATCATACTCTCCCTAGTTGGGATCTCTACATATTGATTAAGGAGATTTCCTGATTGCACTTGGCAATGCTGTCCCATCCAGATTTTCTACAGTATTGGAGTCCTAGTCTATATGTGGAAAGAAAATTACCTATTATCCCGGTGGATAACTAACCTAATCATTTCCCCTCTATCATCATGCTCCTCCATCTGGTGGAACTGGATCTCACCCTCAACAAGTTCTCTTTCAGCTCCTCTCATTTTCTCCAAACCAACGTGTGTCCATGGGCACTCACATGGGACCCAGCTACATGTGCCATACATGAAACAGTGCACATTCCAAGCTTACACTGTTAATACTCCTAATTCTTTCACTACTACATTTATGACGACATTGGCGCTGCTTCCTGCACCCATGCTCAGCTTCTCAGTTTCATCAATTTGGCCTCCAACTTCAACCCTGTCCTCAAAGTTACATGGTCCATCTCTGACACCTCTCTTCCCTTTCACAATCTATCTGTCCCCATTTCTGGAGACAGACTATCAACTGACATCTACAAACCCACTGACTTTCAGAATTATCTTGACTATATCTTTTCCCATCCCGTCACATATAAAAATACTACTGCCTTCTCTCAATTCTATCTCTGCCACACCTGTTCCCAGGATGAGGCTTTCCATTCTAGAATATTTGAAATCCCCTCCTTATTCAAAGAATGGGGTTTCCTTTTCAGCACCATCGATGCTGCCCTCACCCAGCATCTCCTCCATTTCCCACACATCTGCCTTCATTTCATTCTTTTGCTATCGTAACAAGAGTAGGGTTCCCCCTCGTACTTACCTACCAACACACAAACCTCTGCATCCAGCATCTCATGCTCAAGTTCTGCCATCTCCAACAGGATCCTACTACCTTTCCTTTCTCCAATGCCCCCCCCCACACCCCACTTTCCACAGGGATTGCTCTCTGCGTGACTCCCTTCTCCAGTAGTCCCTCCCCTTTGATCTCCTGGCACCAACCCTAGCAAGTGTGATGTGCTACAGCTGCACCTACACCTTCTCCCTCACCATCATTCAGGGCCTCAAACAACATGTCCCGGTGAGGCAACACTTCACTTGTGAGTCTTTCAGGGTCACCTATTGTATCTAGTACAGTGTTCTCTACACAGGTGAGACCCACTGTAGACAGGGGACTGCTTTGTTCAGCACCTTTGTTCCATCCACCACAAAAGGTAGAATCTCCTGGTGACGACCACTTCAATTTGATTTCCTATTCCCACACCAATATGTTTGTCCATGACCTCCTGCTGCCATGATGAGGTCAAGCTCAGGTTGGAGGAGCAACACCTCATATTCTGCCTGAGTAGCCTTGAACGTAAGGCATGAACATCGATTTCATTAACTTTCGCTAATTACTCCCCCCTCCCTCTCTCTTTATCTATTTCCCATTTTGGCTTCCCTCTCATCCCTTCTTCTTCTCACCTGCCCATCACCTTCCTCTAGTTTCCCTTCTCCTTCTCTTTATTCCATGGTACATTTCCTTATCTTCTATTAAATTCTTTCGTCTACAGCACTTCTTCCACCTATCACCTCCCAGCTTTTTACTTCATCCCCACCCCTCCCACCTGGTCTTACCTATCACCTGCCAGTTTGTACTCATTTCCCTGCCTCCACCTTCTTACTCTGGCTTCTGCTCCCTTCCTATCCTATGCTGTTGAAGGGTCTTGGCTCGAAAAATCAAAATATTTATTTCTCTCCAGAGATGCTGCTGACCTGATGAGTTCCTCCAGCAATTTCTGAGTGATGATCAGGACTTGAATGCCTTGCTGGAGGTTCTACATATTAAATGGGCAAGGGGCCTGCCAGGTCCAACAGGAGAAATGAGAAAGCTAGAACTCTCATCTCCAGGAAAGAGAATCTTCACACAATACAACAATATCACAAGAAATTTAATTATCTCACAGAATATACCAAGGTGAACTGCATACCGGTGAATAAACAACTGTCTCACACTTCTCGAGATACAAACACACAACTCAAAAGTGGTTTTTCATTTACTCTACTCACATTGCAAGCATACGAACACTCTCCTGCTCTGTAAATTTTGGGAAGACTGTAAAATTTTACGCTTTCCATTACCCACATTAATATCAAATCTCCAGAGGTAAGTTATAAGCCCTGCACGTTTTCCATTTAGTGTAAACAGTGAGGAATAAGAGCGAGTTCCTCAAAAGTGCAATGCCTCTCCAAGATTAAAGGGACTATCCTTCTCAAGGCCAAAATGACTAGAAGCTGTAAACAATTGTGAATTCTCGTTCCAGAAAATGCCTTCTCTCAATTCCTCCATCTCTCCCACATATGCTCTCAGGATGAGGCATTCCACAACAAAGGAGAAAAGGGCTTCCCTTCCTCCACCATCAACGCTGCCCTCCAATGCATCTCTTCTATTTCACACATGTCAGCCCTCACGTCATTCTTCACGGAATTACACCTTATGACATTTCAATTGATCTCAAAGATTTTCCTGTCTGGCTTCAATCAGGAACAGTCTACCTGCACAATTTCACTGATATGTAGCATGTCTGGCACAGTTGAATTGGCTGAAATATTTTATGGGCAATGCTTTGGAAGCGTGCCTCTCAAAGTCCAATCCTACGTGCCCATCGTAAGAGGTGGAAGGCAGGCCAACAGGACTCTGGTGAAGCTGTATGGGCCAATCCCCTGTATAGTAGATACACCCACTATACCATTGACTTTGGATGATGGAGATGTGGGGTCGTCGATGAGGAGCTAAGGGCCCAGGAAGAAGAAGCAGCAACAGCTTTGGAAGCATCATTGAAACAACTTTATCAGTGTTTCCATATGAGCAAGCAAAGGAGTTTTCATAGTTGACAGAATTCCCAAAATTTCCCGTAGGCCTAGAGTGCACTCACATAACAACTATAGTTACAGAGACCTCCTAGACCATTTCTTGCCAGGAGTGCAGGACTATCATTCCTGGGAATCTTCACAATCATTATGTTCATAAGCCCTTTGTACAAATGCCTCATGTGGGGATTGATCTTCATCAGCTTGTCCCAGGTTCTTGTGGCCATCATTGAAACACCTTCCCTCCCATTAGTACAGCATCTACTCTTGAAGCAGCATCCATCCCGGTGCAGTGGGATCCACCCCTTCCCAGTCTGAAAGTATGCAGCTTGTGTTCTAGTGTGTCCATTTAAGAGCTATTTCCCACAGCTGCACCTGTTAGACTGCATGCCTGCAGCTGAATTTGCATAGATCAGTAAGCTCACAGAGGAGCATTACAAACATAGCATCCTCAACACAGAAGGCCGCATTGAATGAGTCTTCAAAAAACAACATTAGGTTAAGACATAATGTAACTAAAATGTGATAAGGCATTTTCTACACACTTGTCTGACTGCTCCACAGATGCTGCCTGATTTTTCAATGCTTTTGCAGTTTATTTCTGCTCCACTAGAATCTGACTATTTACATCTTTGGCATTTTGAACTTTAAGAAGGCTTTGGTTCCTGCAATTTGAGCCAACTTGCTTATCGAAGACTGTGGCAGTTAGTTAAATACATTCTATACTTACCTACAGCTTCTCTGCAATTCAGTCATAATTGTCAAAACTGGTTAGTCCCGTTTTATGCTTTGGTCCAGACATATATTAGATGTTAATTGTGAACTGTTGCCTGCCTCTGGACTCCAGGTCAGAGCATTACACTATTTTTACTCATGTTCATCTCAGCAAACTACAATGCCCCCCGTCATGAGATGAATCAGCTAAAATTATAGTATCCATGATAAATTAACAAGACAGGTGATCTGACACTTCTTACCAGGTTTTATAACCCAGGTAACAAAAATACTAAAATGTACACAAAGAAAGATGGCGCTGGTAACTCAAACAACAGGAATCTCTGCAGATGCTGGAAATTCAAGCAACATACATAAAAGTTGCTGGTGAACGCAGCAGGCCAGGCAGCATCTCTAGGAAGAGGTGCAGTTGACGTTTCAGGCTGAGACCCTTCGTCAGGACTAACTGAAGGAAGAGTCCTTCAGTTAGTCCTGACGAAGGGTCTCGGCCTGAAACGTCGACTGCACCTCTTCCTAGAGATGCTGCCTGGCCTGCTGCGTTCACCAGCAACGTTTATGTGTGTGGCGCTGGTAACTGGCGACTTTGCGCGTGCTCTCCCGAGCAAACTGCCCTCTCCACTATCCTATATCCGAGGAACCCTTTTAAACCTCCAATCTGGCAAGATCAAGATCAACAACACCCTGGCAAAGCTACTGACCCAGCTGGAGACCACCACGCCAGAATTGCTCCTTAAATTCCAGACCGCACCTGGACCAGATCAGCGAGGCCCACCACGTTCCCGGAGACCCGTGGTTTGCTACTGTGCCGGAGCGTTTGGAGACACAGCCCATTCTGACCAGCACCTCTCCAGACCAGATGACCACACAGAAGTGACGGCATAGACCTCAAGATGCCCCAGATGCTTCCCTGGAGCGACCACCGTAAAGCCCCGTTGGTGGCCATCCACAGCTGCCAGAAGTGAGGCCTCCGCCGCCGACCTCGGAAATCGAGCCCGAGGCTCCGCTGGAGTGGAGGCCTCTGCAACCATGACTCGGCTTAAGGACTTGTTTCAGCCAGGAGCCCGGCCATCCGGGATTAAGTGTCGGCTTCGGGGCCCGACCCAATCGACAGCCCGGGCCCCCGGCAGCTGGAAGTGGCAGCGGAGCTTCCCCCGTTACTCGGCCCGACCCGGAGCGTCCAACAACGCGACCCGCTGATCGATCCCCACGGGATGGGTCCACCAACCGCAAAGGGCTGACAACAACGCACTGCATCGATGGAAACCTGGAAAGGTGCACTATTTACCGAGGAAGCGTGGGAAAAGAGCTGGGCTGCTGGTCAGATTGAAGCTGAGGGGCTTCGGGGTCCCTATGCCCACCATCCTACTAGCTAATGTGCAAGCCATAGACAACAAGGTGGATGATCTTAAAGGGAGACTCACCTACTGCAGGGATATGCAGAACTGCTGCGTATTCTGTTTCACTGAGACCTGACTCGCCCCTGCCACCCCCGACTGTGCCATCCGACCGGAGGGATTTTCGATCCATCAGAGGGACTGCACGGTGTCTTTGGGCAAGACGAGGGGAGGTGGTGTCTGCCTACTGATCAACACTGCGTGGTGCTCGGACACAGTGTCACTGACAAGCTCCTGCAGCCCGGACCTGGAACACCTGTCGGTGAAGTGTCGTCCCCACTATCTGCCATGGGAATTCACCTCAGTCATACTGACAGCGGTCTACATTCCCCCCCACCCCCCAGGCGGACGTGGAGTTGTCTCTGAACATACTGTATGCCAACATCAGTGAACTTGAGACCAGGTATCCGGAGGCTTTGCTCATTACAGCCAGGGACTTTAACCAGGCCAACCTCAGAAAGGCGCTGCCAAAGTTATACCAACATGTCTCCTGCCCCACTAGAGGCCCGAATATACTTGACCACTGCTACACAGCAGTCAAGGATGCCTACCGTTCCGTCCCACGACCTCACTTCAGAAAATCCAACCATCAGGCCGTACTCCTCCTCCCGGCTTACAAACAGAAACTGAAGCGGGAGGTTACAATGTCAAAAGTAGTGTCGCGTTGGACGGAGGAAACAGATGAGGTCCTCCGTAACTGCTTTGAATCGGTGGACTGGTTAGTATTCAAGGACTCAGCAGCTAACCTCGATGAGTATGCCTCAGCTGTCACGGACTTTATTTGGAAATGCACAGAGGACTGTGTGTCTCGCAAGACGATCTGAGTTTTCCCTAACCGGAAACCTTGGATGAATTATGAGGTCAAGTCCCTTTTAAAGGCTAGAGCTGCGGCTTTTAGGTCCGGGGATACCAGTCGCTACACGGAATCCAGGCGTGAACTCCGGAAAGCCATTAAGGGCGCCGAGAGGCAATATCGAGCCAAGTTGGAAGCTCAGGCTAACCAGAGTGATGCCAGTAGACTATGGCAGGGTCTAAATGAGATCACTGGGCGCAAAGAAAAGGCTGGGAATATCAATAACTGTGGCGCTTCTCTTCCTGATGAATTTAACATATTCTACGCAAGATTCGAACAGAAGAGGAGCGTCCCACTCCCTCCGGATGAACCGGACTTGGTGGCACCGGGATTCATCGTCACCGAGGAGGATGTTAGAATGGCCTTCCTGAAGATAAATCCAAGGAAGGCAACGGGCCCAGATGGCGTCCCAGGACGGGTTCTCCGGGCCTGTGCAAGCGAGCTAGCTGGAGTGTTTGCTGACATCTTCAACTGCTCCTTGCTTCAGTCTAAGATCCCCTCGTGTTTTATGAAAGCAACGATAATCCCAGTGCCGAAGAAGAGCAAGGTGGCATGCCTGAATGACTATCGACCTGTGGCTCTGACATCAATTGCTATGAAGTGCTTCGAGAGATTGGTTATGGCACACACCAACCACAGCCTACCGGTCAACCTCGATGCTTTGCAATTCGCCTACTGGAGCAACAGGTCAACGGCAGATGCCATCTCTCTGGCCCTACATTCCTCCTTAGAACACTTGGAGAATAGAGACGCATACGTAAGGCTCCTTTTCATTGACTACAGCTCTGCCTTTAATACCATCATTCCAAATAAACTGATTCCTAAGCTCCGGAACCTGGGCGTTAGCACTCAGATCTGCAGCTGGCTCTTCAACTTCCTCACAGAAAGGACCCAGGCTGTAAAAATAGGGGACAAGCTCTCCTCTACAATCACTCTGAACACTGGTGCCCCACAAGGCTGTGCACTCAGCCCCCTGCTGTACTCACTATACACCCATGATTGTGTAGCCAAGTTTCCATCAAACTCAATATACAAGTTTGCTGATGACACAACAATTGTAGGCCATATCTCGGATAATGATGAGTTTGAGTACAGAGAGGAAATTAAGAATCTGGTGGCATATTGTGAAGACAATAACCTATCCCTCAATGTCAGCAAGACGAAGGAATTGGTTGTTGACTTCAGAAAGAGTAGCGGACCGCACGACCCCATTTACATCGGTGGTGCGCAAGTGGAACAGGTCAAAAGCTTTAAGTTCCTCGGGGGCAATATCACAAATGACCTGACTTGGTCCAACCAAGCAGAGACCACTGCCAAGAAGGCCCACCAGTGCCTTTACTTCCTGAGAAAGCTAAATAAGTTTGGCCTGTCCCCTAAAACCCTTACTAATTTTTATAGATGCACCGTAGAAAGCATTCTTCAAGAGTGCATTACAACCTGGTATGGAAGTTGTCCTATCCAAGACCGAAAGAAGCTGCAGAAGATTGTGAACATGGCACAGCACATCACACAAACCAATCTTCCATCCTTGGACTCACTTTACACCGCAGGCTGTCAGAGCAGTGCTGCCAGGATAATCAAGGACATGACCCACCCAGCCAACACACATTTCGTCCCTCTTCCCTCCGGGAGAAGGCTCAGGAGCTTGAAGACTCATACAGCCAGATTTGGGAACAGCTTCTTTCCAACTGTGATGAGACTGCTGAACGGATCCTGACCCGGATCTGGGCCGTAACCTCCAAATATCCGGACCTGCCCCTCCGTTTTTTTGCACTACCTTACTTTCCATTTTTCTATTTTCTATTTATGATTTATAATTTAAAATTTTAATATTTACTAATTTTACTGTTTTAAATATTTTTAATATTTAATATTTGTAATCCAGGGAGCAGGAAGCACAGAATCAAATATCGCTGTGATGATTGTACGTTCTAGTATCAATTGTTTGGTGACAATAAAGTATAAAGTATAAGTATAAAGTCTGTTAAAGTCCCTTTGAAAGTATTGTGATGTGTTAATGGTATGAGTTTATGCTTGAGTTCAGAACTGGTATTAAAAATTGCTTTTATTTTTAATTCAAACAAAATATTAGGAAAATAATCAAAACTATATTGGACAAAAACAGGTGCAGCTTCAAATATTCTTTGGACTTCAGCAGAGGGCTTTACAATTTATTCAACTGATAGAAAATACCTTTGCAAAAAAAATTTATTTGCTGATTTTCAGATTCTAATCCTTTAGAAAATCACCACTTTTGCAAATAAGGTTTAGAAACTTTTTATGTAAATCTGAGGCAGTAATACAAAATGAATCACTGCCAGTGACTACTTGTGTGTCTTAAGGACCTGTTCTTTTCAAAGACTCCATTATTGGGTTAATTTCCAGAATCTGAATCAACCTCAGTCCCTTAAGGACACTCATATTAAATTTCTTTTGACCATAGTATGGGTCACATGCCTGAACTCGTTATTAAGTTTTACCTGGATTCAAATGCTGTGTCAAATATAGTGCACCTGCAGTCATCCACTTGGTGAAATCCTTGGCTTTGGCTCTGTTTCTGGAGATTTGTCAACAGTCAGTGTTCTATTAAAGAGACTGGGATGTGTAAAATGGATTATCATACAATTAACAATGAGGTAAGTAGAATGGACAACTACACCTGTTGTCTGCAGGTTACTCAGAGGTCATTCATTTGCTGTCTGCAGATTACTCAGAACCCATTCGTTTGAAACACTGAGCCCAAATGGAAGGGGAAGACATTGTAATTTCCTGTAAAAGCTTTCCAAATGTCAGAACTGAGAGGGCAGAATAAGGCTATTAAAAATGTCTGATTTCTCATAGTTAAGTTTTTCTTTTCGGTCTCTATCATCCATTAACAGCAATTAATAAATGAGTTAAGATACTGTGTTACAATTCTGGAGGGCAGAGCCTGAGGGAACAGAGAGAGGGGATTGATAATACCCATTCTGTCCCACTCAAATCACAAACCATTGGGAGATCAGTCAAGAAGCAAGACCCTTTATCTTCTAGAGATCTCATTATCTGTAGTTCTCAGCAGAAGAAGAAATCAATAACGTTTACTTTTTTTTATAGCAACTACAAATTTGATTTAATCCCTGAGTAACTCTGTGCAATGTCACATGTTGAGCTTCATAGGGTTGATTCAATATGAGAAGTGGTTCAGAAAGTGGAAGCCTATGAAAGCTGATTGGCTGTTAATCTGACTTTAAGAGTCTCAGTCTTCCACATGGATAGACTGCTAATGTTCACTGTAGTTGTTTAGTCACTAATTCAATGACATCTAACATCAGTGTGATCAGTAGATGAACACACCTCCTGAGATTTTCAATGGCACTTTATATTCATTTGCATTAGAAAAAATAAATAATTGCATTTATTTCCACATAAATAAAAAGTAATGCAAAAATAGTGAGGTAGTGTTCAATGAATCAACCCATGAACACTACTGTACCTCACTAATTTTGCTCTTTTTACACTACTTATTTAATTTTAATAGCTATATTTCTTGTTGTAATTTGTATTTTTTGTATGTATTGCACTATACTGCTGCCACAAAACAACAAATTTCATGAGACACGCCAGTGATACGTGTTGAGCACCCCATATTGGAAATGCTTGGGACGGAAGCGTTTCTGATTTGGAGTTTGGAACACTTGCATCTACAGTATATAATGAGATACTTGGGGATGAGATCCAAGTCTAAACACAAAATCCATTTATATTACATATGCAGCTTGTACATGTACACTGAAGGTAGTTTTATATAGTATTTTCCTCTACCGCCCAAGTGGACAGTCAGTAGCTGTCCATCATTTATGTGCTATCGGTAAGCAGCACTCATCTTACACTTGTTCATCACACATCTGTACTATTGCAGTCATTCAGTGTGTCAAATTTTCATCAGTGGCGATCTTGCCAAACTCATCAATGAATTTCTCTGGTGTTTTATGGTCAGCACATGCTTTATCACCACAAATCTTTTTTTAAAAATGCTGTGCCTTTTTTAAACATTTCTGCAACCAGCCTGCTGAATATTCACAATTACCTTCAATTTTCAGTTTGTCATGATCGATTTTTGCTTGTTTCATGATCAGTATACTCTTAAGCAGGGTAAGTTCACTCTGATGTTGATGAATCCACTCTTTCAATTACAATCTCGAGATCTTCATTTTTCACTTTATACAGTTTTTCTTATTTTTCATTAACTTCTCTTCATTATTTATGTGAGGTCACTTTTCAGAACTGTCTGTGGTACACAGAGACCTGCACATTACCTGGGAACCTTCCCAACGCCTTGTGGAAAGACTTTGAACAAGTTGTCAATGATAGGATTCTGCTATTTAAAAAAGAAGCCCTCCATGTACTTTGAAATTATACTCTTTGGTCATTAAACATAAGAAACAGAAGTTTCTACCAACATTATTCATTTTGAGTCATCTTCCCTCAGGAAACTTCTAACCTATTTGCTCAGTTAAATAAGCAACATACACAAAATGCTGGAGGACCTCAGCAAGTCAGGCAGCATCTATATAGGGGAACAAATAATTAATGTTTCTGTTTGCAAAGCAAGAATCTATTTTGCCGTAGTCACTATTACAATATTATGCTGAGGCTTTATAAGGCGTTGATCAGACAGCACTTGGAATATGGTGAGCAGTTTTGAGCCCTTTATTGAAGAATGGATGTGCTGGCATTGGAGAGGGTCCAAAGGAGGTTCACAAGAATGATTCTGAGAATGAAAGGGTTAATGTATGATGAGTGTTTGATGGCTCTGGGCCTGTACTCACAGGAGTTTAGAAGAATTGGGGGGGGGGATCTCACTGAAACCTATCAATTACTGAAAGGCTAAGCAGAGTGGACATGGAGAGAATGATTACAAGTGAGGAAGTCTAGAACCAGAAGGCACAGCCTCTGAAGGATGTCTCTTCAGAACAGAGAAGACAAGGAATTCCTTTAGGTAATGGTGGTGAACCTGTGTAATTCATGGGCACGGATGGCTCTGGAACCAAGTCTTTGGGTATATCCAAAGCAGAGGTTGATAGGTTCCTGATTAGTAAGGGTGTCAAAGGTTATGGGGAGAAGGCATGAGAATGCCGTATGGAGGGACAAAAAATCAGCCATGATGGAATGCCGAAACAGACTGAATGGGCCAAATTGCCTAATTCTGTTCCTATGTGCTATGATCTTATATTATTGAGAGAAAACTGGCAGCTCTGGGGTCAAAATGTTGCAATTTTATAAAGTTTGAGTCAACATCGCAATTCACTCGACTGCTTAAGATGAGGGCCAGTATTTAACATGTGGAAAAGGCTAGGTTGATTCAGTTACTAGGCTAGGTTGATTTAGCTTATCTCATTCAGAGCGGCACTTTAATTAGAGTAGGGATGGGAAGAAAAGTCATAGATTTGAGTTTCACCTTGCTATTAGCAAAATCTGCAGAAAGTGTTTGCATATGCGTTGGATACAGACTGAATGAAACTCAAAAACAATGCACCACTCAGTTACACCTGATACTGCTCAAGCATGGAACCAATTTATAGCATGGGAGAAAAATGATAGTAAAAACAGACAGAAAGAAGATTATTCCTCAGTAATCATTGGTTTGAAAATAAATTATATAATCATGACATCCACTAACAGAAAATTATCCAAACAACACACACAAAATGCTGGAAGAACTCAGCAGGCCAGGCAGCATCTATGGAAAAGAGCACAGTTGACATTTCAGGCCAAGACCCTTCAGCAGTTCGGTCTCGGCCCGAATCGTCGACTGTACTCTTTTCCATAGATGCTGCCTGGCCTGCTGTGCTCCTCCAGCAGTTGGTGTGTGTTGCTCGGATTTCCAGCATCTGCAGATTTTCTCTTGTTTGTGATTATCCCAACATTATCTCCAACAATTGCACTAATGACAATTATGTTAAAAAATGGAAAATGCTGTTTTTTTTTCTATTTGCAGCAGTTAGCTGTTTTCATTAACCTCTGTTAAAAATGCCATCATTTCTTCACAGAAAAGAAAAGGTTTTTTTTGTGGCTTGAACACATTGATCAGTATTTACAACATCCAAGCTCATTATCACCACTCCATGGAATGCAAAATCTGTTAGGTAGAAACAGCAGATGGGCTGAGAAGGAATCGTTCAAGCCACACATTTTTGCTCAAGATTAATTATATGAAGGCACTGTGTACAAACATTAAAATCTCTGAATGATGTTATCATAGCTATTGCTGATAATAATTTTTTGATGCTGTCCAGAACTGCGACTTGCGGTGGTGATGAGGGAGGAACATGTTTTCACATATTAAATCAGAACAGGACAGAGCATGTGTGTTTGTGCGTATGATAGAGAGAGAATTAGGAAGAGAGAGAGTGGGAACAAGCATTGAAAGAAGGTAATTTTGTTTTTCACGTTAGAGCTGCTCTTAAATTCTTAAATGTTCTAGGCCATTCAATAAAATGGGTTTATATAAATCAATATTCTTGAAACAATGATAGATTAGATTAGATTAGATTAGATTAGAGCTTAATGGTCATTGCTCAGGTCAACAAGATTGCACTGCTTCTCCAGTCAGTGCAAAACAGCATATTGCCAATACTAAAAACACAATGACTATGTTATTTATAATGACATATGTTACAACTGAATAAAAAACAATAAAACAATTAAAAGAATTAAAGAAACATTGCCTCAATCAAGTATTGCACATGCCCTTGTTATAAAATACAACATGAAACAGCATCAATAATTAAAGCTGAGATTTAAAAAATACAAAGATCTCTGAAATTAAAGGAAGGTAGCTGACCCATTTAAACATAAGTACTGGACCCTCCAAGAGGACCGTAACCTTGTCTTACAGCTTGGAGGCTTGCATGCCACAATCACCTGGAAAGCTGTGCTGGCTGGAGTCAGGGCTTCATGTTTTGGCTCTTGCTAGGTTCACTTATGCCAGGCAGGTCAAAGGGTAGAGGACAGACTAAGAGTGGTTCCACTGGTCTTCAAGGTTCAGAGTTCAGCTCAACCCTAACTGGTAAAACAAAATTGTTATGGAAACTACAATGAAGAATCCTTCTGGGTGCAACAGTATGGACAGAGAGTGATGGAGGACCTTCACTGCTGCACTAAATGCCTGTGCTGTAATGGGCAGTAATTAACTAACTATTGCACATGCCCATGTGTTGCACTTAGAAAATGTCCATTGCATCTATGGACTATTGGTGGGTGGGTGGGGAGGCACTGTTCAGTTGCAGAACAACTCTGGGGAAAATGCTGTTTTTCAGTTTGAATGGAGAGATGTTTCTGTGTCTCCTCCCAGATGGTAGGAAATTAAACAAGTAATTACTGGGTCATGATGTTGCAAGCCCGCTATAGACATTGTGAGCTGTAAATAGTTTTGATATCTGGTAGTTGTGTCTCAATGATGTTCTGTACAGTCCTGATCAGTCCTATAGTTGAAGGGTATTCTGGTTGATCTTGTTGCAGCTAGAATAACATACTGTCATGCAGTTGGTCGGTATGCTCTCAATTACACATCAATAAAGGTTTACTAGCAGCTTTGGGAGCAGATTTGCTTTCTTTAAACTCTTAAGATAGTACTCTTACGATGGAAGGTCCAACGGTCAAGAAGGCGGTCTCTGCAAGCGTCGTGGAACGTGTAGAGCAGGACAAGACACAGAAGATGTCCTGGTCATCCACTGCGCCTAGTCCCATCTCCAGCCGTCTAGACTCTGTCTTGCCACTGGATCCAGATGGGAATTGGGAAGAGAGAGTGAGGCTGACGCTGCGCAACTCTCCCTCACTTAAATCCAAATCACGCGCCAGTCTCGACACCATCATTATGGTGTCGAGGTCCTCATCGACGTCAACGATGGACGAACAACCAACCAAGATAGTATAGGCACTGCTAAATCTTCCCTACTCTTAGGGAAGTGTTTAGGGAGGTGGTCCAAGAGAGCTCCTCTGTGATGTTCACTCTCAAAAAAATTAAAGCTGGAGACCCTTTCCATTGCTTCACCATTTATGCGTAATGGAGCTTGTTCATACTTTCTTCATTTCCTGAAATCAATAACCATTTCTTTGTTGAGTGAAAAGTTATGGTTATTGCACCATCCAAACCATCCATTGCACCATCCAAAATCATGTGAGATGTGGCAGTTTTGGGGGAACGCCCCTCTCCCGCAGAGTCACATCTGCCAGAAGTGCATACAGCTGGGCGATCTGGAAGACCATGTAAGGAATCTGGATCAGCAGCTGGATGACCTTCGACTCATAAGGGAGAATGAGGCAGCCAAAAATGAGAGCTACAGGGAGGTAGTCACACCTAGGCTGTCGGAAGCAGGTCGTTGGGTGATAGTCCGAGGGGGGAAAGCGAAGGTGAGCAGACAGGTAGTGCAGAGCACCCCTGTAGCCATTCCCCTGAATAATAAGTTTACAGTCCTGGACGGGGACGACCGACCAGATGTGAGCCGCAGTGGTAGGGCCTTCGGCACTGTGTCTGACCCAGTGGTGCAGAAGAGTGGTACGGAGAAGAGGAGAGCTGTCATCATTGGAGACTCTATAGTCAGGGGAGCAGACAGGAGATTTTGTGGACGTGAGAAGGACACCTGCATGGTTTGTTGCCTCCTGGGTGCCAGGGTCCGGGATGTCTCTGACCAGGTGCACGACATCCTGGTACGAAAGGGAAAGCAGCCAGAAGTTGTGATACATGTTGGTACCAACGACGTAAGCAGGAAGAGGGATGAGGTCCTGAAGTGTGAGTTTTGGGAATTAGGCAGAAGGCTGAAGAACAGGACCTCAAGGGTAGCGTTCTCAGGATTGCTGCCAGTGCTATGTGACAGTGATGGTAAGAATTGGAGGAGATGGCAGTTGGATGTGTGGCCGAGGAGTTGGTGCAGGGAGCAGGGTTTTAGATTTTTGGATCAGTGGGATCTCTTCTGGGGAAGGTGGGACCTGTACAGATTGGATGGGTTGCACCTGAACTCGAGGGAGAGCAATATCCTTGCAGGTAGGGTTGCTAGCCTGGTTCGGGAGGGTTTAAACTAATTTGCAAGGGGGATGGGACCCGGAGCAATAGAGCAGTAAAAGAAGTGCATGGAGTAAAGCCAGATCTAACATATAGAGAGGCCTTGAGGAAAGAGAAGCAGAATAAAGGGTGTAAAGGTAGTAAGGCAGAAGGGATGAAGTGTGTGTACCTCAACGCAAGAAGCATCAGGAACAATGATGATGAACTGAGAGCTTGGTTACATACATGGAATTATGATGTAGTGGCCATTACAGAGACTTGGCTGGCACCAGGGCAGGAATAGATTCTCAATATTCCTGGATTTCAGTGCTTTAAAAGGGATAGAGAGGGGGAACAAAGGGGAGGAGGAGTGGCATTACTGGTTGGGGATACTATTACAGCTACAGAAAGGGTGGGTAATGTAGCAGGATCCTCTTTTGAGTCAGTATGGGTAGAAGTCAGGAACAGGAAGGGAGCAGTTACTCTATTGGACGTATTCTATAGGCCCCCGGTAGCAGCAGAGATACAGAGGTGCAGATTGGGAGGCAGATTTTGGAAAGGTGCAAAAATAACAGGGTTGTTATCATGGGCGACTTTAACTTCCCTAATATTGATTGGCACCTGATTAGTTCCAAGGGTTTAGATGGAGCAGAGTTTGTTAAGTGTGTGCAGGACGGATTCCTGTCACAGTATGTGGACAGGCTGACTAGGGAGAATGCCATACTAGATCTAGTACAAGGTAATGAACCGGGTCAGGTCACAGATCTCTCAGTGGGTGAGCATCTTGGGGACAGTCACCACCGCTCCCTGGCCTTTAGCATTATCATGGAAAAGGATAGAATCAGAGAGGACAGGAAAATTTTTAATTGGCGAAGGGCAAATTATGAGGCTATAAGGCTAGAACTTGCAGGTGTGAATTGGGATGATGTTTTTGCAGAGAAATGTACTATGGACATGTGGTCGATGTTTAGAGATCTCTTGCAAGATGTTAAGGATAAATTTATCCCAGTGAGGAAGATAAAGAATGGTAGGGTGAAGGAACCATGGGTAACAAGTGAGGTGGAAAATCTAGTCAGGTGGAAGAAGGCAGCATACATGAAGTTTAGGAAGCAAGGATTGGATGGGTCTATTGAGGAATATAGGGATGCAAGAAAGGAGCTTAATAAGGGGCTGAGAAGAGCAACAAGGGGGAATGAGAAGGCCTTGGCAAGTAGGGTAAAGGAAATCTCCAAGGCATTCTTCAATTATGTGAAGAACAAAAGGATGACAGGAGTGAAGGTAGGACCGATTAGAGATAAAGGTGGGAAGATGTGCCTGGAGGCGGTGGAAGTGAGCGAGGTCCTCAATGAATACCTCTCTTCGGTATTCACCAATGAGAGGGAATTTGATGACGGTGAGGACAATATAAGTGAGGTTGATGTTCTGGAGCATGTTGATATTAAGGGAGAGGAGTTGTTGGAGTTGTTAAAATACGTTAGGACCGTTAAGTCCCCGGGGCCTGACGGAATATTCCTCAGGCTGCTCCATGAGGCGAGGGAAGAGATTGCTGAGCCTCTGGCTAGGAACTTTATGTCCTCATTGTCCACGGGAATGGTACCGGAGGATTGGAGGGAGGCGAATGTTGTCCCCTTTTTCAAAAAAAGTAGTAGGGATAGTCCGGGTAATTATAGACCAGTGAGCCTTACGTCTGTGGTGGGAAAGCTGTTGGAAAAGATTCTTAGAGATAGGATCTATGGGCATTTAGAGAATCATGGTCTGATCTGGGACAGTCAGCATGGCTTTGTGAGGGTCAGATCGTATCTAACAAGCCTGATAGAGTTCTTTGAGGAGGTGACCAGGCATGTAGATGAGGGTAGTGCAGTGGATGTGATCTATATGGATTTTAGTAAGGCATTTGACAAGGTTCCACACGGCAGGCTTGTTCAGAAAGTCAGAAGGCATGGGATCCAGGGAAGTTTGGCCAGATGGATTCAGAATTGTCTTGCCTGCAGAAGGCAGAGGGTCATGGTGGAGGGAGTACATTCAGATTGGAGGATTGTGACTAGTGGTGTCCCACAAGGATCTGTTCTGGGACCTCTACTTTTCGTGATTTTTATTAACGACCTGGATGTGGGGGTAGAAGGGTGGGTTGGCAAGTTTGCAGACGACACAGAGGTAGGTGGTGTTGTGGATAGTGTAGAGGATTGTCAAAGATTGCAGAGAGACATCAATAGGATGCAGAAGTGGGCTGAGAAGTGGCAGATGGAGTTCCACCCGGAGAAGTGTGAGGTGGTACACTTTGGAAGGACAAACTCCAAGGCAGAGTACAAAGTAAATGGCAGGATACTTGGTAGTGTGGAGGAGCAGAGGGATCTGGGGGTACATGTCCACAGATCCCTGAAAGTTGCCTCACAGGTAGATAGGGTAGTTAAGAAAGCTTATGGGGTGTTAGCTTTCATAAGTCGAGGGATAGAGTTTAAGAATCGCGATGTAATGATGCAGCTCTAAAAAACTCTAGTTAGGCCACACTTGGAGCACTGTGTCCAGTTCCAGTCGCCTCACTATAGGAAGGATATAGAAGCATTGGAAAGGGTACAGAAGAGATTTACCAGGATGCTGCCTGGTTTAGAGAGTATGCATTATGATCAGAGATTAAGGGAGCTAGGGCTTTACTCTTTGGAGAAGGAGGATGAGAGGAGACATGATAGAGGTGTACAAGATAATAAGAGGAATAGATAGAGTGGATAGCCAGCACCTCTTCCCCAGAGCAGCACTGCTCAATACGTGAGCACATGGTTTTAAGGTAAGGGGTGGAAGTTCAAGGGGGATATTACAGGAAGGTTTTTAACTCAGAGAGTCGTTGGTGCGTGGAATGCACTGCCTGAGTCACTGGTGGAGGCAGATACACTCGTGAAGTTTAAGAGACTACTAGACAGGTATATGGAGGAATTTAAGGTAGGGGGTTATATGGGAGGCAGGGTTTGAGGGTCAGCACAACATTGTGGGCCAAAGGGCCTGTTATGTGCTGTACTATTCTATGTTCTATGTTCAAACAGTTTTTGTACCTCCTCTCTCTATGCTGTTTCATTGTTATTTGTAATTAATCCCTTCACTGTAATGTCATCTGCAAATCTGATGAATGAGGTAGTTGCAGAGACGGGGGCACAGTCATGGGTGAAAAGAGTGTAAAGGAGTGGGCTCAGTACACATCCCTGTGGTATTCAGTGTCAGGGAGTTTGATGTGTACTTGCCTAGTTTGACTGTCAGATGTGGTTAGTAAGAAAGTCCAGAATCCAGGTGCAAATTGATGCATTGGGTCCAGGATTCTGTAGTTTAGCGATCAACTTGTTTGGGAGTATGGTGTTCAAGAAAGAACTGTACAGTGCCTTTTAAAGGAATTCACCCACCTAACAAGTTTTCATGTTTTATTGTTTCACAACATTGAACCACAGTAGATTTAATTTGGCTTTTTTGACACTGATTAACAGAAAAACACTCTTCCATGTCAAAGTGAAAACAGATCTCTCGACAAAGTACAAATATAAAACACAAAAAATTGATTGCATAAGTATTCACCCCCTTTAATATGACACAGCAAAATCATCACTAGGGCAGCCAGTTGGTTTTAGAAGTTACATAATTAGTTAAGTGGAGATCACCGTATGCAGTCAAGGTGACTGTAGTGAAAATACACCTGTATATGGAAGGTCCATCTGCTGGTGAGTTAATATCCTGGCAAAAACTACACCATGAAGACAAAAGAACACTCCAAGCATCTCTGCAGAATGGTTATTGAAAAGCACAAGTCAGAAAATAGATACAAGAATTTTCAAGTCACTGTATATCCCTTGGAGTACAGTTAAGTCAATCATCAAGAAATTAAAAGATTATGGCACAGCTGTAAATCTGCCTACAGCATGCCTTCCTCAAAAACTGAGTGACCCTGCAAGAAGAGGACTAATGAGGAAGGCCACCAAGAGACCTATGACAACTCTGGAGAAGTTTCAAGCTTCAGTGGCTGAGATGGGACAGACTACGCATACAACTGTTGCCCGGGTGCTTCACCAGTCGCAGTTTTATAGGAGTGGCAAAGAGAAAGCCACTGTTGAAAAATACTTACATGAAATCTCAGCTAGAGTTTGCCAGAAGGCATGTGGGAGAATCTGAAGTCATCTGGAAGAAGGTTCTATGGTCTGATGAAACCAAAATTGAGCTTTTTGGCCATTAAACTCAATGCTATGTTTGGCGTAAGCCAAACACCGCACATCATCAAAAACACACCATCCCTACTGCGAAGCCCAGTGGTGGCTGCATCATGCTCTGGGGATGCTTCACTGCAGCAGGCCCTGGAAGGTTTGTGATGGTAGAGGGTAAAATGAATGTAGCAAAATACAGAGAAATCCTGGAGGAAAACCTGATGCAGTAACTGGGTTTCATCTCCTAAGTTACAGAGAAAGTTTGAACAAGTTAGGTCTTTCTTCTTTGGAGCGTAGAAGGTTGAGAGGGGACTTGATAGAGGTGTTTAAAATTATGAGGGGGATTGATAGAGTTGACGTGGATAGGCTTTTTCCATTGAGAGTGGGGGAGATTTAAACAAGAGGACATGAGTTGAGAGTTAAAGGGCAAAAGTTTAGGGGTAACATGAGGGGAAACTTCTTTATTCAGAGAGTGGTGGCTGTGTGGAACGAGCTTCCAGCAGAAGTGATTGAGGCAGGTTCGATGTTATCGTCTTGAAGTTAAATTGGATAGATATATGGACAGGAAAGGAATGGAGGGTTATGGACCGAGTGCAGGCCGGTGGGACTAGGTGAGAGTAGGAGTTCGGCATGGACTAGAAGGGCCGAGATGGCCTGTTTCCATGCTGAAAGTCTGCAAGAGAACTGTGCCTTGGGAGGAGATCTGTTTTCCAGCAAGACAATGGCCCCAACCATAAAGCCAAAACTACACAGGAATGGTTTAAAAACAAGATTTACGTTTGGAGTGGCCAAGTCAGAGACCGGACCTTAATCCAATTGAAAATTTGTGGCTGGACTCGAAAAGGGCTGTTCACTTACGATCCCCATGCAATCTGACAGAGCTTGTGCAGTTTTGTAAAGAAGAATGGAAAAAAATTGCCGTGTCCATATATGCAAAGCTGATACAGACTCAAGGCTATAATTGCTGCAAAAGGTGCATCTACTAAATACTGACTTGAAGGGGGCGAATACTAATACAATCAATTATTTTGTGTTTTATATTTGTAATTAATTTAGCTCACTTTGTAGAAATCTGTTTTCGCTTTGACACGAAGGAGTCTTTTGCTGCTGATCTGTCTCAAAAAAGCCAAATTAAATCCACAGTGATTCAATGTTTTAAATAATAAAACAAGGTATAATGTGCAGAGCAATGGAGGTAGTATCCTCAGTTGACTTGTTTGCCTTATAGGCAAACAGGTGCAGGTCCAGAATAGCAAGGATGGCGCCCTTAATGAGGGTCCCTCCAGGCACTCGGCGGCTATGAGGATAAATGCAGCTGGCCTATAGTCATTGAGACATGTTACCATGAACTGCTTTGGGATTGGTATGATGGTTGATGTTTTGAAGCATACAGTGATCACCGCAAGGGACAGAAAGTACATAGAAGACAGAACATAGAAACCTACAGCTCATTACTGGCTTTTTGGCCCACAATGTTGTGCTGACCATGTAACCTACTCTAGAAACTGCCTAGAATTACCCTATCACATAGCCCTCTATTTTATTGAAGCTCCATGTACCTATCGAAGAAAGAGTCTTTTAAAAGACCCCATTGTATCCACCTCTGCCACTGTTACTGGCATTTCATTCCATGCATCCACCCACCACTCTCTGCGTGGAAAACTTACCTCTGACATCCCCTCTGTATCTACTTCCAAGCACCTTAAAACTATGCCCCCTCATGTTAGCCATTTCAGCCCTGGGAAAAAGCCTCTGGCTATCCACACGATCAATGCCTCTCATTATCTTATACTCCTCTATCAGGTGACCTCTCATCCTCTGTCACTTCAAGGAGAAAAAGCCGAGTTCACTCAACCTATTCTCAGAAGGCATGCTCCCCAATCCAGGCAACATTCTTATAAACCTCCTCTGCACTCTCTATATAGTATCCGCATCCTTCCTGTAATGGGGTGACCAGAACTGAAGACAATACTCCAAGTGGGGTCTAACTAAGATCTTATATAGCTGGAGCATTACCTCACTGCTCTTGACCTCAATCCCATGGTGGATAAAGGCCAACACACCATATGCCTTCTTAACAATACTGTCAACTTGCACAGCAGCTTTGAGTGGCCTATGGACATGGACCCCAAGATCTCTCTGATCCTCCACACTGCCAAGAGTCTTACCATTAATATATTCTGTCTTCAAATTTGACCTACCAAACTGAACCACTTCACACTTATCTGGTTTGAACTCCATCTGCTACTTCTCAGCCCAGTTCTGCATCCAATCCATGTCCTGTTGTAACCTCTGACAACCTTCCAGACTATCCACAACACCCCCAGCTTTTGTGTCATCAGCAAACTCACTAACCCATCCTTCTACTTCTTCATCCACGTCATTTATAAAAATCACAAAGGGGTCTCTGATCAGATCCTTGTGGAATACTATTGGTCACTGACCTCCATGCAGAATACGAATCATCCACAACCATCCTTTGCCTTCTGTGGCAAGCCAGTTCGAGATTCATAAAGTAAGGTCTTTTTTGGATCCCATGCCTCCTTACTTTCTGAATGAGCCTTGCATGGGGAACCTTATCAAATGTCTTACTGAAATCCATATACACTACATCTACTACTCTACCTTCATCATTGTATTTTGTTACATCCTCAAAGACTTTAATCAGGCTCATAAGGCACGACCTTCCCTTGACAAAACCATGTGGACTATCCCCAATCAGATTATGTCCCACCAAATGCTCATAAATCCTGCCTTTCAGGATCTTCTCCAATAACTTGCCCACCACTGAAGTAAGACTCACTTGTCTATAATTTCCTGGGTTATCTCTACTCCCTTTCTTGAACAAGGGAACAACATCTGCAACCCTCCAATCCTCAAATCTCCTGCTTTGCTTCCCACAGCAGCCTGGGTTATATCTCGCTTATCTAGCTTAATGCTTTTCAAAGCTCCAGCACATCCTCTTTCTTAATGTCTATATGCTCTAGTGTTTCAATCCCCTCTAAGTCATCCCCACAATTGCTAAGATCCTTTTCCCTGGTGAATATTGAAGCAAAGTATTCATTCATGACCTCCGCTACCTCCACCGACTCCATGCACATGTTTCCACTATCGCACTTGATTGGTCCTACTCTCACATGGCTCATCCTTTTGCCCTTCACATGCTTGTAGAATGCCTTGGGGATTTCCTTAATCCTGTTCGCCAACGCCTGGTCATGGCCTCTTCTAGTTTCATTCTTGAGCTCCTACCTAGGTTCTTGAACCTTTCATAAGCTTTTCTTTTCTTCTTAACTAGATTTTCAACATTCTTTGTACACTATGGTTCTTTTACCCTAATATCCTTTCCCTGCCTCAGTGGAACATACCTATTAGAATGCCATGCAAATATTCTCTGAACATTTGCCACTTTTCTGCTATGCATTACCCTGAAAACATCTACTCCCAAGTTTCTGCCTCATAGCATCATATTTCCCCTACCCAAATTTAATGTTTTACTAAATTTTCTGTTCTTATCCCTCTCCAACGCTATGGTAAAGGAGATAAGCTGTGATCACCACCTCCAAAATGCTCTCCCACTGAGAGATCTGACACATGACCAGGTTCATTTCCCAATACCAGATCAAGTACAGCCTCTCCTCTAGTTGGCTTATCTACATATTGCATCAAGAAACCATCCCATCTAAACCCCCTGCTCTAAGAAGATGCCAGTCAATATTAGGAAAGTTAAAATCACCCATCACAACAGCTCTATAATAATAATTGCCCTGTTCCAGAAGCTCTCTGCCCCCAGGTCTACTCCTCGATGTCTCTGTTACTATTGGAGGTCTATAAAAAACACCCAGCAGAATTATTGCCCCCTTCTTGTTTCTGACTTTCACCCACACTGACTTAGTAGATAGTCGCTCGATGACTTCCTCCTTTTCTGCAGCCGTGATATTATCCCTGACTAGCAATGCCATAACCCCAACTCTTTTGTATCCCTCCCTGTTCTTTTGAAATCCTGACATACTCAGCAGCCACTCCTGCCCCTGAGACATCCAAGTCTCTGTAATGGCCACAACATCCTTATTCCACATATTGATCCATAGAACCATTGAACCATAGAAACTACAGCACAGAAACAGGCCATTTGGCCCTTCTTGGCTGTGCCAAACCATTTTCTGCCTAGCCCCACTGACCTGCACACGGACCATATCCCTCCATACACCTCCCATCCATGCATCTGTCCAATTTATTCTTAAATGTTAAAAAAGAACCCGCATTTACCACCTCGTCTGGCAGCTCATTCCATACTCCCACCACTCTCTGTGTGAAGAAGCCCCCCCTAATGTTCCCTTTAAACTCACCCTTAACCCATGTCCTCTGGTTTTTTTCTCCCCTTGCCTCAGTGGAAAAAGCCTGCTTGCATTCACTCTATCTATACCCATCATAATTTTATATACCTCTATCAAATCTCCCCTCATTCTTCTACGCTCCAGGGAATAAAGTCCTAACCTATTCAACCTTTCTGTGTAACTGAGTTACTCAAGTCCCAGCAATATCCTTGTAAACCTTCTCTGCACTCTTTCAACCTTATGTATATCCTTCCTGTAATTTGGTGACCAAAACTGAACACAATACTCCAGATTCGGCCTCACCAATGCCTTATACAACCTCATCATAACATTCCAGCTCTTATACTCAATACTTTGATTAATAAAGGCCAATGTACCAAAAGCTCTCTTTACGACCCTATCTACCTGTGACGCCACTTTTAGGGAATTTTGTATCTGTATTTCCAGATCCCTCTGTTCCACTTCACTCCTCAGTGCCTTACCATTAACCCTGTATGTTCTACCTTGGTTTGTCCTTCCAACGTGCAATACCTCAAATTTGTCTGTATTAAACTCCATCTGCCATTTTTCAACCCATTTTTCCAGCTGGTCCAAGTCCCTCTGCAGGCTCTGAAAACCTTCCTCACTGTCTACTACACCTCCAATCTTTGTATCATCAGCAAATTTGCTGAGCCAATTTACCACATTATCATCCAGATCATTGATACAGATGACAAATAACAATGGACCCAGCACTGATCCCTGTGGCACACCACTAGTCACAGGCCTCCACTCAGAGAAGCAATTCTCTACCACCATCTTTAGCTTCTTCCATTAAGCCAATGTCTAATCCAATTTACCACCTCTCCTTGTATACCTAGCGACTGAATTTTCCTAACTAACCTCCCATGAGGGATCTTGTCAAAGGCCTTACTGAAGTCCATGTAGACAATATCCACGGCCTTCCCTTCATCCACTTTCCTGGTAACCTCCTTGAAAAACTCCAATAGATTGGTCAAACATGACCTACCATGCACAAAGCCATGTTGACTCTCCCTAATGAGTTCCTGTCTATCCAAATGCTTGTAGATTCTGTCTCTTAGTACTCCCTCCAATAACTTACCTACTACCGACGTTAAACTTACTGGCCTATAATTTATAGGAAGAAGCGCAGTCGACGTTTCAGGCCGAGACCCTTCGTCAGGACTAACTGAAGGAAGAGTGAGTAAGGGATTTGAAAGCTGGAGGGGGAGGGGGAGATGCAAAATGATAGGAGAAGACAGGAGGGGGAGGGATGGAGCCGAGAGCTGGACAGGTGATAGGCAGAAGGGGATACGAGAGGATCATGGGACAGGAGGTCCGGGAAGAAAGACGGGGGGGGGGTGACCCAGAGGATGGGCAAGAGGTATATTCAGAGGGACAGAGGGAGCCCATAGCTACACCTTTAGTTTGGAGGAAATGGGAGGAGCAAAAGGAGAAATTATTAAGAGTAAGGACTAATTCTGCTAGACGGAGCAGAGTGGTGGTAGAGGGGAACTGATTAGGTCTGGAATCCAAAAAGAAGCGTAGAGCTTTGAGACCTTCCTGATGGGGGATGGAAGTATATAGGGACTGGACATCCCAGGTGAAAATAAAGCGGTGGGGGCCAGGGAACTTAAAATCATCTAAAAGTTTAAGAGCGTGAGAAGTGTCACGAACATAGGTCGGAAGGGATTGAACAAGGGGTGATAAAACACCGTATGGGTCCTAGCTATGCCTGCCTTTTTGTTGGGTTTGTGGAACAATCTATGTTCCGTGCCTATTCTGGTATCTGTCCCCCACTTTTCCTTCGCTACATCGACGACTGCATTGGCGCTGCTTCCTGCACGCATGCAGAACTCGTTGACTTTATTAACTTTGCCTCCAACTTTCACCCTGCCCTCAAGTTTACCTGGTCCATTTCTGACACCTCCCTCCCCTTTCTAGATCTTTCTGTCTCTGTCTCTGGAGACAGCTTATCCACTGATGTCTACTATAAGCCTACTGACTCTCACAACTATCTGGACTATTCCTCTTCTCACCCTGTCTCTTGCAAAAACGCCATCCCCTTCTCGCAATTCCTCCGTCTCCGCCGCATCTGCTCTCAGGATGAGGCTTTTCATTCTAGGACGAGGGAGATGTCTTCATTTTTTAAAGAAAGGGGCTTCCCTTCCTCCACTATCAACTCTGCTCTTAAACGCATCTCCCCCATTTCACGTACATCTGCTCTCACTCCATCCTCCCACCACCCCACTAGGAATAGGGTTCCCCTGGTCCTCACCTACCACCCCACCAGCCTCCGGGTCCAACATATTATTCTCCGTAACTTCCGCCACCTCCAACGGGATCCCACCACTAAGCATATCTTTCCCTCCCCCCTCTCTCTGCATTCCGCAGGGATCGCTCCCTACACAACTCCCTTGTCCATTCGTCCCCCCCATCCCTCCCCACTGATCTCCCTCCTGGCACTTATCCGTGTAAGCGGAACAAGTGCTACACATGCCCTTACACTTCCTCCCTTACCACCATTCAGGGCCCCAAACAGTCCTTCCAGGTGAGGCATCACTTCACCTGTGAGTCGACTGGGGTGATATACTGCGTCCGGTGCTCCCGATGTGGCCTTTTATATATTGGTGAGACCCGACGCAGACTGGGAGACCGCTTTGCTGAACATCTACGCTCTGTCCGCCAGAGAAAGCAGGATCTCCCAGTGGCCACACATTTTAATTCCACATCCCATTCCCATTCTGACATGTCTATCCACGGCCTCCTCTACTGTAAAGATGAAGCCACACTCAGGTTGGAGGAACAACACCTTATATTCCGTATGGGTAGCCTCCAACCTGATGGCATGAACATTGACTTCTCTAACTTCCGCTAGGCCCCACCTCCCCCTCGTACCCCATCTGTTACTCTTTTTAATGCACACATTCTTTCTCTCACTCTCCTTTTTCTCCCTCTGTCCCTCTGAATATACCTCTTGCCCATCCTCTGGGTCACCCCCCCCCCCTTCTTTCTTCCCGGACCTCCTGTCCCATGATCCTCTCGTATCCCCTTCTGCCTATCACCTGTCCAGCTCTCGGCTCCATCCCTCCCCCTCCTGTCTTCTCCTATCATTTTGCATCTCCCCCTCCCCCTCCAGCTTTCAAATCCCTTACTCACTCTTCCTTCAGTTAGTCCTGACGAAGGGTCTCGGCCTGAAACGTCGACTGCGCTTCTTCCTATAGATGCTGCCTGGCCTGCTGCGTTCACCAGCAACTTTGATGTATGTTGCTTGAATTTCCAGCATCTGCAGAATTCCTGTTGTTTGGCCTATAATTTCCCGGATTACTTTTCGATCCTTTTTTAAACAACGGAACAACATGAGCCACTCTCCAATCCTCCGGCACCTCACCTGTAGACAGCGACATTTTGAATATTTCTGCCAGGGCCCCTGCAATTTCAACACTAGTCTCCTTCAAGGTCCGAGGGAACACCCTGTCAGGTCCTGGGGATTTATCCACTTTAATTTTCCTCAAGACAGCAAGGACCTCCTCCTTTTCGATCTGTACAGTTTCCATAATCTCACTACTTGTTTCCCTTAATTCCATAGACTTCATGCCAGTTTCCTTAGTGAATACAGACGCAAAAAACCTATTTAAGATCTCCCCCATTTCCTTTGGTTCCACGCATAGCCGACCACTCTGATCTTCAAAAGGACCAATTTTATCCCTTACAATCTTTTTGCTCTTAATATACCTGTAAAAGCTCTTTGGATTATCCTTCACTTTGACTGCCAAGGCAACCTCATGTCTTCTTTTAGCCCTCCTGATTTCTTTCTTAAGTATTTTCTTGCACTTCTTATACTCCTCAAGCACCTTATTTACTCCCTGCTTCCTATACATTTCATACAACTCCCTCTTCTTCTTTATCAGAGTTGCAATATCCCTTGAGAACCAAGGTTCCTTATTCCTATTCAATTTGCCTTTAATCCTGACAGGAACATACAAATTCTGCACTCTCAAAATTTCTCCTTTGAAGGCTTCCCACCTACCGATCACATCCTTGGCAGAGAACAACCTGTCCCAATCCACGCTTTTTAGATCCTTTCTCATTTCTTCAAATTTGGCCTTCTTCCAGTTAAGAACCTCAACCCTAGGACCAGATCTATCCTTGTCCATGATCAAGTTGAAACTAATGGTGTTATGATCACTGGAACCAAAGTGCTCCCCTACATAGACTTCTGTCACTTGTCCTAACTCGTTTCCTAACAGGAGATCCAATATTGCATCCCCTCTAGTTGGTCCCTCTATATATTGATTTAGAAAACTTTCCTGAACACATTTTACAAACTCTAAACCATCTAGACCCCTAAAAGTATGGGAGTCCCAATCAATATATGGAAAATTAAAATCCCCGACCACCACAACTTTATGTTTCCTGCAGATGCCTGCTATCTCTCTGCAGATTTGCTCTTCCAATTCTCGTTGACTGTTGGATGGTCAATAATACAACCCCACTAATGTGGCCATACCTTTCCTGCTTCTCAGCTCCACCCATAAGAACTCAGTAGACAAGCCCTCTAATCTGTCCGGCCTGAGCACTGCTGTAATATTTTCCCTAACAAGCAATGCTACTCCCCCACCTTTCATTCCTCTGCCTCGATCACATCTGAAACACAAGGAACCCTGGAATATTAAACTGCCAGTTCTGCCCCTCCTGTAGCCAAGTTTCACTAATTGCTATAACGTCATAATTCCACGTGTCAATCCACGCCCTCAACTCATCCGCCTTCCCCGCAATACTCCTAGCATTGAAATATATACACCTCAGAAGATTTTTACCACCACTCACAACCTTTCTATTAGCGGATTTGCTTGAACCTTTAACATCATTTATTTTCACTCCAGCCACACTGTCAGCTCTGGCACTCTGGTTCCCATCCCCCTACAAATCTAGTTTAAAGCCTCCCCAATAGCAGTAACAAACCTCCCTGAAAGGATATTGGTCCTCCTGTAGTTCAAGTGTAACCCATCTCTCTTGTACAGGTCCCACCTGCCCCAGAAGAGGTCCTAATTATCCTGAAATCTGAAACCCTGCTCCCTACACCAGTTCCTCAGCCACTTGTTCATCCTCCAGAGCATCCTATTCTCACCCTCACTGGCATGTAGCACAGGTAGCAATCCTGAGATTACCACCCTCAAGGTCCTGCTTTTCAACTTCCTACCAAGCTCACTCTCCAGGACCTCCTCACTCTTCCTTGCTATGTTCGAAGTTCATCTGCCTTGTTTATGATCCTCCTTGTGTTAACACACACATCTCAAATCATCTGGTTGAATGCATCTTTGCTCTATCATCTGCCTATCCTTCCTCACAAACTCCTTACAAGCTTTCTCTACTTGTGTGCCAACCGCCTCATCCTCTGCCTCTTCACTTCGGTTCCCACCCCCCCGCAAACTGAGTTTAAACCCTCCCCAATAGCTTTAGCAAACCTCCCTCCCAGGATATTGGCTCCCCTCCAGTTCAGGTGCAACCTGTCCCACTTGTACAGGTCACCCCTTCCCCAGAAAAGGTTCCAATGATCCAAGGACTTAAAACGCTGCCCCCTGCACCATCTCCTCTGCCACTCATTCATCTGCGATATCTTCCTCTACTGACCTTCCCCAGCTCGTGGCACTGGGAGTAATCCGGTGATTACCACCTTGGAGGTCCTGTTCTTCCACCTCCTTCCTAACTCCCTGAACTTACTGCACAGGACATCTGCCCCTCTCCTACCCACGCCTCGCCTTTGGTAACAATATGTACCATGACCTCTGGCTGCTCACCCTCTCCTTCAAGAATATTCTGCAACTGCTCTACTGAGCTTATAGATTTCAGTAAAAAGCTCTGCCAGTCTCTGAGGACCGGCCTAAGTACAGCGTCTGGTCGAGCTGCTTTGTGTGTGCTGATACTGTGGAGAGTACATGTTAGCTCATGAGTGCTCAGTGTCAATGCTGTGTCCTTCTCAGGTGTTAATATTAAACATGGATCTTGAAATTCACAGGTCTGAATAGACTGGAAAAGAATAGTAGTGCTGGAGCAAAAATTTTGGAGAGAACATGGTTTTGCTGGAATTCTGGTGAACCACAGATCTTTTTACTGTCTGCTGTCAAGGAGGGAATGAAAAACTGGCCCAACCTTGCCAAAATCAGGGTCATGTGAATGAGGAGGCTCTCATTTACTTTAAAAAATAGAACAATTTTCACCTACACATTTAATGAAGAGTAATTGATCCTAGAAGAGGCTAATTTCTTTTCTTAACAAACGTGCTCACCTAAATGGAGCAAAAAAATAGGTTCAGATGAGGAAGATTTTCCTGAGTTCATCCAGGACCATCTCTTCATCACTGACATGATGTGGTAATTGTATTGCTTTATTATTGTTACATCAATCAAGATACAGTGTAAAGTTTCACTTTTATAATGTTCATACAGATCAAGTCATTACGCCATACATTTAGGTAGAACAAGCTCAAACAATAACAATGAAGTGTCAACCCTACAGGGAAAAAGCAGTGTGGTCAACAATAAAGTGCACAATCATAATGAGGTAGATTGTGAGGTCAAGACTCCATCTTATCATAAAAATCTGATAACAATAGGACAGAAACTGTCCTTGATCCCAGTGTTACATGCTTTCATGGTTTTGTATCTTCTTTCTAATGAGAGAGGGGTGAAGACAGAATATCCAGAGAGGGTGGGGTTTTTGATTATGCTGGTTTCTTTACTGAGGCAGCAAGATATATAGGCAGAATTCTTAGAGGGGAGGTTGGCTTCCAAGGGATGTGCTGAGCTGTGTCCACGACTCTGCAGTTTCTTGTAGTCACATGCGGAAAAGTTCTCCTACCAAGCCATTATGTATCTAAGTACAATGCTTCCTATAGTGCATCAATAAAAATTGGTAAGGCTTGATGGGAACATGGGAATTTTTTTTAGCTTCCCGAGCATATAGAGGCATTGGTGAGCTTTCATTTTTGATATGATTTGGTATTGGTATGGATTGAAATATTGCTGTATCAATCCAAATACTTTTACCAGTGGCTTGAGTTGCGAGCTGATGAAACACTCTTGCAGGAATGCAATACAGAAACCAGCAATAAAAATAACCATATGAGTGGTGGTCCCTCAAAAGTTGCATTACCGTGATTTCATCAGACTCACAAAATACTAAATAAAATACTAAATAAAATCCTACATAATGGACCCGATACCTGACCTATGGGCATCCTGTACCACTGAATGAGCTCCCATAAACAAACAGTTTACAAGTATCCTCCTCCCTCATTTATATGTAACCTCTCTGTCGTAATCAAACACCATTGTTTTTCAAGAACATAACCTGCCTATTTCACTGCGGGCGGGCACTTAAATTTACTTTGGACATTAACAAGACAACCTGTACTTGATAGATGTGCATCCATACACCCACTGAGGTTATTGAAACCTACCATTAAGCATGGGGCATCCTAACTTGTTAACCCTGTAACTAGATATGAGCAGACAATAAATAAATGCCTATGTTAATTGGCCCCTTTTGAAACCCCCTATGATGACACAATTCATGATATACTGTGAATGGAATGATTACGATATCAGATGATTTTGTAAGTTTCTGATAATATTGATAAATTGACATCTGTATAAATGCAAACAATTGTAACTAGAGTTGGCTGGCACATATGGAAACAACAGGAATTCTGCAGATGCTGGAAATTCAAGCAACACACATCAAAGTTGCTGGTGAACGCAGCAGGCCAGGCAGCATCTCTAGGAAGAGGTACAGTCAACGTTTCAGGCCGAGACCCTTCGTCAGGACTAACTGAAGGAAGATCTCTTACTAACTCTTCCTTCAGTTCACCAGCAACTTTGATGTGTGTTGCTAGCACATACGGATGTCGCTTGGGAATAGGAATAAGAAAATCAAAAGGAGGGCTGAAATAAAAACCCATGATTTCCTAAAAAGAAATAGCTGCCTCAAATTGTATTCTTCTGTTATTCAAGAGCTAAACCCATGTTGCACATAGTGGAAATGTCGATCTCCCAAAATTAATTGTGAAATTGAGTCAAAAAAGGTAAAAGCTAGCACAACCACAGTTTGCACACCAATTTATTCAGTAAGATTGGATTTGTGCATTTCCTGTATTGTCTTCCATGCAGAATTTGCATCTGCTACATTGCCATACTGACCAAAGGGAAGCAAGTCACAGATTAAAGAACTTTCTCTATGCCAACCACAACACAAATAAAATGGTTGCCACTGAATGGACGGAAAACCTGACCCTCTACAGCATGACTGGGATCCTCCTGAATTTGACAAACTGGCCCCGTTGACACTTGTGTCCTGTGTGGCTCTAAGCAATAAGCTTGTGATTGCAAACGATTTTGCAAAAAAACATCAATGAGCAAATCAGAAATCACATTGAAACGCGAGGTGTCAATGTGACCTGCAGACATGTTAATTGTCTTCACCTTCCTAAATCTTGCATAATGATCTCCTGGTTTGTTAATGAGTGAATAACAAACATTGTAGACTTCCCTCAAATCTCCTTTTTTCTGTTAGAAGCACAGAAAACATGCTGTGCAACCTTTAATATCATTCGATGAACAAATAATGCTGGGCAAATTTCAGCCAAATCAAGATGAATTGTGCCAGAATGTGCCAGGCATATTTCCAATGTAATATTCAAGGCAACTTTAATATCCAATTACAGATTAAAAACGTGTCCAGATTCAGCTGGTGATTGGTTCATGCTTTTCTTTCACTGTACATTCTATTATGAAGAATGTAATTTGACATTTTCAGTTTTTTGGGATGTGCCAAAAGCACACCAATCTAAAGTGATGGATTGATGACCTGTGTAAGTGAAGTCAATGGAACTGAATATGCAGAGATGAGTACCGCCAATAGGTAGTACTCATGATCCTGTCAAGCACTAATGAGCAAAAGTTATTGGAAGTCTGTATTTTGTGGCAGGGAGCAGTGTAGTGACACTCGATTGTTATATACATTAAGGACTCAGATATAAAAGCAGGAAGCATGATTAGTGAGGTTGCAGAAGACATGAAAGTTGATGGTGTTGTGGACAGCAAAGAAGCTTGGCTAAGGCTTCAGCATGATACCGATCATATGGGAAGTTGGGCAATGTGTTGATAAATACAATTTAATCCCATTAAATGCAAAGTGATGAATATGTAATTAGTAAAATCAACAGCAGCACCAAGGAATCACAGATTATGGAAGCATTGTTGAAATTGAGAAAACAGTATTATCTGAAATATGCCTTCTTGTTCTTGATCCCCCAATCATCTATTTACCCAGTTACGATCTTATAATATTAGATTCAAGGCAACTAATTAAAACAAGTCAGAAACAAAAGAAAATCTGCAGATGCTGGACAAATTAAAACAAGTGCTACCTTTATAACTTCCTGCCAATTATCAAACAATCACTTTAACACTAAAATAATTCAAAAACAAACAATCTCTGTCACTGTCACAGCTTATGTGTAAATGCACTGAAACAAAAATATTGTTAGTATTTGTTCCTTGGTGGACTCATTTGGCCAAGTTCACACAAAGAAATGTTCAATTTGTTTGGCATGAAATTCAATTGCAAACTTAGAATGTGCCAATAACCAAATATGTGTCCAGATGGCAAGACCTGACAAAAGATTCAACACTTGAATCGTTCAATTCTTAATACTTCCATCAAATATCGACAGATTGCCCCCAGGTTCCGGCAGGGATCCATTCCCGTGAACTATTTGTAACCTGAACAATTGACAAGTCGGAAATATGACCGTGAACCAAGTTCCAACCCAGCAGAAGATGGCTGC
This sequence comes from Mobula hypostoma, assembly GCF_963921235.1. Lineage (NCBI taxonomy): Eukaryota > Metazoa > Chordata > Chondrichthyes > Myliobatiformes > Myliobatidae > Mobula > Mobula hypostoma. The sequence continues at coordinate 106,581,157 of NC_086097.1, forward strand.
AGGCGCACAGCAGCTGACTAATCCTTCCTGCCAGTCTCCCACATGCTCAATTGCATATACAGGCTGTGTATAAGGCAGTCATTCATAAGTTAGGAAGGACCTGCAGTGATCTTGTTCACATTCCAAAATTAAATAGATAGTCCTAGAAAATCTTAAACCAGTTACCCTACAGGGCAAGTCAAACTCAAAGTAGAGCACATTGTCATATATACAAGTACATATATGCATATATCCAATGAAAAACATAAATTAGACATATCTTATACACAACTTTACAAGAAAGAACACAATTGGAAGAAAATTAGTCAGTTTCAGTTCAAAGTGATCAAGCTGTTGCTAAGCTGTGGTGATTAGTGTTTTGCTGTTTTGTTCAAAAACCAAATAGTTAAAGGGAAGTTGCAGTTGTTGAATCAGGTGGTGTGGGACTTGAGGCTTCTGTACCTGCTGCTAGTGGAAAAAGATAGCATGGCCAAATGGTGGGGATCTTCGATGAGGCTGTGCTTCCTGTAGATACTACTGATGATGGGAGGGGCATTCCCGTGATATACTGGGCAGAGTTCATGGCCTTCTGCAGCTTTTTATGATCCTGCATATTCAAATTGCTGTAGCATACCACGGTGAAACCAGTCAGGACACTTTCAATGATAAACCTGTGGAAGTTTATTAGGAGTGTCCACTGACAAGCCAAATGTCTTTAACCTCCTAAAAAAGTAAAGAAGCTGGCACACTTTCCTTATGATTGCATCTTTGTGCCGGGGTCAGGACAGGTCACCTGATATGTTAACTCCCAGGAATTTAAAGCTGCTGCATCTCTCCGGCAACAGTAATAAAAAATACTCTGGACAGCCGAAACCAGATATCACGTCAAAATTCTGTAGGAGAGGACAACTGCAGGATAACAGCAAAATCAGAATTATCCCTATCTCTCAAAGGATAACAGTAATTCTGAGAAGAAGCATATTTATTGGAATCCAACTTTAGAAAGGTTGCCAAGTTGTTTGATAGGAGTCTGTAATGTACAAGAAAGGAAACATAAGGCAAAGGTCCAAAGGTTATAAATAGAGGGCTAATTAAGACTCCTTCTCACATATGCTTCAATATGCACGTTATCGATGACTTGGAGCTCACCATCCCACATGTGTGCATCTCTCTACAACACCAGCTTTCCTGGACAGGCTACATCATACAAGCTCTGAAACAGTGACTTGACTTCGAGTTCATCACAGCAGGAAATTACCATGAGGACAGAAGAAATAATTCAAGGATATTTGCAAAGACTCCATGTAAAATTATAATATCCTCACAAAGTTAAGGGAAATGCTGATTCTTGAGTACAGAAAGTGGAATAGCTTAGGGACGGTATTGAGAATTTTGTATCGCTGTTTTGGGAGTGCACAGAGCCGGTAAAAGGGCATCACTTCCCACACCTTCCCCATCAAGAATCCTCTATCCCAACTGAGCCAGAGTCTGTGGGCCCTTCACTGGCATATGGAAGTAAGTCAACCATGATTCCACCTGGCCATTCAAGAAGAAGAAACAGAAGGAAATATTCAAAGCTCAAAGTAAATATATTAACACAGTACAGCTATGTCACCATATTTGAGATTTCTTTTCTTCTGGGCATACTCAGTAAATCCAAGAACCATAACAGAATCAATGGAAGACCACACCCAACAGAGTGGACAAACAACCAATCTGCAAAAGGCAACAATGTGCAAATGCAAAAGAAAAAAAACTAACAATATAAAATAAGCAATAAATATCAAGAACATGAGATGAAGAGTCCTTGAAAATGAGTCATAAGTTATGGGACCATTTCAATAAAGGGGCAAATGAAGTTGAGTGAAGTTATCCTCCATCAATGTATCAATGCCACTCTTCCTTGCTTGAGACTGCTTTCAACACAGATCATTGACTGTATGTGGAACTTAGACTGTGTGTCCAGAAACTCACTGAAATTAATTAAGTTATTTGATAAATTTTATTTCGTACATGATGTGCAGCCTATTTTTTGCATTGCATTGAAAAAATGTTTTTCTATTTGTTTAATTTATAATTCAATATGACTTGAGATTTTAAACATTTTTTAATGTCACATATGTGTAAGATTCTGTTTCCTTGACGTGCAAAAGAAAAAAACAACAGTGTATGATCTGGATTAAATAAGAAGAATTTCAGAAAAATTACTCTGTTGCAATGTCTCATTGTGCTGGGCTTTCTGGCTGAAGTTAACAAATGTTCCATCATTCTAGGGTCAAAATTATAAAGACATCCAGCATGGAAACAAGCTACTGGACACACTGACCCACTCATTTACACAGCAATATCACACTGAACAACTCATTTACACTGCAACATCACACTGAGGCGCTCATTTACACTGTAATATCACACTTTACACTGTAACATCATAATGAGCCACTCATTTACATTGTAATATCACACTGAACCACTCATTTACACTGTAATATCACACATTACACTGTAGCATCACACTGAGGCACGCATTTACACTGTAACATCACACTGAGCCACTCATTTACACTGTAACATCACACTTTACATTGTAACATCATAATGAGCCACTCATTTACATTGTAATATCATACTGAACCACTCATTTACACTGTAATATCACACTTTACACTGTAACATCACACTGAGCCACTCATTTACACTGTAATATCACACTGAGCCACTCATTTACACTGTAATATCACACTGAGCCATTCACTTACACTGTAGTATCACACTTTACACTGTAACATCATAATGAACCACTCATTTACACTGTAATATCACACTGAACCACTCATTGACACTGTAACATCACACTGAGCCACTCATTTACACTGTAACATCACACTGAGCCACTCATTTATACTGTAACATCACACTGAACCACTCATTTACACTGTAATATCACACTGAGACACTCATTTACACTGCAATATCACACTGAGCCACTCATTTACACTGTAACATCACACTGAGACACTCATTTACACTGTAATAACACACTTTACACTGTAGCTTCACACTGAGCCACTCATTTATACTGTAATATCACACTGAACCACTCATTTACACTGTAGTATCACACTGAGCCACACATTTACACTGTAACATCACACTGAACAACTCATTTACACTGTACTATCACACTGAGCCACACATTGACACTGTAACATCACACTGAACCACTCATTTACACTGTAGTATCACACAGAGCCACTCATTTACACTGTAACATCACACTGAACAACTCAATTACACTGTACTATCACACTGAGCCACACATTGACACTGTAACATCACACTGAGCCACTCATTTACACTGCAACATCACACTGAGACACTCATTTACACTGCAATATCACACTGAGCCACTCATTTACACTGTAACATCACACTGAGACACTCATTTACACTGTAACATCACACTGAGACACTCATTTACACTGCAATATCACACTGAGACACTCATTTACACTGCAATATCACACTGAGCCACTCATTTACACTGTAATATCATAATGAGCCACTCATTTACACTGTAACATCATAATGAGCCACTCATTTACACTGTAACATCACACTTTACACTGTAGCTTCACACTGAGCCACTCATTTATACTGTAATATCATAATGAGCCACTCATTTACACTGTAACATCATAATGAGCCACTCATTTACACTGTAACATCACACTTTACACTGTAACATCATAATGAGCCACTCATTGACACTGTAACATCACACTGAGCCACTCATTGACACTGTAACATCACACTTTACACTGTAACATCATAAGGAGCCACTCATTTACACTGTAACATCACACTGAACAACTCATTTACACTGTAATGTCACACTGAGCCACTCATTTACACTGTAACATCACACTGAACAATTCATTTACACTGTACTATCACACTGAGCCACTCATTGACACTGTAACATCACACTGAGCCACTCATTTACACTGTAACATCACACTGAGACACTCATTTACACTGCAATATCACACTGAGCCACTCATTTACACTGTAACATCACACTGAGCCACTCATTTACACTGTAATATCACACTGAGCCACTCATTGACACTGTAACATCACACTGAGCCACTCATTTACACTGTAACATCACACTGAGACACTCATTTACACTGCAATATCACACTGAGCCACTCATTTACACTGTAAAATCACAATGAGACACTCATTTACACTGTAATATCACACTTTACACTGTAGCTTCACACTGAGCCACTCATTTATACTGTAATATCACACTGAACCACTCATTTACACTGTAGTATCACACTGAGCCACACATTTACACTGTAACATCACACTGAACAACTCATTTACACTGTACTATCACACTGAGCCACACATTGACACTGTAACATCACACTGAACCACTCATTTACACTGTAGTATCACACAGAGCCACTCATTTACACTGTAACATCACACTGAACAACTCATTTACACTGTACTATCACACTGAGCCACACATTGACACTGTAACATCACACTGAGCCACTCATTTACACTGTAACATCACACTGAGACACTCATTTACACTGCAATATCACACTGAGCCACTCATTTACACTGTAACATCACACTGACACACTCATTTACACTGTAACATCACACTGAGCCACTCATTTACACTGTAACATCACACTGAGACACTCATTTACACTGCAATATCACACTGAGCCACTCATTTACACTGTAACATCACACTGACACACTCATTTACACTGCAACATCACACTGAGACACTCATTTACACTGCAATACCACACTGAGCCACTCATTTACACTGTAACATCACACTGAGACACTCATTTACACTGCAATACCACACTGAGACACTCATTTACACTGTAATATCACACTTTACACTGTAGCTTCACACTGAGCCACTCATTTATACTCTAATATCATAATGAGCCACTCATTGACACTGTAACATCACACTGAGCCACTCATTTACACTGTAACATCACACTGAGACACTCATTTACACTGTAATAACACACTTTACACTGTAGCTTCACACTGAGCCACTCATTTATACTGTAATATCACACTGAACCACTCATTTACACTGTAGTATCACACTGAGCCACACATTTACACTGTAACATCACACTGAACCACTCATTTACACTGTAGTATCACACAGAGCCACTCATTTACACTGTAACATCACACTGAACAACTCAATTACACTGTACTATCACACTGAGCCACACATTTACACTGTAACATCACACTGAGCCACTCATTTACACTGTAACATCACACTGAGACACTCATTTACACTGCAATATCACACTGAGCCACTCATTTACACTGTAACATCACACTGACACGCTCATTTACACTGTAACATCACACTGAGACACTCATTTACACTGTAATATCACACTTTACACTGTAGCTTCACACTGAGCCACTCATTTACACTGTAACATCACACTGAGACACTCATTTACACTGCAATACCACACTGAGACACTCATTTACACTGTAATATCACACTTTACACTGTAGCTTCACACTGAGCCACTCATTTATACTGTAATATCATAATGAGCCACTCATTTACACTGTAACATCATAATGAGCCACTCATTTACACTGTAACATCACACTTTACACTGTAACATCATAATGAGCCACTCATTGACACTGTAACATGACACTGAGCCACTCATTGACACTGTAACATCACACTTTACACTGTAACATCATAAGGAGCCACTCATTTACACTGTAACATCACACTGAACAACTCATTTACACTGTAATGTCACACTGAGCCACTCATTTACACTGTAACATCACACTGAACAATTCATTTACACTGTACTATCACACTGAGCCACTCATTTACACTGTAACATCACACTGAGCCACTCATTTACACTGTAACATCACACTGAGACACTCATTTACACTGTAATACCACACTGAGCCATTCATTTACACTGTAATATCACACTGAGACACTCATTTACACTGTAATATCACACTTTACACTCATTTACACTGTAATATCACACTTTACACTGTAGCTTCACACTGAGCCACTCATTTATACTCTAATATCATAATGAGCCACTCATTGACACTGTAACATCACACTGAGCCACTCATTTACACTGTAACATCACACTGAGACACTCATTTACACTGTAATAACACACTTTACACTGTAGCTTCACACTGAGCCACTCATTTATACTGTAATATCACACTGAACCACTCATTTACACTGTAGTATCACACTGAGCCACACATTTACACTGTAACATCACACTGAACCACTCATTTACACTGTAGTATCACACAGAGCCACTCATTTACACTGTAACATCACACTGAACAACTCATTTACACTGTACTATCACACTGAGCCACACATTTACACTGTAACATCACACTGAGCCACTCATTTACACTGTAACATCACACTGAGACACTCATTTACACTGCAATATCACACTGAGCCACTCATTTACACTGTAACATCACACTGACACGCTCATTTACACTGTAACATCACACTGAGACACTCATTTACACTGTAATATCACACTTTACACTGTAGCTTCACACTGAGCCACTCATTTACACTGTAACATCACACTGAGACACTCATTTACACTGCAATACCACACTGAGACACTCATTTACACTGTAATATCACACTTTACACTGTAGCTTCACACTGAGCCACTCATTTATACTGTAATATCATAATGAGCCACTCATTTACACTGTAACATCATAATGAGCCACTCATTTACACTGTAACATCACACTTTACACTGTAACATCATAATGAGCCACTCATTGACACTGTAACATGACACTGAGCCACTCATTGACACTGTAACATCACACTTTACACTGTAACATCATAAGGAGCCACTCATTTACACTGTAACATCACACTGAACAACTCATTTACACTGTAATGTCACACTGAGCCACTCATTTACACTGTAACATCACACTGAACAATTCATTTACACTGTACTATCACACTGAGCCACTCATTTACACTGTAACATCACACTGAGCCACTCATTTACACTGTAACATCACACTGAGACACTCATTTACACTGTAATACCACACTGAGCCATTCATTTACACTGTAATATCACACTGAGACACTCATTTACACTGTAATATCACACTTTACACTCATTTACACTGTAATATCACACTTTACACTGTAGCTTCACACTGAGCCACTCATTTATACTGTAATATCACACTGAACCACTCATTTACACTGTAATATCACACTGAGCCACTCATTTACACTGTAACATCACACTGAGGCACTCATTTACACTGTAATATCACACTTCAGACTGTAGCATCACTGAGCCACTCATTTACACTGTAACACCACACTGAGCCACTCATTTACACTGTAATATCACACTGAGCCACACATTGACACTGTAACATCACACTGAGCCACTCATTTACACTGTAACATCACACTGAGACACTCATTTACACTGCAATATCACACTGAGCCACTCATTTACACTGTAACATCACACTGACACACTCATTTACACTGTAACATCACACTGAGACACTCATTTACACTGCAATACCACACTGAGCCACTCATTTACACTGTAACATCACACTGAGACACTCATTTACACTGCAATACCACACTGAGCCACTCATTTACACTGTAACATCACACTGAGACACTCATTTACACTGCAATACCACACTGAGACACTCATTTACACTGTAATATCACACTTTACACTGTAGCTTCACACTGAGCCACTCATTTATACTGTAATATCACACTGAACCACTCATTTACACTGTAATATCACACTGAGCCACTCATTTACACTGTAACATCATAACGAGCCACTCATTTACACTGTAACATCACACTTTACACTGTAACATCATAATGAGCCACTCATTGACACTGTAACATCACACTGAGCCACTCATTGACACTGTAACATCACACTTTACACTGTAACATCATAAGGAGCCACTCATTTACACTGTAACATCACACTGAACAACTCATTTACACTGTAATGTCACACTGAGCCACTCATTGACACTGTAACATCACACTGAGCCACTCATTTACACTGTAAGATCACACTGAGCCACTCATTTACACTGTAACATCACAATGAGACACTCATTTACACTGTAACATCACACTGAGACACTCATTTACACTGTAATACCACACTGAGCCATTCATTTACACTGTAATATCACACTGAGACACTCATTTACACTGTAATATCACACTGAGACACTCATTTACACTGTAATATCACACTTTACACTGTAGCTTCACACTGAGCCACTCATTTATACTGTAATATCACACTGAACCACTCATTTACACTGTAATATCACACTGAGCCACTCATTTACACTGTAACATCACACTGAGGCACTCATTTACACTGTAATATCACACTTCAGACTGTAGCATCACTGAGCCACTCATTTACACTGTAACACCACACTGAGCCACTCATTTACACTGTAATATCACACTGAGCCATTCATTTACACTGTAGTATCACACTTTACATTGTAATATCACACTGAGCCACTCATTTACACTGTAACATCACACTGAGCCACTCATTTACACTGTAGTATCTTTTAATAATGCAGAAATACATACTTAAAATTTTCTAAAACCACGGCATTTAAACATTTCTTCTATTTTAGATTAATGTTTTTGTTTCAAAATAGAGATCGCTCTTTTACTTAAATTTATTGCTATAAGTATCCTGTCATCCTGGAGCCTGACCATGCTTTTATATTCTAGTCCTCTCGAAATGAATGCTAACATCGCATTTGCCTTCCTTACCACCGACTCAACCTGCAAGTTAATATTCGCACCTCTGATTTTTGAATTTTCTCCCCATTTATAAAATAGTCTACACCTTTTTCTGATATTTTCTATGTAACTGCATCTGCAACAATTTTTCACTATCTAGTCTTCACAGCATGTAATACAGTATAAAACTTCAATTACAATGAAGTAAAACTTCCCCATATTAAAATATCCGATCATATAAAATCCCAATGGTTCAACATTTGGCTCAATCATTTGTACACCAAGTCCTCATTATTTGCAAATGTGTAATACATCTGTCAACGCTTAATGTACAGATCGGTATACTTTCAAGATTGGCCAGCACGGGCCAAAAGCACTTTCTAAGAATGTGGCTATGTGTGCAGCCAGAACAAGGGTCCAAGGTCTAGAATGATCTGTTTCAGCTTGTTTGCCATGATGAAGGCTACAAACTAAAAATTTATCCATGCTTTCCTTTAAACTCATCATGGCTCAGTTTCCTGATCTCTTTAAATTCATGATGTCCACTGGAATTTTCTTTTAAACGACTGCATAGCATAAAATAAGCGAATTAAAATGTGCTATAGTAATTCAAATAGCATCCAATAATCCAGAAAACCTGCTGATACAGAACCATCAAAGTCTTTTGGGTGCCAGATTATCAAATTTTACTGCCATGATATTTTGCTTCCAATTGCAAAGCTCAGCTTCCAATCTGCTCAGTGAAAGAATAAAAGAGTTGGAAATGTGTCTGAAATTACTGAACTTATTGTTGAGTCAAAAATGTTGAAGGCATATTTTAAAATACTAGGAAACTTTAAATACATAATTAATTCCACAAATCTAGATTACCCCAAGTGCACTACTCTCTCTTACACCCTTTTGTGTTGCTTCATTGCAAAGGAAGCAGTCCTTATAGTTCCTTTGCAATGAAAGAACTGTCACAGATCCAATAGTGGGCAGATTTCTCAAGGCAGCTACTGTGAAACTATAAGTTGGAGTTCTGCTTCTGGACTTCAGCAGGGGCATAATTAGAAAATTGCTGATAAGAACCTGGAGTGCTAAACTTCCAGGCAGCCATGGAGGAAAACTTCCAAATAGCCAACCCCAGCCACCAATATTCCACAATATTTCAGTCTGAGATTATATTTGGGTTCAGCTTCAAGCATGAACAAAAAAAATTTTGAGGAAGCAACGCTTTTTGAAAAAAATTGTTGTCCAGTGTTATTTAAACAAACAAAGAATGCTTAATCGAACAATATATTTACAGTATTACTCAAATATTACTGAAATATTAAGTACAGAACTCAGATCAATCATGCTTGGGTTCTCCTGATAGGACAATCCTCTTATGCTCGGAATAAGCCAGGCGAATATCCTTGGTACTACCTCAAATACTACCACACCCTTACTCAGGTAAGGGGCCCAAAATTGTGCAGGGTATTCCAGGTAAAGGTAACAGATTTCTTATAACTAAAGAACAGGTGTTTTGCTTTTACAATAATCTGCTAGTTTCTATTATTTTAAACAACAGTTTATTTATTCATTTAATTTAATATCTTCATCTGAATTGAACTTAAATGCTCTAACTGGATCAGTTTGCAGGTTGTTAGCCCATTTCTCTAGATGACCAGAATATGTCTCTCACAGAAGGAACATTTGATTAGATGTATTCAAAACACTGCATCAGTTTGTTAGAATAAACAAGCTTAAGCTATTTCCAATGGCTGATTGGTAACCAAGCGACATAAATTTGAAGTGGTTATCAAAAGAATCAAAGGTGACATGAAGTAACGTTTTCATGCACTACATTGTTATGATACAGAATAGAATACCTGAAAGGATATTAGAGGCAGATTACACAATGCATTCTGAGAGTATATTGATTAAATGTTTTAGAGGAAGATAGTTCATAACTCCAGGTCACAGCAGCAGGGCAAATTGGATAACTCCTCCAAGAAAAATTAGTGCATTCATGATGCATTCTACTGCTGATATTTCGCTCTCTTGTTCCACTTTGCAATCTAATAATCTAATCAGGACAGATCACAAGACACTTTACAATGACCAGTTAACCTACCAACCGGTACGCCTTTGGACTGTGGGAGGAAACAGGAGCATCTGGAGCATCCATGAGGTCACAGGGAGAACATACAGACTCCTTACATGCAGCGGCAGGAATTGAACCTGGATCGCCTGTACTGTAAAGTGTTGTGCTAACCACTACGTGCCACCCCACTGCTTTCATATATTACAAGGATATTTCCATCACCTGCAGAATCTTTTGTGTTTACAAAATTAGGAGGTGATACAGATTGTGAAGAAGGTTATTGTAGATTACAAGGAGACAGTGGACCATGGGAGAAAGGGATGTAGGAGGGGCACCCTAGGAGAGGTTCAAAGTGCATTTATTATCGAAGTAGGTATACAATATACAACCTTGAGATTCATCACCTTACAGGCAGTCACAAAACAAAGGAACACCAAAAGAACCCATTAAAAAAAGGCCATCGAACACCCAATGCACAGAGAGAGAAAAAAATCATGCAAACAATAAAAGTAAGCAAATAGTATTCAGAGCTGAAACCTTACAAAAGGCACAAAGCCAGGCATCATTGCAGCCAAAGCAGGCCACAGCTTCAGTTTATCGTACAGCCAAGTAAACATCATGGGACCACAGACTCAAAGCCAGGCATCACTGCAGCCAGTACTGGCCATAGCCTCAGTTCAGCACGAAACTGAGTAAATATCATGGAGGAACGAGCAGAACCAAGTAGAACCAGGCAGTCCCTTGATGATGGGCAAGTGACAAGAGAAGGGGTAAAAATGGAGCCAAAACCATAATATTATGATTCACTATGATTTCTGCCTCCTTAAACATCCCAGACAAAGGCTTAGGGCTTTTCGTTGCATGGGATTCAATCAGATGAACTATGGCATGGGGAGAGATTGGTGGTGGGTACCATACACACAGGGGATTGTTAAACTCTTCCCTCTCTGTATTTTCCCTCACTTCCCTGGCTATTATGCAGATGTTCTGTGGCTGCCATGTGGAGAGTATTTTAAGGACAGATTGCCTTCCAGTGATGAGTGAAGTAATGATGTGGTAAATCACGGTTCTTCATGCAGTTCCAAACAAGAAATACAGATATCTTTCGAACCACACGATGCTTTGTGCATATCATTATCAGTGTGGCTTTTCTTGTATTTTTGTCTGATTTCACAAACATTCTGGGGCATCCAATTAGACGTTAATACTAATTCCAACATGTTTAGCATACAGAAAAAAGGTGAAACCCAATTTCTAGTAACTAATTCAAGATCATGTTAGTTACATTCATCTTTAATTACAATCACACATTTCCATCATTCCAATGCTCAGCTCAGTGGATCTTCTGTCCTTTCCTTTCAATCTCCTTTGTCTTTCATTCAACTGCTTCCATGAGCTCATCCTGAGATTTTTGAACCCAATTTTGTGGATGGTTATCTTATGGCTATCTTATTTGCTGACCATACTAAAAGCTCTGCAAAATGGGATTGTTGGTAAAAGGATACTCTTTTGCCAAGAATCCAACCAACGTTAAAATTGCTCTGTCAATTTTTATTTGAGTTTTTTTATTTATCAACATAGCACAAATGATTGACAGGCCTGCTTTCAGAATTAAAACTACAAACATAATTACAAAACAAAACATATATTAGTAATAGTCCACCCAAAATTTCTGAATTAAAATATTGCCCAAAAAGATTATTTTAACATTTGGAATTTGAGCCACACATTTGCAAACAGACTACAGAATACAGATCAACTGCAATACAAACTGAGAAAACACAGACATAAGCCACTCCAGTCACACAATGTAATTTAATCAAAATGCTGATAGTGAAGAAAAAAATCTAGAACACATTGATGCAATTTAAGTTTGAAGTTCAAAGAAAATGTATTATCAAAGAACATATATATCACCATATACAACCCTGAGGTTTGTTTTCTTCTGAGCATACAGAGCAAATCCAAGAAAGATAAATGAATCAATGAAAGTCTGCACCCAACAGGATGGACAGACAACCAATGTGTAAAAGACAACATACAGTGCTAATATAAAAGACACAAAAATATGCAATAAATATCAAGAACATGAGATGAAGGGTCCTTGAAAGAAAGTCCATAGGTTGTGGGAACAGTTCAGTATGGGACGAGTGAAGTTGAGTAAAGTTATCCACTTTGGTCCAAAAGCCTGGAGGATAATAATTGATCCTGAACCTGGTGGTGTAGGTCCTGAGGCTCCTGTACCTCCTTCCTGATAGCAACATCAAGAAGACAGCATGTCCTGGGTGACGTGGGTCCTTGATAATGGATGCTGCTTTCTTTGACAGTGTTCTGTGTAGATATGCTCAATGATGGGGAGAACTTTACTTGTGATGTTCTGGGTCATGTCCTCTACCTATTGTAGTATTTTCTGTTCAAAGGCATTGGTGTTTCTATACCAGGCCATTACGCCACCACTATAGATCTATGGAGGTTTGTCAAAGAATTAGGAGTCATGTTGAATCTTCACAAACTCCTAATAATGCAGAAGTGCTATTGTGCTTTCCTCGTAATCGCACTTATGTGCTGGGCCTAGGATAGGTCCTCCAAAATGATAACACTGAGGAATTTAGAGCTGCTGATCCCTTCTACCTCCAATCCCTGAAGAGTACTGGCTCATGAACTTCTGGTTTCCTCATCCTGAATTCAATAAAGAGCTCCTTGGTCTTCCTGAGGTTTATGTTCTGGCATCACACAGACTGTTTCCCTCCTATGCGCTGATTCATCACCACCTTTGATTCAGCCAATGACAACAGCTGAATCAGCAAAGACAAATTTAGCATTGGACCTGTGCTTTGCCACACAGTTAATATAGAACATAGAAATTTACAGCATATTACAGGCCCTTCGGCCCACAATGTTGGGATGACCATGTAACCTACTCTAGAAACTGCCTAGAATTTCCCTAGCACATAGCCCTCTATTTTTCTAAGCTACAATTATAAGTGTAAAATGAGTAGAGCAGAGGGCTATGCACACAGCCCTGTGGTGCATCTGTGCTGATAGGGATTGTGGAAGTGATGTTGTTGACGACCTAAACTGATCAGGGTCTGCAAATTAGGAAACTGAGGATCGAGTTGTATAAGGAGGTATTGAGGCCAATGAATTGAAGCTTATTGATTAGTTTTGAGGGGATGATTAAATTGAATGCTGAGCTACAGTTAAAAAGCATCCTGATGTATGCTGTCCAGATGTCCCAGGGTTGAGTGAAGAGCCTATGAAATGCTACCTGCTGTGGACCTGTTGTGCCAGTAGGCATATTGAGCAGATCCATGTCACTTCTCAGGCAGGAGTTGATTTGCTTCATCACCAAACTCTCAAGGCACTTTATCACTGTGCTACTGGATGATAGACGTTGAGGCAGGTTCCAACGTTCTTCATAGGCACTGGTATAATTGAAACCTGCTGGTATAATTAAGCAGATATGATTAAGTGAGAGGTTAAAGATATTGGTGAACATTCCAGCCAGTTAATCTGCACAGGTCTTTGGTACTCGGCCAAGTAACCCCATCTGGGCCGGATGGTTTTTGTGGGTTCACCCTAGAATGCTCTCACATTGGCCACAGAGACTGAAATCACAGGGTCATCAGGGGCTGTGGAAGTTTGTGACAGTCATACGGAAGGCATGCCAGCAGCTCTACAACAATAGGAATTTGAGGAAACTCATTACGTCAAAGAACAATAAATAATAATAAAGGCATCCGTTAGTCTTGCGAGACCATGGATCTGCGCCTGGAAAATCTTCACTCTCCAGGGCACAGGCCTGGGCAAGGTTGTGTGGAAGACCAGCAGCTGCCCATGCTGCAAGTTTCCCCTCTCCACGACACCAATGTTGTCCAAGGGAAGGGCATTAGGACCCATACAGCTTGGCACCAGTGTTGTCGCAGATCAATGTGTGATTAAGTGCCTTGCTCAAGGACACAACACGTTCCCTCAGCTGGGGCTCAAACTCACGACCTTCAAGTCGCTAGTCCAATGCCTTAACCACTTGGCCACGTGCCCACACTATGTCAAAGAATCTTATAAATATCTACAGGAGAACATTCTGACTGGTTGCATCACAGCCTGGTATGGAGGTTTCAATGCACAGGACCTCAAGAAGCTGCAGAGAGTTATAGACTCAGCTCGTTCCATCATGGACACAAACCTCCCCAACATTGAGGCATCTTCAACAGGCAGTGCCTCAATAAGGTGGCATCTATCACTAAGGACCCTCACCACCCAAGGTATGCCTTCTTCTCATTACTACCATTGGGAAGATGATTCAGGAGCCTAAAAACTCACACTCAATGATACAGGAACAGCTTATTCCCCTCTGAAAGGTACATGGACCATCAACACTTCCCCATTGTTCCTTTTCTTTGCATTATTACATTTATTTTTTAAAATTATTATAAACTTACAGTAATTTTATACCTTTGCATTGTACTACTGCCACTAAACAACCGTCAGTGATAATAAATCTGATTCTGATTTTGAGCTCAAAATCAAACTATTATAAAGCACATCCATATTTCTTGAGCATCTAATGCCATAAATAGACTACGTATATTTTTTAAAAATCCTATCAAATTAATATATTGGTGTCAACATCCATAGATCCCTAAAATTGCCGCGCAAGGTGATAGGGTTGCTAGGGCTCTTATCCCTCCTGCCATCTGGCAAAAGGCACCAAAGTATTTGGGCTCTCATGACCAGACTATGTAACAGTTTCTTCTCCCAAGCCATCAGACTCCTCAATACCCAAAGCCTGGACTGACACCAACCTACTGCCTTCTACTGTGTCTATTGTCTTGTTTATAATTTATTGTAATACCTGAACTGCTTTGTGCACTTTATGCAGTCCTAGGTAGGTCTGTAGTCTAGTGTAGTTTTTGTATTGTTTCATGTAGCACCATGGTCCTGAAAAATGTTGTCTCGTTTCTACTATGTACTGTATCAACAGTTATGGTCAAAATGACAATAAAAAGTGACTTGACTTGACTTGAAGACGTGGTGTGTTGGCGTTCATTAGTTGGGGGATTGAGTTCAAAAGCCATGAGGTAATATTGCAGCTCTGTATAACCCTGGTTAGATAACACTTGAAATATTATGTTCAGTTCCGGTTACCTCATTATAGAAATTTTGTGGAGGCTTTAAAGAATATGCAGAGGAGAATTTTCGGGACGATGCCTGGACCAGAAAGGTACGGGTTATAAAGATAGGTTGAGTAAGCTCGGGCTTTTTTCTTTGGAGCGACGTTGGATGAGAGATGACTTGATAGAGGTGTATAAGATGATAAGAAACATAGATAGAGTGGATAGTCAGAGACATTTTCCAAGGGTGAAACTGGATAATACAAGGGAGCATAATTTTAAGATGATTGGAGTAAAGTACAGGGGGTTGTCAGAAATCGGTTCTTCACACAGAGAGTGTTGGGTGCGTGGAAAGCCCAGCTAGGAAAGGTTTTAGAGCCAAATATATTAGGGGAATTTAAGAAACTCTTAGATAAGCATGTGGATGATAGGAAAATGAAAGCTCTGTAGGGGAGAAGAGTTAGATTGACCTTAGAATAGATTAAAACTTCAGCACAACACAACATTCAGCAGTTTTTAGATCTCTACCTGCACAGAATTCTAGAGAATTACAAAATTTTATGTTTTCTGGAATTAAAAGATTGACAAGAAGCCTGGTTTCTCCAGTACACAAACAATGCCACGTGATGCAAGCTTACAGTGCACAATGCAATCCTCGCGGATTTGATTTGATGCAAATTACGTATTTTACTGAATATTTCAATATTTCAATATACATGTGACAAATAAAGCTAATTTCCTCACTGATGGTAATAATGAGATAATGATGGTTCTTAATAGAAGATGCTGCCTTCTTAAAGCATCTCCTCTTGAAGATAGAACATACATATAACATAGAAATCTACAGCACATTACAGGCCCTGTAGCCCACAATGTTGTGCCAACCATGTAAGATACACTAGAAGCGGCTTAGAATTTCCCTCCACATGGCCTTCTATTTTTCAAAGCTCCATGTATCTGAGAGTTTCTTAAAAGACCCTGTTGTATTTGCCTCTACTACCGTCGCTGGCAGTGCATTCCAGGTACCCACCACTCTCTGTGTGAAAAACTTACCTCTGTACCTACTTCCAAGCACCTTAGAACTATGCCCCCTAAGCCATTTAAGCCCTGGGCAAAACCTCTGACTATTCACATGATCAATGCCTCTTATCATCTTATACACCTCTATCAGGTCACCTCTCATCCTCCGTCACTCCAAGGAGAAAAGGCCAAGTTCAGAGACAGCACAATTGTGACAGAAGCAATTGGCAAAAATTAATCATATGTTATGTTTTTTGGGGAGAGACTTTCTCTGTACTTCCTATATCATTAAGCCAAGAAACCGAAGTTTACTAGTAAGGTTGGGATAATGTACATACGGATTGCATGTTTTATTTTTGCAGTTGAAATAGGTGCAAGGTAATGGTTCTCACATTACCTAACTAACTCCCAGAGAGATTATCAATACATTGATGCTTAAGCTCAAAACATTATCTTCCGGTTTCTTACCTAAGACAGGAACCGTATAGATCAGTGGTTCCCAAACTGGGGTCCATGGACCCCACAGTTAATGGCAGGGGTCCATGGAATAAAAAAGGTTGGGAACCCCTGGAATAAATGATGTGAATCCCTAAACAACACGGTAATCCATTGTCCCAAGTCAGTGCAAAACCAGTGCTTATATCCTCATTTATGTCAATCTATGCTGCAACTTAGCAACACAAAGTGAACAATAAAATTACTTTTACGGTTCTAAGCACTTACATATTCATAACACATATTGATAAATTATTTTTACAATTATACATAAAACAACTTTACTTTATTGTAGCCAAACAATTGATACTAGAGCATACAATCATCACAGCGATATTTGATTCTGCACTTCACGCTCCCTGGATTACAACTCGATAGTAAATATTAAAAATTTAAATTATAAATCATAAATAGAAAATAGAAAAGGGAAAATAAGGTAGTGCAAAAAAAAACCGAGAGGCAGGTCTGGATATTTGGAGGGTACGGCCCAGATCCGGGTCAGGATCCGTACAGCAGTCTTATCACAGTTGGAAAGAAGCTGTTCCCAAATCTGGCCGTACGAGTCTTCAAGCTCCTGAGCCTTCTCCCCAAAGGAAGAGGGACGAAAAGTGTGTTGGCTGTGTGGGCCGTGTCCTTGATTATCCTGGCAGCACTGCTCCGACAGCGTGCGGTGTAAAGTGAATCCAAGGACGGAAGATTGGTTTGTGTGATATGCTGCGCTGTGTTCTTGACTTAACTTGACTTAATATTTAGCTTTTCTAGTCGATCATGCTCCAAAACACTCAGCACAAAATCTCATAGACTTGGCAGCAACAAACTGATGATATAAATGAAGAGGGCTTTTTGCTGCAGAACTCAGGGGTCTGTGGCATCTCTCAGAGGACACTCAGCAGCCCTGATAAATGTCCCAATGTGAGCAGATGTAGCTCAGATAACACAAAGGCACTCTATCCCCGTCTGTTTGCTTTGCACCAATTCTATAAAAGCTGCAACGTTTTGCTATGGCTCTCTCTCTGTTCATAGCTCACTTCCCCTCAAAAAAATCATCACTAATTATAAAGTTATTGTCATGTAGTCTTTAACTAATAGGTTAGTTTTCTTGAATTTAAACCAGGAGGCACTGATGTGGAATTTCACAATTGAGAAAGAAATGTCAACCTTTTTTTATATGAGAGCGATGAACTTTTTCCCGGATGCTATTATGAAGCTGTAGTGAACAAAATGCATCGTTTATAACCTGAAGCGCCACTATTATCTACTGGCCAGACGCTTGTTTTCAAAAACATAAAGACCTTTTTTCTCACTGTAACTAAAGCTCATTGTGAATCTCAATCTACCTTTTCATTTCTGAAAGAATGCTGACACTCTTGCAGACAAAGTTCCCAGGCAATCACACAAGTGTTCTTATATATCAAAATGGTATGTATTTTGTGGCTTAAATATATCACATTTTTAGTACATTCACTGTATACAGATATACTGTGATTTTACCCACAGAGCTACCGCTCACTGGATGATTTTTGCTTTTCGCACCATTCTCTGTAAGCACTAGACTACTGTGTGTGAAAATCTCAGGGGATCAGCAGTCTCTGTGATACTCAAACTTCTCAACCTGGCACCAAAAATCATTCCACGGTCAAAGTCACTTTGAACACTTTTCTTTCCCATTCTGATGTTTTGTCTGAACAACAACTGAACCTCTTGACCATGTCTGCATGTTTTATGCATTGAGTTGCTGTTACATGATTGGCTGATTAGATAATAGCACTAACGGGCAGATGTACAGCTGTATCTAATAAAGTGGCTATTAAGTGTGCATGTGTGTAACTCAATATTTTCTCAACAATGTAATACCACAGCATAAATAATCTTCAGAAATTATTAGAACACCAAATTGATAGCAGTGTATGCCCATTTCTCAGTTTCAGTTACTGTTGTGGCAATGACTCCATAAGCAAAATATGTAAGAGCCATATTTCTTCTGTACTTTTAAAGTTGTTAATCTAAAGCACGGTGGGATTCTGACCTGCTATCAAAGGAAAGCTCAGAGGAACCAAGAAGTATCTGAGTATAGATGATCATTGTCTTTGGGCAAGAAATGGTGATTAAATATATTCAAAATAATGTTATTAAGGAATCTTTAATCTAAACCTTAGCAAAAGCAGTTTTCAATTTCAGCCAGATTTTTCACATTTGTCAGAGTAGTTAATATTAAGGGTAGATTTTCAACTTGACACTTGTGTGTAAAACTGGCATTGCATATCAGCCATCTGTTCTAGAAACCACTCAATTTTCATATCTATTCATTTCTAAGGAATATAAAATCATCTTGTTTTGATAATAAGCCTTTGAATCACATTGCCAAGTTACATCAGTGCACTATGCTGAATTTCTTCTGCTTTGTATTTGAAATTGGGTGCCCAAGGACAAGATAGTCGCAGATGAAGAAGGCTTATTCCCTTTTCTTGGTTCATCAAACCAGACAAATCTTAAAGCAGTGCTTCATCCAGAAGATTAGTCTACACACTGATTGCTCTATGTATAAAAACATATTTCCGACTAATATTTAAATAATTATTGATTTAAATGTTTGTATTTCTACTTTGTTTAACAGCTTAAAGTTGTATAATTTTCCAAGGATTAATTTTTCTTCAATCATTACCAAACACATCTTAAGCTGCAAGTTCACTTTTTAGCTGCTTCTTTTCCATATTTTTATAGTTTTTATCATAATTCAGCCTTCTATGGAATTCATTGCTAAGAGGGAGGTGAATGCCAAGGCATTAGGTGTATTTAAGGCAGAGACTGATAGGTTCTTGATTGGTAAACAGTGAAAGGTTATGGGAAGAAGTAGGGAGAATATGGTTGAAAAGAAGACAGCCATGATTGAATAGCAAAATAGACACAATGGGCCAAATGGCCTAATTCTGCTTTGAACATTGAACATTGTCGTACTACTGATAGATCTCATAACTCATCTCGACACTACATTCATCATACTTGTTGAAAATCTGGACAAAATACTGGGCAATGTATAACATTGATGTTATTATCCCTTTATTGCCTCCTTGGATATGTACAAAGTCTTACATTAAAACATCATTGACAAATTGGCATTTTTGCATTAGCACTAGCAGATCAGCGATTTTGACACGGTCCTGACAATTATTTGGGACAGCACGGTAGTGTAGTGGTTAGCACAACACTTTACAGTATGAGCAACCAGGGTTTAATTCCTGATGCTGCCTGTAAGGAGATTGAAACTTCTCTTCGACTGCATGGCTTTCCTTTGGGTGCTCCAGTTTCCTCCCACAGTCCAAAGACATTAGTAAAATTGTCCTTTGATTAGGCTAGGATTAAATCGAGGGAGTTGTTGGGCGGCATAGCTCAAAGGGCTAGAAGGGCCTCATCAACACTATATCTCATTAAATATAACTAATACATAAATGGCATTTATGCAGTGACAGTATGCAATATGATTAATGATAAAACTGTGTATGGACTAAGGAAAGTAGCTCTATTGCTTTACCCAGTATGGTTATATGTTAATCAGGTTAGTGTAAGCACTTTAATACCCGTAACACACCACTGAGTTGAGGTCTCACACACTGCAAGTTTTTCATTAAGTACCCTGTGACTGACATCCTTAACTTTGCTATGTCATTGCTTTTCCACATGGGCTAGTGCTCTATAATTCACAACACTGCAACTCAATTGCCATGCATACTCCAGACTGTACTCTAATTACACAATGCTAATGCTTTGCATTGAATTCCTTGTAAATAAAAAAATTACTAGTTAAAACATTGGGAAATTTGGGGAAATTCAATATAAAACAGCACATGTGTTTTTGATTCTGAAAATACAGATCTTTTTTTAAATTTATTTTTATTTATTCATTGAGATACAGTGGGGAGTTGGTCCTTCTGGTGCTTGGAAGAACCCAGAAGAAACACATATGCTGTCATGGGGAGAACATACAAACTCCTTACAGGCAGTGGCAGGAATTGAACCTGGTCCCTGGTACTGTAAAATGTTGTGTGAACCACTATGCCACTGTGCCACCCGGTTTTTTAGCTGATAAAAATGATTGCCTGGAGAAATGGGTCAAAATTTATTTTCTGATTACTTTAAAAAAACAGCATCTAAAATGTGATTCTTCAGTGGTGCTAGAAATTCTGTGAATCCTGTAGAATTTTCTCTACTTCTGCAGAAGTATGACCTAAAATGTGATCAGATCTTCACACAAGTCCTAAAACTAGAGAAAGAGAACCCAAGTAAATAAATAACACAAAAAATTATACCTGTTCATTTATTTATTGAGGAAAACGATCCAATATTACATGCATGTGTTGCTTACGGTAAATGGTACAGCAATAACTTCAACCAAACAATTCAGGTAACTGTTGATCAGTCCTGAACATCAGCTTAGAGGAATTTTAGGGCATTCCTCCATACAAAACTGTTTCAACTCTGGGATGTTGGTGGGCTTTCTTGCATGAACTGCTTGCTTCAGGACCTTTCACATTTCTATAGGATTAAGGTCAGGGCTTTGACTCAGCCATTCCAAAATATGAATTTTCTTCTTTTTAAACCATTCTGTTGTTGATTTACTCCTGTCTTTTGGATCATTATCTTGTTGCATCATCCAACTTCTATTAAGCTTCAGGTGACAGACCGCTACCTTGACATTAGAACCATAGAACATTACAGCACAGAAACAGGCCTTTTGGCCCTTCTTGGCTGTGCTGAACCATTTTTCTGCCTAGTCCCACTGGCCTGCACCTGGACCATATCCCTCCATACACCTCTCATCCATGTACCTGTCCAAGTTTTTCTTAATTGTTAAAACTGAGTCTGCATTTACCACTTCATCTGGCAGCTCATTCCACACCTTACCACTCTCTGTGTGAAGAAGTCCCCCACTAATGTTCCCTTCAAACGTTTCCCCCTTCACCCTTAACCCATGTCCTCTTTTTTTTTTCTCCCCTAGCCTCAGTGGAAAAAGCCTGCTCGCATTCACTCTATCTATACCCATCATAATTTTATATACCTCTATCAAATCTCCCCTCATTCTTCTAAGCTCCAGGGAATAAAGTCCCAACCTATTCAACCTTTCTCTGTAACTCAGTTTCTCCAGTCCCGGCAATATCCTTGTAAACCTTCTCTGCACTCTTTCAACCTTATTGTAATTTCCTTCCTGTAATTTGGTGACCAAAATTGAACACAATACTCCAAATTCAGCCTCACCAATGCCTTATACAACCTCACCATAACATTCCAACTCTTATACTCAATACTTTGATTTATAAAGGCCAATGTACCAAAAGCTCTCTTTACGACCCTATCTACCTGTGACGCCACTTTTAGGGAATTTTGTATCTGTATTCCCAGATCCCTCTGCACTCCTCAGTGCCCTACCATTTACCTTGTATGTTCTACCTTGATTTGTCCTTCCAAAGTGCAATACCTCACACTTGTCTGTATTAAACCCCATCTGCCATTTTTCAGCCCATTTTTCCAGCTAGTCCAAATCCCTCTGCAAGCTTTGAAAACCTTCCTTACTGTCCACTACACCTCCAATCTTTGTATCATCAGCAAATTTGCTGATCCAATTTACCACATTATCATCCAGATCACTGATATAGATGACAAATAACAATGGACCCAGCACTGATCCCTGTGGCACACCACTAGTCACAAGCCTCCACTCAGAGAAGCAATACTCCACTACCACTCTCTGGCTTCTTCCATTGAACCAATGTCTAATCCAATTTCCTACCTCTCCACGCACCTAGCGACTGAATCCTCTGAACTAACCTCCCATGCGGGACCTTGTCAAAGGCCTTACTGAAGTCCATGTAGACAACATCCATTGCCTTCCCATCATCCACTTTCCTGGTAACCTCCTCGAAAAACTCTAATAGATTGGTCAAACATGACCTACCATGCACAAAGCCATGTTGACTCTCCCTAATAAGTCCCTGTCTATCCAAATACTTGTAGATCTTTTAGTACTCCTTCCAATAATTTACCTACTTCCGACGTCAAACTTACCGGCCTATAATTTCCCAGATTACTTTCAGAGCCTTTTTAAAATAATGGAACAACATGAGCTATCCTTTAATCCTACAGCACCTCACCCGTAGATACCAACATTTTAAATATATCTGCCAGGGTCCCTGCAATTTCAACACTAGTCTCCTTCAAGGTCCGAGGGAATACCCTGTCAGGTCCTGGGGATTTATCTACTCTGATTTGCCTCAAGAGAGCAAGCACCTCCTCCTCTTCAATCTGTACAGGTTCCATGACCTCACTACTTGTTTGCTTTATTTCCATAGACTCCATGCCAGTTTCCTTAATAAATACAGATGCAAAAAAAAATTTAAGATCTCCCCCATTTCTTTTGGTTCCATACATAGCCGACCACTCTGATCTTCAAGAGGACCAATTTTATCCCTTACTCTTAATATACCTGTAGAAGCTCTTTGGACTATTCTTCACCTCGACTGCCAAAGCAACCTCATGTCTTCTTTTAGCCCTCCTGATTTCTTTCTTAAGTACTTTTTTTGCACTTTTTATACTCCTCAAGTACCTTATTTGCTCCCTGTTTCTTATACATGTCATATATCTCTCTCTTCTTCTTTATCAGAGTTCCAATATCCCTTGAGAACCAAGGTTCCTTATTCTTATTCACTTTGCCTTTAATCCTGACAGAAACATACAAACTCTGCACTCTCAAAATTTCTCCTTTGAAGGCCTCCCACTTACCAATCACATTCTTGATATTTGTTCCCTCAACAACTGCAAGCCGTCCAGGCCCTGAGGCAGCAAAGCAGCCCCAAACTGTGATGCTTCACAGTTGGGATGAGGATTTGGTGTTGGTGTGCAGTACCTTTTTTCCTCCAAACATAGCAATGTGCATTTTTGCCAAAAAGTTCAACTTTTGCTCTCATTTGTCCATAGAATATTGTCCAAGAAGAACATCCAGGTGGTCTTTTACAAACTCGAGATGTGCAATAATTTTTTTTTTTGGAGAGCAATCCTTTCCTCCATGATGTACTTCCATGAACACCATTCTTATTCAGTGTTTTTCTTATAATGCACACATGAACAGAGACTTTAGCAAGTTCTTGAGATTTCTGCAGGTATTTTGCTGTTACCCTCGAGATTTTTTTCACCTCCTTTGGCAGTGCACATTGTGTTCTTGGTGTGACCTTACAGGATGCCCACTCTTAGGAAGAGTAGCAACAGTACTGAGTTCCTTCCATTTCTTGACAATCTCTCTTACTGTGGACTGATGAACACTCAGGTCTTTAGAAATGCTTTTGTAGCCTTTTCTAGCTCCATGCATCTCTACAATCCTTCTCTTAAGGTCCTCTGGAAGTTGTTTTGATCCAGGCATAGTGCACATAAACAATCTTTCTTGAGAAGAGCAGGCTCTGTCAGTAATCTGACTATCTATGTCTTTTTTATAGGGCAGGGCACCTGTCCAACCCACATCTCCAATCTCATCTCAGTGATTGGAATACCTGACTCCAAATAGCTTTTGTAGAAGGCATTACCCCAGAGGTTCACATACTTTTTCCAACAAATACATGTAATATTGGATAATTTTTCTCAATAAATAAATGAACAGAAAAGAAACAAAAAGAAATGTTTTTTGTGTGTTTAATTATGTTCTCTTTATCTAGTTTTAGGACTTATGTGAAGATCTGATCACATTTTAGGTCATACTTATGCAGAAATAGAGAAAATTCGACAGTGTTCACAAACTTTCTAGCACTACTGTAATGTCTTTTTCTCTTTGTTTGGGATTCCTCAGCTGTTTTAGTATAAACAGTGAAGTCATACTGAGACCATTTCAGTGATCGTGATCTGTTAGAGCACAACTTAATTTTTCCATCACCCCAAAATAAGCATGCATCATTTTTTCTGCACATTAATGGAATTGTATCAGATAGCAAGGTGATGTGATTTTGATTTCTTTGTCTTTCCTTGTAACCTCCAAGAATTGCTGCAGCTCTTAATTTCGGCTATTTTATCCGAGTCTTACAGTAATGCCTTTCCTCCACAGCAATCATAACTATAAAACTAACTGTCAAGCTCTTCTATTTCAACAATAGTAAAAAAACTGGACTATTTTTGATTATTCATATTTCTATTAAAATCATTTACCTTCCATCCTTCAAAAGGTGAATTAGCTATGGTAGTATAGCAGTTAGCAAGACATTACTATAGCTCAGGATGTTCCGGAGCTCGGAGTTCAGTTCCAGTGCTGCCTGTAGGGAGCCTGACTGTCCCCCCAAGAAATGCGTGGGTTTTCCCCGGGTGCTCCAGTTTCCTCCCGCAGTCCAAAGACATACCGGGTAGGTTAATTGATCTTTGTAAATTGTCCTGTGATTAGGTTAGGGCTAATCGGGTTTGCTGGGGCTGCTAGAACGGTGTGGCTTGAAGGGCCAGAAGGCCCTACTCTGTGCTCTATCACTAAATAAACAAATAAATAAATAATCAATATGGCTCAATGGTTGGTATTTTACTGACAGCATTAATGCATTTGTACCCAATTAATTTATAAATCTTGAACTTTCAAGGGACATAGCACAGTGCACAGATATCCCTCAGCTGACTGGAGTTATCTCTAATACTCTGTGCTGTATTGTTAAATAAAATAAACTATTTCATACCTGTAACGCACAATGGAAGTACAAGTATATAGCTTCTCATCAGTTCAAGCACAGGGTTTAGGAAAACACAGTGTAGTCAAGGACAGTGGCACGATACTTTCAAAATGGATAAATAATATTAACACTGAGATTTCAAGTAAATACTTAGTGTGGATAATGCCATCAACAGCAGGAGCATGATTGGCAGAGGTACCCCTGAACTTCAAAATCCAAGTCTTCTCATCATCACTGGATCAGTTTTCATATAAATAACAAAATACAAAACCTACCCAAACTATGTGAATACCACACAAGTCTGTTTGAAATATGTGCAACTAAACAGTGGCAGTTTATCACTGGTGAAACTTAATTGCCAAAAAACAATAAAATTACACCAGAGCATCATTAGGATCAGAAAAATTCAGCTATAACTTGTTTCTCATCTTTATCAGCTGCAAAGGTTTGCCAGTATTTGGAATAATCATGTAATTTTTTAAATAAAGTTATTTTTTCCCCATGAATCTAGCATTTTAAGGATAATTTCTCCACTCATCTACTTATTCTCACTTTCTCTCAAGCATTATTATATAAATAAGATATATCACTGCCAGCTACCAACACCACACTACACAGTAAATGTGAGGACGAATAATGCACTTGCATTTAAATTAGAAGCACAGGTATAAATGCAGCACTGCAGTTATGACAAAACACTAATTAAAGCCTTGGCCTTGAAATACCATCATACTGAGCATGATTTTTTAAGTGGCATAGGTTTTGAAAGCCATGTAAAATCAACTGCAAATTGTGATTGGTAAATTATAGCGCATAGCGCAAAGCGCAGAATCAAATATCACTGTGATGATTATATGTTCTAGTATCAATTGTTTGGCGACAATAAAGTATAAAGTACCTTGTGCGCATGAAAATATTTGAATACATGGTTCTATATAGATTAAGCAGAAAGTATGCAGTGGGCAAGAGCAATCTTTATTCAATCTTCAAGCGCCACCCCATCTGTCATTTTAACCTCACTGCCAGTCTTGCCCGTGTTGTCATTAACCTCCTCTACTTTTATAAAGTTTTACAAAAATAACAGTATCTCATCTTCTAGCATTGCAATCTTTTGAAATTGTTATTGAATTGTATTTACAGATAAAGGCTCCCATTTACATCTCCTAGACTCACAGACAAGAATCCAGGTTTTTATTCTTTTTCTATTATCATACTCTTTTACCTTGCACTTGTTTAACATCTAATTTCTATTGCCTTTCATGCTTACCTAGAGCATCCCTTTGGTTCTTCTTTCCTCTTTCCAATTTCTCTCCCATATGTTTAACTTCTTCATAATTCTAATGGAAGGTCATTGTTCTGAGAAACTTCACTGTTACCCTCTCCATGGTTGCTAACTGACCTTCTGAAGCAGCAGGGTTTAAGATGGCGCTGGTGATGGCAGTGACTACTTATCGGCGGCATAAAAGCAAAACAAAGAAAACTACTTATTAATAACACTTTACTAACAATGATCAATGCTAACAATGGAGTGGCAAGCAGTGCCACAGGCGCAGGTGAGAAATGGTCAAGGAAAGTGGAGGCGCAGGGAAGGCATGGTCAAGGCAAGCGGAGGTAGAGACGGGGTCGAAGCAGTTGTGGCATCCTCAAAGTCCTGATATCTAATCGATTTAGGTGTCAGGCCGAATTGGAAAGGTCAGTAAGGGCCAAATCGTGGCAGTGGGGTTCAGGCCCCAGAGCAGACTGAGAGTGAGGAACAAACCAATGTTTGGATGATTTAAGTGCTGGGACAGATTGAAAAGGCCAGGGTATCAGGACCAGAGACAAGATGAAGGCCAGTTCTGCTCCGTGACATTTCCTCAGCTTCGTGCTCAACTGAGATTGTGGCCTGCTCCGAATGCAGTGATGCCTGGCATGGCATCTGTGGTCTCACAACGTTTACTCGGCTTTGCAATGAACTGAGGCTGTGGCCCGCTCCAACCAGAGTGATGTCTTTCATAAAACTTTAGTTCTGACACTATTTGTTTATTTTTATTGTTTGCACTATTTGTTTTTCTTTTCTCTCTCTGTGCATTGGGTGTTTGACAGTCTTTTTTAATGGGTTCTTTTGAGGTTTCTTTGCTTAGTGGCAGCCTGTAAGGACATGAATCTTTGATACGTACTTTGATAATAAAGGTACTTTGAACTTTACTGAGCATTCCTAGCAATTTCTGACTTTATTTCAGAAATTTCCTGCACTATTGATCAC
This sequence comes from Mobula hypostoma, assembly GCF_963921235.1. Taxonomy (NCBI): domain Eukaryota; kingdom Metazoa; phylum Chordata; class Chondrichthyes; order Myliobatiformes; family Myliobatidae; genus Mobula; species Mobula hypostoma. The sequence goes on from NC_086097.1 coordinate 106,609,682, forward strand.
AAGGGTAAGTTGCATATTTATGGATCAACTTGATCAGAAAGTGGATTCTTGTCTATGAGTCTAGAAGATGTAAATGGGAAAAATAGAGATTTTATCTGTAAATACAATAGGCAAATATTGTAACGGTGAAAATTAGTAATCACTGAAAATTACTTGGTTCAATGCCAATTCCAAAAGATGTAATGCTGGAAGATGGGATTCTGTTACTTAAACTTATGTAAAACTTCATCAAAAGTACAGGAGGTTGAAGACAGTCAGGCAAGATTGGGAGTGAGATTAAAGTGACAGATGATCAGAAGTGTGGGGTTAAGCCTGAGGATTGAATGGAGCTGTTTGACAAAATAGTCGTCCAATCTGCATTTAGTTTCCGGGATGGAGATCATAAGCACAAATCTGCATGATGGTATCGAAGACATAAACAGGACAGAAAATGGAGCAACGGGGTTATTACACAAAGTGGGGGGATGAAAGAGTGATTGATGTATTTGTGGGAGATGATGACTTTGAGCCTGTTCCAGAAAAAAAGTAATTTCAGGAAAAGGGAGAGAGCCAAATATCCATTATTTGAAAGTGAAAGAAGGGCGAAAATTGTCAGCAAAGCAGATAACGTGTTCCACATCAGGACAAAAGCAGGTATCAAAATCAATATATGAGAAAATAGTGAGAGCGGGTCTGAAAGGGACTGAAATAAGTAATGTTTAAGAATCTCACAAAGAGACAGGTACAGCATGGAAATTCTCACATTAGCACTTAGCATTGGAGAAAGTGAATGAAGTTTAAGTGTTCAATATGAGGACAAGGAGGGTGGTTGTGGAGAGTAGTTGCTTTTCCAATTAAGAAGGATGTGAAGAGCCTCAAGCCATTGAGTTTGGCTGTGGAGATGAAGCCCACAATTATTTCAAATTTCTTAGATTTCGGGTCAATCCAGCAGCAATGTTAAAGGAAGGCCTTTTATGGTCTGGTTATGAGGATTTTCTTCCTCGTGTCCTTGAGGACCACTTCACAGTATGAAACCTCAGACAGATAGTTGGTCACTGCTGAAATGCAACTGGATGCTTGTCACCATTCAAACTAGAACGATGAGAGATCATGAGCACTTGGCCATGGTCATCTCTATCAACATGAAATATCACCATTTTCCCTTGATAGTATTACTGTTGTCCTTGCCCCAGACAGTGACATCCAAAGGATTTACCAATGTCCAGAAACTGACATGAAGCATTTAACTTGTTTGGCAGCACATCCAGATAAAGTGCATTTTCTATAGTAAGGGACACAACTCCTGACCTTGAAAGAATTTCAATCATTTACAAGATACAATTCAGGTCTGCAGAAGATGTTCTCATCAGCTGCAAAGACACTGAGGAATGTTTTCTACTTAACCTCTGTGTGTACAGCCCCAAAGATAGTAACGAAGATTTAACTCATTCAGGACATAGCAGTCCTTTCAATTGCTAACTTCATTAACCATTTTGAACCTGCAGTTTGTACATTGTAGAAATAGCTTGGAAACAACTTGTCAACACTGCTCCACCACATTGAAAAGTCTTCATATGCACTGCCTAGGAACACCAGGTTATGAATCTGTGATGACCCAAAAATTATACACCATCCTGCACTAAAGTATATTTTCTCACAATTAAATAAAGAGCCAAAATAATCACAATTTAATCAGAATATAACTAATATTGTTCAACGGTCTTAAAACATATTTAATAGTCCAATGAAAATCACATTGTCTGAGAGAAAGGAGTTAAAGAGAATGGTGGAACAGAGGGATGAGGGGAGGAAGAGGAAGGGGAGAGAGAGTGAGAAAGAGGGAGAATGAGACTATAAAACAGAAAGAGTGAAAGATGCTTATGAAATCAGAGAGGGAAGAGAGAGGGATGAGGAGTGGAGAAAAACAGACAAGGAAAGAAAAGAATGTAAAGAAAAAACATGCTGTTATGAAGCTGGAGAGTGCACAGTGAATCAAGCAGAGGAGCTATCCTAATTTTATATCCAGAAGAGGTTGCCTTTCACCGCATGTTCTGCTTTCTCCTGATACCTCTTCTTTGGTGATCCCCTTTACCCCATTCTAGCTCTCTCCATCTGTTTCCTACCCCTTCTCTGCCTTTCTTCTCATTCTCCTTTTGTCTCTCTCTCCTCCTCCTCCTCAAACACAACACACATAGATTGAGTCACACTTGCTCAGTTTGTATGAGAGCTATGAACATAATTGAGTCTGCGAGTATTGTAATAGAGCCAGCCGCCATATCTTTGCTGACGGACTCTGCGACAAATTCTGTGCAGGTTAGAAGTAAGACGGCAGATGTAGAGTAGTAAACATCACAAGTGTTTCAGTGTTCATAGTCATCAGCCTTTGTGTATAGGTTCTTATTCAATATCTTCATTAAAGTGTACTGCACTGGAGCAAACTTGGTGTATGATCTTCCCTTCAAAGGTCTAACGTACAAGCTCTCCTTCTTCCACGCCACTGCTGCATGTCTTGTGGCTCACTGTGCGCAGACTGAATTTCTAATTTACCCACCAGTGTGTACAAACTCCCAAGATCTAAGCCAGTGAATGGGATGAGGAGATTGTCCATTATCTACTTCTGAGTATGAAGGTTTATTCACCAAACCTCTGCAGCAGGCATTTCCAAGGTACCCAAATGTTTAGTCATTGTGAGACAAATAGTTGAAGGCAGAAGGGAGTAAAGATTGAGGGATTATAAATATGATAGGACGCTAAAAGGAGTACAATAATTTCACCTTCAACTATTTCTGAACGTGTGCTATCTTTGCATGTGTTGTGTGTTTACCATCGAGCATTAAGGGTATCTGTCCAGCTATTTGCCCCTTCAACCTGAAATCTGAGGTTAGTTGAAGCACCATGCTACAATGAAGCAGAAAATGCTGGAAACACTCAAGAGATCCTTACTCTGTTTCAACTTCCACAGATGCTGCCTGACATGCTGACAGCTCCAGAGTGTCAGGCAGCATCTTATAGAAGTTGAAACAGAGTTAAGGATTCATGTCTGAAACATTCCATCAGAATCTAAGTCTGCTGTCTGATTTTTTTTGGCATTTTCTGTTTTCATTTCAGATTTCCAGGATCTGCAGTATTTCTTGTTTTTCATACTAGCTGTTCTGTCTGTGCTACATACCTTGTCAAAATTCACTTGGGATGCAGAATAACTTCAGTCAGCCATCATGTCTCATTTAAAGATGCAGGCATGCCACTGTCTGGTGCACGGGACACTTGAAATAACTTGTGCTAATAAAAAATAAATTACAAAGCACACTGCTCACCACACAAATGCTTGAATAAGATGTGTACATAACCTTAAGCAAACCATGCTGACGTAGGTGTAGAGCCCCTTACAATGTCACTTTTTGATCAGCAACTGAAATTCTAAGCTCAGAATCAGGGTTGATCATATGTCATGAAATTTGTTGTTACACAGCAGCTGTACATTGCAATACATAATAATAAAAGCTTTGGATTGCAGTAAATTTATAAATATATATAGACAGATAGAATATAGATCAGAGAATTGAGTGTGAGTCATCTTAACTATTTTGCATATTCTGTTTTCTGGCAATTTATATATAAAATAGTTAAATTAAATAAGTAGTGCAAAAGAAGTAGTGAGATAGTGTTCATGGGTTCAATGCCCATTCTGAAATCTGATGGCAGAGGGGAATAAGCCGTTCCTAAATCATTGAGTGTCTGTCTTCAGGCTTCTATACCTCCTTTCTGATGGCAGTAATGAGAAGAGGGCATGTCCTGGGTGATGGGGAACTTTTTCTGTAATGTTTTCTAATTAGGGTGGTTGTTTGGACAGGTATATGGAGCTCAGAAAAATAGAGGGCTATGGGTAACCCTAGGTAATTTCTCAGGTAAGAACATGTTCGGCACAGCTTTGTTGTCTGAAGGGCCTGCATTGTGCTGTAGGTTTTTTATGTTTCTATGTTCCTAAAATTTACTTAAATTTTCTCATACTGCACCACATATCTAGAAAATTAACCAACAGCATACAAAATTTCAGATATTTTGTTAGTGTGCTGACATGCAGTAAATATTCCCATTTCTATGCACTGGGCAAAAATATCCAATTTTATCAAGCTTACATAAATCCTTATTTATATAGAAACCAGCCAGTAATATCTACATACAATTTTATGTTCTTTATGAAAATAAAATTTATAAAAAAACCTGTCATTGTGAATGGAGATCATCTTTGCAGGCAAATATTTGGATAACTTAGTTACATCTTTAGCAAGTATTTTTAACCAGATATCATAGATGCACACAATTGGATTTGAATTTTACCATAAATAAATGCTGTCCCAAAAATTGGAATGACAGACTAACCTATAATGCAGAGAGTGTTCTTCCCGAAAACAGTATAATTCAATCATGTATTCTCTGGAAATGGCTAACCTTAGGGAGTTTATGTGCATCTATCTATATCACTGTCAAATGAAGACAAATAGTTTAGAAAGACACATGTTACTGATTAGACTGAGCATTTGTCACAATTACAGCATAGATGGTTCCTATGCAGTACAATGCATTAATTAGAAAGACTTAAATAATAATGTAATAATTAAGATGAGAAAAATGCTGCACTGTCACACTGCATTTTACAAACAAATAAGGCTCAGTTATTCCACAGGGAACTGTTATTAAACCTTCTGAATTTGGGACTGACACAGTATCAAGAGGGAGCAAAGATAGTTTCGGTCTGTGTCCAGTAATGCTTTTTCTAGTCTCGTATCCTAAATGTAAAGCACTGCATTGCACAGTATTGCTAACTCTCAATGTGATGGCTATAAAACATTAACAAAAGTATATAAATCAAAGAAACAAAATTTAATATGCATTGTATCTGGTTCTGCATTACATTTAACTTTGTAAGGAACATAATATTCTTTGAAGGAAAATGGAAATCTGTTTGACATTCATCGAGTTATCATGCATGAGGAAATACAGCAGAGTCTGAAATTATTGCAGACCACTGGCAATTTTAATAAATTGAATGGAATCACAATTATTTGTAATCTATGTTGAATTTAATTGATTGTAAAGGAAGGCAATGGGGTTTATAATAGAGAGTCTGCTTTGTTAAGTGTAACGACGGAAATAAAATAGAAAAATGGAGGTTGGATTTTCCAAAGTTTTGGCTGAAATCTCTTGAAAATTTCACCTTTCTTTCTATTAAAGTTAAGGTGACACTATTACAATTCGAGGTATTCTATGTGTGTGTTTCTTCCCACAGTCCAAAGACGTTCCAGGTAGGTTAATTGGTCATTGTAAATTATCCTGTGATCAGGTTAGGGTTAATTGCTTTAATCAGGGGTTGCTGGGGGCTGCATTACTTGAAGAGCCAGAAGGACCTATTCTGCACTGTATCACTAAATAAATAAATATAAGCCTTATCGTTTCACAGGAATAATTTACATCAGAAACAAAATATACTGATCAATTGCTGAATGGAAATCAAATTAAAAATAATTAGCAGAAAACAGAATATGTAAAACAGTTAAGATGACTTTCACACTCAATTCTCTGATCTATATTTTTGGGGGGAAGACTTTGTTCTATGACAACAACTTAATTCAGTTTACGTGTCAGGGCAGCAAAGCTAAAAAAATAGTGGATTAAAAATATTGGTGTACAAAAATGCAACTATCAAGAATTTCAGTTGTAGGCTCCTGCTGCATTTCCAATTCCATTCAAACCCCCGATGCCTGAGAAGACACAATTTTCAGAGCAGAAAGTATGTCATCTATATCATATGAGGCATCAGGAGCCAGGGAGATCAGATCAGGAAGGCTGGTAGGTTTGTAAGATCACAGGTGGGGTCCTACATCAGAGGAATCAGAAGGTATGGGGGATCTTAGGTTTGGGGAAATCAGACCTGTGTGTTATAGGGTGGGACTAAGACTGGAAAATTGTCAAGAAATGATGGGGCATTCATGGAAAATGGTTGTCGGTGCCACGTAGGGAGGTTACAGGGCCAAACTTAGTATTGCTGCGCTAAAGCATGGTTGTCCTAGGAGCAATCTATGATGGTCACTCCTAGGATAAACCAAGTTAATTCCCTGAAATATTCCAAAAGGTTGCAGTACAGGGTTGGTGTCAACACACATGGAAACTGATTGGACATCTGAATCAGTTACACGGTGGTGACTTACACTAGGAAGCACCTGTCAAATTTTTGAGTCACACAAAAAAAGGCAGAAAATACTTGTTCTTTTCTTTGTAGGATAATAGATCTTCATCTGTATAATTCTTCAAAATATAACATTAGACAATTAAATTTATGGATCAGTATTTCAAAATCCTGTTTCTCAGGCAATATGGTTATTAACCCATGGAAGAGACTGCTTCACAACTCCTGCTCTGTTTTTATTCCTCAACCAAATTATTAATTGACTTTTCTCGTCCTGCTCAACAACGTAATGTTTAATTTATATAACAGGAAAAAGTGTTTTACAGCCTTATATAGCAAAGAGCATATTGTGTCATTACTAAAATTATTTATTCATTTTTATCATCAATGTAAACTTACAATATACTCCCCAAAATTAGCCCTGACAGTTTTCAATTAGTAACAACTAACTTGGATATTATAATATTCACTAATAAAAACACAGTATGGGTTGCGCAGTTTAAAAAAAACAAGATGGCGTTACCATATTGATGCACTGTATCTGACCAATTAAAGTTTGTGTCTGGGATTACATCAATGGCAGCTTTGCTTATGCTTTGTGTTTCCTTGCAAACAAGTTTCCCTAAATTCCCTGTGCCAGCTCCTGCAGCCTCTGTGGATGGGGAAATTATGTATTTGCTTCATATACTGTAGATATTTCTAATCAAACATGGGATTATAGAATGCTAACAGCACAATAAGAAACCATTCAGCCCTTTGAGTTTTTGCCAGCTCTTAGTGAGAACAGTGCAGCAAGTCTTAATGCCAACTAGTAACATAACCACTTCTTCCCTGGAACTATTATAGTGATTGTTTCCTGCACCTCTGTGCCAAGGTGCTGACACGTGCTGTCAATAGGTGCAATCTAACAGAACTTTCAGTGTTACATACTGCAGGTATGACTCAGGATTTTCTCTCATGGTGTGTAATAGCTTCCCAATCCTCCTGACTATGCTATTATCTTGCTCCTAAATGTCCCTTATTCTAAACTGCATGGGGTATAACAATGATAATTTCCTTATAGTAACCATGTGTCAGAAAACTCACCACCTGTTTTTATGTGTTTGACGAATGTAAATAAATTTAATAAATAGACATTTAACAAAATACAAATTCGGGCAACTTGCAGAGTATACCCAAAAGTACCAAGCATGACTTCACCATCAGAACATACTTTAGATGTCAAATTCATACAAACAAACCATTACACTGGAGCGAGATTCTTTTCCCTACGAAAAAAGTCAAAACCCCTGCATAACAATAACAGGGAAAAATCAGAACATTTTCAGCAGAAAGATGAGCCATTTCAAAATCCTTGTGTCCTATCAGACAAATTAAAGCAAATCAAGCATGAAATGAAGCAGAAGAGCCCTGAGATAACGGTCCTCTAAGTCGTTTACAGATTAGGATATGGAGGTGCATCTGGTCTTTGACTGCGGAGGCGGGCAGCTCCTCATTCAAAATTCAGCCTGTGCTTGCGATTTACCTTCGCTCCCATAAGAGAAGTTAAATCTACATCTGCAAATGTTGTTAGCTGACAACATTCAAACAGTATTAAACTGTTAGGTGCTCTTTACCATCTGCTTGCTAATAAAAGACCACATTTTTCTGCACAATTAATCCAATTATGTTAAGTGATTCTCCAAAACCTTTACATATTTCACGATAGGCAGAGGAGATATTTATATTACAGATGCACCTGAGAGAAAGACATTGCAAAACATTCACACATTTATTTTTTCAGTAACATATAGTATGTAAAAATTATTTGGCTTCTTAAATTTGCGAGATAAACATCTGAGTTTTCCTACTCATGTTAATTTTAATGTCAAGATTAAAACCCTCAGAAATCTTAAAAATGTTTTGAACAAGGACTTCTCTTTAATATGAATGCCTTGATTCATTGGTACAGTATTAGACCCACACTTCAATCACTCAAGCAACTAATTGTCTGACTAGATTATTTATTTTTATTCATTCCTGAGAAATGAACATTGCTGACAAGTCTACACTTGATCCACACTTGTAACAGCCCTTCAGAAGGTATTGTGCTGCCTTCGTAAATATCTTTGTAAAGTTACGCAAGGAGTTTTAGGACTTTGACCTGACGGTGATGCAGAAACAGCATTGCATTTACAAGTCAAGGTGCTATGAAATTAAAAGGATAGAAGTGGAAGTGTTTGCTGGGCCAGTCCTTGTAGATGGAAGAGGTTAAATGATTAGGAAAACCTGCTGCAGGAATGTTACAATGCTGCACACTCCATTCACATCAAATTAAGCCAATTACTGCAAATCAATTTACCTCAAAAAATAAAGGTTGTGATGCAAGATGTCACAGACATTGCTATTAGACACCACGTACTTAAATTCTGTCATTTTCACCAGGAACATTCAGGTACAGGCCTTTGTGCAAACTTAACTCAAACATGGTCAAAATGAAATACACCAGTGATGTGACCATGACTGTCTTTGATGCTGGTCTTGCCTAAGCTTCACTCTGTGTGGCATTGAGGAAGTGTTGGAAAATTTTATCATTGGCTAGAATCATGCCTAGTAAAAAGAAGTTTGCTAAATTGTTGGGGGGCAATTAATTCAGGAGCAGAACACCGCTGCATGAGTTTCTCAGGACACAGTCATCAGCACATAAGAAATGGAAAGAGGAGAAGGCTATTTGACCATTCAGATCTGCTCCATCATTCATTAAGCATCTCCAACAATTTTTAGACAATTTCCCATATCCCATAATTCCCTTAATGTCCATAAATATAATGACCTTTGCTTTCGGTGAACTCTACGACTGAGCCTGACAAGGTAGGGAATTGTAAAGATCGCCACCCTAAAAAAGAATAATTTTTACCCCTCTAAGTCCCTGGCACAGCCATCCACAGCCGTTCATGAATGATCTTCCCTCAAAGGTATGGTCTGAAATGACTGAGTTTATTGTTGACTGAATATGGTGCACTCCAATCATAGTTCCTCAAATAATAAAATAAGTCTCTGCCTGCATGTTCTGAATTCAAGCTCAGGGTCATATAGGAAGTCACACTCTACCCACACAAATGCCAAGTGTCCAACAACCTCTCCTTGTTATATAGAGATATTAGCTCTACAAATCCTCCTTAAACATCATACTGCAAATCACTATGTACGAGAATTTTAACTGAACCAGTGACATAAATATAATGGCTCCAAGGGGAGGTCTGGTACCTTTTCACAAATTTTTCCTCTGCTGACTGTCCTCAGCCTTTCTTCCAGGCACAAGTACAAACCTCAACAATCTTTCACTTTATAACTTAAATGCCAATCTTTATACTAGAAAATGCTAGTTGAAGTATTCTTTAGTGTCATAGCCAGTAAGTTTTTGGGGTCTACAGTCTTTGCTGTAAACACTGTAGGGACTCAGCTGTTTCTGGAACAGATTTTTTCCAGCAACATTTACATAAATGATCTACAGAATTGGTTAGAATTGCTGCAAAAATATCAATGCCTAAAGTCTCAAGGACAATTAAAAGATTTTTTTTAAAGATTGTTATCTCAGAGACAACCTGACAATTCTCAATAGGAATCTTAAAGTGTCAACAATATCTGGCCTGCCTTGAAGTGTACCGTAATCAGCACCTGCTAAAATAACCTAGGCTTCTCTGTCAGACACACCAGGATTCATCTGACATGAATGCTCAAAAAATGCAGAAGTTAATTAGACACATATGCATGAAATTCTTGGATTGTGCATTCCACAACACTGCATCAGAGGAAAAACAGAAGTTCTACAGGCACTAGAGGGCCAAGTTGATAAAAAAAATGATCTAAAGAACAGATTGTGGACGTAAGGAATGTTGAATATAGCAAGAAACCAAAAATCCACATATGATTGAATTCCTCAGTGTCATTGAAACCTTCTACCCAAGGACCCACCCTGCTGGGAGCCGAGGTCAGAGTCAGGCTGATCATAAACAGAGAGGAGTCAGGATCTGCTGAAAGGTTCAATCCAAACTCCTCAACCAAGTCTCTGGCTTTGATGAAAACATCCTCAATTCTAACAAACTATCCAGTTCACTTTCCCCATCACCTCAGAACAATGAGTTTGAAAAGGCCAACTAAAAAAAAAACCAAGCTACTGGAGCTGATATCACCTGGTTAATTCTTAAACTTGGCTAAGAGGAAATTCAATCACAAGTTGGCAGCCTTATTTTTCTCATCTAGGAAAAGATGTGCAAAGGGATCTTGAAAATGCTATAATTACAAACCATCTCAGAGAAAGGAGAAATGTCCTGTTGCAGTAATTACAGGGAGATCTCCCTGTTGTCTGCCACAGAAATGTTATTGAAAGAGTCCTCATCAATCACTGCTATTAATGACTGAAGAGGCTGGGAATAAGTTCATGTTCTACTGGACAGCAGTGATCCTGACTTTCTTGTATTCTTTTGAGACATGGACTCCTTACTGCAGACATCCCAAAGCCCTGGATGCATTAAAAATTGCTGTCTGCACAAAATTCTCCAAATTCACTCAGATGAGAAGTGAACTGATCAGCATCGTCTTCTGAGACAACATTCCAGCATCAAAGTTCTAATTATACCTAGGCAACTTTCAAGCAAATCACATCACATTTTCCTAACAACAGACTCCTGAAACAGGCTCTCTAATTCTGAGCTCCATCACTGCGAGAAATTACAAGACAGAGACACTGCTTCAAGGATATTCTCAAAGACTGCTTGAAAATGGCACAACATCCTTATTAACTCCTGAGAATCCCTCAAAACAGAGAACCACCCAGAATAACAATGCGAATATGTTTGTCAGGAGTATGCAAAATCAGAGGCACACCATCTCTGATCCTACCCTTCCTCCCTATTACGCACCTTCTTCTCCACCTGTGGCAGAGACTGTAAATCTCATAATGGCCTCATTAGTCCCTTCACAAACTAGAGAAATGGAATGGAAGCAGATCATTCCCAACCTATGAAATTGTCCACAAAAGATACACAACTATCACACACACACACACACACACACACACACACACACGTTTAAGTAGGCAAATTATGCTTCTTGGGCACTTTTGTTTCAAAGTTGCATCCATAATGAACTAAAGTTGTTCACAGTATTTTAAAAAGACTGCGTTGACCTCTATCAGGAAACTAAACATAAGAACAATTTGAAATTTGAAGAAATATTTCTGGAACAACGTAAGTGATGTGCTCATCTACATGAATGTAAAGTTATTCAAGAAAAGGTCAAAAATAAAATTCAATTAAAAATGCTAAGTAAAACGGCAACATTATGAATGATTGAAATTAGATTGTTATATTTTTAAATCAGCTTAAAAACAACTCTGAAAGAAAACTAATATGGAACCAGATATTTTAAAATGGAAATAAAATTGGCTAAATAACAGGTTTGATGGACACTCCAGCTACTGTTCTTATTCAGCTATCCATTTTGATTCTGAACCATAAGTTTTGGCTTTGTCACAGAAGTTTGAACAGTTAGCAGATTTTTAGTTGTATTTGTAATCTTCAAAAGATTTTTCCCACAATGCTATTCAATGATAAATATTAATATTAATAGTATCAAGGATATATACACATTTGCATCTCTCATGTAACCTCTGAAAATTTGTTTTTAAAAGGTTCAATACATGATAGCCCAATTGCATCAGTCAGAATGAAGCAGGTCTATAAAATTATAAATGAACACATTCCCCCCACCCCACTCTACCCCTTCAGGATCAGGGTCTTTATGATGAGTTTCTTCAAACCACAACAAAAAAGGAAAAAAGCAACATTTAAATTCCTCTCACAATCCAGAATTTACTTAACGACTGACTGCGCCTTGTGATAAACCAAATGATGATCCAGCAACATGTCTTTATCCATGGTTTGGTTAATTAAAGCCTGCTTGTTTGTTGAAAAGATGATTAATATGCCAATGAAAATTGCATAATTGAATACAACAAACTCACGGAATCATAAAAGCGCATGTGTTTTTCCCCTTATGCTTAAGCTCAGAATTCATTCTTCTGAAATGTGGGTTATTCTAAATTATGTCCCTGCAAAAAAAATCTAAAAAATGGTTTGTGCCACCATTTTGCAGTGATTTGCACAAACAACAGTAGTGTTATCAAAAGAATGGTTGAGTTATGAGGGAGATTGAAGCAATCTTATTCTGCTGTTAGAGATACTCAGGCATTTGTAAGTGACCTTGATCTGAAAGGGCTTGGAAAAAAAACAGCAGTAATAAGCAAAGACAAAAAAAAAATCAAGTCTTGGCTGGAATGAGTTTTTTTTTCCAAGTAACAATATGTATGAAACTTAAATTTGTGCAATAGTGCATCACAGAGCTACAATTTCCAATCCTATTTAGTGCATATAACTGGTGAAGATGCAGTACAAGTCGACCAATCTTTGGTTTCCCAGATAGTGTATGTTATATGCTTGGGGGTTCAATCAATGTTGCTTTGATCTCTGCTGGAACTATAATTATTTAACATTGTTACAAGGATTTCTATAATCCATCCTACCATTAAATCCCTTTTACACCCTCATCTTCTGAAGCATAATCTGCATCTATACGCTTGGTTTGTCTGTTTAACTTGTTTCATCAGTCACCTCCTTCCCAGAACACCCATGTTGATGTAGTTTTAATGAAACAAGGAATTGCATGTAATGAGAGGAACTCTGCAGGTTTATGCCACTGTCGAGTGAGCTGCCCTCAATTTTTGTTCTTCAAAATTAATAAGTTCATCCACCTCTAATTCAGTCATGATTTTGGAGTACAATGATCACAAGTAACAACGCATGTTTAACATTAAATCATAGTTAGAAATATTAAGTTTGTTTTACCAAGAATCATAATATTTTGACCTATTGAGCAGTATAAAGGCAAAAATAGACTGTCATCCCGTGAAACATTTTCTTCAGAGCAAGACAAGTTTATTTAAAAGTATGTCTTGCTGCAGTCGTTAAAATGATTCTTTTATATCACAAAACATAAAGTTCATCACATTTTGTCCTATTTTGTGCAATTTGATATATTGATCAGATTGTCAAATTTAGATAGTCAAAAATTGCACTAACAATATACAGTAATTCAATGAAACTGCAAAAGCAATGTAAAAGATTTACATTTGTCTGTTTAAGTCTCCAGACCCATCATTGACATTTTCTTTGTAACCACCACTTTAGAAACCATAGAAACCATAGAAACTACAGCACAGAAACAGGCCTTTTGGCCCTTCTTAGCTGTGCCGAACCATTTTCTGCCTAGTCCCACTGACCTGCACACAGACCATATCCCTCCATACACCTCCCATCCATGTATCTGTCCAATTTATTCCTAAATGTTACAAAAGAACCCGCATTTACCACCTCGTCTGGCAGCTCATTCCATACTCCCACCACTCTCTGTGTGAAGAAGCCCCCCCGAATGTTCCCTTTAAACTTTTCCCCCCTCACCCTTAACCCATGTCCTCTGGTTTTTTTCTCCCCTTGCCTCAGTGGAAAAAGCCTGCTTGCATTCACTCTTTCTATACCCATCATAATTTTATATACCTCTATCAAATCTCCCCTCATTCTTCTACGCTCCAGGGAATAAAGTCCTAATCTATTCAACCTTTCTCTGTAACTGAGTTTCTCAAGGCCCGGCAACATCCTTGTAAACCTTCTCTGTACTCTTTCAACCTTATTTATATCCTTCCTGTAATTTGGTGACCAAAACTGAACACAATACTCCAGATTCGACCTCACCAATGCCTTATACAACCTCATCATAACATTCCAGCTCTTATACTCAATACTTCGATTAATAAAGGCCAATGTACCAAAAGCTCTCTTTACGATCCTATCTACCTGTGACGCCACTTTTAGGGAATTTTGTATCTGTATTCCCAGATCCCTCTGTTCCACTGCACTCCTCAGTGCCTTACCATTAACCCTGTATGTTCTACGTTGGTTTGTCCTTCCAACATGCAATACCTCACACTTGTCTATATTAAACTCCATCTGCCATTTTTCAGCCCATTTTTCCAGCTGGTCCAAGTCCCTCTGCAGGCTCTGAAAACCTTCCTCACTGTCTACTACACCTCCAATCTTTGTATCATCAGCAAACTTGCTGATCCAATTTACCACATTATCATCCAGATCATTGATATAGATGACAAATAACAATAGACCCAGCACTGATCCCTGTCGCACACCACTAGTCACAGGCCTCCACTTAGAGAAGCAATTCTCTACCACCACTCTCTGGCTTCTTCCATCGAGCCAATGTCTAATCCAATTTACCACCTCTCCATGTATACCTAGCCACTGAATTTTCCTAACTAACCTCCCATACGGGTCCTTGTCAAAGGCCTTACTGAAGTCCATGTAGACAATATCCACTGCCTTCCCTTCATCCACTTTCCTGGTAACCTCCTCGAAAACCTCCAACAGATTGGTCAAACATGACCTACCACGCACAAAACCATGTTGACTCTCCCTAATAAGCCCCTGTCTATCCAAATGCTTGTAGATTCTGTCTCTTAGTACTCCCTCCAATAACTTACCTACAACTGACGTTAAACTCACCGGCCTATAATTTCCCGGATTACTTTTCAATCCTTTTTTAAACAACGGAACAACATGAGCCACTCTCCAATCTTCCGGCACCTCACCCGTAGACAGCGACATTTTAAATATTTCTGCCAGGGCCCCCGCAATTTCAACACTAGTCTCCTTCAAGGTCCGAGGGAACACTCTGTCAGGTCCCGGGGATTTATCCACTTTAATTTTCCTCAAGACAGCAAGCACCTCCTCCTTTTCAATCAGTACAGTTTCCATGGTCTCACTACTTGATTCCCTCAATTCCATAGATTTCATGCCAGCTTCCTTAGTAAATACAGACGCAAAAAACCTATTTTAAGATCTCCCCCATTTCCTTTGGTTCCGCACAAAGCCGACCACTCTGATCTTCAAGAGGACCAATTTTATCCCTTACAATCCTTTTGCTCTTAATGTACTTGTAAAAGCTCTTTGGATTATCCTTCACTTTGACTGCCAAGGCAACCTCATGTCTTCTTTTAGCCCTCCTGATTTCTTTCTTAAGTATTTTCTTACACTTCTTATACTCCTCAAGCACCTGATTTACCCCCTGTTTCCTATACAGTTCATACAACTCCCTCTTTTTCTTTATCAGAGTTGCAATATCCCTTGAGAACCAAGGTTCCTTATTCCTATTCAATTTGCCTTTAATCCTGACAGGAACATACAAACTCTGCACTCTGAAAATTTCCCCTTTGAAGGCTTCCCACCTACCAATCACATCTTTGCCAGAGAACAACCTGTCCCAATCCACGCTTTTTAGATCCTTTCTCATTTCTTCAAATTTGGCCTTCTTCCAGTTCAGAACCTCAACCCTAGGACCAGATCTATCCTTGTCCATGATCAAATTGAAACTAATGGTGTTATGATCACTGGAACCAAAGTGCTCCCCTACACAGACTTCCGTCACTTGCCCTAATTCGTTACCTAACAAGAGATCCAATATTGCATCCCCTCTAGTTGGTCCCTCTATATATTGATTTAGAAAACTTTCCTGATCACATTTTACAAACTCTAAACCATCTAGACCCCTAACAGTATGGGAATCCCAATCAATGTATGGAAAATTAAAATCCCCTACCACCACAACTTTATGTTTCCTGCAGTTGCCTGCTATCTCTCTGCAGATTTGCTCTTCCAAGTCTCGTTGCCTATTGGGTGGTCTGTAATACAATCCCACTAATGTGGCCATACCTTTCCTGTTTCTCAGCTCCACCCATAAGGACTCAGTAGACAAGCCCTCTAATCTGTCCTGCCTGAGCACTGCTGTAATATTTTCCCTAACAAGCAATGCTACTCCCCCACCTTTCATTCCTCTGCCTCGATCACATCTGAAACATCGGAACCCTGGAATATTAAGCTGCCAGTCCTGCCCCTCCTGTAGCCAAGTTTCACTAATTGCTACAACATCATAATTCCACGTGTCAATCCACGCCCTCAACTCATCCGCCTTCCCCGCAATACTCCTAGCATTGAAATATATACACCTCAGAAGATTTTTACCACCACTCACAACCTTTCTATCGGCGGATTTGCTTAAACCTTCAATATCATTTATTTTCACCTCAGCCACACTGTCAGCTCTGGCACTCTGGTTCCCATCCCCCTGCAAATCTAGTTTAAAGCCTCCCCAATAGCACTAACAAACTTCCCTGAAAGGATATTGGTCCCCCTGTGGTTCAAGTGTAACCCGTCTCTCTTGTACAGGTCCCACCTGCCCCAGAAGAGGTCCCAATGATCCTGAAATCTGAAACCCTGCCCCCTACACCAGTTCCTCAGCCACTTGTTCCTCTTCCAGAGCATCCTATTCCTACCCTCACTGGCACCTAGCACAGGTAGCAATCCTGAGATTACCACCCTCGAGGTCCTGCTTTTCAACTTCCTACCAAGCTCTCTATACTCACTGTCCAGGACCTCTTCACTCTTCCTTGCTATGTCATTGGTACCGATGTGCACCACGACATCTGGCTGGTCACCCTCCCACTTCAGAATGTCATGCAATCGATCAGAGACATCCTTGACCCTGGCACCTGGGAGGCAACAAACCATCCTTTTCTCAGTTCTAATGGAAGGTTATCAACCTGAACCAATCATTGTTTCTCATCCATTGAAGTTGCCTGGCCTACTGGGTACTTCCAATATTGCCCGCTTTCATTTCAGGTTTCCAGTATCTGTACTTTATGATTTTTGATATTCTATATCTGAGGTACATAGGTTCAGAACAGATTTTTAAATGCCAAGACAAATTGATGAAGTGGGGATAAGAAAATACAAAAGATAAAATCATCCAGAAATACAAGGAATAAAAACAGAGATGGTGGAAACAATCAAGCAACATTTATAGAAAGAGAAAGCAGATAAGGTTTCAGATCAAAAACCCTTCATTACATCTGAGGAAGAAAATAACAGAGAAGGTATGGTTAAAACAAAGGTAATGTCAGTAATAGAGTGAAATGATGAACAGACATTAGATGAACAGTTCAGCTCCTTTGTCTGTGTAATATATCGCTAACGTTGTGAAATCTGGGTGATGTTGTGAAGTCTGGGTTCTGATGAAAGGGCCTTGGGCTGAAACATCAACTGTTTATTCCTGTCCATAGGTGTTGCATGTCTTGGTGAGATCCTCCAGCATTTTGTTTGTGTTACTTAAGATTTCCAGAATTGGCAGAATCTTTTGGGTATTGACGTCCATAGTGGACCCTGCTGAACAGGTCACATTACACAAATAACAAAAACAGGTGACAGCAATGGCATCTTTAAATGGTCAATCCCTGATACAAACAAAAAGAAAGAGCAAGTTTTCTGAAGCTGGAGAATTCAATTTTGGGTCTTGAAGATTGCAATATACCCAGGCGAAAATTAAATGAGGTGTTTTTCCTCTTGATGTTACATTGGAATAACGAACTAAAGTAGCAAGAAACCAGAAGTTCAGGTCTAACTGAGCAGTTCTGAGAACCTCTACCCTCTTCTCCCCGAAGGGTGTGGCACACTTAACCAGCATATGTTCCTCGGCTGTTTTCCAGCCCAACAGTCTGCTAACTTGTCAGCATGCTAGGTGGGAAACCTGCTGAGAAATTACTGAATCTATCCTGCCTTTAATTTCCTAAGGACACGTGAGAAAATCCAAACAACATCCTCTGGGCTATGGAAAATGTGGAAAAGATATTCTTAACGATTACACCAGGAATCGGAGGTTTTATTACGAAAGTCATGGCGGCAACAGTGCATTTTGTTACCACCTCTGCAAAGCTTAAAAGTAAAATATTTCATTTCTTTGGTTAGATCTTTTGGGGATTCATTTAGGTTCGTCAGAGCAAAAATTTGCGAGGATAAATTTCAAACTGTTCCAGAAGGAAAAAAGGAACTACACTAAGTGCCCACTGTATCAGATACACCTTTACAACTGTGACCCTCAGGCTCGGCCAGCTCATTTTCGTCCCGGGGAAGACAACTTCTGGCCCCGCCAAACTGAGAAATCTCATTTGTGTGGATGCTGCGTCATGTGTTGCCCAGTTACAAATCCACACCATAAAATATCAGACAGTACACCGTATGCAATTAACTGATTGAACTTTATAAATCTTAATCTGAATATAGGGTTAGTAAAGAAAATAAAAAGAAAAAGGGCCCATTTTAAGAGAAAAGTCAAAGGTGCACGTTGGAGCTCACAAACACAGCCATTCATCAACCATCGACCTCCTCCGAGCGTCACCGTCCTTCGAACCCTCACTCCCGGTCCACTCTGTCCAGTGGTCTTTCAGCTCTCTCCACATGCGGCTTCCTTCTTCTCCTCTTGCCGACCAAAGACTGTGAAAAATCTCTCTTCCAGACTCACAAGACAGAACAACAGCATACCAAACACCGTTATCTCTAGTCATAACCCAAACATTGCTGCTACAGAGAAACCATTACATTATCAGTGAAACCTTACAGCATGTTACACTCTTCCCCCCACCAAGTTTAGTCACATCCTCATGACGTTGAGATAATTCGCCAACTCTTCTTGCAAAACACAAAGCCCAATCCAGGTGTAACAGGCAGTGACATAGCTCCTCAACACAGTAGGGGTCACACTCTGTTCCCCTGGTGCTACGTAGGCCAAACTATCCGGTGGTCTCCTAATTCTCTGAGACCTCCGCACGCACCCTCATCCAACCCTTCAGGTTCCGACACTACTGGGGATACTTCCGGTCTACCTGGTGAGGCCTCCCCCGATCTATCATTTGCGCCCACCTGCAACTCGGAGCCCTCTGTTCCATGATCAAACCTCGCTTCCTCCCCTGCAGAGTCCCGCTGCAACCCAGGCTGCCCACAGATAGCCCGCCCCCCCCCAACTTCACCTGTCTCAATGGGACAAGGGCCGGGAGTCTCTTCCTCAATCAATGGGGAGTTAGCGAAAAGCAGCATATACCACACATCCAGGTCCTCATCCTCTGAATCAGTATCCCTTTCAGGGATGGGGGCCAGCCTAACCTCGCCTGTTGGGGGACCGGTAGTCACTCCGCGTGTCCGAAGAATCCTCTTCCTAAGTGTAGGCTCCAAGTCGGGCTCTGGGTCTACCTGCACCTCTTGACCCAGGGGCAACAGGTGGTTCCGATGGAGAATCTTGACAGGCCCAGTCCCATCTTCTGGTTTCACACAGAAAAGTGGTAGGTTTGGCATCTAACTCTCCACCACATAGGGTGCAGCCACCCAGCGGTCAGCCAACTTATGCTTTCCAGATAGCCCCAAATTCCTTATGAAGACTCTTGTCTCCCGGCAGGAGTTACGAGAACTTCATCTTTTGATCATACCTCCTCTTATTCCCTCAATTCTGCTTGGCAGCCGCAACTCCAACTAACTCATAAGCCCTTTTCAGCTCTCTTCTTATGTCAGACACATACTTCAGATAAGTCTTCGGTAGGAAGTTACCCCTGTCAGTCCCAAAACAAAAGTCAATGAGCAACACACATCAAAGTTGCTGGTTGAACGCAGCAGGCCAAGCAGCATCTATAGGAAGAGGCGCAGTCGACGTTTCAGGCCGAGACCCTTCGTCAGGACTAACTGAAGGAAGAGTGAGTAAGGGATTTGAAAGCTGGAGGGGGAGGGGGAGATGCAAAATGATAGGAGAAGACAGGAGGGGGAGGGATAGAGCCGAGAGCTGGACAGGTGATAGGCAAAAGGGGATACGAGAGGATCATGGGACAGGAGGTCCGGGAAGAAAGACAAGGGGTGAGGGGGTTGACCCAGAGGATGGGCAAGAGGTATATTCAGAGGGACAGAGGGAGAAAAAGGAGAGTGAGAGAAAGAATGTGACGAAGGGTCTCGGCCTGAAACGTCGACTGCGCCTCTTCCTATAGATGCTGCTTGGCCTGCTGCGTTCAACCAGCAACTTTGATTTGTGTTGCTTGAATTTCCAGCATCTGCAGAATTCCTGTTGTCAATGAGCAACCTCGCTTTGTGCCCAAACATCAGATAATATGGCGAGTACCCAGTAGCTTCATTTCGTGTACAGTTGTAACTGTGAACCAGATGCCCAATATGTTGACTCTACTTGCTCTTCTTGCTGATCTCCAGGGTTCCAAGCATGTCTAGCAAGGTCCGATTAAACCTCTCTGGCTGGGAATCACTCAGCGGGTGATAGGGCATGGTCCTCGACTTCTCGACTCCAAGCATGCCCAGCAACTCATGGATGAGTCTGCTCCCGAATTCCCATCCCTGATCGCTATGTATTCATCTGCAGAGGCCATAATAAACAAAATACTTCTCCCATAACACTTTTGCTGCTGTAGACGCCCTCTAGTCCTTGGTAGGAAAAGCATGAGCAAATCTGGCGTAGTGGTCTGTGATGACCGAGACATTCGCCGTGTTGCTGGCATTGGGTTCTATTGCCAGGTAATCCATACACACCAGGTCCAGAGGCCCCGCACTCTGCAGGTGGGAGAAGGGAGCTGCCCGCCTAGGCAGTGTCTTCCGCCGTATGTATCGAATGCACGACTTGCAGTATTCTTCAACCTTTGACTTCACCCGGAGCCAGTAGAACCGATCTCTGAGCAATCCATCGGTCCTTTCCACCCCCAAATGTCCAGAATCATCATGAAGTGACTTCAACGCATTCCTCCGATACTTCTCCAGCAGAACCAGCTGGCAATGCCGAGGTCGGTCTGGGGGTGACATGACCCGGTATAAGATCTGGTTCTTCAACTCCAACCAAGGTCATTCTCGCAGTAATGGAGGTACCGACGCATGTTTTGCCTTCTCCGCCTGAGCCCTGTCTCCCTTTTCAACCACCACCCAAATGGTACCAATGCCCAGATCATCTCACTGAGCAGCTGCCACTTCCCCAGAACTCAATTCCGGCAGCTGATTGGTCTTCACAGCAGTCAGGTTACAATAAACTTGGGGGATGTTGTCATCAGGTGCCCCCAATTGGTCCACCACTCGATCCTGCCCCTCCTTTTCCTCTGCCTTCACGGTAATGGCAAACTGACTCATGGCCTTCACCCCCATGGCAGGAATGCTCTCCCACTCCTCGTCCCTGTCCAGTCCCTCATGCCCTCATTGGGAAAAAGCATCCTCATCAATGTTCCGGCTTCCCGGTCGGTATTTCAGCCTGAAATCATAGACAGACATCGCTGCCAACCACTGATGGCCTGTAGCATCCAGTTTTGCCGAGGTCAGGATATAAGTCAGAGGGTTGTTGTCCGTCCTTACCTCAAACTTGGCCCCGTAGAGGTAGTCACTCAGCTTATCCACCACCGCCCATCTTAACGCCAGAAATTCCAACTTGTGTGTGGGATAGTTTTTCTCGGAGGGTGACAGACTCTGGCTGACAAACGCAACGTGTCTCAACCCGGTTCCCTGATCCTGATACAAGATGCCCCCCAAGCCTTCCCGACTGGCATCACTGTGAAGTGCATATGGCAATCGGGGGTTCACAAAAGCCAGCACCGGCACTTGGGTCAGCAGCTCCTTCAACAACTGAAAGGCTTCTTCACAGTTTACATCCCACCTCAGTCCAAAGGGCTCCGACGGGTTAAGATACTCTCCACCCTCCTGTCCCTTTCTCCTCCTCATTTTCTTCCCCAAGGGAGGGTAACCACACAGAAGCTGATTCAACAGGCGACTCACTTTCACATAGCCCTTCACGAACCTCCGATAGTAACCACAGAACCCAAGGAATGAGCGCAGTGCGCTCACAGTCTGGGGTCTTGGCAAAGTGGAAACCACCTCTATCTTAGTTGGATCTGTAGCTACTCCATTTCGTGAGACTATGTGCCCAACATAGCTAACAGATGTCTTGTAGAACTGGCACTTGTCCAGGGAAAGTTTTAACCCTTCAGCTTTCAGGCAGCCCAGCACCTTCAGCAGCCTCACTTCGTGCTCTTCCGAGGTGGATCCAAATACTATGAGGTCATTCAGATACACCAATACCTCAAGCAAATTCATATCCCCCACCATCCTCTCCATGACTCATTAGGAGGTTGCAGGAGCTCCCGATATACCCTGGGGCATCCTTTCGAACTGGAAGAATCCCGGGGACATATAAATGCCATCTTCTCTTTGTCAGCCTCACTCATAGCGACCTGGTAGTATCAACTCCTCAAATCCAGTACACTGAACCACTTCGCACCAGTCAAACAGGCCAGTGCGTCTTTGCTCCTCGGGTCCGTGTACTGGTCAGGGACGGTACGCCTATTCACAATCCTATAGTCCACACACATCCATACATTTCCATTCTTCTTCCAGGCCACTACTATTGGGGATGCATAGGGGCTTTGGGACTCAGTGATGATCCCAGCTTCCTTCAACTTACACAAATGCTGCCGCATATCTTCCACGTCTGCAGGGGCCAGTCACCGTGACCTCTCTCTAAACGGGGTGTCCTTGGTCACCTGGATAGCATGACCAGTGCCCTTGCAACAACCCACATCAAACTCGTCAGTGGAAAAGACACCTTCCAGCTTCAACATCTTCTCTACCAACCTCCTTTTCCACACCGCAGGCACCGGTGAGTCCCCAAAGTTGAATGACTCTGCTGTCAACTTTCCCCCCTTTTCCAATAGTTTCTCCCCAGCTTGTCTCACAGGGAAACTAGACATTACTGTCACCGGAAACAGGTGCGCCAGGGGCATCCCCCGCTTGAAGGTGACCTCTCTCTTCGTAGTGTCCCTAACAATCGCAGCCATACTGCTTGCCTGTACAATTGAGGGCTTCTGCAGCTCGGGCCTCACCAGTACCCCAGCAGGATATCCTGACTCCCCCTCAAGGTCTTCCGGTCTTCCAGAGCATCCACTGAGGGCCTCCCCCTCAGGCACTCTGGAAAATTTGGGGGTCCGCATCACTCTTGCTACTTACCCGGGCTGGACCACCAGTGGCTTCGACTGGGTGAACCACACAGTCTCTCGTTTGAATTCGGTATCCGGCCCAATGCAGCCACGCACTTCCTCAAAAGCAGCACAGAACACCCG
This sequence comes from Mobula hypostoma, assembly GCF_963921235.1. Classification (NCBI taxonomy): domain Eukaryota; kingdom Metazoa; phylum Chordata; class Chondrichthyes; order Myliobatiformes; family Myliobatidae; genus Mobula; species Mobula hypostoma. The sequence goes on from NC_086097.1 coordinate 106,632,916, forward strand.
GTGCACAGAAAATGTCCCCAGAAAGATCTCGCCAGCCTTCTCCTTGCAGGCCCCCGTGAGTCTCCTCACAAGAGGGGTGCTGGTTCCCACCAGAAATGAAATGCCACCCTTCTCAACCGGGTCCAGACAAACCAGCACTAAGGTATCAAGGACCTCAGACACTCCCACATCAGCCTCCGAGAACTCCAGCTTCATGACAAATAACCATCATCTGGATAATCACCAGCACTGAGACACCAGATCTCCAGTGCCCTGAATGGTGTCAAATGTAGATGCTTCAGATACCGGTTGTAAAACGAACAGTACAACAACGTGACCTCAGACCCAGTGTTGAGTATGGCTTTAGCATAAATACCCTATTTTCATAGCGACACACTGGAGCATGGTTCCTCTAAGCCTTCAGGAATAGGGTCTTTCACTTGCGAGGGTTCCTTGGTGCATTGCTGGGAATGTGTTCCCCCAGAGACTCCAGGCCATGCCCCCACTGGATCTCCTCTAAGTTTCCTGACACCTCTCCTTGCTTAGGCACCCGGGGGCTCACTCTCCGAGGGGCTTCCTGCCACTCACATTCCCACCTGAGGTGGCCCTCTTCACCACAATTATAGCAGATGATACCGGCCGCCCTCCTTCTCACGGAACACCAGCCACCCGCAGCCCTCGGTGTAGTCCGTCCCCTTGGGGCGTCATCCTCTCTACCCGTCCTATCTTTACTATCGCTATATTCAGATTAAGATTTATAAAGCTCAATCAGTTAATTATATATGATCTACTGTCTGCTATTTTGCAGTGTGGATTTGTAACTGGGCAACACATCACGCAGCATCCGCACAAACGAGATTTCTCAGTTTGGCGGGGCCAGGAGTGGTCTTCCCCTAGACGAACACGTGCTGGCCGAGCCTGAGGGTCACAATTGTGGGGGCTCATCTGGGATTGATTCCATTGGGTGCTGTGTGATTGCCCTGAGCATTGAACCAGTGGTCATAACCCAGGGAGGGGGGGGAGGGAACGTCGACTCAGACCATGAGAGTCCTGCGTCGGGCATTGGTTCACAGATTGGAAGTCTGTGTGGGGTGCCACTCCTCACACAGACACTAGGGCAATGTGTGGTTAAGCACCTTGCTCAAGGACACAAACATGCTGCCACAGCTGAGGCTCGAACTAGCGACCTTCAGATCACTAGACAAATGCCTTAAACAATTGGCCATGTGCCCAACACAAGGCAGTACCTAACAAAGTGGACACTTCAGTGTATGATAGGAAATTCAAATGTCGTGCCCAGTTTGGATACCACACAATTGTCATGGGAAATGGAATTTACATCTTTGCCAGGCACATTTGGACAAGGTGCGATATTTGTTAGTCACATACATGGAACATCTACATGGAAGTAGGCAGAGTGGGAAGATTATGGAATCAGTTAGCCAGGAACACTGACATATCATAGAACATAGAATATAGAACATAGAAAAGTACAGCACAGTACAGGCCCTTCGGCCCACAGTGTTGTGCTAACCCTTAAAACCTGCCTCCCATATAACCCCCCACCTTAAATTCCTCCATATACCTGTCGAGTAATCTCTTCAATTTCACTAGTATATTTGCCTCCACCACTGACTCAGGCAGTGCATTCCACGCACCAACCACTCTCTGAGTAAAAAACCGTCCTCTAATATCCCCCTTGAACTTCCCACCCCTTACCTTAAAGCCCTGTCCTCTTGTACTGAGCAGTGGTGCTCTGGGGAAGAGGCACTGGCTATCCACTCTATCTATTCCTCTTAATAGCTTGTATACCCTAATCATGTCTCCTTCTCTCCAAAGAATAAAGCCCCAGCTCCCTTAATCTCCCTTAATCTCTGATCGTAATGCATACTCTCTAAACCAGGCAGAATCCTGGTAAATCTCCTCTGTACCCTTTCCAATGCATCCATATCCTTCCTATAGTGAGGCGACCAGAACTGGACACAGTACTCCAAGTGTGGCCTAACCAGAGTTTTACAGAGCTGCATCATTACCTCACAACTCTTAAACTCTATCCCTCAATTTATGAGAGCTAACACCCATAAGCTTTCTTAACTACCCTATCTACCTGTGAGGCAACTTTCAGGGATCTGTGGACATGTATTCCCAGATCCCTCTGCTCCTCCACACTACCAAGTATCCTGCCATTTACTTTGTACTCTGCCTTGGAGTTTGTCCTTCCAAAGTGTATCACCTCACACTTCTCCAGGTAGACCTCCATCTGCCACTTCTCAGCCCACTTCTGCATCTTATCAATGTCTCTCTGCAATCTTCGACAATCCACTACACTATCCACAACACTACCAACCTTTGTGTCATCTGCAAACTTGCCAACCCACCCTTCTACCCCCACATCCAGGTTGTTAATAAAAATCACGAAAAGTAGAGGTCCCACAACCGATCCTAGTGGGACACCACTAGTCACAACCCTCCAATCCAAATGTACTCTTTCCACCACGACCCTCTACCTTCTGCAGGCAAGCCAATTCTGAATCCACCTGGCCAAACTTCTCTGGATCCCATGCCTTCTGACTTTCTGAATAAGCCTACCATGTGGAACCTTGTCAAATGACTTACTAAAATCCATGTAGATCACATCCACTGCACTACCCTCACCTATATGCCTGGTCACCTCTTCAAGGAACTCTATCAGGCTTGTTAGACACAATCTGCCCTTCATAAAGCCATGCTGACTGTCCCAGATCAGACCATGATTCTCTAAATGCCCATAGATCCAAGAACCTTTTCCAACAGCTTTCCTACCACAGACATAAGGTTCACTGGTCTATAATTACCCGGACTATCCCTGCTACGTTTTTTCAACAAAGGGACAACATTCGCCTCCCTCTAATCCTCCGGTATCATTCCCGTGGACAACAAGGACATAAAGATCCTAGCCAGAGGCTCAGCAATCTCTTCCCTCGCCTCATGGAGCAGCCTGGGGAATATTCCGTCAGACCCCGGGGACTTAATCATCCTAACATATTTTAACAACTCCAACACCTCCTCTCCCTTAATATCAACATTCTACAAAACATCAACCTCACTCATATTGTCCTCACCGTCATCAAGTTCCCTCTCATCGGTGAATACCGAAGAGAAGTATTCATTGAGGACCTCGCTCACTTCCACAGCCTCCAGGCACATCTTCCCACTTTTATCTCTAATTGATCCTACCTTCACTCCTGTCATCCTTTTGTTCTTCACATAATTGAAGAATGCCTTGGGGTTTTCCTTTACCCTACTCACCAATGCCTTCTCATGCCCCCTTCTTGCTCTCCTCAGCCACTTCTTAAGCTCCTTTCTTGCTACTCTATATTCCTCAATAGACCCATCTGATCCTTACTTCCTAAACCTCATGCATGCTGCCTTCTTCCACCCGACTAGATTTTCACCTCACTTGTCACACATGGCTCCTTCACCCTACCATTCTTTATCTTCCTCACCAAGACAAATTTATCTCTAACATCCTGCACGAGATCCCTAAACATCGACCACATGTCCCTGCAAAAACATCATCCCAATTCACACCTGCAAGTTCTAGCGTTATAGCCTCATAATTTGCCATTCCCCAATTAAACATTTCTCTGTCCTGATTCTATCCTTTTCCATGATAATGCTAAAGGCCAGGGAGCAGTGGTCACTGTCCCCCAGATGCTCACCCACTGAGAGATCTGTGACCTGACCCAGTTCGTTACCTAATACTAGATCTAATATGGCATTCCCCCTAGTTAGCCTGTTAACATACTGTGACAGGAATCCGTCCTGGACACACTTAACAAACGTTGCCCCGTCTAAACCATTGGAACTAATCAGGTGCCAATCAATATTTGAGAAGTTAAAGTCACCCATGATAACAACCCTGTTATTTTTGCACCTTTCCAAAATCTGCCTCCCAATCTGCTCCTCAGTATCTCTCCTGCTACCAGGGGACGTACAGAATATTCCCAATAGAGTAACTGCTCCCTTCCTGTTCCTAATTTCCACCCATACTGAATCAAAGGAGGATCCTGCTATATTACCCACCTTTTCTGCAGCTGTAATAGTATCCCTGACCAGTAATGCCCTCCCCTTCCCCCCCCCATCCCTTTTAAAGCACTGAAATCCAGGAATATTGAGAATCCATTCCTGCCCTGGTGCCAGCCAAGTCTCTGTAATGGCCACATATGTATCCAAGCTCTCAGTTCATCATCTTTGTTCCTGATGCTTCTTGCATTGAAGTACTCGCACTTTAGCCCTTCTACCTTGCTACCTTTACACCCTTTATTCTGCTTCTCTTTCCTCAAAGCCTCTCTATATGTCAGATCTGGCTTTACTCCATGAACTTCTTCAACTGCTCTATCGCTCCAGCTCCCATCCCCCTTGCAAATTAGTTTAAACCCTCCTGAACCATGCTAACAAACCTACCTGCAAGGATATTGCTCCCCCTCGAGTTCAGGTGCAACCCATCCAATCTGTACAGGTCATAACTTCCCGAGAAGAGATCCCAATGATTCAAAAATCTAAAACCCTGCCTCCTGCACCAACTCCTCAGCCACGCATCCAACTGCCACTTCCTCCAATTCTTATCATCACTGTCACGTAGCACTGGTAGCAATCCTGAGAACACCACCCTTGAGGTCCTGTTCTTCAGCCTTCTGCCTAGTTCCCGAAACTCACACTTCAGGACCTCATCCCTCTTCCTGCCTATGTTGTTGGTACCAACATGTATCATTGTTTCTGGTTGTTTTCCCTCTCATACCAGGATATCGTGCACCCGGTCAGAAACATCCCGGACCCTAGCACCCGGGAGGCAACAAATCATGCGGGTGTCCTTCTCACGTCCACAAAATCTCCTGTCTGCTCCCCTGACTATAGGGTCCCTAATGACGGCAGCTCTCCTCTTCTCCATTCCACCCTTCTGCACCACAGGGTCAGACTCACCATGGCTCACCCCGGTCGGTCATCCCTGCCAACAGTATCCAGGACAGTTACCTATTATTCAGGGGAATGGCTACAGGGGTGCTCTGCACTACCTGTCTACTCACCTTCGCTTTCCCCCCTCTGACTGTCACCCAACGACCTGCTTCCAGCAGTCTAACTGTGACTACATCCCTGAAGCTCTCATCTGTGACTGTCTCATTCTCCCTTATGAGTTGAAGGTCATCCAGCTTCTGCTCCAGATTCCTTACACAGTCTTCCATATCGACCAGCCACATGCACTTCTGGCAGATGTGACTCTGCGGGAGAGGGGAGTTCCCCCAAGACTGCCACATTTCACATAAGAGGCACATCACCGTCTCAGGAGGAATTGTAAAGCCTAAGTGGGAGCAAGCTCGTCCTCCGCCTCTTCTCGGCGAAGCCTGTCGAGTCAAAGCCTCAAAGCTCCACTCCTTCACTGGCCGCTCCGCTTGAGCTGCCCCTCTATTTATTTGTTTGAGCTTTTCAAACTGCTTAGTCACCTAACCTCGATTGCCCAATCAGCTACTTTCGGCTGAGGAGCTCAACAGTGGAGGTTATAACCTCTTAAGCATATAAAGTTGAATATATTTTCAGTAAAAATGATTCCTGCACCACCTCCCCAACCCCTCGCCACCTGAACCACTGGATAAACTTTAGCTTCTAGGCAATTACTCATTACCATTGCAATATTGAGATTTTGGTAACTTCCAAAGTTGTGTCAAATGGCTCACATACAAAGAATGGTATAGTAGATACAACAAATGGTGTAGAGGGAATATCATGTTACCTTTCTTTGGTTCTTGACTGAATAACTGCAGTCACAATCTTACTGATGGCTATGTCCACTTCTTCTATCTTGTATCTTTTTCGAGCCCTGGCAACACTTTGGTAAATTTCTTCTACTCTACCTTTCACCCTATGATGCAGTGACCAGATTGCATGTAGTACTCAAGATGAGGCCTAATTGATATTTCAAACAGCAATGATCAAATTTCCCTGTTTTTATATTTATGCCTTAGCCAACAAACTCAAGTGCCCTGTAACGTGTAATTAACTAACTTATCTATATATTCTGCTATCTTTGCAGATCTGGGATTGGTGATCCTGGGTCTATTCTCCTATCATTGTCTAAGAATCACAAACTTTCTAGTCCTCTCTGGAGCCTTCCCATGATGAAGAGAATGCTATGATAAGGGCTGATCTGATTTTGTTAATTCAGCCAAGTGACCGTGATCCTTGCTGTGCCTGACATCATCCGCCAAATTCAAAGAATATTTTCAACAGAGGTTACTGAAATCCAATTATCAGTGGACACCCTTACCAATATTCACTTCCATAATTCAGGGTGATTTGTTCAATTGTAAAACCTGCTGAAATCCCTGAAGCTCTCATCTTCCATAATTCAGGGTGATTTGTTCAATTGTAAAACCTGCTGAAATCCCTGAAGCTCTCATCACGTAACACAAATTCGGCCACATTGCAACTTCTCTGGTCTCCATAACTCAGGCATTCATGGTTAAGCTCACTAACCAGTATAGTCACACAATCAGAGAAAATCATACTGATTATTTAATTTCCTTTTAATGGAAATGAGTCCTTAACACCATACTTGAAATTTCCCTCACAAAAGCCCAGATAACAGTCATTCACAATTATTCTAATCGGAAACAAAACCTACGATGTAATTATTCTGATTTCAATTAAGTACATCACCCAATCAACATTTTCATATCGTTGTGACACTAGTTGATATATAGGAACTGTTCACTGGATCTACTTAAAACTTTGTTAATCTTAACCACTGTGTTTTCTAAAAATTAAATGCATTACTTTTCACATAGTAGATTCCATTTCACTAGCAGCAGGGGAACAGTTCATGTGACACAACATGCATGCTCTTTTTAACAATAAATCAAAATCATCACCTTGTTCTTCAGTTTCCCATGCTCTGAATCTTTTGCTTTGAATATTTATCTGATTTCCCTTCTGTCTTGTTCTCTGCCTCAAAAACTACCTGTGATAAAATGGTCAACGCTGAAGAAAACCCTGTATATATTCCTGGTAACATTTTCTCACACTCCTGCAATTCTTTTCTTTTTTATTTTTAAGTGATTATTTTAAATTTAAGAGAAAAATAAGGGAACAGCAAAATACTTGTAACTCAGAAAAACATAGTACTTTTGAGTTAAGGTTGCAAATGGTGCTGCTTTGCCCTTCAACATCAGGACGTCTGGACCTCATTTTCACAGGCTGGCACTTGCGTTTGTAGGGTCTCTTAAGTTCTATTCACACAGTGTCTGAGGATTCATTTATGGTGGAACTCACCTAGTCATCTCTCTGCACTGCAGAAATTTTGGCTAGGGCAAATGAGAGGGAGGTGTGGAATAAGGGAAGAGTGTGGGAGGCCAGTGGTGTTGTTATTAATATGCTTGGTGGCACATGAAGGACGATTATGGAATGGGGGAGAGAGTGGGAGAGGACAACTGGGTTAAGGTATATACACGCAAACATGAGGAAATCTGCAGATGCTGGAATTTCAAGCAACACACATAAAAATTGCTGGTGAACTCAGCAGGCCAGGCAGCATCTATAGGAAGAAGTACAGTCGACGTTTCAGGCCGAGACCCTTTGTCAGGACTAACTGAAAGAAGAGATGGTAAGAGATTTGAAAGTGGGATGGGGAGGGGGAGATCTGAAATGATAGGAGAAGACAGGAGGGGGAAGGGATGGAGCTGAGGGCTGGAAAGTTGATTGGCAAAGGGGAATGAGAGGATCATGGGACAGGAGGCCTAAGGAGAAAGAAAGGAGGAGGGGCGAAGCCCAGAGGTTGGGCAAGGAGTATAGTGAGAGGGATAGAGGGAGGAAAAGGAGAGAGAGAGAGAGAGAGAGAGAGAGAGAGAGAGAGAGAGAGAGAGAAATAAATTTAAAAATAAATAAATAAATAATGGATAGGGTACGAAGGGGAGGTGGGGCAATAACTGAAATTAGAGAAGTCAATGTTCATGCCATCAGGTTGGAGGCTACCCAGATGGAATATAGGGTGCTGTTCCTCCAACCTGAGGGTGGCTTCATCTTGACAGTAGAGGCCGTGGATAGACATATCAGAATGGGAATGGGACGTGGAATTAAAATGTGTGGCCACTGGGAGATCCTGCTTTCTCTGGCGGTTAGAGCCTCAAGTTCCCAACCTATACTGGTCCGCTCACATAAAGGCTGCTCTGCTTTGACCCTGCTTTACTTTTATTTGCTCCTGCTAATGAATCATGAATCGATTGGTCTGTCGCTAATGCCTAGTTTGTAATTACTTTAAATGTTTAGGTTGTAATTACTTCACTTCCATTTTTGTGCCCCCCGTTGTTCATAAACACAAACTTCCAGTGTCCATTTGAGTTTATTTGTCTACATTCTCTTTTTCAGTAAATGATCTGTTCAAATTCTTCTCAATTATCCACAGCCAATTTATCTGTACATTTCCAATTAAGGTAGTTTTTGCTTTTCTTCTCTAGTAATTTTTCTTCATGCTATTTTCATTTCCTCCAAGAAAACCACAATCTTCTTGTGGTTTGGAGACTTGCGTACCTCGATAACCCAGACAGCTATGTTGGCTGGAGTTAGGGCCTTGTGCTTTGGCTCTTGGTAGGGTCACCCATGCCAAACAGGTCAAAGGGTAGAGACCAGACTGAGAATGGTCCAGCAGTCCACCAGGTTTGGGGTTCAGCTCAGGACTAACAACCCTGACTGCTCAATAAAAATGTTACAGAAACAACAATGAAGAATTATTCTATACAGACAAAGATGGAGGATCTTCATTGCTGCCCTAAACACCAGTGGCGTTATGGGCAGTAAGTATTTTCTTATAAAAGGAATATTTAAAATTTGCGATGAAAGCCTCTGTTATGTACTTACTAACACTGATGAGTTCCTGAGACAAATCCCATTCAGTGGCTCCTTGAAATAAAAACTTGCATGATGTCTGTGTATGAGCTGATAAGTAACATTCATACAAATGGCATCTTTATCAATGAAGGTCAGGCAATCTGCCTGAGATATTCAAAGATGTTAAATCCGTTGCTGGTGAATATTTACAACAATCAAAAAGTCTAGTACCTTCGCCTTGAGACCCGATGAAGGGTATTGGTCCAAAATATTGATGGTTTATTCCTCTCCACAGATGCACTTTGACAAGTTGAGTTTGTTGTTCATTCTGTTTGGTACCTTCAAAGGCATTGCAGCCACTAAATTTTCTGTCATCCTCACATTCAATCAATTGGTTGATTATTTCTTTCTTCCCACTTATGCTGCATGACCTACTGAGTTTCTCTAGAATATTGTTTGTTGCTCACCTTTAACCAAAATCTCAGCTGGATCAGCCAAATAAATATGCTTCAGAGGCACAAGTGAACAGGTTAGAGGCTTCTATCCTGCAGCAGGATGTTTATCCTGATTATCAACAGCCTTTCTGCTAATCTACATAACAAGAAAGAAGTCGAAGTCTACTTGACACCATTCAGGCAAAGAAGACTACTAGACTGTAGAGTATATAATCTACAAAAACATTATAGCAATTTTCAAGACTTCTTCAAAAGTAGCTTCCAAACCTGCAAACTTACAACCTTTAGGCCACAAACTATCTCTAACCAGTAAATAAATTATTGCTCTCTCTAAGTCACTAGTTCTAAATTCTGGAACTCAGAATCAGAATCAGGTTTACTATCACCGGCACGTGTCGTGAAATTTGTTAACTTAGCAGCAGCAGTTCAATGGAATACATAACATAGAAGAAGAAGAAGAAAAAAACAATAATAATAATAATAAATAAGTCAATCAATTACAATATACAGTGTGTATATTGAATAGATTAAAATCATGCAAAAAAACAGGAATAATATACATTAAAAAAGTGAGGTAGTGTTCAGGGGTTCAAAGCCCATTTTGGATGGCAGAGGGGAAGAAGCTGTTCCTGAATCGCTGAGTGTGTGCCTTCAGGCTGATGGTAACAATGAGAAAAGGACATGCCCAGGGTGCTGGAGGTCCTTAATAATGGAAGTTGCCTTTCTGAGGCACTGCTTCTTGGAGCTGTCCTGGGTATTTTGCAGGCTAGTACCCAAGATGGCACAGGAGTATCTTCATCACAAGGTCTGTAGCTGTTCAAGAAGGTAATTCACGAGTTCCTTCTCAAGGCAAAAAGGTTGTACATCAAAGCTGTCCATGCCTATGACACCACATCCCATAAATTAAGAAAGTAACCGGTTGCACAGGTCCACTGGTGTGTAGCCTTCAGTTACAACCATAATGAGGAGATGCAGTCTGTGGATGGTGCAAGGAATGGAGACTTAATGGAGGAGGACCAGGTCTGGTTAGGATGGTTCACTTACGATGCACAATAGATGTCCATACCTGTCTGTAAATGTGGCCAACATTGCACTGAAAATACAAGTGCAATGTTCTCTATTTCAACTCACCATACACATGGAGGGTATAGAACAAGTTTGGCATTTTATCTGAACCAAATAATAGGTATCTGATCACACTTAGCAATCAGGTTTGTGCTTCTCTGCTTTTGCACTGAATACAAAAACAGTATTACTTGAAAAACTGTTTAAATCATATTGCACAATATCTCTTTATCCTTTACAATTAATTCTAATTACAAATTGGGCTACATTTCGCTTTTCGCTTTCATCAAGCAAGGTTCTTTTATAGTCTTTCTGATACGGTGCCTGTTGCCCCAATGTGGGATGCTGTTTTATCAGGTAACAGTATGAAATGGGTGTAAAATATGTCAGGTCACCACTGCCATCTGCATTTGGTGGTAGTCCGCTGCAATTTTCTTAAGGTGTATCCAACTCAAAGCAGTGAAAGGTCAGTGCCATCTGTGGTGCAGCTTATGCACTTGTCTCCTTTTGGATCATCCCAGTTATCATCCTGTACTTCTTTGCATTTGGATCAAGCAGTCTTTCTATTGTTGGGTGCTCTGGTTACTAGCACCTGTGATGGACTGCCTGTCATCCCTTGGTTTTGGTATTGCATTGTGAATATGATCGTGATCACTTGGCTATCTTCAGATATCCCTTGGCCTCCTTGACAGTCAATACTCTCACTTTTTAATATTCTTCAAGGTGAAGTGATATTGTTTAATAATTAAACTGCCAATCCTTCAAGAACTCACATGGATGCCTGCTGTGAACAGCAACACATTTTATATGATCTGCATCTAAGGAATGTCATCTCTGCCAAACTGTCCTTTAAGCCCATAAATATCAGTTAATGAATGGGTGTCTTAAGAGGTTTATCTCACAAAACAATTGAAAAATTAACAATTTTCACCAAGTACATTTTCCCATTTAGGTCAAACAGACCTGATCCAAGTATTTCATTGGGTAGGACTAGGAGTTAGTAAGAGTGATATACAGTATGTCCTTTCAACACATACATTCTAAGATCTATAGGTCTTCCCACAATTCTGTGTGTAACCCCCCCCCCCCCGGCGACCCTCAGGATCGCTCGGCTCACTGTTGTCTAGGGAAACAGCCTCGGCCCCACCAAACTGGGTAATTAGTTTGTGTGGATGCTGTGTGATGCACCCCACCCCGCCCAAATAACAGACAATACACCAGATACAATTAAATGATTTACAGTTTATAGATATTACTGGAACTATATAATTAAGAGGGAATAAAATATAAAAGGAAAATAAAAGGCGCCACACTTATCAAAGTTCAATCTCTTCGTGCACAAAACAGTTGGAGCTCAAGAACCTTCTTCCTCACCCTGCGACCCCTCGGACCACCTTGACCGGCCGCCTGGGACCACCAACGGTGGTCAACCAGATACTCCACACTAGTCCGTCTCCGTCTCCTCGCCGAACGCCCTCCTCGGGGTCCGACCCTGTTAGTGGACATCACAGCACCTCGTCCATCCTCTGTCTCGCTATCCCGCCTTCTGCCCCAAAACCCCGCGTATACAGTATCTTCAAATACACCAAAACCATAACAACTATCCCAATTGGTTAATAGCACCCTCTTATCACACTCTAAACCAAAACAAGCTGCTAGCGCAAACTTTCTCAGCGTTTAACACAACAAAGCCGCATTCCCCAGATTAACATAACAAAGACGCCATTTTAATTAGCCTCCGCAGTAACGTAAAAGTCGAAACCCCCTTACACTCTCGCTCCACCAAATAAAGTCATGTCCTCATGACTTCTAAATAACTCGCCAACCAGTCCTGCAGACACACAACACACACATACTCAGATACACACAGTGACAGTGCTACCCAAACAGTGGACCTTACTCCCGTCCCACAGGCGCTACATAGGCCAACCTATCTGAGAGCTTCTTAACCCTCCGAGACCTCTGTACTCCCTCACCTAAACCCAAAAGGTTCAGACACTACTAGGGATACCTCGGGCCTGCTTGCCAACTCCTCTGTCACTCAGGCCACCATTACAGCTCAGAGCCCACTGTCCCGTGTCTGGGGCCCCGCCTCTCCTCCTTCCTGATCCTGCCGTAATTCAGACTGCCCACAGCTAGCCCTCCCCACTACCCCTGACTGAGTGGGAGAAGGGCCAAAGGTCTCTTCCTCAATCACGGGGAAGTTAGGCAACATGTTCCACATGTGCAGCACATCATCCTTCGAATCCATATCCTTCCTCATTCCTTCGATCGGTAGCTGCTGTTTGAGTTTCTCCAAACTGAAACATTTAGCCGGGGCTACCCCTTCAGCCTCCTGCAGTCGAGACGTCAGCTTCTTCGGGGACTCCTTCAACTCTCGCCACAGCCTCAGCAGTTCTGACTCAGGGTTCTGGGCCATCTCAGTCTGGGACGCAGTTACCCCACCAGCTTCTTCCACCCTGACCTGGAAAGCAGCAGTTAAAGAATGTTCAGCCTCCGGTTGTTTCTTCCTGAGGACGTCTTCCAGGTCAACTTTCAGTTTTTCCACTTCATTTAAACTGTCAGGTTCCTTTCAAGCGTCCGCCTCCCTTTTCCGAGATCTGTCCTCCATTTCTTCACTTCCTCAGGATTGTGGTCAAACTCCCCTCCCTGGGCTCTCGGTTTTCTGTTGGCCTTAGTCAGAACACTTCCTTGATCTTCCCCAACTTGTAAGTCTTCCAATTTTTTCTGAATCGATGTCTCGAGTTTCTGCTGATGGTTCATTGTTTCTTCTTGCTGGATTAATTCATCAGTACATGACCTCAGTGTGGTGCAAATCTCCTCTCTTCCCTGTGTCTCATTCAGATTGACGACCTGGGATTCCATCCCCCGGTCCATCACCGTCTGTCCCAACACCAGGAAGTTCAACTGGTACGTCAGGTCATTTTTCTCACATTGCACCAAAGTCCTCCGGCTAAAAACTCCTCCACATTTGACACTTCGCTTCGGTCGCCCAGGCTCAGCCACTTGCCTCGCCTCATAGTCCCCCCAGGCGAATCCAAGCTCTAGGCGGTCATCCACATACGTCAAAACTCCACACACCTTCACTTCCCCCATGGTCTTCCTCATGCCCCGCGGGAAGGATGCAGGGGCTCCGGATATGCCCTTGGGCATCTTTTCGGATCGGAAGAATCCTAGGGAACTAGTAATGGCCGTCTTCGGCTCAACAGCCGCACTCCTCAGGATCTGGCAACACCCACTCCTCAGATGCAGCACATTAAACCACATCGCATAATCCACACACACGCTGCCTTCATCTTCCACGCCGCTAGGGTCCAGTTACCGCGACCTCTCTCTCACTGAGGTGTCTTCAGCAGTCAACTCCCCTCCCTTGTGGTAGTTCGGAGCATCTACTAAGAGGGTCTCACCCTCAGCTACTTTCCCCAAGCCGTACCACTGCTGTGGGTTGCTAGTAGCTCAGAAATAGTCACATAATATAACTCACTTAATGACCTACAGAATGCAACAAGGAGAATATTATTTAAAGAAGGAACAGATACAGAAGGTCCAAGAGGTCTTTAAATATGCTGAATTTCTCTGTCTTTTCCATTATCAGAATGAAAATGTAACTTTCCACAATTCTCCTCAGTTCTTTTGAACAATTATCTTAAACCTATTCTTTAGTTATTGATCTTTTTGCCAAGGAAAATAAATTTATCTTATCGAAGCCTTTCAAAATTATTATATAATTTAAGTAAATCGTCAATCAGCTTCCTTTGTCCAAAATATAATAACATCAGTGATTTTCGGATCTCCCCCTCCCCCTCCCACTTTAAAATCTCTTACTATCTCTTCTTTCAGTTAGTCCTGACAAAGGGTCTCGGCCAAAACGTTGACTGTACCTCTTCCTATAGATGCTGCCTGGCCTGCTGCATTCACCAGCAATTTTTATGTGTGTTGCTTGAAATTCTAACATCTGCAGATTTCCTCATGTTAACATCAGTCCAGTCCATCTTTTGTCATATTACTATTCTTGGGAAAGATGTTGCTAGTTTTCCTACTGCTTCTCATATTTCACCTGGGCCCAGGAATTTATCTGCTTCCAAAGATACTAAATCACCTCGTATCATTTCTCTCTTAAAGTACGTATCCTACTGCTTACACTCCTCCCTTTTAAATGCAACAAGCATTTCGTAACACTGTTCTGTAAAGGTATGTTATGAACTGCTTTTAGTTCTGGGTATGTCACTTGAGGAAACATACACTGAACCTGTAAGATCTACCAGCTTGATACCAAGATTAAATTAATGATGCCTGAAAACAAGTTACATAGATAAGCCTTGTGTTCCATTTAATGTAGTAGATTAACTGACAATCTAACTGTGAGATTTAAGATTATATGATTTGATAGGGCAAAGAAAGAGAAATCATTTCCACTGGTGGGGATGTCCAGAATTAAATTTGGCTACAGTGGTCTGGGTTGAAGTTAAAAAGCATCTTTTACACAAATATAGTGTAAATCAAGTACCACTCTGCTCCCACCAGCATTACCAAAGCTGCTGAGGTTAGTAGAATTGAATAATTAACAACTAAATATGATAGATATTTCTTTACATTAATCAATAAAGGCACGGGAGCATTACAAATGGAAAGATACCAATATAGATATCAGCCACGACTTAATTGCCAAAAAAAGCACCAAGGGGATGAATAGCTTGGTTATTTTCCTATCTTCTTACTAATTTACTTTTAAACAAAATGATCTTGCTGTTAACAATTTTTATAGATTCCTTTGGTGTTTGCCCATAGTCCTAAATGATAGATTGACCAACCAAGCAAAGGCCTATCATATCCAAATAAGTAGGAACACTGGCCAGGAAGAGAAAGCAGATGAGTTTTGGAGGGCTATATTTCTTGGATTCCACAGGACTCAGTAATTAGTCCTGACAAAGGGTCCCGGCCCGAAACGTCGACTGTACCTCTTCCTATAGATGCTGCCTGGCCTGCTGCGTTCACCAGCATTTTTTGTGTGTGTTGCTTGAACTTCCAGCATCTGCAGATTTCCTCGTGTCTGCGTAATTAGTACTTGTATGACATGATATTTTTCAAGGACATAGACTTTAATGGAGGAATGATGATTAACAAATTAGCTGATGATACTAAAACTGGCAGTATGGTTGTTAATAGTAAGAAAACTCCAGCTTATAATAAGATATTTCTTTATCTACCTTTGGAATATCCTAAACTGAATAATCCACTGGCTGCTCTGGGCTCTGTGATGTTCATTCGGCTCATCGCCGAACTGAGGCTGAGGCTGTGGCCTACTCCAGATGCTCCATGCTTCATATCTATGGACTCATTTTTCTTCTCAATGCTATTTGCTTACTTATATTTTTTTTCCTCTCTGTGCACTGGGTGTTTGATGACTTTTTTATGAGTCCTTTTGGGTTTCATTGTTTTGTGGCTGTCTGAGAGAGAGGAATCTCAAGGTTGTAAAATGTATACATACTTTGATAATAAATGTACTTTGAACTTTGATATTAATGTAGTGATGAACACGCACACACACAACATGCTGGAACAACTCAGCAAGTCAGGCAGCAACTATGGAGGAAAATAAACAGCTGATGTTCCAGACCAAGACCATTCGTCAATACTGATCAGCCTGCGATAAACACAAGAGGTTCTGCAGATGCTAGAAATCTTAAGTGACACACATAAAATGCTGGAGGAACTCAGCAAGTCAGGCAGCAACTATAGAGAGGAATAAACATATGATGTTTCGGGTCGGTTTATTCAGCCAGTTCATTTCCCTCCATAGATGCTGCTTGAACAGTTGAGTTCCTCCAGCATTTTGTGTGCATTGTTCTAGATTTCCAGCATTTGCAGAATCTTCTGCGTCAATAATATACTGATTAGGTGGATGTAAGAGCAGCAAATGGAATTTTTTCCCAAGAACTGTGAGTTGATACATCTGAAGAAGGCAACAAAGGAAGACAATTTCATAATATATGATAGATGCCCAGTTGCATAAGTAATGGGGAGATCTTGTTCATGAATCCCTGAAGGTAAGCAAGACAGGTAAATAAAAGCAGCATATTATCATCTAAAGCACAGAATGCAAAAGCAAGGGAGTCATGTTAAAGCTGTATAAAGCACTAATAAACCACAGTTTCAGTACTGTGAATTTCTGGTCACTCTTACTGAAAAGGTATGAGATCACTAGAGAGGATGCTAGTAGACTAAAGAATTGAGATTTAAAAAATTGACTTGGTTGGGATCATTCTCTTATTGCAACAAAAGGATCTAAAGGAGATTTAAGAATATGTACATATTATGCAGGGGCTAAAATGGTAATCAGAAAGGACTTATTACTGTGGCACTGAGGTTGATAACCTAGGGACATTAATTTAATTTAAATAGTGGGAAGCATTTGAGGAGAAATCAGGAAACACATTTTCTATCAAATTGTAGAAGGGCTCTGGAAGTCAAAGGGTGGCAGAGCTTTTAAAGAGAACAAAAATAAAGCAAACTGTTGAAGGAAACGAAAAATGCTTCCAATGCTTTGGACTTTCTATGGAGATTGAAATAACTGAATAATTTAATTTTTATAATTCACTTTAATTATTTTAAAACTTTTAAGTTTTATGTTAAATGGATTAGTCTTGTACTTTGGACAGCTCTAGAATAAAGGGATCATGAGATATATTTTTCGCTACTCCTTGAATGAATTTTAAACTTGAGAATTTTATTACCTGTAATGCGAAACAGTTTGGTGCTGACACCTAGGAAGCTGGAATTTGGAGCAACAAAGAATCTGCTGGTAGAACTCAGCAGGTCAAGTAGTATCAGAGTCCTGATGCAGGGTTATGACGAGAAACATTGACAATGCCTATCCCCCCATGGTGGTACTTGAAATGCTGAGTTCTTCCAGCAGATTTTTAATTCATATAATCTGAATACTTTGTATCAGTAGAAACAATCAACAATACAGAGGGCATAAATAAAGATACTGGATGTAATGCTTGGTCTGGTACTGAAATCTGGCAAATACCAAAATTGGAATCAAAGAAATATATAAAAATCTGTTCGGATTCATGCCTTTGTTGTTCCAGATCATCAATATATTCAAAGTTCAAAGGGAATTTTATTATCAAAGAACATATATGTCACCAAATACAACCCCAAGATTCATTTCCTGCAGGCATACATAACAAATCTATAGAATTGTAAATATAATAGAATCAACGAACGACCACCAAACTAGGGCATTCAACCAGACTGCAGACTGAAAGAAAGAAGAAACAATAATACAAATAAATAAACAATAAATATCAAGAACATGAGATGAAAAGTCCCTGAATGTGAATCCATTGGTTGTGGGAACAGTTCAATGATGGGGCAAAAGTTAACCCCTTTTTTTTAAGAGTCTGATGGTTGAGAGGTAGTAACTGTTCCTGAACCTAGTGGTATGAGCCCTAAGGCTCTTGTACCTGCTTACATCTCTGACAAACAACCTCCAACTCCTACTCTGATTAAAACCTTCCTTTCAACTTACATTAACTACTGTGCCTTCAGCAGCTTAGCTCATACTCTGAAATCTCTTCCTGAAAACCTCTGCTTCTCCAACTTCATCAAGTGCATACTTACATATTTCATCAAAGATTTTTAACTCATGTCCCATCTATCCTTTGGTTTGCCTTCCATGTTTAGCAGGATGTCTTCATAAAGACCCTCGTCTGTTTTTGCAGCAGAAAATCACTTAAGATTTAACCCACTTCCTCTATGGTAGATATCATGCTGTATGCTCAATAGGTGGTAAGGTTTAAACATTTGACCTTTATAGAATACATTTGCCATCAACCTAACTGATGCCAGCAATAGATGAGTAAGTATTAATAATTTATTTTGCATCCTTTTCCTCATAAAATTACTGCATTGTTTCTGCTGTTGTTCGTTGGGAGAATGAAGGCAAAGAGTACATAATTAAATTTGCTTAAAATTCAGATATAATCTGGAAAACTATCAATTCTGAAATAACAGTCCCTTAACAAATGCTTAATGCTCACTGGAACATAACTGAAGGAAATAAGTGCTCAAAAACGGTAACTAAAATTAGCACTCTTAAAGTAATCAGACGTAGATCATAAGGAAATAGATAAGTTCAAAATGACCCCATTTATACTGGCTGTGCAAATCATTTTCATTGCTGACCTGATGGAGGATTTTACAAACTGTTTGAATATAAACATGTGTAGCTGTCCCATTCATTCGGACCACAGAATAAAAAAAACACATTTCCAGGCCTGACTGCTGAAAAACAGAGTACTTATATTAACCTAGCTATAAACAGTGAAAATTGATCTCTTGTCAACTTGTGTTGGAAATCAAAAGTGAATTATGTGTGTCAGGCAGGGAATGTCGTATCTCCTGATTCATCAACTAAATCAAGGCTTTCCCCTGTTTAAATCCTGAGGGATTATGTTCAGTTCAGGTCATAATGACCTGGCAGAATTTGATTTCTCTGAAGTTAAAAGTGTAAATGAAGCAAGAGAACAGAATTAGCAATTTACCAATTTCAGTTTTGATACCAGAACATTTTGATATCCAGTCGTTGATTACCTCCTGTACTGAACAAGGTGCCTACTGAGTGTACGTCCGTGGTCTTACATAGAAACACAGAAAATAGGTGGAGGAGTAGGCCATTCGGCCCTTCGAGCCTGCACCGCCATTTATTATGATCATGGCTGATCATCCAACTCAGAACCCTGCACCAGCCTTCCCTCCATACCCCCTGATCCCCGTAGCCACAAGGGCCATATCTAACTCCCTCTTAAATATAGCCAATGAACTGGCCTCAACTGTTTCCTGTGGCAGAGAATTCCACAGATTCACCACTCTCTGTGCGAAGAAGTTTTTCCTAATCTCGGTCATAAAAGGCTTCCCCTTTATCCTCAAACTGTGACCCCTCGTTCTGGACTTCCCCAACATCGGGAACAATCTTCCTGCATCTAGCCTGTCCAATCCCTTTAGGATTTTATACGTTTCAATCAGATCCCCCCTCAATCTTCTAAATTCCAACAAGTACAAGCCCAGTTCATCCGGTCCTTACTTCATATGAAAGTCCTGCCATCCTAGGAATCAATCTGGTGAACCTTCTTTGTACTCCCTCTATGGCAAGGATGTCTTTCCTCAGATTAGGGGACCAAAACTGCACACAATACTCCAGGTGTGGTCTCACCAAGGCCTTGTACAACTGCAGTAGTACCTCCCTGCTCCTGTACTCGAATCCTCTCGCTATAAATGCCAGCATACCATTTGCCTTTTTCACCGCCTGCTGTACCTGCATGCCCACTTTCAATGACTGGTGTATAATGACACCCAGGTCTCATTGCACCTCCCCTTTTCCTAATCGGCCACCATTCAGATAATAATCTGTTTTCCTATTTTTGCCACCAAAGTGGATAACTTCACATTTATCCACATTAAATTGCATCTGCCATGAATTTGCCCACTCACCCAACCTATCCAAGTCACCCTGCATCCTCTTAGCATCCTCCTCACAGCTAACACTGCCGCCCAGCTTCGTGTCATCCGCAAACTTGGAGATGCTGCATTTAATTCCCTCATCCAAGTCATTAATATATACTGTAAACAACTGGGGTCCCAGCACTGAGCCTTGCGGTACCCCACTAGTCACCGCCTACCATTCTGAAAAGGTCCCGTTTATTCCCACTCTTTGCTTCCTGTCTGCCAACATCAATACCTTACCCCCAATACCGTGTGCTTTAAGTTTGCACACTAATCTCCTGTGTGGGACCTTGTCAAAAGCCTTTTGAAAATCCAAATATACCACATCCACTGGTTCTCCCCTCTCCTAGTTACATCCACTCTACTAGCTACATCCTCAAAAAATTCTATGAGATTCGTCAGACATCATTTTCCTTTCACAAATCCATGCTGACTTTGTCCGATGATTTCACCACTTTCCAAATGTGCTGTTATCACATCTTTGATAACTGACTCCAGCAGTTTCCCCACCACCGACATTAGGCTAACCGGTCTATAATTCCCCGGTTTCTCGCTCCCTCCTTTTTTAAAAAGTGGAGTTACATTAGCCACCCTCCAATCCTCAGGAACAAGTCCAGAATCTAAAGAGTTTTGAAAAATTATCACTAATGCATCCACTATTTCTTGGGCTACTTCCTTAAGCACTCTGGGATGCAGACCATCTGGCCCTGGGGATTTATCTGCCTTTAATCCCTTCAATTTACCCAACACCACTTCCCTACTAACATGTATTTCCCTCAGTTCCTCCATCTCACTGGACCCTCTGTCCCCTACTATTTCTGGAAGATTATTTATGTCCTCCTTAGTGAAGACAGAACCAAAGTAATTATTCAATTGGTCTGCCATGTCCTTGCTCTCCATAATCAATTCACCTGTTTCTGTCTGTAGGGGACCTACATTTGTCTTTACCAGTCTTTTCCTTTTTACATATCTATAAAAGCTTTTACAGTCAGTTTTTATGTTCCCCGCCAGTTTTCTCTCATAATCTTTTTTCCCCTTCCTAATTAAGCCCTTTGCCCTCCCCTGCTGAACTCTGAATTTCTGCCAGTCCTCAGGTGAGCCACTTTTTCTGGCTAATTTGTATGCTTCTTCTTTGGAATTGATACTATCCCTAATTTCTCTTGTCAGCCACGGGTGCACTACCTTCCTTGATTTATTCTTTTGCCAAACTGGGATGAACAATTGTTGTAGTTCATCCATGCAATCCTTAAATGCTTGCCATTGCATATCCACCGTCAATCCTTTAAGTGTCATTTGCCAGTCTATCTTAGCTAATTCACGTCTCATACCTGTAGCTCATCTACTTCATGTCATACATTCAGAGATGCTCTTCTGCACATCACTGTTGTAATCAGTGGTTACTTGAGTTACTGTTGGCTTCCTGTCAGCTTGAACCAGTTTTTTATTTGCACCATTCTCAGCAAGTTCAGAGATTGTTCGGTGTGAAAATCCCAGCAGATCAGCTGTTTCTGAGACACTCAAACCACCATGGTCAAAGTCACTTGGATCACATTTATTCGCATTCAGATGTTGATCTGAACAACTAAACCACTTGACCATGTCTGCATGCTTTTATGCATTGGCTGATTTGATATTTGCATTAATGAGCAGGTGGACAGGTGTACCAAATAAAGTGGTCAGACTGTAGGTTTTACTTTTGTTTTCTATTAAGCATAACAAAAGAAAATCATCATTTTAATCAATATTAGGCTGGGTTCAAGGTTAGATAAAGTCTCACTACCTAGCACTAGTTGCAGAGTAAGAAAGGAAAGGTACGTCGTATCCAAAGTTTCTCCGGTTAGCGGACGATTCCCCTCCACACCTCTCTGAAGTAGTGGGGAACTGCATAGGAGGCAAGTTACAGCAGTGGTTTGCCACTGCCTTCTGCCGGGAGAGTTTCCAAAGAGGTCACCAGCTCATAACCTTGCATGGATGGAAAGCGTGCAGGGAACTGATTGCAACAGGCAAAACAGAGCAACACAAATAGCAGTGTCTGTTTACAATTTAAAACAACTGTCCACGAATGCACATGTTCTCAGCTGTAGCTCATGGCTGTAGAGTCAGCCATGATAGAATGACAGCAGCAACACACACAAAATGCTGGAGGAACTCAGCAGGCCAGGCAGCATTATGGAAAAGAGTACAGTCGATGCTTCATGCCAAGACCTTTCATCAGGTCTGGGGTTATGATGAAGGGTCTCAGCCTGAAATGTCAACTGTACTCCTTCCTATAGATGTTGCCTAGTCTCTGAGTTCCTCCAGCATTTTGTGCATGTTGCTTGAATTTCCAACATCTGCAGATTTTCTCTTCTTTGTGAATGGAATGACAGGAGCGGACTCAATGGGCTGAACAGCCTAATTATTCTTCTATGTCTTATGGTCTTACGGAAATGACCAAGTGAGATAGAAACGTAGAAACATAGAAAACATACAGCACAACACAGGTCCTTCAGCCCACAAAGCTGTGCCGAACATGTCCCTACCTTAGAACTACCTAGGCTTTACCCATAGCCCTCTATTTTTCTAAGCTCCATGTAGCCATCCAAGAGTCTCTTAAAAGACCCTATCGGTTCCGCCCCCACTGGCAGCCCATTTCATGCATTCACCACTCTCTGCGTAAAAAACTTACCCAACATCTCCTCTGTACTGACTTCCAAGCACCTTAAAACCTCTCGTGCTAGCCATTTCAGACCTAGGGAAAAGCCTCTGACTATCCACACGATCAATGCCTCTTATTATCTTGTATACCTCTATCAGGTCACCTTTCATCCTCCGTCGCTCCAAGGAGAAAAGGCCGAGTTCACTCAACCTATTCTCATAAGGCATGCTCCCCAATCCAGGCAACATCTTTGTAAATCTCCTCTCCACCCTTTCTATGCGTTCCATGTCCTTCCTGTAGTGAGGCGACCAGAACTGAGCACAGTACTCCAAGTGGGGTCTCACCAGGGTCCTATAGAGCTGATACATTACCTCTCGGCTCTTAAACTCAATCCCACGATTGATGAAGGTCAATGCTCCTTAACCACAGAGTTAACCTGTGTAGCAGCTTTAAGTGTCCTATGAACTCGGACCCCAAAATCCCTCTGATTCCTCATACTGCCATGAGATTTGCCGTTTTCTCATGGGGTCTGTATGAAACTGCATGTATGACTCAAACTGCTCTCATGGTTATTCAGAGCAGAATTTGTGATGTCAGAAAGTTGATCTCAGTTACTTGACACATATAATGAGAAAAGAGTAAACAAATTAACTAGCAAATAAACCTGTAGATGTATTGCCAACTACACCAATTACTATCACAGCTTTTATTTTCCAGCTTCTATACCTAATCTCTTGCCAGTGATGTTTGCATTGACGCACTGATAGGTACTTTGAGAGCAATAAAATAATAAATGTCACATGTGTAATCTGCCCTAAAAAAAATTTACTGGGATGTTACCTTGTCTGTAAGTTTATAATTTCCATCTGTGTCATGATACATTTAGAGCTCTAAATGCAAATTTCTGTCATGTGAATTGAAAGGAGCAGATTTTTACCAGTACTTTCCATTGTATAGTCATGTCACAGAGGAATACTTCTTTGAGAAATAATATTCATTACTGGGATCCAAATCCAAATCCAAATTCATCGTACATTGTGAATGGATAATGCCAACAATCTCCACATCCCCACATTACCACTATAACAAGGTTTTGGAGATATTTTACTCCAAAGAATAGCAAGGAAAATTAACCCCCACAATTTGATAAAATAATGGACCAGGTTGTGTTTGATTCAACCTACTATCC
Organism: Mobula hypostoma; assembly: GCF_963921235.1. Lineage (NCBI taxonomy): Eukaryota > Metazoa > Chordata > Chondrichthyes > Myliobatiformes > Myliobatidae > Mobula > Mobula hypostoma. Next base: position 106,656,608 of record NC_086097.1, read on the forward strand.
ACAAGGCTTTAAGTGGCAAGCTCTCTCTGTGAGTTGCAAGTGGTAAGCACACCCAAGGGTGTCCCATAGCCCAGGTTCAGTTTTGACTCTCAATTCTGTCTATGTGGAGTTCTGCACATTCTCCACGGCTTTCTTCTGGTTGCTCCAGTTTCTCCCACATTTCAAAGACATGGACTGGTAGGTTATTTGGTTGCTGTACATTGCTCATAGTATGTGGGTAAGTGGTACAATCTAAAGAAAGTGATAGCAGTCTGGGGACAATAGGATGGGTAGAATGAGTGCAAGGAAAAGGGTGCTTGATTGTCAGCATGGACTTGATGGGCAAAGAAGGTTCACCAGATTGATTCCTGGGATGGCAGGACTTTCATATGAAGAAAGACTGGATGAACTGGGCTTGTACTCGTTGGAATTTAGAAGATTGAGGGGGGATCTGATTGAAACGTATAAGATCCTAAAGGGATTGGACAGGCTAGATGCAGGAAGATTGTTCCCGATGTTGGGGAAGTCCAGAACGAGGGGCCACAGTTTGAGGATAGAGGGGAAGCCTTTTAGGACCGAGATTAGGAAAAACTTCTTCGCACAGAGAGTGGTGAATCTGTGGAATTCTCTGCCACAGGAAACAGTTGAGGCCAGTTCATTGGCTATATTTAAGAGGGAGTTAGATATGGCCCTTGTGGCTACGGGGGTCAGGGGGTATGGAGGGAAGGCTGGGGCGGGGTTCTGAGTTGGAGGATCAGCCATGATCATAATAAATGGCGGTGCAGGCTCGAAGGGCTGAATGGCCTACTCCTGCACCTATTTTCTATGTTTCTATGTTTCTATATATAACTCTGTACCTTTATGGCAATGCACATTGAAGTCCTGATAGTCTTTGAAACTTACATTGTCAAAAACTTGTTTCACTGTTTTAAATACAGAAAATCAAATCTATTGTAAAATAATGCATCTATTTCAAAACAAAGCTAATGAATTAACAATGTATACACATTTGTCTAAATTTAATCCAGATAAATGTGAGGAATTACACTTTGGGAGGTCAAATTCAGAAAATGACAGGGACGTTAAGAGCAACGGTGTACAAAGAGACCTTGGGGGTGCAAGTCTGTAGTTCCCTTAAAGTGATGACACAGGTGGATAGATTAGTGAAGAAGGCATTTGATGTGCTTGCCAACAGTTATACTTAAGAACATCATGTTAGAATTGTACAAAACACTGGTGAGACCAGTTCTGTTCTGTTGCCACACAATATGAAGGGTGTTGTAGCAATAGTGAAAGTGTAGAAGAGATCCACCAGGATATTGTCTGGACTGGAGGACTATCTAAGGGGAAATTAGATAGGATAGGCTTATTTCACTGCTGAACAGCACAATGAGGAATGACCTTATAGAGACACATTAAATTATACAGGGCATAGAAAGAACAGATTGAATCCCTTCCCCAGGGCAAGAGGGTCTTGACCTGAGGTGAGAGAGGTGAAACTTAAAGAAGATCTGAGAGGAAGGTTTTTCACACAGAGGGTGGAACAAACCATCAAGAGGAGGCAGGACTGGCAGATACAATTACAATATTTAAAAGGCATTCGGACAAGTACTTAGATAAAAGGGGAATAGAGGCCAAATAGGAATAGTGTAGACAGTCGCCATGGACAAGGTGAGACAAGGTGGGAAATTCCTGTGCAGTCTTTTTCTATGATCCACTATGCTTCTACGCTGTGAGCTAATGTACAGTAAACTAAAGAAATATATGATTTACCTTTTTAAATGAAGGTTGACCAATTAATGCACCTCCTTTGGCCAGCATAAAACAGAAGAGCCAGACATAAAGATACAGAATAATCTGAGTAAAGAGTAATTCTAGGGTTAAGCAAGATGCCACATACCTGACTTCCAGGACACTCCATATTTCTGTGCAGCAATGCACACACATGGAGGTCAACCTGGTAGGTATTTATCTACAGAACTGCCAAAGACCCACAAACAAAATAGGCCCTCCCCAAAAAAAAACTTTTTCTCCAATTGCGCAAATCATAGTTTTGTTATAACATTCCTCAAAAGGCAAAATAAAAAAAAACTCTTGATATTATTTCTATGCAGAAGTTAAATGTGCTACAATGCAGTCCTTTTCTACATTTTTATTCAAGCCTGAACAGACTGCCTGTTCTCCTCTCTGCCTACTAACATAAAACAGCTCTTATCTTTATCCTGCGATGGTAATTTCCTTCCAATTTATCATGCACTTCTACAGATTTAAAAGTAAATGTGAAAATTAATGATAAATATGGAATTTGATTTTTCTGATTATATCAATCTTCTGTACTACAGTCAGTTCCTCTTAAGTGTAAAACCTATTTGCCATGAAATTTTATACACTTATCAGGAAACCACACTTAACAAGAATTTACATGAAAATTGCATTAAACTGTGCAACTACCGAGCAGAGTGACAATTAATTATTGACTACATGCAACCATATTTTTTAAAATAAAACCTGGGCACTACTCCTACCATTAAAATAATATTATGCTCTGAGACCCATAAAATGTTGGTTATTACGAACTGCAATCTAAAATGAAATGAGCAATTAAAATTAGTGAATGAATAAATTAGCAGCACTTGAAAGAGCCATACATTTATACAACAATAAAGTATGATAGGAAGCATTGTTCCAGATTCTTCTCTTTATTATTAACAAATACTAAACTCTATCTTTTAAATTTTTTTTTGTTTTGCGCATATAAATTATATGGCATCTTTTACCACATTCAGACAAATTAATCTCTACATACTAAAATAATTTATCTGAATTTCCATAATATTTATTTATTGATTTAAAGATACGGTACAGAACAGGTCCTTCTTGTCCAACGAGCCCCACCTCCAGCATACCACCTATTTTAACCGTAGCCTAATCACTGGTCAATTTACAATGTCCAATTAACCTACTAACCGATACATCTTTGGAATTTGAGTGGAAATCGGAGCAACTAGAGGAAGCACACGCAGTTCACGGGGAGAACATATAAATTCATTATAGATGATGCCGGAATTGAACTCTGAACTCCTGAACATCCTGAGCTGTAGTTAGCACAAAGTGCTGTGCTAACTACTGTGGCACCCAATTATTTAAAAGCTTATATTATAGTACGCATATATCACACTTCAAATTGCATTTAGAAAAAGAAAAGGAAACCAGTTGTCTGCTATTCTTGCACTTGGTAACCTGACTTTTCCCTTGGGGACAATCTGATGATTATACTATATAAAGTGTCAGGAGCTCAATAAGTCATCTCCACTTACTCAGTCAAAGGGCAACTTTGATTGCTGTTTCATAGTGCTTTATTTTATGGGCAAACATCCTCAAGTAATAGATATTGACCTATAACTAATGTAAAAAGCCTCAGAATATACCAATTTATAGTAATAATTTATGTTCTGGTTCTGATAAATCTTATGGCCTGAAAGAAAAAGACTGATATACAGTTCCACTGCCAGAAAGCTTTCCTCAATACAGACCATTTCACATCTATTAAGAAATGTCTATAAAACACACAGTATACACTCCCCAAACAACAGGAATTCTGCAGATGCTGGAAATTCAAGCAACACACATCAAAGTTGCTGGTGAACGCAGCAGGCCAAGCAGCATCTATAGGAAGAGGCGCAGTCGACGTTTCAGGCCGAGACCCTTCGTCAGGACTCCCATCCTGGTGCATTGAACTGTATAACACATCTGTTAGTATTTAAAAATGCACATGATGATTTGGTACAACAGCATAGATCAAGTAGTTGCTGTAATTTCTGGAATTAAAACTTTTATTTCTATAATTCATACATCTAGGTTTTCTCACGAAGTATTCTGTGCCACATATCATCTCATAAAGAGGAAACAAAATCACTGCTTTGCAGCAACAGCAATGGCATTGACAAGAATGTACTGTGACGGGTAAAGTTACTGTGACCAGCTGTAACTTTAAACTTCATGGGTATAATTTAACCAGATAAATCACTAATAAATAACACTGGCATGATATGACCTGCTGCAATTGTATAAATCCATTCTAATCCTCATTCAAGCAACATACATCAAAGTTGCTGGTGAACGCAGCAGGCCAAGCAGCATCTATAGGAAGAGGCGCAGTCGACGTTTCAGGCCGAGACCCTTCGTCAGGACTAACTGAAGGAAGAGTGAGTAAGGGATTTGAAAGCTGGAGGGGGAGGGGGAGATGCAAAATGATAGGAGAAGACAGGAGGGGGAGGGATGGAGCCAAGAGCTGGACAGGTGATAGGCAAAAGGGGATACGAGAGGATCATGGGACAGGAGGCCTAGGGAGAAAGACGGGGGGGGTGACCCAGAGGATGGGCAAGAGGTATATTCAGAGGGACAGAGGGAGAAAAAGGAGAGTGAGAGAAAGAATGTGTGCATAAAAAGGAGTAACAGCTGGGGTACGAGGGGGAGGTGGGGTCTAGCGGAAGTTAGAGAAGTCAATGTTCATGCCATCAGGTTGGAGGCTACCCAGACGGAATATAAGGTGTTGTTCCTCCAACCTGAGTGTGGCTTCATCTTTACAGTAGAGGAGGCCGTGGATAGACATGTCAGAATGGGAATGGGATGTGGAATTAAAATGTGTGGCCACTGGGAGATCCTGCTTTCTCTGGCGGACAGAGCGTAGATGTTCAGCAAAGCGGTCTCCCAGTCTGCGTCGGGTCTCACCAATATATAAAAGGCCACATCGGGAGCACCGGACGCAGTATATCACCCCAGTCGACTCACAGGTGAAGTGATGCCTCACCTGGAAGGACTGTTTGGGGCCCTGAATGGTGGTAAGGGAGGAAGTGTAAGGGCATGTGTAGCACTTGTTCCGCTTACACGGATAAGTGCCAGGAGGAAGATCAGTGGGGAGGGATGGGGGGGACGAATGGACAAGGGAGTTGTGTAGGGAGCGATCCCTGTGGAATGCAGGGGGGGGGGAGGGAAAGATGTGCTTAGTGGTGGGATCCCGTTGGAGGTGGCGGAAGTTACGGAGAATAATATGTTGGACCCGGAGGCTGGTGGGGTAGTAGGTGAGGACCAGGGGAACCCTATTCCTAGTGGGGTGGTGGGAGGATGGAGTGAGAGCAGATGTACGTGAAATGGAGGAGATGCGTTTAAGAGCAGAGTTGATAGTGGAGGAAGGGAAGCCCCTTTCTTTAAAAAATGAAGACATCTCCCTCGTCCTAGAATGAAAAGCCTCATCCTGACAGCAGATGCGGCGGAGACGGAGGAATTGCGAGAAGGGGATGGCGTTTTTGCAAGAGACAGGGTGAGAAGAGGAATAGTCCAGATAGCTGTGAGAGTCAGTAGGCTTATAGTAGATATCAGTGGATAAGCTGTCTCCAGAGACAGAGACAGAAAGATCTAGAAAGGGGAGGGAGGTGTCAGAAATGGACCAGGTAAACTTGAGGGCAGGGTGAAAGTTGGAGGCAAAGTTAATAAAGTCAACGAGTTCCGCATGCGTGCAGGAAGCAGCGCCAATGCAGTCGTCGATATAGCGAAGGAAAAGTGGGGGACAGATACCAGAATAGGCACGGAACATAGATTGTTCCACAAACCCAACAAAAAGGCAGGCATAGCTAGGACCCATACGGGTGCCCATAGCTACACCTTTAGTTTGGAGGAAATGGGAGGAGCAAAAGGAGAAATTATTAAGAGTAAGGACTAATTCCGCTAGACGGAGCAGAGTGGTGGTAGAGGGGAACTGATTAGGTCTGGAATCCAAAAAGAAGCGTAGAGCTTTGAGACCTTCCTGATGGGGGATGGAAGTATATAAGGACTGGACATCCATGGTGAAAATAAAGCTGTGGGGGCCAGGGAACTTAAAATCATCGAAAAGTTTAAGAGCGTGAGAAGTGTCACGAACATAGGTCGGAAGGGATTGAACAAGGGGTGATAAAACAGTGTCGAGGTATGCAGAAACGAGTTCGGTGGGGCAGGAGCAAGCTGAGACAATAGGTCGGCCAGGACAGGCAGGTTTGTGGATCTTGGGTAGGAGGTAGAAACGGGAAGTGCGGGGTGTGGGAACTATAAGGTTGGTAGCAGTGGATGGGAGATCCCCTGAGCGGATAAAGTCGTTGATAGTGTGGGAGACAATGGCCTGGTGCTCCTTGGTGGGGTCACGATCGAGGGGTAAATAAGAGGAGGTATCCGCGAGTTGTCGCTGTGCCTCGGCAAGGTAGAGGTCAGTACGCCAGACTACAACAGCACCCCCCTTATCAGCGGGTTTAATAATAAGGTTAGGATTAGTGCGGAGGGAGTGGAGAGCAGAGCGTTCCGAAGGAGTGAGGTTGGAATGGGGACAAGGTGCGGTGAAGTCGAGACGGTTGATGTCCCGTCGGCAGTTGGAAATAAAGAGATCCAGAGCAGGCAGAAGACCAGAGCGGGGTGTCCATGAAGAAGAGGAGGGTTGAAGACGGGAGAAGGGGTCATCGGTGGGGGTGGAAGAGTCCTTGCCGAAGAAGTAGGCTCGGAGACGGAGACGGCGGAAGAAAAGTTCCGCATGAATAATCCTCATTCAATACCTTTGTGATATCAGGGATGATAGCAGGCATGTAAAACCAAAAAAAAAGTTAAAAATGTAAATTAACTTCAGTATTCAGGTATTAAAGTATTAAGACATTTGGCCCACTGAGTTTGATGTGCCATTTCATATGGCTGATCCATTTTCCTCTCAATCCCAATGCCCTGCCTTCTCCCTAAAACCTTTGACGCGCTGACTAATTAAGAACCTATGAAACCCGCCTTAAAAATACCCAATGACCTGGCCTACACAGCCACTTGTGGCAAAAAATTCCACAGATCCAGCACCCTCTGGTGAAAGAAATTCCTCCTCATCTCCTAAATGGGCACCCCTCCGCCCCCCAGTTTATTCTGAAGCTGTGCTCTCTGGTCTTAGACTCGCCCACCATAGGAAACATCCTCTTCACATTCACTCTATCTAGCCTTTCACCATTCAATAGGTTTCAGTGAGATTCCCCCCAAATCTTCTAAATTCCAGCGAGTAAATTCCGGGCCCAGAACTATCAAAAGCTCCTCTTACGATAACCCTTTATTTCCTGGAATCAATCTCGTGAACCTCCTCTGAACTTTCTCCAATATCAGCACATCCTTTCTTTGATAAGGGGCCAAAAACTGCTCACAATACTTCAAGTGAGGATTCACCAGTGCCTTATAAAGCCTCAAGATTATATCCTTGCTTTTATATTCTAGTTGTCGAATGCTAACATTGCATTTGCATTCCTCACCACCAACTTAACCTGCAAATTAACCTTTAGGGTTAATTTCCCAAGTCCCTTTACACTCGGATTATTGAATTTTCTCCCCATTTAGAAATAGCCAATGCTTTTATTTCTTCTATTGAAGTGCATAACCATACACTTCCTGACACTATATTCCATCTGCCACCTCTTTGTCCATTCTGTTAATCTAAGTCCTTCTGCAGCCCCTCTACTTCCTCAACACTACCTGCCCCTCCATCTACCTTCATATCATCTGCAAACTTGGCCACAATGTCATCAATTCCACCACCCAAATCATTGATATACAATGTAAAAAGAAACAGTCCCAACACAGGTTTCCCCCACCACCCGAAGGTACAGCGTTCCTATGAAATGGTTCGTAAGCCGGAATGTCGTAAAGCGAAGAAGCAATTACCATTTATTTATATGGGAAAATTTTGTGAGCGTTCGCAGACCCAAAAATAACCTACCAAATCATGCCAAATGACACATAAAACCTAAAATAACAGTAACATATAGTAAAAGCAGGAATGATATGATAAATACACAGCTTATATAAAGTAGAAATACTTTTCCACAATCATTGCCTGAACTGTTCTCCGTAGCAAAAATCTCACGCAAGCACCATCGGCAGAAACACAGCACAAGCGCTCTCCAGTAACCTTTATGCTATGAAGCTGCCAAATCATACCAAATAACACGTAAAAATACACAGCCTATATAAAGTAGAAATAATGTATGTACAGTGTAGTATCACTGACCGGAATCGGGAAAGCGCGGAGCACACTGATGGTGGTGTGTTAGACTGAGTCGTCGGAGTTTGGGTGCTGCAGTGGCCCCCACCCTCTGGGCAGCGAACCCATACCGATCCATGAAGCATGCAGCGGTAGTCGGGAGGCACACAGCACATCTTTAAGAGAAAAGCCAAAATAAACATGCTAATTAATTAGGTGCCGCCCAGCACGTAATTGTTGGCCTAGATCAGTGCCGATTTCCGATTTCATCGTCTCTGATCCGGGCCAACAATTACATGTCGGGCGACACCTAATTAATTAGCATGTTTATTTCGGCCTTTTTCTTAAAGGTGTGCTGTGTGCCTCCCGGCTACCTCTGCATTCTCCGCGAATCGCGGGGTGGTGGGACACTGGGGTGTCATCTTGTCGTCTGTTTCCATTAGAGCAGGCAGCTCATCTTCTCCTATGACTGCCTGCCTCGATGTTGAAGGTCGAGGTTCGTTGTCTGCTGTGGCTGATGTGGAAGGCTTGCTTGACTGCTGAGCCTCGCGCATTTTTCTATCATACAGTTCTTTGTAAGGACTCAAACCATCCTGCAAATATCCCCTAAACCTACGTACCCTTTCAAAAATAAAGTCGTACTTTATCATTGCAGCACAAATCTCACACAGTTGCTTCGCGTTCAGTTCGCTACTGCATTCGGTTTCGATTGTTATCCTTTCTTCTTCCAATTGCATCAGCTCTTCATCTATCAGTTCTTGGTCATGGGATGCCAAAACCTCTTCAACGTCATGTTCGTCAGCTTCCACAAGCCAAACTCACTTTGTCCTTGCTTCGTTCACCACGATCAAAACGCTTAATTATGTCTAGTTTTACGCTAAGCGTTACACCCTTACGAGCTCTTTCAGGCTTTTCCGATACCATAGAACTCATCTTGTAAACGGCTGCTCACAGACACGTGTTTAAGCAATGCCGGCTAGAATGCTGTTCCGAATCCGGGGGAGAGCAGCTACTCGGAGTGCACGCTGCCTTTTATCGTGCGTTGATTTTTTTGCGCGCCGATTTTCCCCACGCGCTGCTTTCTTTTCACAACAGTGAAAACACCTTCTGTTAGCGAAAACGGGGTACTAATGTAGGTCTTTCGTAACAGTGAGGTTTCATAAAGCAAACATTCGAAAAGTGGGGGACACCTGTAGCTGCAATATTACCTCTCGGCTCTTAAACTCAATCCCACAATTGATGAAGGCCAATGCACCACAGAGCCTTAACCACAGAGTCAACCTGCGTAGCAGCTTTGAGTGTCCTATGGACTCAGACCCCAATATCTCTCTGATCCTCCACACTGCCAAGAGTCTTGCCATTAATGCTAAATTATATTTTATGTTGGCATTGACTTCCCTTATCAGTCACAGTTGCCTCATCCTCCCTTTAGAATATTTCTTCATCTTTGGGTACATCTATCCTGCACTTCTCAAATTGCCCCCAGAAGCTCCAGCCATTGTTCGTCTGATGTTATCGCTGATAATGTCCCATTCCAATCAACTCCTGCCAACTCCTTTCTCATGCCTCCATATTTGAATGCAGACAGTATTTGGAATAAGGTACAAGATCTTGTAGCGCAACTAGAGATTGGCAGGTATGATGTTGTAGGTATCACTGAATTGTGACTTAAGGAAGTTCATAGCTGTGAGCTTAACATCCAAAGATATACATTGTATTGAAAGGATAGGCAGGTAGATAGAGGGTTGCCGTGGATCTGTGGGTGAAAGATGAAATCAATGGTTGCTGCAGCTACTGTGCTATACAAAATGCACACCAGCCACAGCCCTGCAGACCTTCACACCATGCTGCCTTCATCTTATGAGAGATGACACACCACACGATCAAGTTTATCTATGCCTGCTCATGCTGTTTCTATGCCTGATGAGACAACCTACACACTGGATAGAAGCTTCCTTCACTGTGCTGTCAGAATTTGGAACAGCCTTCCAAATGCTGTGGTTGGAAACATCTGCGATGATGGGATCCAAGCCTTCAAGAGTAGAGTGCACAAACACCTATTATCTCTGGGAGGGAAGTCACATGCTTCTTCATAAGCTATCACAAAGGGGACCAGGATGGCAATGCTTGGTTGTTGGTAGGTAAGGTTAATACTGGACTTTCAAGAGCACTTCTGAGTTATGTTCCGGCTGGACTTAGTCCTTAAGCTGCTGGAGAACAGTGCAGAAAGAAGAGGTGCTGCTTTCTCCCAGCAGGGTTTAGTTCTTAGTTCCAAGTGCTCCTGCCACATTTTGTCACCCTACAACCTTATCCTTATCCTTCTCTTTGAATTATGGAGGACAGCATGTGTATAAACGTCTCTCTCCAGCAGACTTCATCATGATCATCATGACTCTAGTATTTCTACTATTTTTAATGTTTCTCAATTGTACATATGACTTTTTTGTGTTCTATCGCTGAGCAGCAGTGAACCATCTGATTGGCCTATCAGAGTTCTCTTTGGGAACTAGTTGACTTGATCAGCATTTCTGATCTGGCTATTGTTCACGATTGCATTTAATTTTTTAACAAAGTCCTTAGAAAGGGGTGACATAGGATCAGAAAAAATGTAGAATCCTTGTGTGTAGAGTTAAGAAACTGTAAGGGTAAAAAGACCCTGCTGGGAGTTATATACAGGCTTCTGAACATTAGCAATGGATATAGCAATTTGGAAGGCACAGGGTATACACATCCCAAGGAGAAAGAAGTATTCTAAAGGCAGAACAACAGAGCTGAGGCTGACTTGAGAACTCAAAGCCAACATAAAAGCCAAAGAGAGGACATAAAATAGAGCAAAAATCAGGGGGAAGTTAGAGGATTGGGAAGCTCTTAAAAACCAACAGAATGCAACTAAAAAAGTCATAAAGAAGGAAAAGATGGAACATAAGGGTAAGCTAGCCAATAATGTTAAAGACGATACAAAAAGTTTCTTCAGATACATAAAGTGTAAAAGAGAGGCGAGAGTAGATATCGTACCACAGGAAAATGCTGCTGAAGAGGTAGTAATGGGGGAGATAAGTATTTCGCATCAGTCTTCACTGTGGAAAATACTAGCTGTATGCTGGACGTTCGAGGGTTTCAGGGGACAAAAGTGACAAAAAGGAACAAAAAAGTTGCCATTTCTAGGGAGAAGAAGATTAGCAATAAGGATAAAGGGTTGAAATATTAAGTAAAATTAGTTGACAGGCAAAGTAACATTAAGACTTAACCCTTTCACAAAAGCAGAAGATCTTAAGGCCTGTTTCTATGTGAACTGTAATTATGGACCACAGGCCGTGAATTTTGTGTTAATAACATTAGAGAGTACATCACACCTTGCTTGTCATCACCAAGCATGGCTGGTGGTCTTGGTGGGAAATTCAGAGGACTTGCTCACAAACAGCTTGATCAGCATGAGCAACTACATTAATGCAACACAGTAAAGAATTACCAGTGTTTGATTTACTAACAACTGAATCACTGGTGTAGAATGAATCAGCAAAGAAAATACAAATATGGTTTGTATTTATGTTTCCTGGAGATGCAAATAATGAGATGTAACTAATATTCCCACCTCATGCTTTCCCATTACCAATGAGAGGCATCCATGGAATTCAATTAAGTGTGGCACTTGTGAAGGAGATCATGCAAGCATCTTCAAAGTTTTATTCAATTAAAGTTGCAGAGAATATTTGTGTGAATCTGAGATATTCTGGCAAAATTTTGAAGCAAATGGCCAGTCAATATACGACACCTAAAATTACATATTAACAAATATGTGGGCATTAGAAGGCTTGACAGTGTGAAAAAACAGTTGGTTTTAGGAAACAGGTGACCAGATTTTAACAGTCTCAAATTACTTCCAGTATTCAAAAAATCATATATCACTGAAGACCAAACCTGTCTATCATGCCTTTGAAAGAACAATCCAAATAGTCCATGACCCCCCCATTCTTTCTTGCAGCCCTGCAAAACCTACCCTTTCAAAATGGATTCTATTTCCTTTTGAAAATCACTACTAAGCTACTCCATAGCATTTACAGTTAGAGTGACTTTTAGAGCTGAAGATGTGAATCTCCATAATGATCACAAACTGGAATTCAGTGTTGCCCATAACCTTCCCATTAAAGGCCTACATTGCTAACAGATGGATGTCTTTCATGAAACATTTGGTACAACATTCACAGATCAATGTTAAGAGTGCACTTTCATTTAGTTTACAAACATTTCTGATTCAATACATTCCGTGTGCAGAATAATTTTTGACTTTGCCAGCACATCCAGAGAACTGACCAGCTGTTGATTATATAAGGTCACATAATCTTTATGTGCACTTACATAGTTGGAAATTTTTCAGGTTAACACTTTCACTAGCACTTCTAATAATATTTACTTGGTACCAAAACATCATTTTCATTTGTGTGCTGAAATCCTGAACTGGGATTTGAACCTCTCACTCTATCCAAAAATAATAATGTTATTTCTATGTTTTGGCTGACATTTGCAAGTTTTTGATTGTTATTGGTACCAGACTGGTAATTTTTAAGATAACAAATATAGGTAGTAAAAGTATTGTGTAAATGTGGTTGACACCCCATTAATTGGGTAAGGGGGATGATTATTAATTGTTTATGATAGCTTTACCTCAGCTATACACTAAATTAAAACTTGAAGAATTATATCTGTATTATGCTGAGGATGACTTATATATTTATTGGAATGACATACACTAGATGCAAGACTTAATTATACAGATAAAGGGAATGGAAGTCTAATATTCATGTGGTCCTGAGAAACGACTATAATATAAAATAAATTACAGTAATTAAGTTCAAAATTAGCTTTCAAAAACAGTGAACAAAATCTATTCAAAATATACTTGTAGATACTCAGCCAAGGTGTTCAGTTATTTATACTGAAAATTGCCTGCATGCCCAGGCTTTATTCAAATGTAAAACAAATATTTGCAAAATTATCCAGGAAGTAAGTAGTCTTCTCTAAATTTGAACAAAAACATCACATGTACTGTTTACTATGATTGTTATATCAAGGTTTTCTTGAAGACATGATGTTGACATCTAAAGGGAAGAATAAGGATAATACTGGAAAAGTGAGTGTGAATTGCATCCTGCTTAGATTCACAACTGATCTGCTGAAAATTATTCTGGAAATTTGTGATCTGATCTTACTGGTGTGCCCAAATGGAGGTAATGGTACTGCAGATGACCTTGGCGCTAATAAGAGCAACCAATTTTCAGAAGTTCCTAGTAATAAACGCAGCAGGTCTACAAGTCCTCAGGTTTATCATAATAACCACAGCATGATAATTATAGGGAAAATGCTGTGAACAAAGACAGCCCTTGTACTTGAATTTCATAGATCTCACTAAGGCATTCGATACAGTTGACTGCCAAGCTCTCTTGCTTATGCTATCAAGACATGGTTCCCTGACGAGTACTTACAAATACTGAGGCTGCTGCTTGATGGCATGTCAGCCACCATACTCTGCAATAGTGGTTCTGAATCAGAGCCCTTCACTGGCAATACAGGAGTCAAATAGAACTGTATCACTGCACTTAGCCTATCTGCTACCTTTATTGCTGATGTCCTTCACCTCCTTGGCCAAGACCTATCTCAGAGAATCTCAATCGTATATTGAATGGACAAGAGGTTTTTCAACCTCAACTTTTCAAGGCCAAGAAGTATCAGTATGCAAATGACAATGACATCGCAATGACATCTGAAGATGACCCCTGGGTCTTGTTTTGAATGTAAGAAAAGACAGGTCCTACATCAACCACTGCCCAACGAGCCTTTTACCGGCTGAGTAATGCTAATGGAGCCTATGTAAGATTAAGGAAAAGAGGCTTTGAAGATCATGACATACAGGTCCAAACAACACTTTTGGTCTAAAGAGCAGTTATCCTGCCTGCATTACTCAATGGATCTGAATCATCTGATACAGTAGGCACCTGAAAACCCTGAAATAACACTACCTAAGTGCATTATGAGAACTTTGAGAATCAGCTGAAAGGCAGATACACTTATACCAATGCACTGGAGGAGGCCAACTTGAACAGCATCTCCACCGTGATAAAGCAATACCAACTCTGATTTGATAGATCACGTCATTCAGATGCCTAACTCATGTCTCCCCAAACAGATCTGTTACTCCCAGTTGAAGGAAGGTCAGTGAGTCCCTGGTGGGCAAAGGAAAATCTTCAAAGATAGCAACAAAATCAGAATTATTATCTCCAGCATGTGTCGTGAAATTTGTTAACTTAGCCAGAGCAGTACAATGCAATACATGATAATATAGAAAGAAAAAAAGTAAGTAAATCAATTACAGTAAGTATATACATGTATATTCAATAGATTAACATTGTGCAAAAACAAAAGTAAAATATATTTTTAAAAAATGAAGTAGTGTTCATGGATTCAATGTCCATTTAGGAATTGAATGGCAGAGGGGAAGAAGCTGTTCCTAAATTGCTGAGTGTGTGCTTTCAGACTTCTGTACCTCCTTCCTGATGGTAACAATGAGAAAAGGGGGTGTCCTGGGTGATGGGGATCCTTAATGTAGGACTCCACCTTTCTGAGGCACCACTTCTTGAAGATGTCTTGGATCCTATGGAGGCTAGTACCAAAAATGGAGCTGACTAATTTTACAACATTATGTAGATTCTTTCAGTCCTGTGCAATAGCTCCCCCCCCCCCATACCACAGTGATGCAGCCTGCCAGAATGCTCTCCATGGTACATCTATGGAAGTTTGAATGTTTTACGGTGACAAACCAAATCTCCTCAAACTCCTAATGAAAGATGGTCACCATCTTGTCTTCTTTATAGCTGCATCAATATGTTGGGACCAGGTTAGATCCTCAAAGATCTTGACACCCAGGAACTTGAAATTACTCATTCTCTCCACTTCTGATCCTTCTAGAGGATTGGCTTGTGTTCCCTTGTCTTACCCTTCCTGAAGTCCACAATCAGCTCTTTCATCTTACTGACAGTGAGTGCAAGGTTGTTGCTGCAGCACCACTTAACTAGCTGATAGATCTAGCTCTTGTACACCCTCTCATCGCCATCTGAGATTCTAACAAGAATGGATGCGTCATCAGAAAATTTATAAATAGCATTTGAGCTATACCTAGCCACCCAGTCATGGGTATAGAGGGAGTAGAGTAGTGAGCTAAGCACATACCCAAGGTGCACCAATGTTGATTGTCAACGAGGAGGATATATTATCATCAATCCACACAGATTTGGTCATTTGGTTAGGAATTTGAGGATCCAATTGCAGAAGGATGTACACAAGCCCAGATTCTGTAGGTTATCAATCAGGACTGCTGGAATGATGGTGTTAAATGCTGAGCTATAGTCAACAAACAGCATCCTGACATAGTGTTTGTATTGTCCAGGTGATCTAGGGCCATATGAAGAGCCATTGAGATTGCGTCTGCCGTAGACCTATTTTGGTGATAGGCAAATTGCAGTGGGTCTGGGTCCTTGTAGGACCAACCTCATCACTATAAATCTGACTGCTACTGGGCGATAGTCATTAAAGGACCTCACTCTACTCTTCTTAACCACTGGTATATTTGTTGCCTTTTTGGAGCAGGTGGTAACTTCCAACCACAGAAGTGAGAGGTTGAAAATGTCCTTGAATACTCCTGCCATTTGGTTGCCACAAGTTTTCAGAGCCTTACCAGGTACTCCATTGGGGTCTGCCACCTTGCAAGGGTTCACCCTCCTGAAAGACAGCCTAACATTGGCCTCCAAGACAAAGATCACAGGGTCAACTGGTGTAGTAGGGATCTTCACAGCTGTAGTTTTGTTCTCCCTTTCACAGCAGGCATAGAAGGCGTCGAGCTCATCTGGTGGTGAAGCATTGCTGCCATTCATGCTATTGGGTTTCGCTTTCTAGGAAGTAATGTTCTGCAAACCCTTTCAGAATTGGCATGCATCCAATGTCCCCTCCAACCTCACAGAGAATTGTTTCTTCGCTCTCGAAATAGCCATCCTCAAATAATTCCTGGTTTTCTTGTGGGTCACCAGACTTAAACGCCTCAGATCTGGCCCTCAACAAATGATGAACCTCCTGGTTCATCATGGCTTTTGGTTTGGGAATGTACTGCAAGTTTTCCTAGGCACACACTCATCCAAACAGGTTTTAATAAAGTCAGTAACAACTGCAGCATACTCATCCAGATTCAAAGATGATTCCCTGGAAACAATCCAAACCACTGATTCAAAGCAGTCCTGTATGCGCTCCTGTGATTCCCTTGTCCATACCTTCTTGTCCTCACTACTGGTGCTGCAGTCTTCAGTTTTTGCCTATACTCAGGGAGTAGAAGTACAGCTAGCTATCAGACTTTCCAAAGTGTAGGTGTGGATTAGCACGGTAGGCATTCTTGATGGTGGTGTAACAATGGTCCAGTGTGTTGTTTCCTCTGGAAGTACAAGTGATTTGTTGATGGTAATTATTTTGTGACTTTTTCAAGCTAGCCTGGTTAAAATCACCCAAAATGATGGGGAAGGCATCAGGGTGTGCTGTTCCGTGCATGTTAATCCCATTGTTTAGATCATCCAGAGCCTGTCTGCCATTGGCCTGAGGTGGAATGTATAACACTACCAAACTGATCACAACAACCTCCCATCGTAGGTAAAATGGCCAACACTTAATTGTGAGATACTCCAGGTCTGGTGAGTAGAACTGGGACATCACTGATATATTTGTGCACCAGGAGGAGTTGATCATGAGGTGTACACCTCCACCTCTGCTTTTGAGAGACCTGATGGTCTTGTCCAGATGGTGTATAGTGGAACCTGTCAATCTGAATTGCTGCATCTGGTATGGAAGGGGTTAACCAGGATTCTGTGAAACAAGTGATCATAATGTCCCTCTGATACAGCATTCTAGTTCTGAGATATTCGATTTTGTTTACTGGAGACTATGTTTGCCAGCAGAATAGTCGGTATTGGGAGTTGAAAACCCTGTTCTCTTAAATGCACTTCTATCCCTGAGCAGCAGCCACATTTCTGACAAGGAGTCTGGCCATAATCGACATTGCTTCCATCAGTTTTAAGCAGCGATAAATTATTTAAGACATCTTTATTAACTGTACAGAACTTGAAAGCAGTTGTGATTTTCAGCTGTATCAAGCTGAAACGGGAATATTTAATCATATTCATCGAGCTGTACTGCACAAGATTGCAGTCTTCAAGGCACCCCTTCAGCCTGAAGAAATGCAACATTACATCTAAAAACTGGGAAGACTAACTACTTTACCTGCTGCATAGTTCCAAGTTGTTAAGTAAGGCAAGGTTTCCATAATTGTGCGATTGTGGATTATAATTAAAATTAAGTGTATATTAGAATCCATCTCCAGCCATCAGATCAGAGTCTAGAATGAAACATTAAATGGTCTAGAACTGAATGACCATGTACCTTCTTTTCTTATCTTTGGCAAAACAGGGTCAGACAGTAGTCATAGCTCACCTTGTGACAAGTTTTAAATTACTCCACGTACTTGCCTATCCTATCTCCTATTAGCTGAATATAGTTGCCTTCAAACTTGTATCTCAATCATGATTTCAAATTAATTTTAGAATACTGTTGGCTTTTGCTGAACATTGAGCAGTATTTCACAACCATAAAATTTTTTAAAAATTGAATGCTAGGAGATTACATTTTTCATGCCTGCTAATGAAAGGAAATTCTTTTATCACAAGGAAAAATAATATTTCAAATGTGATTACAAAATCAGTCTGCAGCATAGCAGGATAAGGTACTAAGCATACCACCCCAAGTCAGATTTGTATTTCAGGACAGCTTAATCATTGATCATACAGCTCCAACTCCATGTTTTTACTTAGCCGTTGAATTTGAGCATTTATAATTATGTATTTATTAAGGGATTTTCCCCCTCTATTCAACAACATTTAGTTGTTACTACAATTATTCTGACAGGTTATGAAAGTAATTGAATCATAATATTTTGAGGTAGACACTGAACTAAATGGTTTCAATCATTACTGAACTTTATTTTATATTTGTCTGTTATATTTGACAACATATTTGTCTGGATGCATCTTACTAATATTCTATATGTACCTTTATACGTGAGGGCAGGGCCTCTAAGTGGCGATATCACAGGTCTGGTGTTGAGAACTGTCGAGAGATGATCTCAGTGGGCTAGGAGGTCTGGATTACATACATGCATATTCCGTTACTTTTACTAATATTCTATGCATGCTTGTACAGGTCAGGACTGGGCCTCTTTCTTTATTAATCTTTTTATTGATTTAAAAGGAGTATAAATACAAGCAAGAGGAGATTTATCCCAAATATATATATCAATAACAATACAAAGAGTGAAATAGACATTCTCAAAATTATACATAGTGTTAAGCTAGTATATAACAAAAAAGAAGGTAGCTAATTCTCCTCATCGATTCATGGAGAGGAAAAAAAAAACTTTAAATTTTAAACGAAGAAACAGCCCCCCCCCCCCACTACACTATACACAAAAAAAGGAAGGAAAAAGAAAGAAAGGGACTGGGCAGTCCATTCTGAGGATACGACCAAAAAAAAAGAAAGACTTTCTGATCAAATCTAAAACTTCGAAAAGAAAATTGGAAGGGTAATAAATCAAATCAAATGAAAATATTGAATAAAAGGCGCCAGATTTGCTCAAATTTAAAGAATGTCTCAAATGTCTAACTTCTTATTTTCTCTAAATTTAAACAAGACATAATGGAGGAAAGCCAATAAAAGACAGTAGGTGGATTAGAATCCTTCCACTTCAGTAAAATGGCTCTCCTAGCCAATAAAGTTGAAAAGGCCATCATACGTTGAGGAGAAACAGGAATATTTCCTGGTTTCGATGGTATAATCCCAAATATTGCTGTAAGTAAATTAGGTTGTAGGTCCAGATCCAAGACTTCTGATAACTTGTTAAAAACATCTCTCCAAAAATTGTCCAGCTTTATACAAGACCAAAACATATGAGTTAAAGTAGCCACCTCAATATTACATCTGTCACAAATAGGATTGATGTTTGAAAAAATACGTGCTAGTTTATCCTTTGACATATGGGTCCGATGCACTACCTTGAACTGTATCAAGGAATGGCGGGCACAAATAGATCAGTTATTAACCAAATGAAGGATTTTACTCCATTGATTGTCTGAGAATGACTCTTGAACGTCTAACTCCCAAGTACGTTTAATTTTATCGTTAGATATCACCTAAGTTACAGAGAAAGGTTGAACAAGTTAGGTCTTTATTCTTTGGAGCATAGAAGGTTGAGGGGGGACTTGACAGAGGTATTTAAAATTATGAGGGAGATAGATAGAGTTGACATGGATAGGCTTTTTCCATTGAGAGTGGGGAAGATTCAAACAAGAGGACATGAGTTGAGAGTTAAAGGGCAAAAGTTTAGAGGGAACTTCTTTACTCAGAGAGTGGTAGCTGTGTGGAACGAGCTTCCAGTAGAAGTGGTTGAGGCAGGTTCGATGTTATCGTCTTGAAGTTAAATTGGATAGATATATGGACAGGAAAGGAATGGAGGGTTATGGGCTGAGTGCAGGTTGGTGGGACTAGGTGAGAGTAAGAGTTCAGTACGGACTAGAAGGGCCGAGATGGCCTGTTTCCATGCTGTAATTGTTATATGGTTATATATCATCCGTAAATTCAATGTCCGTTTATAAATTATAGCTATCAACCCTTTTTGAAGTGGTTTAAGCTGAAAGAGAGCATTTGTCATATTAGGTGGTTAAGCAGAAGGGTAAATTGGCAGCAAGGACTGGGCGTCAAAACCACATTGTCGCCTAGTGGGCGTTGGGGTGGGTTGTCAGATGATATCAGTGGACCGGGGGATCTGAACTGTATATGTCTTTGTATTATACTGATAGTCCATACGGGTTTGTTGACTTGTACATGCAAGGACTGGGCTTCCACAGTGTCACGGAGTGGGGGAGTGGTCTTCAAGATTCTTTTGTGTTCTTGAATGTGTTCTTGTGTGTGACTGTTGGTAATGTGTTTTGCCACCTTGACACCGTAGTAATGCTGTCTTATTTGGCTGTATTCATGTATGGTTGAACCACAATTAAGCTTGAATTGAGTTTACTTGGAAACTGAGGTAAAAGGTGAGTAAGTTAAATGGTGAGAAGACTATGATAAGGGACAGCAATGTAAAGGATGAGAAAATGAGGAAGGGAAAAAAGTGAAACACGAGAGGAAAAGGCTAAGTGAAAGGTAAAACGGGAATGCAAAGTCAGGTTGTCTCTAAATTCTTCAAAGGGCAATTGTTTATAAGAGTGGTACAGATAGAAAACTTGGTTTGAGGCTGTGTGAGAGGTCCCGATTATATCCCCAACTATCATTGCTCAAACAGTTAATGATGATGAGATTTCTCACTGTGGCCCCCTGTCAAGGCTTTGCACCACTAACACAATACAGGCATATTATCTCCCCTAGCCTGCAAAACTGTGGCTGAATTTTCTAGATTGTCCTTCAGCACCTTGAACTGTGCTTCCATGTTCCAAATCGGGCACACTTCTCCACACATTCTCATGTCTTTGAAAGTGTTACAAAGCCATCAGGGTACTTTCCCATGCCACAGACTGTGCTTAGAGCCTCAGATGCCCTTCTGCACACCAGGCTACGCTTTTGTACAACAGACTTTGCTTTCATATCTCCGGTTAACTTTGTGCACGCAGTGCTGTGCTCCTGAACCTAAGTGTTCCCATGCCCCAGATTGCCCTCTTGTGCTCCCTTTTCCCCTATGTTTCTCCTGCACCCTTGGTATGCTTCTGGACCCCATGCTACAGATTCTTCCCTAAACCTCAGCCTGTGCTCCTGTATCCCAGTAAGCATTTCTAGCCTCAAACCATGGCCCAGTAGCACAAACTGCTCTCTTGCCCTAGCTTGTGATCTGTGCTACAGAATGTGCTTCCATACCCAAGACTCCTTCACTTCAGACTGTCTTCCTAAATCTAGGAGTGTGCTCCAAAATTCCAGGTACAATGCATCATACTGTCCTCTGACTACCAGGAAGTTTAACCCGAAAGTACTACAAAACAACATGCAGTCTGTATCCCATTCTGGCAGTTTTCTGCTACTGCAAGGAGTACTGCTTCCATGAAGCATTCAACGCAGGATTTTGATGAGTTGGGATATTTAGTAAGTGTGTGGAAAGAAGTGCTGTGTTGGTATTTTGAAGAAATGCTAAAGATTAATTAATATAAACTGAGTGACCACTTTATTAGGTAGACTTGTACACCTGCTCATTAATGCAAATATCTAATTAGCCAACCACATGGGAGCAAATCAATGCATAAAAGCACGCAGACATGGTGAAGGCGTTCAGCTGTTGTTCAGACCAAACATCAGAACAAGGAAGAAATGTGATCTAAGTGATTATGATCGTGGAAAGATTGTTGGTGCCAGACAGGATGGTTTGCATATCTTAGAAACTGCTGATCTGGGATTTTCACGCAGCCTCTAGAGTTTACAGAGAACAGTGCAATAAACAAACATCCAGTGAGCTGCAGTTCCGAGGGCGAAAACGTCTTGTTAATGAGAGACTGAGGTCAGACGTTGGCCAGACTGGTTCAAACTGACAGGAAGGTGACAGTAACTCAGATTATTTTGTGCTACAACAGTGGTGTGCAGAACAGCATCTCTGAATGCACAGCACATTCAACCTTAAACTGGATGGGCTACAGCAGCAGAAAACCACTAACATACACTCAGTATTATTAAAACTGGATTTCTAATTTATATTCTAATGTACCTGTATGTTCATGAATTTTAGAATATTACCTACATATATCACTAAAAACAAATGAATCTACTTCATCTACTTCATTTACTTCATTAGCTGTAAATTTCTCCTCCTTGGTAGGGAGGGGAGACCCACCGCTCAAATAGTGGGTGTTTGCAGCTGGACTTGCCATGGAGGACAAACAGGGATGTGATCTAGCCTTTGAAGAGTAGGTGGCTACAGTTAACCTCCCTTTAGTGAGGGTGCCCACAGCTCTCTATATCAGATAGGGTTTAAGTTCTGAACTTTATGGACAGCAAACCCAAAACCATCACAGAAAATTAATTGCTATTGAAATTATGACAGACATATGGTCTCCATTAATGCTCATATGTACTGTCCATTGTGCCTTGAGGATGTGGGTGCAGACGGAGACCACTATAACCAACAGCATTTTGCATGAGCAACTAAAGGAACTCCAGCTGAAGTGGATTTTGAACTTTGGGATGGAGAATATTAGCTGTATACTTTGTCCCTCAAGGCCATTTACTGTTATAGATTCAGTTAATGGAAAGGTACAGCAGACTGAAGCAGTATTGAGGATCTAGAATGGGGGTTCTCAACTTGGAGTACACAGATCCATTGCTTAATAATATTGGTCCATAGTTGGAAACCCCTGATCTAGAAGACTGCATTGGAAATGCTTCAGGCCTTAGGTACAACATCCTAGGAGCTCATGTAGTCAAGAACAGGATAAAGTTGAGCAAACTGATAGAACACTTATATCTTTACATCGATTTCATGTTACACTTAAACAGGAGTTTGAAATTGCAAGCAGTGTCAAACTCCTGGGAGTACACATCACACACAACCACTCATGGTCCCAGAACACATCCTCCACAGTCAAGAGACCTCACCAATGCCTCTACTTTCCGAGAAGGCTGAAGAGAGCTGGACTGCACACATCTATACTCATGTCATGGAGAGGTTTTTGCAGGGTGGTGGGAAGCAGAGTGTAGGGACCCAGGATAGGATGGATAGTTTTAAAAAAAAGTGAAGATAGCAAGCAGTCAGCCTATCAGGAAGGGTAAGCAGATGATAGGACAAAATTACAGCCAGCAGGATGAGTACCAGTGCATTGGGGATGCAGAATCAAAAAGGGTAGCAAATACAGTGCTCAAAGTGTTATATCTCAGTGCATGGAGTATAAGAAATAAGGTGGATGATGTTGTTGCACTATTACAGATGGTCATTACAGATAGTCATAGTCATACTTTATTGATCCCGAGGGAAATTGGGTTTCATTACAGTTGCAGCAACCAAGAATAGAGTATAGATAGAGCAATATAAAACCATAAATAATTAAATAATAGTATGTAAATTATGCCAGGAAATAAGTCCAGGACCAGCCTATTGGCTCAGGGTGTCTGACCCTCCAAGGGAGGAGTTGTAAAGTTTGATGGCCACAGGCAGGAATGACTTCCTATGACGCTCAGTGTTGCATCTCGGTGGAATGAGTCTCTAGCTGAATGTACTCCTGTGCCCAACCAGTACATTATGTAGTGGATGGGAGACATTGTCCAAGATGGCATGCAACTTGGACAGCATCCTCTTTTCAGACACCACCGTCAAGAGTCCAGTTCCATCCCCACAACATCATTGGCCTGACGAATGAGTTTGTTGATTCTGTTGGTGTCTACTACCCTTAGCCTGCTGCCCCAGCACACAACAGCAAACACGATAGCACTGGCCACCACAGACTCGTAGAATATCCTCAGCATCGTTCGGCAGATGTTAAAGGACCTCAGTCTCCTCAGGAAATAGAGACGGCTCTGACCCTTCTTGTAGACAGCCTCAGTGTTCTTTGACCAGTCCAGTTTATTGTCAATTCGTATCCGCAGGTCTTTGTAATCCTCCACCATAGTCCACACTGACCCCCTGGATGTTGTTGTGGCCATCACTGATTTGTGGCTGAAGGATGGTTGCAGTTGGGAGCCAAATATCCAAGGTTACACATTGTATTGGAAGGATAGAAAGGTGGGCAGAGGGGCTGGTGTGGCTCTACTGGTAAAGAATGGCATCAAATCAGTAGGAGGATGCGGCATAGAATTGGAAGATGTTGAATCCTTGTGGGTTGAGTTAAGAAACGGCAAGGATAAAAGGACCCTGATGGCAGTTATACACAGGCCTCCTAACAGTAGCTGTGATGCAGACCACAGATCACAACAGGAAATAGAAAAGGCATGTCAAACGGGCAATGTTATGATAGCCATGGGAGATTTCAACATGCAGGTCAACTGGGAAAATCAGGTTGGTAACAGATCTCAAGAGAGTGAGTTTGTTGAATGTCTATGAGATGTCTTTTTTAAAGCATTTGTTGCTGAGCCTACTAGAGAATCAGCTGTACTGGACTGGGTGTTATGTAATGAACTAGAGGTGATTAGGGAGCTTAAGGTAAAAGAACCCTTAGGAGGCAGTAATCACATGATTCAGTTCAATTTGAAATTTGATAGGGAGAAAGTAAAGCCTGACATAGCAGTATTTCAGTGGAGTAAAGAAAATTACAGTGGTATGAGAGAGGAGTTGGCCAAAGTACATTGGAAGGAGATGCTGACAGGGATAAGAACAGAGCAGCAATGGTGTGAGTTTCTGAGGAAAATGAGGAGAATGCAGGACAGATGTATTCCAAAAATGAAAAAATACTCAAATAGCAAAATAGTACAACTATGGCTGACAAGGGAAGTCAAAGCTAATGTAAAAGCACATGAGAGGGCATACATCAAAGCAAAAATTAGTGGGAAGAAAGAGGATTGGGAAGCTTTTACAAACCAACAGAGAGCAACTAAAAGAATCATTAGATTTTGAAGACACATAGTTCCCTTTTATTGTCATTTAGTAATGCATGCATTAAGAAATGATACATTATTTCCTCCAGTGTGACATCAAAAAACGCAGGACAAACCAAGACTGAAAAAACTGACAAAACCACATAATTATACATATAGTTACAACAGTGCACAATACCATAACTTGATGAAGAAAGTCCGTGAGCACAGTAAAGTTCAAAGTTTCTCAAATGTCCCACATCTCATGCAGACGGGAGAGGGAAGAAAAACTCTCCCTGCCATGCTGACCACAATCCAACTCTGAGTCATCCGAAAACTTCGAGCTCTGATCAGCTCTCCGACACCGAGTACTGAGTGCCATCTCTGTCCAAGCGATTCGACCTCTCTCTCGGTCGCCAAAAGCAGGCAAGCCCGGGGATTTTGAGGCCTACCCTCCAAAAGATTCCCGCCCACACAGTAACGACAGCAGCGGACGGGCGTTTCAGAAATTTCTCCAGATGTTCCTCTGTGATTTCACGTCCATTTTCCATCAAATCAGAATTGTGCATGGCCCCTATTTAACAGATACGACATCATTTTTCACTGGAGAGTTGCGCATGCGTGGCGCACTGCCATCTTCTCCTCCGGCCTTTTAAGAGGGCAAAGATGAACTAGGAAAGCAAGCTCGCAAACAACATAAAAATGGATAGTAAAAACTTTTACAAGTACAATGTATGTTAAAAAAAAAAGAGATGAGAGTGGATATAGGGCTGCTAGAAAATGAGGCCAGGGAAATAATAATGGGGGCAAGGAGATGGCAGGTGAACTAAGTGAGTATTTTGCATCAATCTTTCACTGTGGAAGACACGAGCAATGTGCCAGATGTTGAAGGGTGTGAGGGAAGAGAAGTGAGTGCAGTTACTATTATAAGGGAGAAGATGCTCAAAAAGCTGAAAAGCCGAAGGGTACACATCACCCAGACCAGATAAACTGCACCCGAGGGTTCTGAAAAAGTTAGCGGTTATGGAGGCATTAGTAATGATCTTTCAAAAATCATTGGATTCTGGCTTGGTGCTAGAGGACTGGAAAATTGCAAATGTCACTCCACTCTTTAAGAAAAGAGGGAGGCAGCAGAAAGGAAATTCACCTGAGCTCAGTAGTTGGGAAGATGTTGGAATCAATTGTTAAGGATGAGGTTATGGAGTAGTTGGTGACATATTTGGTCTACTTCTCTTCACCTATTGTCTATTGTCTAAGATAGGACAAAGTCAGCATGGTTTCCTTAAGGGAAAATCTTGTCTGACGACTCTGTTGGAATTCTTTGAGGAGATTACAAGTAGGATAGGTAAAGGGGACGCAGTGGATGTTGTATTTTTGGACTTTGACAAGGTACCATACAAGAGGCTGCTTTCCAAGTTAAGAGCCCATGGTACCGCAGGAAAGTTACTGGCATCGTTACAGCATCAGCTGATTGGTAGGAGGCAGCAATTAGGAATAAAAAGATCCTTGTCTGGTTGGCTGACACTGACTAGTGGTGTTCTGCAAGGTCCAGTGTTGGGACCAGTTCTTTTTGTGCTGTATATCGATAATTTAGATGATAGAACAGATTTTTTTGTTGCCAAGTTTGCAGCGATAAGAAGAATGGTGGAGGGGCAGGTAGTGTTGAAGAAACAGGTGGCTGCAGAAGGACAGACAGATTAGGAGAATGGGCAAGAAAGTGACAAATACATGGCCATGCACTTTGGTAGTTGATATAAATGTATATATTATTTTCTAAGCAGTGAGAAATCCAAAAATCTGAACTGCAAAGGGACCTGGGAATCATTGTGCAGAACACCCTAGAGATTAACTTACAGGTTGAGTCGGTGATGAGGAAGGCAAATGGCTGTGTTGCCCTTAAGGCATTTATTTGACTTTGTTGGGTCTACGCTTTAAATGATTTGTTTGGAACTATTTTCTAGTTAAAGTTAAAGGTTGATAATTAAGTATAACAAAGGTAAATTCATTGTCTATGGTATATCGCGGCATGTGATGACGTCACCTCCGGTTTCGCCGCGTCTTATGTGTAACCTCCGGTTCGGAGAAGGTGTAAAGGTGGGTGCCATGCGTGCAGCATGATCGTGAAAAGCTCCGTGTCTACCCACAAAGAAACATTATAGAAGCAATGCCGTAAGTTCATAAGGAAGTATTTGAAGTAAAAATATTAATGCAGTTTCTGTTAAGGAAGCGGCGGTTCGGGTGGCGCGCGTGTCGGCTTTTCAATTTCAAATGCAGGGTGGGCTCAGGCCCGGCAGTGGTTTGACACGACCCCCTTGTTCTCTACTCGGGGCGGCTGGAGACACTCGCTAAAAGAAGAGAGCGCGCATGGTCTCCAGAATGAAACAGACGCTGTACATGTTTGTATTTTTTTTATAAACAGTTTTCACCATACAATGTTAATGTGGAAGAGTGCACAGTAAATGGTTAACCTTACTACGACTCTGCCTTATTGGCTCCGGTTTAACTTGGTATTTAGTCAGAGTTTCAACACACTGCACGAGAACACTGCAATGGCATCAAAGGTTACGGGGAGAAGGCCGGGGAGTGGAGCTGAGGAGGTGAAAAAAGGATCAGCCATGATTGAATGATGGATCAGACTTGATGGGCCAAATGGCCTAATTCTGCTCCTACGTCTTATGGTCTTGTCTTTCTACAGATGAGCAGTAGAAAGCATCCTATCAAGCTACATCACTGCTTGGCACAGAAACTGCACTGCGGAAGACAGGTAGTTAAAACTGCCCAATGCATCACCGGCACCAGCCTATCCACCAACAAAGACATATCAAGTCAAGTCACTTTTTATTGTCATTTCGACCATAACTGCTGGTACAGTACACAGTGAAAACAAGACAACGTTTTTCAGGACCATGGTGCTACATGAAACAATACAAAAACTACATTGAACTACGTAAAACAACACAAAAACTACACTAAACTACAGACCTACCCAGGACTGCATAAAGTGCACAAAACAGTGTAGGCATTACAATAAATAATAAACAAGACAATAGGCACAGTAGAGGGCAGTAGGTTGGTGTCAGTCCTGGCTCTGAGTATTGAGGAGTCTGATGGCTTGGGGGAAGAAACTGTTACATAGTCTGGTCGTGACAGCCTGAATGCTTTGGTGCCTTTTGCCAGATGGCAGGAGGGAGAAGAGTTTGTATGAGGGGTGCGTGGGGTCCTTCATAATGCTGTTTGCTTTGTGGATGCAGCGTCTGATGTAAATGTCTGTAATAGCGGGAAGATCTTCCCCGATCTTCTCAGCTGACCTCACTATCCGCTGCAGGGTCTTGCGATCCGAGGTGGTGCAATTTCCGAACCAGGCAGTGATGCAGCTGCTCAGGATGCTCTCAATACAACCTCTGTAGAATGTGATGAGGATAGGCGGTGGGAGATGGACTTTCCTCAGCCTTCGCAGAAAGTAGAGATGCTGCTGGGCTTTCTTTGCTATGGAGCTGGTGTTGAGGGACCAGGTGGGTCTCGTCCCGAAACGTCGACTATGCTTCTTCCTATGGATGCTGTCTGGCCTGCATTTTGTGTGTGTTGCTTGAACTTCCAGCATCTGCAGATTTCCTCGTGTTTGAGACTCAAAAACAGTTACTTTCCTCAAGCAAAATGCTGATCAGCACCACCACCCACTAACTCCAACACTACTTTCTTATTTACCATCAGTTACCTTCTATACAGCTTTACATCACTTTATGGGCATACAAGAAATGTACATAAGCTATCTTATGTATCCATATTTATTGTGAGATTTTTAAATTATTATTGTGTTCTTTATCTGTAGCTTGGGAGATAGGTGTCATTTTCTAAAACTGAAAGCACAAAGTCAAGAGGGCTTCATTGCTTGCTTGATACCAGGGTTAAGGACATCTCGAGGACTGGAGAGAAACTTGGAACAGGAAGGTAAACATCTAATTGTCATTGTGCACTTAAATAACAATTTCACGGATACAACTGAAAAGCAAGTTCCGCAGAAGGACAATGATATCATTGCTCCAAATTAAAAAAGGGTAATAATCTCTGAATTCTTACCTGAATAAGACAAATTGGCATTAGGTCAAGATGATCTGTGGTCAACAACAAGTGGGTTTCAATTAACGGGCACTGGCACTGGGACTGAAGGAAGTATGAGCTGATCCATTGGGATGGGCTTCAGTTGAATAGGGCTGGGACAGGAGTCACAGTGAATTGTATAACTAGAGCTGCAGACACGACTTTAGATAAATAACAGGGGTGAAGGATTAAGGCAAGTTTATAAAGTTGAAGACAAAGAGCAGTGAACAACTAACAAAGGCTGATTAAAATTACAAAGAAGGAGACAATAAAATTATGACAGTGCAGTAGAAGTATGAGAAAACAGAAATAAATCTATATAAATTTTTATCTGTTTCTTTATTTAGAGATAGATGAGGAACAGGCCCTTCCAGCCCAAGTTACAATGACCGAACAACCTACTAACTGCTACATCTTTGGAATGTGGGAGGAAATCAGAGTACCCACAGAGCACTCATGGAGAGGATGTACTAACTCCTTACAGATGGCTAAATCCATTTATTAGTTCTTTAAGGTTGTCATAGCTGGGGGAGATAGTGGAAATAAGCTGTGACTACCTATCAAATGCTCCCAATGATGTGCATCCTAAATAGCCTCTGACAACTAAATCCAGCTCCTGGCCTTCACATGCGGCTTAGCTGCTAAACCTAGCAAGAACTATTTCTACTGATGGGGAGAAGGGGTAAAGGTGGGTTACTGGTGCCTTAAAACCAGTCACTTCGGACAGATGGAGCTTGTCAGCCATGGTTGGCAGATCATGGAGAAGGAAAATTCTGATCTCAAACCTCTGCTGCTTTGCAGTTATACCCATTCATCGGGAAAACCTCGGGTGTAATCCTTGCGGAAAAGTCCAGAGCTGAAGTCCCTAAGGCAGTCCAGAAGAGCTCAATGCCTTCTATGCTTGCTTTGATCATTAGAACAGGGAAGAATGATTGTCCACTCCCATGACTCCTAATGATCCTTTGGTCTCAGTGCCTGCACATGATGTGCAGGCTGCCTTCAAGAGGGTGAATCCAAGGAAAGCATCCAGTCCGGATGGAGTACCTGGCCGAGTACTGAAGACCAGTGCTGACCAAAACTGGCTGGTGTGTTCATAGATATCTTTAACCTCTCACTCCAGCAGTGTTTGGTACCCCACCTGCTTCAAGCAGGCACCAATCGTACCGGTGTCCAATAAGAGTGAGGTAACCTGTCTCGATGACTATCGCCCAGTGGCACTTACATCCACAGTGATGAAGTGTTTTAAGAGGCTGGTGTTGGAGCAGATCAGCTCCTGTACAACTCCCCTACCGAAGCAACAAGTCTAGGGCAGATGTTCTCTCGTTGGCTCTTCACACAGCTCTGGAATATCTGTACAGGAAAGATACATACATCAGAATGCTCTTTTATCGATTACAGCTCAGCATTCAACACCATCATCCCCTCAAAACTAATCAGTAAACTCCACTACCTGGGCTTCAATACCTCCTTGTGCAATTGGATCCTGGATTTCCTCACTTGAAGACCCCAGTCTGTTCGGATTGGCAACAAATCTCATCCATGATCTCAATCAGCGCAGGAGCACCACAGGGATGTGTACTTAGCCCCTGCTCTACTCGCTTTACACCTGTGACTGTGTGGCTGGTACTGCTCCAACACCATATACAAGTTTGCTGATGACACCACTGTTGTGGGCTGTATCAAAGGGGGTGATGAAACAGCATACAGGAGGGACATTGAAAATTTGGCTGAGTGGTGTAATAACAACAACCTCTCACCCAATGACAATAAGACCAAGGAACTGATTGTAGACTTCGGGACAGGAAAACCAGAGGTCCATGAGCCAGTAATCATCGGAGGATCAGAGTGGAGAGGGTCAGTATCTTTAAATTCCTGGGTGACACTATCTCAGAAGACCTGTTATATAAATATAATTGTGAAGAAAACATATCAGTGCCTTTACTTCCTCAGGAGTCTGTGGAGATTCAGCATGTCATCAAAACCTTGACAAACTTCTATAGATGTGTGGTGGAAACTGTGCTGACTGACTCCATTACAGCCTGGTATGGCAACACTAATGCCTTTGAGCAGAAAGTCCTACAAATGTAGTGGATTCGACCCAGTACATCACAGTTAAACCTTCCCAACCATTGAGCACACCCACATGAAACATTGCTGTAGGAAAGCAGCATCCATTATCAGAGATTCCACCTCCCCACCCAGGTCTTGCTCTTTTCCCTTTGCTGCCATCAGGTAGAAGGTACAAGTGCCTCAGGACTTGCATCACCGGGTTCAAGAACAGTTACTACTTCTCAACCTTCAGGCTCCTAAACAAAAGGGAATAATTACACTCATTTAAGCAAGCAAGTTTATTTCAAACCCAAGGTAATTTAAAGTGCTTTACACAGAACAAGATATAAAAATCAAACAGCAAATTTCAGACAATATACAAGAGAATAAAATCACACAAAATAGATACGATAGATAGAAGTTACAGTGCAGGAGATTCTAATTAAAAGCTACAGCGAAATGATAAGTTTTAAGCCTCAATTTAAAAAAGCTTCAAGTTGGGGCAGACTTCAGATTCTCTGGAAGGTTATTCCAGATATGTGGAGCATACTAACGAAAAGCTCCTTCACCATGTTTAGTTTTGACACTGGGGTCGGTAAGCAGACCCATGCAGACGACCTGAGAGCTCAGGAAGGTTCATAATGCAGCAAGAGATCAGGGATGTATTTTGGCCCTGGACCATTCAATGCTTTATAAACCAGTAGAAATATTTTAAAGTCAATCCTCTGATAGATGAAGCTATTGTAGTGATCTGAGAGCTGGAGTGATATGTTCAACTTTCTGCATCGTTAAGTATTAAGAGTTTATACTGTACACAGTTTTATAGTACTGTGGTACCATTGCTAGTGTTCTGACTTGTTCTGTATTTCACTTAAATACACAACTTGTTACTCAGTTGGATGGCAATTTGTCTTTCATACTTTTTTAAATATTTCCATGCAACTTTGGTTAATTGGGGCAGCCACTTAAATGGGCTATAATGTACAAGTCCCAATGTGTCCCAATTAAGCAAAATCCACTGTATTTTAAAAAAAAGATGAGGCAAACTTCAATCAGACTTAAGAAATAATAATGGAAAATAAGGAAACAGCAATCTTTGCAAAATTACCTTACCTGAATTTACAGTTAAAGACTCTGAAAGTACACCAATAGTACAAACTTCAGGGACAAAAAGAAAAGAATATGTTTTAAATTGTCACTACAACATAGGAAAATACACTTAAGAAATTAATGAGACTAAAGGCCAACTAGATCTCTGGACATGATGGTCTACGTTCAAGGGTGTCAAAAGTTGCAAATGCAGAAATAGTGGAAGAAATGAGGAAAAACAAAAGCAGGAAGCAATAAGAGGATTAGCCTGTTATCTGTTGTGAAAAATGCTAAAATCCAACATTAAGGAAACAGAAATGTGACACTTATAAAACAACAATACAATTAAACAGAATCAATATGGTTCTATGAAAGGAAAATGATATTTAGCAAATTTATAAAGGAGTTTATTGAGGATATAATCCACTGGGGAACCAGTAGATATAATGTATTTGGATTTCTAAATACCATTTGACAAGTAGCTAGACTATCTGACTTCCTTCTTCTGGCAACCAACACTGTTGTTAACAACCCCCTGTGTTCATGTTAGAAGGTGGCACAACCAACAGAATCAAACACTTCTCACCAATCCAGCCATCGCCTGAACATATGGCTCTCTGTCCCCCATCCAGTTGGGGGTTTTGTTTGAGCAAGGAATGTCAGGAGATCTCAAATGGAAATGATCCAGACTCCACCAAGATTTTCAGTTGGAGGCATTTGGGATGTAGAGTGAGTGAGTTTGAAGGAACGAAAATGCAGCTTTTTTATTATTTCCTGAATTCTTCTTAATATTAACATTTTCTTCAAAATATGACATTCACCCAGGGGTCTATGTGTAACAGGATTAAGCAAGGACAACAAAAATAAGCTCCCTTCCCCTCAATCAAGTATCCAACGGTCTGTTGCAAGATGGAGACTCTCTAAACCAGGAACCATATCTAGCAAGAAAAGGAGGCGGCATGTTAGCAATGATTGTGGATCCTTTTCCCTTCAGACCTCTTCTGACCTGCTGATGTTATTTTGCACCTAAGCACTATGACTAGTCATAATTCTTTCCTTTTTGTACTGATGACCTCCAGTCTACTCATATATGGCTGGTGGCGATGCGCTGAGAGTGGTCAACTATACTGCAAGCCTAACAATAAATGAAAATGAATAAATAGAATCAACAATAAATAGGAAATGTGATAATAAACATCAACTCCTTAAAAAAAGGAAAATGAACCCATTGTTTCCAGTGGAGTCACAAGATACAGCAGTTGCTGGAATCTGGAGCAAAAAAAAAACACTGCAGGATGAGCTAACTAGGTCAGGCAGCATCTGCACATTTAGGACAGTCAACATTTTTGGTTGAAACCTTTACAGGATGCAGAAATGTCAAATAACCTTTAGCCTCCACAGATGCTGCCTGATTTGCTGAGCTCCTCCAGCAGTTTATCTTTGGTTCCAGTTACATCATGTTGTATTCTTCAAATGTTCATAACACAAGACACTTCACAAGGCAGAGACAATAACTATCATGGCAGATGTAAATGAAGATCAAATTTCTTAAATAAAAGCATTTTGCTTCCAAAGAACTTCAAAGGAAGGAGATAGTGTTGCACAAAATGATTTCAGCTTTGTTATATTCAGTGGGCACTTCAAATACAGCTTTGGTTTGGTGATGGGCTGCTTTGTTGCCAGAAAATGGAGAAAAGTCAGAATAGGAAAGCCAGTGCTTTTGTTTATCCAATCTTCTGTCAGTTAAATAGAGATAAAATTGGATGGGGTGACTAGATGAGTAGAACAAGAGTTCCCAACCTTTTTGGTGCTATGGACCAATACTATTAAGCAAGGGATCTGTGGACCCCAGGTTAAAAACCTGACTTACAGGATCTAAAATTGACAAAATGTATTCGATAGTCTCCATACAATGTGAGCCCATTTCACTTTGGATGCATACCTTCAAAGCCAAGTGTGGGCAGGGGATCATACAAGGTAATGCAGAGGGCTGTACTGTTCCGGACAGATGATCAGCGGAGTTAGTAAGACAGACGGCAGGTTGAGTCAGTGAGATGGAAGGTAAATGCACTGTTAGCATTCATTTCGAGAGGGCTAGAATGCAGGAGCAAGGATGTAATGCTTAGGCTTTATAAGGCATTAGTCAGACCACATTTGGAATATAATGAGCAGCTTTGGGCTCCTTATCAAAGAAAAGATGCGCTGGTATTGGAAATGGTCCAGAGGACATTCATGAGAATGATTCCAAAAATGAAAGTGTTAATATATCAGGAACATTTGATGGCTCTGGGCCTGTACTCACTGGAGTTTTGAAGAATGAAGGGGATCTCACTGAAACCTCTCGAATATTGTAAGGTCTACTTAGAGTGGATGTGGAGAGGATGTTTCCCATAGTGGAGGAGTCTGGAACCAGAGGGCACAGCCTCATAATTGAGAGCCATCCATTTAGAAAAACGATGAGGAAAAATTTCTTTAGACAGATGGTGTTGAATCTGGGGAAAACAGAAATAAATCTAAGATAGTGAGCAGTAAAGACGTCAGGAAAGACAGGCAGGTGATAACGCAAATTTCTAGCCATTGGGATGAGTTGCAGAGCAATAAAGTTGCAGTGCAATCAAAGCGAAAAGTACCAAACACTGGCCTTAAGCTGTTATACTTAAATGCACGAGCATAAGGAATAAGGTGGATGATCTTGTCGTACAACTACAGATTGGCAGGTATGATATTGTGGCCATCACTGAGATGTGGTTAAAGGATGCATGTCTCAGGGAGCTGAACGTCCAAGGATACACGATGTATTGGAAGGATAGGAAGGTAGGCAGAGGGGGTGGCATAGCTTTATTGGTAAGAAATGATATCAAATCATTAGAAAGAGGTGACATAGGATCGGAAGGTGCAGAATCTTTATGGGTTGAGCTAAGAAATTGCAGGGGTAAAAGAACCCTGATGGCAGTTATATACAGGCCTCCAAACAGCTGCAGTGATGTGGACTACAAATTACAACAGGAAATACAAAAGGCTTGTCAGGGCAGTGTTATGATAATTGTGGGGGATTTTAACATGTGAGTGGATTGGGAAAATCAGGTCAGCACTGGACCTCAAGAGAGAGAATTTGTAGAATGTCTGCGAGATGGCTTTTTAGAACAGCTTGTTGTTGAGCCCACTAGGGGACCGGCTGTACTGGATTGGGTATTGTGTAATGAACCGGAGGTGATTAGAGAGATTGAGGTGAAGGAACCCCTAGGAGACAGTGATCATACATGATTGAGTTCACTGTGAAATTTGAAAAAGAGAAGCTGAAATCCGATGTGTCGGTATTTCAGTGGAGTAAAGGAAATTATAGTCGCATGAGAGAGGAACTGGCCAACGTTGACTGGAAAGGGACACTGGCGGGAAGGACGACAGAGCAGCAGTGGATGGGGATTATGCGAGAAGTGAGGAAGGTGCAAGACGGGTATATTCCAAAAAAGAAGAAATTTTCAAATGGAAAAAGGATGCAACTGTGGCTGACAAGAGAAGTCAAGGCCAAACTTAAAGCAAAGGAGAGGGCATACAAGGAAGCAAAAATTAGTGGGAAGACAGAGGATTGGGAAGTTTTTAAAAGCTTACAAAAGGAAACTAAGAAGGTTATTAAGAGGGAAAAGATGAACTATGAAGGGAGGTTAGCAAATAATATCAAAGAGGATACTAAAAGCTTTTTCAAGTATATAAAGAGTAAAAGACAGGTGAGAGTAAATATAGGACTGATAGAAAATGATGCTGGAGAAATTGTAATGGGAGATAAGGAGATGGCAGAGGAACTGAACGAGTATTTTGCATCAGTCTTCACTGAGGAAGACATCAGCGGTATACCAGACACTCAAGGGTGGCAGGGAAGAGAAGTGTGCGCAGTCACAATTACGACAGAGAAAGTACTCAGGAAGCTGAACGGTCTAAAGGTAGATAAATCTCCCGGACCAGATGGAATGCACCCTCGTGTTCTGAAGGAAGTAGCTGTGGAGATTACGGAGGCATTAGCCATGATCTTTCAGAAGTCGATATATTCTGGCATGGTTCCAGAGGACTGGAAGATTGAAAATGTCACTCCGCTATTTAAGAAGGGGGCAAGGAAGCAAAAAGGAAATTATAGACCTGTTAGCTTGACATCGGTGGTTGGGAAGTTGTTGGAGTCGATTGTCAAGGATGAGGTTATGGAGTACCTGGAGGCATATAACAAGACAGGCAGAACTCAGCATGGTTTCCTTAAAGGAAAATCCTGCCTGACAAACCTATTACAATTTTTTGAGGAAATTACAAGTAGGTTAGACAAGGGTGATGCAGTGGATGTTGTATATTTGGATTTTCAGAAGGCCTTTGACAAGGTGCCACACATGATGCTACTTAACAAGATAAGAGCCCATGGAATTACGGGAAAGCTATATACGTGGATAGGGCGTTGGCTGATTGGCAGGAAACAGAGAGTGGGAATAAAGGGATCCTATTCTGGTTGGCTGCCGGTTACCAGTGGTGTTCCACAGGGGTCCATGTTGGGGACGCTTCTTTTTACATTGCACATCAGCGATTTGGATTATGGAATAGATGGCTTTGTGGCTGAGTTTGCTGATGATACAAAGATAGGTGGAGGGGCCGGTAGTGCTGAGGAAACAGAGAGTCTGCAGAGAGACTTGGATAGATTGGAAGAATGGGTAAAGAAGTGGCAAATGAAATACAACACACATCAAAGTTGCTGGTGAACGCAGCAGGCCAGGCATCATCTCTAGGAAGAGGTACAGTTGACGTTTCGGGCCGAGACCCTTCGTCAGGACTAAATGAAAGAAGAGCTAGTAAGAGATTTGAAAGTGGGAGGGGGAGGGGGAGATCCAAAATGATAGGAGAAGACAGGAGGGGGAGGGATGGAGCCAAGAGCTGGACAGTTGATTGGCAAAAGGGATAGGAGGGGATCATGGGACAGGAGGCTCAGGGAGAAAGAAAAGGGAGGGGGGGAGAAACCCAGAGGATGGTCAAGGGGTATAGTGAGAGGGACAGAGGGAGAGCAAGGAGAGAGAGAGAAAGAATGTGAGTATATAAATAAATAATGGATGGGGTGCGAGGGGGAGGTGGAGTATTAGCGGAAGTTTGAGAAGTCAATGTTCATGCCATCAGGTTGGAGGCTACCCAGACACAATATAAGGTGTTGTTCCTCCAACCTGAGTGTGGCTTCATCTTTACAGTAGAGGAGGCCGTGGATAGACATATCAGAATGGGAATGGGACATGGAATTAAAATGTGTGGTCACTGCGAGATCCTACGTTCTCTGGCGGACAGAGCATAGGGGTTCAGCGAAACGATCTCCCAGTCTGCATCGGGTCTTGTCAATATATAAAAGGCCACATCGGGAGCACCGGATGCAGTATATCACCCCAGCCGACTCACAGGTGAAATGTCGCCTCACTTGGAAGGACTGTCTGGGGCCCTGAATGGTGGTAAGGGAGGAAGTATAGCGGGAGGATGGAGTGAGAGCAAACTTGCGTGAAATGAGGGAGATGTGTTTGAGAGCAGAGTTGATGGTGGAGGAAGGGAAGCCCCTTTCTTTAAAAAAGGACATCTCCCTCATCCTGGAATGAAAAGCCTCATCGTGAGAGCAGATGCGGCGGAGACGGAGGAATTGCGAGAAGGGGATGGCATTTTTGCAGGAGACAGGGTGAGAAGAGGAATAGTCCAGATAGCTGTGAGAGTCAGTAGGCTTATAGTAGACATCAATAGATAAACTGTCTCCAGAGATAGAGACAGAAAGATCTAGAAAGGGGAGGGAGGTGTCAGAAATGGACCAGGTAAACCTGAGGGCAGGATGAAAGCTGGAGGCAAAGTAACTTTGCATTGTGATCACTGGATCCGAAGTGCTCCCCAACACAAACCTCCGTCACCTGACCTATCTCATTCCCTAACAGGAGATCCAACACTGCCCCTTCTCTAGTTGGTAACTCTATGTATTGCTGCAAAAAACTATCCGGCACACATTTTACAAACTCCAAACCATCCAGCCCTTTTACAGTGTGGGCTTCCCAGTCTGTGTGTGGAAAATGAACATCTCCCACAATCACAACCTTGTGCTCACTACAAATATCTGCTATTTCCTTACAAATTTGCTCTTCCAATTCTCACTCCCCATTTGGTGGTCTATAATACACCCCCATAAGAGTTACTACATCTTTCCCATTCCTTAATTCCACCCAAATAGCTTCCCTAGAGGAGCCCTCTGATCTATCCTGCCAGAGCACCGCTGTAATATTTTCTCTGACAAGCAATGCAACACCTCCCCCTCTTGTCCCTCCGATTCTATCACACCTGAAGCAATTAAATCCAGGAACATTTAGTTGCCAATCACACCCCTCCTGTAACCATGTTTCACTAATAGCTACCTCATCATACTTCCAGGTATCAATCCATGCTTTAAGCTCCTCCACCTTTCTTATAATGCTCCTAGCATTAAAATAAATGCATTTAAGAAGTTTTCCACCTCTTACTCTCTGTTTATCACTAACGGTACAAACCACTTTACTATTTTCTTTTTCTTCCTTCTTCCCTACATCTGTTCCTACACTCTAGTTCCCCTCCCACCTCGTATCTAGTTTAAATCCACCGGAGCCTCTCTAGCAAATCTACCTGCAAGAATATTTGTCCCCCTCCAGTTTAGTTGTAGACCGTCCTGCCAGAACAGGCCCCACCTTCGCTGGAAAACTGCCCAATTATCTATAAATCTGAAGCCCTCCCTCCTGCACCATGTCTTCAGCCACGTGTTGATCTGCTCAATCTTACTATTTTTAAACCCGCCTGCACATGGAACCGGTAGCAATCCTGAGATTGCTATCCTGGAGGTCCTGTTCTTTAACTTGGCTCCTAACTCCATAAACTCTCCTTTCAGGACCTTCTCACTCTTCCTACCCACGTCATTGGTCCCTACATGGACCACGACATCTGGCTGCTCACTCTCCCACTTGAGAATACCAAGGACTCGATCCGAGATATCGCGGACCTTGGCACCAGGGAGGCAACAGACCATCTGGGATTCTCAATCTCTTCCACAG
This sequence comes from Mobula hypostoma, assembly GCF_963921235.1. Classification (NCBI taxonomy): domain Eukaryota; kingdom Metazoa; phylum Chordata; class Chondrichthyes; order Myliobatiformes; family Myliobatidae; genus Mobula; species Mobula hypostoma. Next base: position 106,695,527 of record NC_086097.1, read on the forward strand.
AACCTTTTATCTGTCCCCTTAACTATTGAATCCCCAATCACTACTGCTCTCCTCTTTTCCTTCCTTCCCTTCTGAGTTGAGGGTCCCATCTCAGTGCCAGAGACGCAACCACTGCAACTTGTCCCTGGTAGGTCGCCCCATCAACAGTATCCAAAATGTTGTACTTATTACTGGTGGGAACGGCCACAGGGGTGCTATGCTCATTCTGTATATTCCCCTTCCCTCTCCTGACAGTCACCTGTCTCCGGACCCTTAGGGGTGATTATCTCCCTGTAACTCCTCTCTATTTCTGTCTCTGCCTCCCGAATGATCCGAAGTTCATCCATCTCCAGTTTCAGTTCCCTTACTCGGTTTGTCAGTAGCTGCAGCTGGATGCACCTTTCGCAGGTGTAGTTATCAGGGACAATTGTGCTCACCCTGACTTCCCACATCCTGCAAACGGAGCACTCAACTGCCTCTATTACCTACTCTTAAGGTAATTAGATTTATTAAAGGAACTTACCCGGCCTTACCACACTTAGAGTGAACCTCTTCCTCAGCCTCTGCTCGCCGAAGCCTCAGAAGCCAAAGCCTTCCTACTCTGTCCCCCTCTACTCCATCACCCGCTCCGTTAATCTGCTCTCCTTTAAATACTCCCGCTGCCTCACGGGCCGACTTACACGCGCTGGCGCAGTCGTGCCCCGTTCAACTGCCGAAGAAAATGACCGACTTCCATAAACTGCTCTCTTTTAAATACTCCCGCTGCCTCATGGTCCAACTTACACGCGCTTGCGCAGTCGTGCCCCATTCAACTGCTGAAGAAAATGACCGACTTCCACAAAATGCTCTCTTTTAAATACTCCCGCTGCCTCATGGTCCGACTTACACACGCTTGCGCAGTCGCGCCCCATTCAACTGCCGAAGAAGAAAAAAAATGATATCAAAGAGAGGTAGATTATCTTGCAGCACGGTGTGTTCATAACAATTTGGAGCTTAATGCTATCAAGACAATGGAAATGAGAAGTGACTTCCACGGACAACCCCCTATCTGGCACCCTTGGAAATTAATGGTCAGGCTGTGGTCAAGTCATTTGAATTCCTGAGGACTACCATTACCAAAACATTGAAGTGGGATAAGCATGTTACATCCACCTCTAGGAATGCCCAGCAAAGATTGTCTTTCCTACACCAGCATAGGAAACTTAACATCTTAGGGTGTATCTTGATGATAGTTTACTCAGCCATCATTGAGAGTGTTGTGACTACTTCTATCACCTGCCACCTCCCCCTTCTCCAAGTCCAGATTGCAGCAAGTGGTCCACTCAGTGAAGAACATCTTTGGCTGTCAGCCACCAACATTAAAAGACCTGTTCATCACCGGAGTGAAGAAAAGAGTTGGAAAAATTACTGCTGACTCCACCTATCCTAGCAGTCACTTATTCACCATATTGGGGATCAGGGATATGCTACAAGTCCACTACCACCAGGACTACATTTCATCTCCAAAGCTTCTTTCCTGTAGCTATCCAGCTTCCCAACAAAACTGACTCAGGTGTAATAATACCCTAATTGTCCCTGCACAACATCTGTTCTCCTTGTTCTATTGATAATTATTTAGTCTGTTCATATATTCACATTTAAGTTTGATTATTGCACTAATTGTTGATTGCTTTTGGCTGTATACACTATTATCTTGTAAATTGTTGGTTGCTACTGTGTTGTCTGTTATGGTAATGTCCTGTGTTTTATGCTTGGCATCAAATCACAATCAATTCTGGTCTGGTATGTTTTTATAGGCATCCGTTAGTTTCATGAGACCATGGATTTGCACCTTGGAAGGTTTCCAAGATTGTATGGAAGACTGGCAGTTGCCCATGCTGCAAGTCTCCCTTCTCCATGCCACCGATGTTGTCCAAGGAAAGGGCATTAGGACCCATACAGCTTGGCACCAGTGTCGTCGCAGAGCAATGCCTTGCTCAAGGATACAACACACTGCCTCAGCCAAGGCTCGAACTAGCAGCCTTCAAATCACTAGGCAAACGCCTTAACCACTTGGCCACGTGCCAACACACTGGTCTGGTATGTTTTACATACTGGCAATAAAGTGATTCTGATTTGGACTACCATAGCGCAGAGTGGAAAACTGCAATATATGTGGAAATGTCGGCTGATGTGCTGCAACACTGTGGGGTAATTTAATAGATGGAAATGTACAGAATTCACAGCCACCAGCATTGAATTGGGGTTCACTTTAAGAGGCTGGTCTGATGTAAAGTACTTTTACCACACCTTGTGTTCAGTGTTTGGAGTACAATAAATGAGTTGCTACAATTTTTCTTCATCATAAAATGCCTCCACTGTTTTTATTTGTGAATATTGACATTGGTGACCCTAATGCTCTAGGACAAATCCAGAGTTATTGAATGTGACGGCCAACACAGTCACTTTGAAACTGACGGAGCTTTGGGAGCAAAATGTCATTGCTTGGTTTGTACATGCTAAGGCTCAATTACGCTGCGAGAAATCTCCACCAACACCAAATATTTCGATGTGGTAGCATCTCTCAGCAACTCTGTCGCTGCAAGAGTGGTGAGTCTACTAGGACACCCATCTGAGCACAACACTGATCACTAAAAACTCACCCTTTTGGACTATCAGAATTGGAGAATACCAGACATTTGCTCCCCTTGCCCAGCTTCGCCGATACCAAGCCATCGGAGCTAATGGACTCTCCTGAATCTCCTGGGAAATCACCATCCTTGTTTTATTTTTAAAGAACTCTTCATGCAGCAAATGCCTGATCAAGTTCACATTGCCCTCACCAAGGCAGCCATGAAGGACAATAGGGAGCTTGCTAAAATGGTTGATAGTCTGCATTCAGCCAGCCAGCAGCGCATCATTCTTCCTCCTTTCTCTACCTCAATAAGCACGGTCAGCAAGGACCCCAACATAAGGATCAGCCATGATCATAATAAATGGTGGTGCGGGCTCGAAGGGCCGAATGGCCTACTCCTGCACCTATTTTCTATGTTTCTATGACACACAGGCCTGCGAATCCGCCAACACTGAGCCTGTCTTTTTGCCACACTTCCTTGGTACGAATGCTTGGAAGTGCCAACCACCTTGCAGCTTCAACTGTGCCAGCGCATCGAGACAAGAGAGGTCCGTGAACACCATATGTTTCAGCTGCCAGGGCCGTCTACTGTTCATTATGTACACCCTCAGGGCAATGCTTCCTGTATGACACAGGTGCTCAAGTGACCGTGCTGCCAGCTTCGCCTATTGATGAGAAGGCAAAGAGCGATGAAACCTCACCAGAGGCCACTAACCACAGCAAAATCCAGACTTATGGGACACAACAGATGACACACCACTTCACTGGACAACATTACACATGGGATTTCATCCTGCCTAAAGTGGCTAGACCTCTGCTCAGTGCAGATTTCCTGTGTGCTCAAGGACTATTGGTCAATCGTAAGAATAGGCTGACTTGTGTATGTCAACAACTTTTGGGTCGTTACCCTGCTCTCCCAGTAAGTTCTCCACAACGTCTCTGTCAAGTGCATGCACTACCACACACAAGTTTACTCAACTGCTGAGTGAATTCCCAGACCTCACCAAGCCCTTATTTGTCACTAGCCACAAAACATGGGATCGAGCACTATATTTCTACAACTGGCGCGCCAGCCCATGCCCGCAAGGGTAGACTGGACCCAGAAAAGCTGACAACCATGAAGGCTGAGTTTGCCAACATGGAAAGACTTGGCCTTGTACACCTGTCGAAGAGTCTCTGGGCTTCACCCCTCCATATGGTCCCTAAATCCGATGGTGGTTGCTGTCCATGTGGTGATCACCGACGTCTTAACGAGGCCAACACCTCCCATCATTACCCGGTCCCACACATCCAGCTCTTTACAACACACATAGCCAAAAAGTTCATCTTTTCAAAAGTAGATCTAGTTAGAGGCTACCATCAAGTGCCCATGTGCTGGGAGGACATTCTCAAAATGGCTGTGATAACCCCGTTTGGGTTCTTTCATTTTCTACGCATGCTGCTTAGGCTGAAAAATGCAGCAGAGATTTTCCAATGGCTGATGGACTCTGTATTAAAATATTTATATTTTCTTTTAGTTTACCTGGATGACATACTTGTTGCCTTTGCATCCAAATCCGAGGATGTATCTCAGCTCCGCACACTTTTTGAGCACTTAAGGCAACACGGGTTGATTACTAACCCTGCTAAGTGACAGTTTGGATTGTCAACCATTAACTTTCTCGGCCTTTGCATCTCCACAATAGGTGCAAAACCTCTCCCATCAAAAGTAGCCAATATTGTGGATTTCTCATCACCTTACACTACTAATAAACTACAGGAGTTCTGCAGTATGGTGAATTTCTATCACCGCTTCATTCCGCAAGCTGCTGAACTTCTGCTTTCCCTATATAGTGCGTTTAAAGGCAATACCGCTAATCACATGCTCAGCTGGTCAGTGGACATGACCAGGGCATTTGATGACACCAAATGAGCTCTTTCCAATGCAACCCTGCTGGCACAACACTCTCCAAAGCACCTGTAGCTATTACTACTTGTAGTCAGTGCTGTGCACAAACAGTGGTTGGAGGCATGTGGCAGCCGCTCACGTTCTTCAGTCAGCAGCTCTGAAAGAAAGTACAGCACATTTGACCATGAGCTTCTTGGTCTCTATCTGGCTGTCCAATATTTTAGTTTCCTTCTAGAGGGTTGCCAATTCACAGTGTGTGTTGACCACAAATCCCTCATGCAAATAATGGCCAAAATATCAGACCCTTGGTCTGCACGGCAACAATGCCAACTGGACTACATATCAGAGTCACAACTGATATACAACGTATCAAGGGGTAAAATAATGCCATGGCCAATTGCCTCTCATGGCCAGCTATTAAGGTCGTACACAAAGGGGTTGATTGACTTTGCCGGCACAGCAGCTGACCAAGCTACTGACCCAGAGATCCAGGCTTACTGAACAGCAGTAACAGGCCAGCAGTTGGCTGCCATTAAGTTCGGGGAAGCTGTGGTTTTTCTCCTGTGTGATGTCTCAACCAGCCCCCCTCGCTCCATACTGCCCACAAACTGGAGGTGGTCTCCATACATGTCCTCCCACATCCGGGCCAAAAGGTCTCACAGAAACTGGTTGTACCAAAGCTTGTGTGGCATGTCCTTAGGAAGGACATGCATGATTGGAGTGCTAGTGGGCAAAAATTAACCGTCATATCCATTGGCACCTTTTGAGGTCCCTGAGAGATAGCTTGACAATGTCAAAATGGACCTTGTTGGTCCTCTTGCCGCCCTCACGCAGCTTCGTGCACCTCTTTACTACTATGTTGGACCGTAGCAGCAGGTGGCCAGAGGTTGTCCCACCAGCGTCAATGATGGCCACAGACGTGGCTCAAGCAGTCATCAGCACCCGGGTTGCTCGGTTTGGCACCCGCCTGGTATTTCTGCTGAGCTCAGTCCCCAGTTCGTAGCAGACGTCCGGGCTGTGAAGGCCTGGGACCTCAGCGTATCACCCACAGTCCAATAGCCTATGCAAGTGGTTTCACCGCTCCTTAAAGGCTGCTCTAAGGGCTTCCCTGACAGATGATTGTTGGCATGATCGTCTCCTGTGGGTCCTGCTGGGGCTCACACCAGCTCCAAAAGAGGACCTGCAGTCGTCCATGGCTGAATTAGTATACCGGCAGTCATTATGAGTGTGAGGTGATTTAATTCCTGATGCCACAGCCATCTGGTGGGCCTTCCCCAGTAAATTCAATTCCTTCTCTCCTATTCCTACCTCCCATCATGGCATACAGCACTCTTGGGTTCCTGTTGACCTACATTCCACCTCGTTTGATTTCATCCACGATGATGCACTCCAACATCCACTTAGGCCCCTTTACAATGGCCCATTCTGCATTTTAGAATGAAGAGAAAAGACTTTTATCATAGCTAAGAGGGGTAAACATAAATGTATTTCGGTAGATCACCTTAAACTGCCCCACCAAGATATGGGGAATTCTGCCACCATGCCCCTGCCATCACGATGTGACCATGAGCATCTCTCGACAAGCCAAAGGCCTCTGCTATGCTTCCACCCATGGAACATAGGACCCGAGCCGGGCGGCTCATCCGAGCTCCGGACAGGCTCACAATGCCGGTTTTAGTGAATTCTGGGGGGACACAATTCATAGCCACTGACATTGAGTGGAGGTTCACTTTAATGGAGTGGAGGCTGGCCTGATGTAATGATGTCAATTACTTTTCCTGCACTTCGTGTTGAGATTTTTGGAGCACAATAAATGAGTTGCCACGTTTCTTCTTAAACATAAGGCACCTCTGCCATTTCTATTTGTGAAAACCTACAATACATTGTGAGTTACTGATGAAAAAGGGCTGTGAAATTAATGAACAATGTGGGTATGGGATAAAAGTCTAAAGAACTGGAGGGCAGAACATGAAAAAACATCAGATAATGTACTTCAGTATTACTGAAAGTGTTTCCGTACTCCAGATCATATACCAGCACCCATCACTGCTCTCCAAGAATTGTGGAGATAGAATTACTGAATATATTCAAGGTGGAAACTAGCAAAAATGTCAATTGCAAAGGAGTTACGAGGTATGGCAGGGAGAGTGGGGAGGTGGTTTGAGGCCAAGATTGGTATAGCAGCCTCAAGGGTAAATCACCTTTACTCCTGTTCTTGATAGATAAAAATAATAAGAAATGCAAATTAAAACATTGAAATTCTCCCTTTTTAGTTAAGTATTTCTGATAATTTCAATTATTTCACAATTCATTTCAAAATGTCGTGTTCTGACAGATTTTACTCATAACTTTCATGTGCCATAGTAACCTGGGGTATATCCCATCTTGCCCATCATCTATCCTAATGCCCTCAAAAGCTCATTTACCATCGGGAAAAGTCCTCTTCACAGTCTTATCTCACCCATTCACTTAGAGTGGCACAGCAAAATAATGGAAGCAGATCTGGAACCATCTCCAAGATTCCCTGCGGTCAGATTTTCTGGGCCCTGGCATTTATATTGTTGGCTGGTGTAACTCATGCAAGGAAACCCGGAGTGTCAGGTTACCCACTCTCACCCCATTAAAGTTGATGGAAGTGGAACAAACTTCAGGATTCAGGCAAGGATTGGCATTGGGCAGTAGGATGGGTAAGTGGAGATGAGGCTTTTACATATTAAAAAATTTGAATTGTCAAAGAATAAACAAGACACCGGGGGAACTCAGCAAGCCAGGTAGTACCTGCAGAGGAAACGGACAGTCAATGCCTCAGGTCTCCCATGGTGATAGATGCTGCCTGAGTCACCGAGTTCCTCCAGCTATCTTGTTTACTGATACAGATTCCAGTCTTACTCATTTATATCAAGTTGGTAAGGACATTAAAACAAAACTGGATCCCTCATTTGGAAAAGAGACGTATTTATAATTGATGGAGAGCAATTGCAGGCCTGCTCAAAAGCAGTCATCTATTTTCACTCGACATTAAAAAAATTCTTTTCCTCAACTAAGAACAGCCTCTAAACAGGTGTTTTCAGATCATGCAGCAGCTTCTACTTTATAATGTATTATCACAAAGGTCAAAAGCAAATTAAATTCTAACAGCATCTTTACACACATTTAGAATAAAAATAAAATTTATCAGCTACAGTATGTAATTTGATTATCTGATAAAGTAATATTCACAGTAACAAAAATAAAGAAATAAAATAGATGGGGGAAAGCTGAGATGTACCTGGTCCATTCCAGTCTTCCAGCTCCAAGTTAGACTGGCTTGGCTTTTCTCCATCCGATTCTGCTGCTTCCTGACTGCCATCTTCATCACCTAAAGTGTACAAGGATCTTATTTACTTTCATGATAGCTGTCTCCTTAAATGAAAACTAAAATACAATTAGTAAAAATAACAGTCAACCACCAGATAAATGTACTTTCATGCAAGTTGCCAACTAATTGATTCAAATAGAAAGTTCAAATGATTAGCTTTTATCAGTTGTAATGTGCTACAGAAATAAATAGCCTCAAACATTTGTATGAAACCCTGCATAAATTCAATGTAGATGTAGAAAATTTCAGTTGCCTGGGAGACACAAAAAGTCAATTGATAAGTCTAAGCCATTTTAAAAATCCATGAAAATGTTAATTAGCAGTGTCTGTGTATAGGTAGTGCTCCTAATATGCGCCTGGTATTGGTTGAAGTAATGATATGTGATCCTCTTCCCATTCATCTGGACCCCTTAGCAGACTTGCTACTCAAGATGTGGAATGATGCCACTATTGGACAACAGTATTGTTTTGTCACCTGCAACTGAGCAGGACAAATTAATATTCCCTTTAGAGATTAGAATTTTCCTGGCACTGGCTTGCCAAATAGAGAAATTCTATTCAAATTAATAGCTTTAATGTGTCATTATTATACAGATTTTATAGTCTAGCTTCTGTGTAGCATGCCAGATCTCTGATAGATAACAACGTCTTTGAAATCAGGAACTTGCATAAACAGTAAGCCATGAACTCTCATCCAACAAACTTCCCAGCTCTTTACTTTACCCTCTCCTGGTTTCACCCCTCACCTAACACCTTGTATTTCTTTCTCCCATCCCCCCTCCCCATCTTCTTTCTCTGACTTCTCTTCCTTTCCAGTACTGATGAATGGTCTTGGCCCAAAATATCAACTGTTCACTCTTTTCCATAGATGCTGCCTGGTCCGCTGAGATCCTCCAGCATTTTGTGTGTATTGCTTTGGATTTCCAGCAACTCCAGATTTTCTCATGTTTATGATAAACTCTCAAATAATAACTTAAGCAATTCTGAGAATAATACCTTAGTAAGAGTCAAAATTAATGCTCATAATTAACCTGAATTCAAAATATCAGGAAAGTAAACTTTTAATTTACTTGATGAATACCTAGGAATGTGTATTATTATTATTTGTAAAGATTGCTGGACAAGCTGTTAATGGGAACTGTTGTTTGCTCTCATTTTTATTCTACAGCCTGGAAACCAGTGTTGGCACTTAGCCTCCTACTTGTGGTATGTTAATTTTATTAATCGGTAATTTAGTGAGTGCTATTTAGCCCAAGTTTATGTCTATTTGCCAACTACTACGAAGTTCATTGTGGACTGGACTGCTAAAGTCTGTTAAATCACAGAGAAAGTGTGCCAGTCATCAATCCTGTTATTGCCCATATAACAACCTGCTAAGAATATACAACTGTTTGGAATATAACACTCTACATATAGACACCATGCTCAACCTCACATAATACTGAATATTCCCAAGGAAAAATGAACTCCTATACTTGACCTTGCAATTCTAGTTTTCTTGACATGAATTAAAATGATTTCAGTATCATAACAAATGGCAGGAGCAGCAAGAGAAGGAAAGAAATCTGGCCAAATGGAAGATACACTACAAGGTTGCGGCAAATAGTCAATTGGAAACAAGATGTTGGAAGAGCCTTTGATATAATGAGATTAGTTCCTTAAAATTGCATCTAGAAAAGAGTATGCGAAAATAGTAGTTAACCTGTCAATACCAGTATCTAAAGGTCTGTATAACTGATCCAGAGATATACATTTAAATCCTACAATGACACCTGGGAAGTGAAACTGAAATATTTCAACAGTCCTAAAAAAAAAACCTGGCATTAGTAATGGTAGCCATGAAACTCCAGACTGATGTGAATGTCCAGAAGATCGGCTGGTAGGTTGTTCCAAGGATCTTGGAGAACTTGCCATAGTTCTTCTGTAGACTTTGGCTGTCTTACTTGCTTCTGTCTCTACATGTATTCCCAGACAGCCTTAACGACGTTGAGATCAAGGCTCTGTGGAGGCCATACCTGCTGTTATAGAGCTTCTTCTTTTTCTTTTTGATGAAGATAGTTCTTTATGATTTTGGCCGTGTGTTAGGGGTTATTATCCTGCTTCAGAACGAAGTTAAAACCTATCAGATGCCTCCACGATGGTACTGCAAGATGGATGAAAACCTGCTTGTACTTCTCAACATTGAGATTCCATTAATTCTGACCAGATCACCAACTACATTTGCAGATATGAAAACCCAAACCTGTAGGGAACCTCCATCATGCTTCTCTGTTTGCTGGAGTGCTGTGCTCTCTAGCTCTTCTACGGACTGCGGCCTGTTTGAGCCAAAAAATTCAAATTTTGACTCATCTGTCCACAGCACTTGCTCCCAATGTCCAGTATGTTTTTGTATGTAGGTGAGTCTTTTGGCTTTGTTTCCACTTCAGAGGAATAGCTTTTTTAGCAGCTGTTCCATGAGAACCACTTCTGACAAGAGTTCTCCAGATTGTAGAGGGGTTCCAGTGGTTTCTGTGAGTTCAGCACTATAGCAGTGCTGGACTTCTACCAATTTAGAAGGGACGTCAGTTTGATGTATCTCTCGTCTGCTGCTCTTACTTTCCATGGCCAAACACAGCGTTTCTGGTCCTCAATCTTCACTATTTCTTTCTGCTTCTTCAGAAAAGCTTAGACAGCACATCTTGAAACTTACACTGCCTATAAAAAGTATTCAACCCCCTTGGAAATTTTCATGTTTTATTATTTTATAACATTGATTCACAGTAGATTTAATTTGGTTTTTTTGACACTGATCAACAGAAAAAGGCTCTTTCATGTCAAATTGAAAACAGATCTCGACAAAGTGATCTAAATTAATCACAAATATGAAACACAAAATAATTGATTGCATAAGTATTCACTCCCTTCAAGTCAGTATTTAGTAGATGCATCTCTGTCAACAATTACATCCTTGAGTCTGTGTAGGAAGGTCTCTATCAGCTTTGCACATCTGGACACTGCAATTTTTTTCCCATTCTCAGAACCATAGTACACTACAGCACAGAAAACAGGCCATTCAGCCTTTCTAGTCTGCGCCGAAACATTATTCCGCGAGTCCCATTGAACTGCATCCAATCCGTAACCCTCCAGACCTCTCCCATCCATGTACATATCCAATTTATTCTTAAAACTTAAGACTGAGCGCACATTTACCACGTCAGATGGCAGCTCGTTCCACACTCCCATCACTCGCTGAGTGAAGAAAAAGTTCTTTACAAAACTGCTCAAGTTCTGTTACATTGCATGGAGATCGTGACTAAACAGACCTTTTCAAGTCCAGCCACCAATTCTTAACTGGATTGAGGTCTGGACTCAGATTTGGCTACTCCAGGACATTAAATTTATTGTTTTAAGCCATTCCTGTGTAGCTTTGGACTTTATGCTTGGAGTCATTGTCTTGCTGGAAAACAAATCTATTCCCAAAATCAGATGGCAGCTCATTCCACACTCCAACCACTCTCTGAGTGAAGAAGTTCCCCCTAAACCTTTCACTCTAAAGCTATGTCCTCTCGTATTTATCTCTCCTAATCTAAACGGAAAGAGCCTATTCACATTTACTCAGTCTATACCCCTCATAATTTTGTAAACCTCTATCAAATCTCCCCTCATTCTTCTACACTCCAAGGAATAAAGTCCAAACCTGTTCAATCTTTCCCTGCAACTCAACTCCTGAAGACCCGGCAACATCCTAGTAAATCTTCTCTGTACTCTTTCAATCTTACTGATATCCTTCCTACAGTTAGGTGACCGGAACTGTAGACAATACTCCAAAGTTGGCCTCACCAATGTCTTATACAACCTCCCCATAACATCCCAACTCCTATACTCAATACTTTGATTTATGAATGCCAGGATGTCAAAAGCCTTTTTTACAACCCAGTCTACCTGTGACGCCACTTTCAGGGAATTACGTATCTGAACTCCCAGATCTCTGTTCCTCCGCACTCCTCAGTGCCCTACCATTTACTGTGTATGTCCTACCTTGATTTGTCCTTCCAAAATGCAACACCTCACACTTGCCTGCATTAAATTCCATCTGCCAGTTTCTGGCCCATTTTTCCAGTTGGTCCAGATCCCTCTGCAAGCTTTGAAAGCCTTCCTCGCTGTCCACAACGTCTCTAATCTTAGTGTCATCAGCAAACATGTTGATCCAATTTACCACATTATTATCTAGCTCATTGATGTAGACACAAAACAACAATGGTCCCAGCACAGATACTTGAGGCACACCACTAGTCACTCGCCTCCAGTCTGACAAGTCCACTACCACTCTCTGTCTTCTCCCACACAGCCAATTTCGAATCCAGTTTACAACCTCTCCATGGATACCTAGTGTCTGAACCTTCTGAATTAACCTCCCATGTGGGACCTTGTCAAAGGCCTTACTGAAGTCCATGTAAACAACACCCACAACCTTTCCTTCGTCTACTTTCTTGGTAATTTATATCTTTGTTTAGTCATGTACTGGGCTGTATACCTGCAAAGTAATCACATTTTTATTTGAAAGGTGCTCTATTGCTTAATATAAACAAGAGAAAATCAGCAGATACTGGAAATCCAAGCAACACACTCAAAATGCTGGAGGAACTCAGCAGGCCAGGCAGCTTCTATGGAAAAGAGGGAACAGCTGATGTTCCGGACTGAGATCCTTCATCAGGAATCAACCAGAAACGTTGACTGTTTACTCTTTTCCATTCATGCTGCCTGGCTTACTGAGTTCCTCCAGCACTTTTTTGTGTTGCTATTACTTAATATATTACTTTCTTTAAAGAAATACAAAAATTTCTCTGTAACATTTTATTGATTTTGGAAAATGAATGTTTGGAAATCTAAAATTTATTCTTTTCTACTGACACACTAATGCAGAAGACAAAAAATAAACATCCAAGACAACATTTATAAAAAATATACAATCGTAGAATTTTGCATAGCACTGTATGGGAATACGCAAAACTCTGCATTCATAATTGCGCATTGCCCTGACAATCAAATCTTCTGAACAAATGAAAAACTGGTATCAGCTATTTTCCAAAGAAATCACTAAATGATGAACAACTTCATCAAAATTATGAGCAAATAGTACAATTCCACTTGTACACTCAGTGGCCACTTTATTAGGTACATTAGGTTGATTAATACAAATATCTAACCAGTCAATCATGTGGCAGCAACAACCCATAAAGGCATGCAGACACGGTCAAGAGGTATAGTTGTTGCTTGGACCTAAGATAGCCATAGAAAAGTACAGCCCAGAAACAGAAACAGGCCCATCTAGTCCATGCCTAGTTACATCAACCTGTACCCAGACCTTAGGCCTCAATACCCCTCCTGTCTATGTACCTATCCAAACTTCTCTGAAACATTGAAATCGAGCTTGCATGCTTCACTTGCGATGGCAGCTCGTTCCACACTCTCATGACCACATCACATCTGACTGCAGAAGAAATGTGATCTAAGTGAGTGTGACTGGAATGATTGTTGTTGTAGATGGGTGGTTTGTGCATCTCAGTAACTGCTGATCTCCTGGGATTTTCAAGGACAATAGTTTCTGGAGTTTACAGAGAATAGTGCAAAAAAACCCAAAAAGTAAACATCCAGTGAGCAGTAGTTTTGTGGGCAAAAATACCTTGTTAATGAGAGGTCAGAGGAGAATGGCCAGACTGGTTCAAGTTGACAGAAACTCAAATGACCACAGCGGTCATTAGCACAGCAGTGTGCAGAAGAGAATATCTGAACGCACAATACGTCGAACCTTGAAGCAGCACAAGATCATGGATATGCACACAGTGGCCATTTTATTGGGTACCTCCTATACCAATAAAGTGACCACTGAATGTATACTAAATTATCGAAAGCACCCGTACTATACAATGTGCTACAAACAAACCTGAAGCAACTTATTCTCTCAATAGCTAGTTGACGAGCAAAATCAATGTAGTACTGCACAGGTTCTTGGAGAACAACTTTCAATTTGTTCACAAATGTCATCAAAATTCAAGTTGTAAAATGAGGTAAAGAGGTGTGGAAAAATGGTTTCTTGAAGACCAAGCCTGGCTTCATTAGCCATGGCTCTGGAAACTCCCACATCGGTGGCTGGTATGGTGGTGCAACAGATCGTGCAGTTACCGCCTAGCTCCAGCTCACTGGAATTCATCCTGATTTTGGTTCTGTCTGCATATTCACCCTGTGGATTTCATCCTGGTCCTCTAGTCTCTTCCCATCTCCCAAAGACACAAACACAGAACATACAAAGGTACAGCACAGTAACACAGTGTCTGTGCCAAACATGATGATGATTTAAATTAATCTGATATACCTGTAGATAATCCATACCCCTCCATTCCTGTATATTCATGTGCCAGTCTAAAAGCTTCTTAAACACCATTATCATGTCTGTTTTCATCACTACCCGTGGCAACGTGTCCCAGACACCAACCGCTCTCTACATAAAACAAAATTGTTCTACATAGTGCCTTTACACTTCCACCTCTCACTTTAAATATACTGTCTATCCTCTAGTATTTGACATTCCCACCTAATAGCAAGAACGTTCATTTCGATAACTTCCAGTAATTTCTTCCTCACTCGCTTTTTTCCACTCTCCTTTTCTGTTTTTTCATTCCCCATTCTGGTTACCCTCTCAAACTTTCTTTTCCTCTTCCTCCGTCCTCATGACCTATCCATCACCTCCTTCTGGGCTCCCTCCTCCTTCCCTTTCTTCCTTGGTGCACTTTGCTCTGCCATTAGATTCCTTCTTCTTCAGCCATTTACCTCTTCCATCTATCACCTCCCAGCTTCTTACATCCTCCCACACCACCCCCCCCTTCACCTGGTCTCATCAATCACCTGCCAGCTTCTTACAGTCCTGATGAAGGGTCTTGGTCTGAAACACCAACTCTTTATTTCCCTCCGTAGATGTGTCCTGACCTGCTGTGTTCTTCTGCATTTTGATTGTGTTGCTCTGGATTCCCAGCACCTGCAGTCTCCCTTGTAAATTCTACGTGCTGCCTGGAGTTTGGTCATTTGCTTTTCCATATGCATTTTATCTAAGTTGTACAAGAATTCTGACGATCATAAACGTCCATATGTTACACACTGAAAGTGTCCTACATTTAAATTAGACATTTATAAAATACTTGGGCACCTTTATGGTTCTGTTTGCATTCATGTATCTGTCATTTCTACTTCTATGAGAAGTCACTAGTCCTATTAATTGCCTTCTTCTTTCCCATTTCATAGAACCGAGGTTTACTGCGTCAGAGTGGTAAACCTGCCTTTTCTCCCTCTAATATCCCATTCTTAATCAATTTTGCTCAGTTAACTGCTGCTTAAATGGGCTTGTAATTGTACTTCACAACTGATTATCAGGATTATTGATTCTGCCACTTTATTGGTTGTCTTGTCAAGTGAGCATTGAAGCACATATTTTAATGCACTAATTGAAATGTGTTAAGTAACTTTTTATATAACCCTTGAAATCCCACAATAACACTCCATAGCACAATAAAGCAATTTCCTGCCTTACAGTTTATACAATCTGCTTAAAGAAACACTGAAGTAATTTTTCCATTTTGTTGCATTGAATTAACAAGTGTGTGTAATCAATTGAAAAAGGGCGGAGATTCTTTACACTGATTTCCATCTACTTAGCATCTCAAACATTTTCTCAGTTGCTTATGCAAACACGATAGAAAGCTTGTCAGTTTAAAATAACTACATTGAAATTAAGCTTCTGTGAAATAACTTGTGTAAAATAGCTGTACTGAGGTCTTCATAAAGCTTTATACAGCAGCTTTATAAAGTACATTTGAGGAGAGTAGTGAGATTTGCGAAAAACATATTATAACTACTTCATTTTGCCTTTTGATTATTTCCTGATCCACTATTGGCTGTAAGAAGGCTTCAAGAAGAGTCTTACAGCTGTTATATATAGTGCCTATATAAATGTATTTACCCCCCCGCCACCCCAGGAAGTTTTCATGTTTTACTGTTTTACAACATTGAATCAGTGGACTTAATTTTGCTTTTTTGACACTGATCAACAGATCTCTAATAAGTGATCTAAATTAATTACAAATATAAAACTTAAAATAATTGATTGCATAAGTCTTCATTCCCCCCCCCTTAATATGATACATCAGATCATCACTAGTGCAACCAATTGGTTTTACAAGTCACATAATTAATTACATGGAATGGAAATCTGTTTTTGTAGATCTGTGTGCAGTCAAGGTGTTTTAATTGATTGTAGTAAAAATAAAGCTGTACCTGGAAGGTCTTGGCAAAAACTACACCATGAAGGCAAAACAATACTCCAAGCAACTCTGCAAAAAAGGCTATTGAAAATCACAAGTCAGGATTTGGATACAAGAAAATTTCCAATTAACTGAATATCCCTTGGAGTACTGTTAAGTCAATCATCAAGAAATGAAAAGAACATGGCATAGCTGTAAATCTATCTACAGCAGTCCATCCTCAAAAACTGAGGGAGGCCACCAAGAAACCTATGATAACTTTGGAGGAGTTACAAGCTTCAGTGGCTGAGATGGCAGAGACTGTGCAAACAATAACTGTTGCCCAGGTGCTTCACTAGTTGCACCTTTATAGGAGTGCAGCAAAGAGAAAGCCACTGTTGAGAAAAACTCACATGAAATCTCTTCTAGAGTTTGCCAGAAGGCATGTGAGAGACTCTGAAGTCAGTTGGAAGAAGGTTCTATGGTCTGATGAAACCAAAATTGAGCTTTTTGGCCATCAGACTAAGTGCTATGTTTGGCATAAGCCAAACACATCATCAGAAACACACCATCCCTACCATGAAGCATGGTGGTGGCTGCATCATGCTGTGGGGATGCTTCATTGCAGCAGGCCTTGAAGGCTTGTGAAGGTAGAGGGTAAAATTAATGAAGTAAAATTCGGGGAAATCCTGAAGGAAAACCTGATGCAGTCTACAAGAGAAGATTTTTTTTCCAGCAAGACAATGATCCCAAGCATAAGGCCAAAACTACACAGGAATAGCTTACGAATAACAAAGTCAATTTCCTGGAGTGGCCAAGTCAGAGTCCAGACGTCAATACAACATTTGAACATTTGTGGCTGGACTTGAAAAGTGTTTCACTCACAATCCCTATGCAATCTGACAAAGCTTAAAATTGCAGTGTCCATATGTGCAAACCTTATAGAGACTTATCCACAGACTCAAGGTTGTAATTGCTGCCAAAGGTGCATCTACAAAATACTAACTTGAAGGAAGTGAATGCTTGTGCAATCAATTATTTTGTGTTTAATATTTGAAATTAGTTTAGATCACTTTGTAGAGATCTGTTTTCTCTCTGACACGAAAGAGTCGTATTCTGTTGATCAGTGTCAAAAAAGCCAAATTAAATCCACTGCGGTTCAATGTTGAAAAACAATATAAAAGATAGGAAGGATAAAAGATGGCATCCTTGGCAGGTTTGTTTACAAGAGAGTCAAGCTACATTTCATCTTCTACATAATTCACAGGCAGAGGTACTTTCACAGCATGTCCATATAACCGATTCACAACTTCTGAGCACCATATGGTGCAATGGCATTGAACTGCAGGAGTTGGGTTTATTGTCACTTATATTCTTAAGCTTTTCTTCCAGAATTACTTGAATTTTGTCATACAGTCAGAAAGCCCTTAAGTGTTTTCAATTGTTTTCTCTCTCCAACCGCTCATTATGCATCTCCTTCTACCTCAACAGGCTGAAAGAGTGGTTTCTTTTAAGTAGAATATGGAAGTTAATGTGCTATTTGACCGATCCTGCATGGGATAAGAGCTGCTCAATTAGTCCATCTCCCATTACTGAAATTGGACAGTCCCCAAAATTGGATTTTAATGAAAGTCTTTGATAATGCAGACAGGAGACAGTATATCGTGCTGCTTGCTCATTTGAATTACTTCTGCATCTAGCCAAATGTACAGTCATCGGTAAGACAATTCTCCAAGTGATTAATATTGTAAATAGCTACCCTACCTAAGCCTCATCAAAACTTCTCGTGGTTATGTAGGGAATGAATCTGATCTAGGAAATAGTGAGGAATGGTTCAGCCTTGAAAAGAATAGGATCCAAGATTATTGGATGCTACACCACAGGCTTTAATGATGGAGGTACTTAGTGGGCAAATTAATTCATGGTTAGTAGAAGGCCCTCAGCACAAAAAGGACATTGAACATGAGCTGAAATTAAATTATTTTCACTACTGTCAGTCATGCAAGTTCCAGATGGAGATTCAGGAATATCATTGCACTCAGGTGTAGAAGGATTCTTCATTGCTGTTTCTGTACAATTTTGTTTGACCAGTCATGGTTCTGAACCCTGAACTGAACCCCAAACCTGGAGGACCGGTGCACCACTCTTAGTCTAGCCTCTACCCTTTGACCTGTTTGTCATGAATGACTCTACCAAAACCCAAAGCATAAAGCCCTGACTCCAGCCAACATAGCTCTTTGGGTCATTGAGGCACGCAGGCCTGCAAACCTCTTGTGGTCATCTTGGGGGATAACCTGACTGGACTGGGTGATGTGCAACATAGCTCTTTGGGTGTGAGCCTTGTAGCTGTGTTCAGTAGGTAATAGAGTAAATGGATCAGTACAGATAGTGAGTGTTGACGGGTCACTAATAAGCTGTTGCAAAGTGAGCAGAAATTGATGTTAATGATGCAGTGTAAGGATCACAATTCTCCACAAAGACAGGACAGTTCAGTCTTTTACAGGTAGAGGAGGTGAAGTATGCTTTATGATTAACTCATCACTGTGCACAGATATGGCAATTCTGTCTCAGTCCTGCTCACCCGACCTGAAACATCCTGCAGTCAAATGTAGCCCATTTTATCTGTTGAGGGAGTTTTCTGCCACCATCCACATTAGACAAGCACTGAAGGAGCTGAGTAACATAATCAGCAAGTACAAAACAGAACACCCTGATATTTTCCCAAGGATGCCTCGAGTCAGTGGACTGGACTGTATTCAGGAATTCATCTTTGGATCTGAATAACCATGCCACAATTGTCTTCAACTTCATCAAGACTTGTGTAGATGTGTGTGTACCTTCAAGAGCATATCAGACTTGCCAAAAACAAAAGCCATGGATGAACCAGTAGATTCAAAGTCTGCTGAGGGCTGCAGCATTCAAGACGGATGATCCAGAACTATATAGGAAGTCCACGTACAATCTACAGAAGGCTATTTTACAGGAAGAGTAAACCTCAATTGCGATTGAAGTTAGAGACAGAATCAGATGCACATCAGTTCTGGCAGGGTTCACAGGCCATTACTTCCTACAAAGCGAAACCCAAAGCCACGAATGGCTATGATGCTTCAATCCCACATTAGCTCAGCGCTTTTTATGCATGCTTGGAAAAGGAAAATAAAACTACACCTGTGCAAATCCCTGCAGCATCTGGTGACACTTTGATCTCTGTCTTGGAGGCTGATGTCAGACCATCTTTCAAGCCGTCCAGTATTGCCTTCTCCAAAAGATTATTAATTTTCCTGAAGTGCCACTCTAGATGTGTGTATGCAGGAGAAACCAATTGTCCTATCTCAGAAGGGCAGCATTTGTACTTCTATCACTGCCCCCTGCTAGTGACCTTGTATTGACTGTCAGTCAGGCTGCAGTCCACAGAAAGCTTTCTAGACCCAGAGACGCTCAACGTCAATCTTCACAGTCACTTGTGGTCTTCTCCAGTAAAAGACAGCAACCTTCCACAAGCCGTGGTCTGTAACAATCACTGGGATATCATCTTGTACAAGCAAAAGTATTAGAAAAACAGATACTAAAAGCTTGTGCAAGATCAGTTTACTTTTGCATGCAATGTGTCATGCTTTCAATTTTAAAAATTGATTTGGAATTTTTTAACCTTGCGAGTTTTAAAATTTTTTACCTCAGGCTGAAGAAAGTTATAGATACTTAGCCACTTGGTGGTGAAAAATGAGTTGCATTTATTAGAATTACCCTTAAATGAGTTCTTCTTGGATAGTGCAGAGTCTGTTGAGTATTCTCCTTCCTTTTCTTTGCTCTTCCTCCTGATCCTCACTTGATGACTTAGTCAGCCCACTCATGAACATCAGTCCTGTGCCACATGCAGCAGAACACCATGAGTCTTGACACATAGTTTTAAACTCTAGGCAAAGCAAGCAATTTCTAGACACAATTTTGATCACATTTCATGTGGCAGCATGGCTTTCATTGTAAGCATGGTGCACAAGCATTTCTGGATTGTAATCATACTGCAGCTGCCTCAAAGTCACTCTTTGGTGTGCAATGAAGACTCAGCAGCAGTGAAGTACTACAAAATGATGTGACCATGGCTGTTGGCAGTATCATGGGTGTTGACTTGTATGATTTGCTACCTATAGTCAAACACAGGGGCTGTGATCTCCTTTCATTCTGATGGAGAGCAGATGTGTAATGCAGTGATCAAAAAACAACATTTATAAGTATACCAGACTATGCAGCTGGCAACAATCATTATGAAACCAAAGGTTTATAACACCAACTTCCTCTCGCAAGGAGATATAAAATATACTTGGCTCTTATCTGTATAATATCTGTTCCTGAACCTGGTGATGTTGGACGTAAGGCTCCTGTACCTCCTTCCCGAAGGCGGCAGCGCGAAGAGAACATGGCCTGAATGGTGAGAGTCCTTGATGATGGATGCTGCTTTCTTGTGGCACTGCTTCTTGTATGAGGAGGGCTTTTCCTATGATATACTGAGTGGGAGGGCTTTTCCTGTGAGGAACTGAGCAGGGAGCGCTTTTCCTGTGAGGGACTGAACGGGGAGGGGTTTTCCTGTGAGGGACTGAATGGGGAGGGCTTTTCCTGTGATGGACTAAGCTACATTCATCACTTTCTACAGGAACTCTGCAGATGCTGGAAACTCAAGCAACACACATCAACGTTGCTGGTGAACGCAGCAGGCCAGGCAGCATCTCTAGGAAGAGGTACAGTCGACGTTTCAGGCCGAGACCCTTCGTCAGGACTAAGAGCATTAGCATTTCCATACCACGTTGTGATGCAACCAGTCAGGAACTCCACAGTGCATCTACAGAAGTCTGTCAAAGTTTTAGATGACATGCCAAATCTGCACAAACATCTAAGAAATTAGAGGCACCTCCATGCCTTCTTTGAAATGGCACTTACGTGCTGGTCTTCTGTGAACTGATAACATCACGGAAAACAACGTGGTTCTTAAACTGCTCTGAGGTTGTCGCTGCAGATTGTATCAAGGACTTGCAGAATGCAATTGTTTCACACATTGCTCCTTACTGGATTGGGTCTCTATTTCTGAGGATATGGCCTCCTCTTCAGACCCTCCTCCTTTTTAGACTATTACACTAACTTGCCCTACCTAGTCTGTGTAAACTCTGCTCTTTATTTGACCTAATGCATTTATGTCTGACAGCCAGTAGTTAATGCAGGAAAAGTGATTCATTACTTGCCACACCACAACCTATCGAAATTTTCAGCCTGAAACAAATAAATGAATACCAAATACTTATAAAGCAACAGCCAAAATTACATGTAATGGAATATCTTGACATTTTTAAGTGTCATAAATGTAAGTATCTCTTTGTTATATTTCACTTTATCAGATACTAGCTGAAAATCCATACACATAGTGACCACACCATCTTTGTTAAGGTCAGTATTTTACCAAAAAATTCAGAATTAAATTGGTCAAACTCAATTTGTCTTTTACCGATCTTACTAGAATTTCCATAAGCAAATTTTAATTTTATCTCTAAAAAACTCTCTTTGCAACACTAAGCTGATTCCTGCAATTATTGGATTTATTCTTCCTTCCTTTTTATCTTCAGAGATATTTAAATACTGTGACCAAACAAATATCTGCAATTTATTTCCTTGGTAACCTGAGGTGCATCCCATCCAGTCTGTATGTTTTGCATCGGTCAATTAACTTTATCGCTCAGATTGAAATTGGGTTGTTTGTGATACTTTCCAGTACTCACCCGAAAGACCTTTCTCTGTCATTGTCTGCCAGTTATCACACAACATAGCAAAGAGCTGAGAAGAGTCACTCCCTGCAGGCTTTCAGCAAGAGGATGAGTAGCAGGAGACAGGAAGAGCACGAGCAAGAAGACAAGGAAGAAAAGGGAGAGAAGAGCTGTCTTCCACTGGCAACACTGATAAGGCACGAGGATAATCTAATAGATCACATGTTCACACAACATTAAATATTTCATTATTTGCTGCTTTTTTATAGGCATATATCACTACAACAGTGATACAAATTCTACTAATTAGAAGCCTGGACAACATTGTAATGATTGTCCACCACTTGCAATCTTCATCAGCAGTACATTCTAGGTCATATTTTTGAAGAATATTCTTTACTACAGAGATGCTCAACATTTGGATGCACAGTGTATATTTCCCAGTGAAATTCCAGTGTCAGATGTTCAAAGAGCATCACGAGAATGCCTAGCCTATTAATTGCCTCAGGTGGCCTCCTACATGATGTCTGATTCCATTCACAACAAGCATGGCTCCATTACACGTGCACCATACTGTCCAGTTAGGAGCAATCCTCTCACGAAGTCCTTTCATAACACGCCTTTCAAACATTAACTAACTGGGATATTTAAACAGTATTGATGGCAACTGGCTCAATAGATCCATTACCTGGGTAGATTTCATAAATAACATGGCAACACACTGTGTAAAATTTGATTTAATGGCACTGTCATTTTTCTCTTAGATTAAATACATGCTAAAGTATTATTGGCAAAAGCTGATTCCTTACATTGAAGAAAGCATTACCTGAATAACTACAGAGATTATATTGAATTCACAGACCAGGAAACATTGACTCTCCTGTTCCACATTAATTGTTCACTGCATACCTGAGAGACAACCACTAAGATACTTGCACTCAATTCCATGAAGGAGAAAGTTAAATGATACCTGTTCAGCTCAAGATCAATTAAAGTATCTACATCTGAATAGATGTAGATATTTTTCTAATAAGGAGTTCATCATGATGGGAATGATACACTGTGGTCTCTTTTGCAGCAGTTACTTTGATGCTTTTACCTCTATAAACATGTTTTATTGGCAAATTAGATGCAAGATGCTAAGAAATGGATTTATTTGTCCATCCCTTTATGCATGCCATTCTGGATAGGAACCTCTATGACCATGGAAAATGGAGCCAAATGGTTAGAGGTTGTGCATAAACCCAGTTAACCCTAACCTAATAGCGGGACAATTTACAATGACCAATTAATTTAGTTCATCTCTGGACTGTGGGAGGAAACTAGAAGACCCGGACAAAACCCACACATTCAACAGGGAGGAAGTACAGAGACTCCTTACAGAACGGCATCAGAATTGAACTCTGAAACATCCCAGGCTATAATAGTGTTGCACTAGCCGCTACATAACATGACACCCTGGGATTGTCAGGGTTGCTGGCTTAATAAGTAAATAAATGATGAGGAATGCAAGCAATCAGAGACAAGGCTGGATTGCCTCACCCATGCTCACTGATAACACCTTGGCCACACTGCAGTGATTCAACCTGATCTCTCATTATGATTAAAGCAAAACACTTTTTGCTCATGTGTTTCAATCAGTTGTCATCTCTTGCCATGTTTCAGAGGTTTAATCTAGTTCCTAGGATTACAATAAGGAAAAGAAGTACAATGCACCAGCCATACTCCCTTCAGTGTTTCCAGTCAAAGCTTGGCAAAATACTTCCCTTTCACAAACAATGATAAGGTAAAATAAAAATGCTTTTACAGAGTTAAACATCAAAAGGAAATTACAAATATCAGAACTTAAAAGTTCTTTAATTTCAGGTAAAGCTTGCAAAATGAATGTGAAATTTACTAATCATCTTAAACTCTGATTAATGATATCTAGTGCTTCCTAACTGTGCTTGCTTTTCAAGTGAGCTTAATGGTGCTACTGCCATACTGCAATGGTCCCCTAGCACCTGACTTCTGGAAGTCTACCTTCTTTCCAAAGTGCTAGAAGCAGATGTCTATGATAGACACACAAGATGCTGGATGAACTCAGCGGATCAGGCACCACATATGGAGAGAACAGATTCTCTCTAGAGGTAAACACAAGAAAGTCTTTAGACGCTGGAAATCCAAGCAAAACACATAAAATGCTGGAGGGACTCATCAGGTCAGGCAGCATCTACGGAAATCAAGGTTTCGGGCCGAGACCCTTTCTTAGTACTGCCAGAATGAAAAGGCGGGGGGAGGGGAAGGAGGATAGCTGGAAGATAGGTGAAGTCAAATGGTGGGAAAGGTAAAGGGCTGGAGAAAAAAAAGAATTTGATAGGAGAGGAGAGTAGACCATAGGAGAAGAGGACATTGGAAGTCGGGGGGGGGGAGGGAGGTGATAGGCAGGTAAGAAGAGGTAAGAGGCCAGGGTTGGGAATAGAACTTGGGAGGGGGAGGGAATTTATTTTTTTACCAGAAGGGGAAATCAATATTCATGCCATTTGGTTGGAGGCTACCCAGACAGAATATAAGGTGTTGCTCCTCCATCCAGAGGGTGGCCTCATCTTAGCACAAAGGCCATGGACCAATACGTCAGAATGGGAATGGGAATCCGAATTAAAATGTTTGGCCACTTGGGAAGTTCTACTTTAGCAGATTGAGCGGAGGTGCTTGATGAAGCAGTCTCCGAATTTACAATGGGTCCCAATGGGTAGAGAAGCCTGCATCGGGAGCGCCAGCCACAAATGACCACCCCAGCAGATTCACAGGTGAAGTGTTGCTTCACCCGGAAAGACTGATTGGGGCCCTGAATGGAGATGAAGAGAGGAGGTGAATTGGCAGGTATAGCACTTGGGCTGCTTGCAGGAATAGATGCCAAGAGAGAGATTAGTGAGGACGGACAAATGGACAAGAGAAACAGGGAGGGACAATACCTGTGGAAAGCTGCCTAATCAGCTGAGCTCCTCTTAACATATTCTATTTTGCTCCAGATTCCAGCATCTGCAGAGCCCTCATGACTCATGTCTGTGATGAAAGTCCACCGTGAATTCCTGCCCTTAAAGGGCCAGCTTCCAATTATTGTGGCAATAATCTAAAAAAGCAGGT
Source organism: Mobula hypostoma (assembly GCF_963921235.1). NCBI lineage: Eukaryota > Metazoa > Chordata > Chondrichthyes > Myliobatiformes > Myliobatidae > Mobula > Mobula hypostoma. The sequence continues at coordinate 106,720,509 of NC_086097.1, forward strand.
GGTGGGCACTAGTGAAGGCACAGACACACAGCCAGTGATGGTGGGAGAAATCCTGAGAGAAACTGCCAAGGTAGTGACTGAAAAGATAACTATTCAAATGTGTTCCGGCTTAAACCACCTTAGTGTCATGAGAGCAAACCAGACTTTGTCAATTCAAAAGAAATACACCAGTATGTTCCATGATGGCTTCACTGAGAACTATTGAGACATCTATCAGTTCCTGGAAAATAGCAATTCGCTCACACTGGAGATCAAACTGATGGTTAGAAGTGTTAGTGGAGCTATGGTATGCTTGGACTGCGATGTCTGTATCTTCCATGTATACTTCCAGAGTACTGGCGGTAGCTGATCCAAAAGTGTGTGTTGATACCAGAGTGCAAGTGATACTGCCCTAGCTCTTTAGTACTATTTGCAAAGCATTTGTTGTAGATTTATCCATAACCCTAGTTAACTTGCGCATTCAATGTGACAGGCCTAAAAAGGTAGCCGTCATTTCACTGTGTATCCCGACTCTTAAATTTCCTGTTCCTTGCTGCCTGAAAGCCAAGGAGCTTCCAACATACACACATTTGTCTGCACTATTCGTCTGCTTTTGTGGTGCTGGTTTCTGAGCTGGTGGCCTTCTAGTTCCCCAACAACTGCATTTTGTCATTTTCCAACCCTTTCCTCCACCTTTTCCTCTTCGTTGGCCACTGGAGTCTAGTGTGGTGTTTCCTTCGGAGCCTGCAATTATAAGGACGGAAACAATAGCACGGCAACATACCATGTATTGTCCCTTTGTGTCATGTGGCCAACACACATTTTAAACATCGAGGTCATTTCAAAAGGCGAGAGTTATGTTGAATAATCATGAAATAAATGCATACCAGGCAGATTCTTAACTTGCTCTGCTGACACTGGGGCATGGAGCTCGGCTGTTCATGAGGAAGAGGACCCTCTCCTCCAGACTGGTCAGTCTCGTAGCCTGAGAGGGCCCCCCTCCTGTCTGCCCTGACAGGTGGCGGTTGCATGCGGCCTTTGCCTGTAAGACAAAGAGGCAGATTAATGAGATGGACCCATGAGATGTTTGTCCTGCTTCATCAATGTGTGTCAGTGTCTGGCTCCTGGTAATTGTGAAGGAGGGATGAAGATAAAGGGGGGAGCGTATTGTCAGTGTCTGTCTGTGGGTGTTGATGAGGGCTGGAGGGGGCAAAGAGTTTTTCAGTATCTGGCTGCTAGTGCTGGGGAGCAAGAGTTGTTACCTGTATGGTCATTGTGTTAGAGCTAATGGCAACTGACATATCAGTAGCAAATACTGGGTGCTGATCTCACCTTCAAGTATGGTATGAGGTAATTGAACTTCTGTACTGCTCCTTGTTCCTAAGTGTGGCTTCGTGCAATAAGCTCCTGAACCACCTCCTACTAGATAAGCTAGTCGCTGCCCTGATAGTTTCCTGGAACCCCTCGTGCCAACAAGCACTCTCCACTTGTGGATCTCCTCCACCAGTTTTTTAAGGCTCCTATCAATAAAGCTCCTTCTCCTCTCTCACCGCTCTGTTTGCAATTCTTCACATACACACCACATGACATTTTACCCGTTGCAGCAGTGATGATTCAGAATATATGTGAGTGAGTGCAAAGTGGCACTGCAAAATTGATTCTGCAGCTTCAGCCATCTGTATCAGCAGCCTTTGATTTCTTGACCCTGTGTCAATGGCTGCACAGAATTACAACAGACGGATGGATATAATAAGATGTAGCCGTTGCCATATAAGGCAGTGTTCGTATAAAAACAAAACATGCCAACATTATTGTGCAGTTCTTCGGTCATGATCCTTCTACAACTTCTGAAAAGGGTTAGGTCAAAGCACAATGTTACTTTAATGCTCCAGTCATGCAGCAGATGGATTTCAAGGCTGGTGAATTTTTTTACTGAGAGTCAAAAGACGCTGGATTCAAATGACACAGAACATGCTGGAGGTCAGGCAGCAGCTGTGGAAACAATCAACATTGTGGGTCTGCAATGTCTGATGAAGAGTTGATTGTTTCTCTTCACCTAATAGGCCGAGTTTTTCCAGTTTATATTGGTTTAGTGTTGATTTTGCTAATGCATGTGTAAATTTCCACTGAAGCACCTACCTGTGCTAGAAAGTGGTTTAAAACATACGTAGCTATAGCTCCATCAGTAACGTTCAGAGTGAGTTAGCTTCCATCTACTGCCATGGCTCCCCATTCCCATCGTTATTTCCATCTATATTTCTCACTTCCACTTACATTATTATTTCCAGGGTGTTTCAATAAAGACAACCATTCCAGCCACTTAAACCTGCTGACCAGAGGGATAGGATTGTGAAGGGGTCGGCGAGAGGTGGAAAGGATGAACAGCATACCTTGTATATACACTCAGTGGCTACTTCATTAGGTACACCTGTACATCTGCTCGTTAATGCAAATATCTAAGCAGCCAAAAATGTGGCAGCAACTCAATGCATAAAAGGATGCAGACAAGGTCAAGAAGTTCAGTTGTTTTTCATACCAAACTTCAGAATTGGAAAGGTAATCTAAGTGACTTTGACAGTGGAGTAATTGTTGGTGCCAGACAGGGTGGTTTGAATATCTAGAAACTGCTGATCTTCTGGGATTTGCGCACACAACAGTCTCTAGAGTTTACAGAGAAAGATGTGAAAAAGAAAAAACGTCCAGTGGGTGGTAGCTCTGTTGGCGAAAACACCTTGTTAATGAATGAGCTCAGAGGAGAATGGCCAGACAGATTCAAGCTGATAGGAAGGTGAAAATAACTCAAATAACCACGTGTTACAACAGTAGTGTGCAGAAGAGCCTCTCTGCATGCACGATACATTGAACTTTGAAGTAGTTGGGCTAAAGCAGCAGAAGATCATAGACAAGCACTCAGTTTTCACTTTATTAGGTACAGGAGGTATCTAATAAAGTGGCCACTGACTGTACAGTATATTGTACATATCTCAACAATAAAACATTAATAAAAGTGAAATGAAGGCTAATATGAAACTCTAGTAATTTGAGTTAACTCCAGGTGGCTTTGCCATTTCTGAATTTTCCATCACAAATTTATGCCTCATGTCAGCTAGTTTTTTGCATGAGGCATGGAAGAAGATCAATGCAAGAACTTTAAACAGACATTTCTTGTATGTGTTACAAAGGCCTGAACAAAATTGTGTGCTCTAAAGCAGTAGTCTCCAACCTCCAGGCTGCGGACCGATACTGGGCCACGAAGAATGCAGCGGTGCAGCGGTAGCCGGAACGCACCCAGCACATCTTTAAGAAAAAAGCTGAAATAAACAAGCTAATTAATTAGGTGCCACCCAGCACGTAAATGTCGGCCCAGATCAGAGGCGATCGCCGATTTCACTTGCTCTACGCTATAGTACATTTTCAGTGCCCATAAACTTCAAAATGAAGAGTACACAGCCTGTTGAGCAAAACATTATTCCCAAATCAGAGCTTCCTGGAGAAAACATTTGAGTTATGAAATGTTTGCCGATACTGGAAATGTAAAACAAAATTAGAAAATGCAGAAAATCCTCACCAGTCCAGGCAGCAGCTGACAAAGGGTCTTTGACCTATAACAATAACTCTGTTTTCCTTTTCCACAAATGATGCCTGACCCTTTTCTGTAATGTTTGTGTGAACTGGTTTTAAATTATAGCCACGCAAACACAAGGAATTCTGCAGATGATGGAAATTCAAGCAACACACATCAAAGTTGCTGGTGAACGCAGCAGGCCAGGCAGCATCTGACGAAGACCTGACGAAGGGTCTCGGCCCGAAACGTCGACTGTATCTCTTCCTAGAGATGCTGCCTGGCCTGCTGCGTTCACTAGCAACTTTGATGTGTGTTAAATTATAGACATATAATCAAACCAAATTCGAGACTTTTCAAGGCACACCAATGAGCTCCAGCAATTAAAGTCATAAATTTACCTGATACTTGAATCCCTGAACTGGTAGGAAAATGCACTTAAGTTATTTGCAATATTTATTAAATGCTTGATTCTATGATGGTGGACAACTGTGGACAACAGATAATTGATAAAGCTGTCTACAGTCCCTCCCTTACTTTCAAATTTCACTTTCTATCGTGTAGCTTTTTTAAAACTGCATAACGAGATGTGTAAATAGAGGATCTCAAGACCAGCTGAAGAACTCACAATATTGAATCACAAATCACAAATGATTAGAAAGAACTGAGAGTTCTCCTACACAAATACCTGAACAGTAAAAGGAGTTTTGTTGTCAGAGTCATAGAGCACCGAGCACAGGAACAGGCCCTTTGGCAGCCACTCTAGCAAAACATGATTTTCTGCCCAGTACCATCTCCTCGCACACAGATCATAGCCATTCATAACCCTCCCATTCAGGTACCTATTCAAACTTCTCTTAAATGTTGCACATCTACCTCTTCTGCTGGCAGCTTGTTCCACACTCACACTACCCTCTAAGCGAGGGAAGAACCCTCTCAAATTCTTTTTAAGTGTTTCATCTTTCATGATAATCTGTGACTTCTAAATCTAGTCTCACCCAATTTCAGGGGGGAAAAATCCTGTATGTATTTACCATATCTACCGCCTTTATAACTTTGTACACCTCTATAAGTTCTCTCCTCATTCTTTTACGCTCCAGGGATTCAAGTCCTAACCGATTCAATCTTTCCCTATAACTCAGGTTGCCAATTTCTGGCAACATCCTTGTTAATTTTCTCTATACTCTTTAAAACAAAATACAAGCTAGTAATTAATGAAACACTCTCTGAACACATGCAGTAAATGTAACAGGGAACTGCACACAGAAAATGAAATATTTCAAGTAGTGAATATATGTGCCTTGAAGTTGGATTACATAGTACCCATTCTTGTAAGCCACATGGCCAGATTCCAATTTCAAAAATCATTGAAAATCAGTGACATCATGAAGTAAGTTGCGAAAAGACCCAATTTTCATTTCAGAGCATTCATTTAGCTAAAAATTTGGATAGCAGATATACATTAAGCAATAGCTTCCACGGTGTGCAGCGATCACCATTAGATATGACTACTGTCATTTTCAATTACATAATAATGTCTAAAGCTGTTTATAGGCCACAGGTCCTTAAACAGCATTATTAACAGCTGTGAAGCCCTCCTGAGTCTCACTCAGCAGATCCCAGACCAACTCTAAAAATTTAATTCCACAAGATCCACTTCAGGATAACTACAAGTAGAGCTACTAGGACTTGATGTTTCAGTCCCTATGATAAGTCGGCACTATCAATGTTGGCAGTGGGTATGGAGTGGTGACAAGAAGGGAGGGTAGGTACGTCATCGGGGTCATCAGGTGGGTACCCTCCTTCTTTGACATTTCGTTGATAAGCCCACGACATCTCCAGAGGGCTCAACGGTGCTACCTGACGTCCCAGATACACCACCCTTAGTTCCATACCCTCCTGTCTTCATCTTGCAGCCCAGTTGTTGTCTTTCCCTTTAATCCAAATCCAATTGCTGCTTTCTTCTGCTGTGTTTGACAAGGACTTGATTGCTTGTTGGAGGGAGTGATCCCCTCACCCCCATCTTCTTCAGTTGACTGGTCGTAGATGTAGCAACAAATCCCCTGCATCCCACAGGCGCATAAGCAGCATTATTAACAGCTGTGAAGCCCTCCCGAGTCTCACTCAGCAGATCCCAGACCAACTCTAAAAATTTAATTCCACAAGATCCACTTCAGGATAACTACAAGTAGAGCTACTAGGACTTGATATTTCAGTCCCTATGATAAGTCGGCACTATCAATGTTGGCAGTGGGTATGGAGTGGTGACAAGAAGGGAGGGTAGGTACGTCATCGGGGTCATCAGGTGGGTACCCTCCTTCTTTGACATTTCGTTGATAAGCCCACGACATCTCCAGAGGGCTCAACGGTGCTACCTGACGTCCCAGATACACCACCCTTAGTTCCATACCCTCCTGTCTTCATCTTGCAGCCCAGTTGTTGTCTTTCCCTTTAATCCAAATCCAATTGCTGCTTTCTTCTGCTGTGTTTGACAAGGACTTGATTGCTTGTTGGAGGGAGTGATCCCCTCACCCCCATCTTCTTCAGTTGACTGGTCGTAGATGTAGCAACAAATCCCCTGCATCCCACAGGTGCATAAGCAGCATTATTAACAGCTGTGAAGCCCTCCTGAGTGTCACTCAACAGATACCAGACCAACTCTAAAAATTTAATTCCACAAGATCCACTTCAGGATAACTGCAAGACAGAGATCAGCTACAAAAGTGAGCACACACGGAAATGGATAGGAAATCAGTTGTAAAAGAGCAGAGATTAATTCTAAAAGAGCAAGTGATCCGCTAACAAAATATTAGGTTCAAGGAGAAAATTGCCAGAGATGAATTATAAAACAGCAGAGCCATCAAACACTACCCTCTGAGTGAGGGAAGAACCAAAAGACTAGCTTCAAAAGACTAGCAAACTGGCTAAAAAAAAGTTCACCTAGTAAAGATTATGGGCTCAGCCATGAACAAGCCAAAGATTAAGTGCTAAAAAGAACATCACCTGCCCATCACCTCTCTCTGGTGCCCCTCATCCTTCCTCTTCTTCAATGGTCCACTATCCTTTCCTATTAGATTCCTTCTTCTTCAGCAGTTTACCTCTTCCACCTATCACCTTCTAGCTTCTTACTTCATCTCCCCCTTTCCCCACTGACATTCCCCCTCACCTGGTTTCACCTATCACCTGCCAGCTTGTACTCCTTCCCTACACCCACCTTCTTATTCTGGCTTCTTCCCCCTCCCCCCCGCCCAAGTCCTGATGAAGGATCTGGGGCTGAAACACTGACTGTTTATTCCACTCCGTAGGTGCTGCCTGACCTGCTAAGTTCCTCCAGCATTTTGTGTGTTGCACTAGAAGAGTGCAAATTCATCTACAAAAATATAGGAGATCAGCTAAAATAACCAGTGGATGACCTACAAGACCATTAGATTGAGTACAACCGAATAGTGCGTTAGCCACAGAAGAACCACAGATAGTCACAAAAGAGTAGAACATCCTTTGGAGGGAGTAATCCCCATTAAACTATTAAAATCAGCTAGAGAAAGCCAAAGATCAGTGACCAATGAGCAGAAGATTATCTACATAGAGACTAAGTAAATTGGTATGAAAGAGCCATGATGAGTTATAAGTGAACACAAGGCCACTTACATGAGATAAGGGGATACAATACAAAAGAGTTTGAGATTAAGCTATTGCTCCAAGATGACACCGTTGAGTTGTAGCTCTGATTTATTAATTGTGTTTTTAGGTTCGTAAAGATAGATTTGGGGATAGACAGAGCAGTTAGGGGTCAGATGAAACCAGCAACGTGAACGTGAAACATCCATGGTTAGATGTCGGACCAGCAGAGAGTAGATACCCACACACCATCACCCCCCCCGCCCCCGGTCAACATGCTCTGGTGTCAGAGTTCTATGCAGGAGGGAAGAACAAGGTCCGATGACCCCCTAGGTTCGCGAATTGATGAGACTAGAGCTCGAGGCCTCGTATTCGGAATCCCGTCATCGGCAAGTCCAGAGTTTGAGGCCTAGTATTTGGTGATTGGTGTGACCTGGGATTGATGTCAAGGATAGAGGTCCAAGGATCAAATCAGAAGTCAAGGAAGATTGGCCAGATCCAGGTCTATGAATCTCTGCAATTCCGCTAGGGTGGTCAAAGCCTGGTGTCTGCAGCCCCATGTCTGTATCCGCTGGAGGCTCAAGCCTGGAGGGCTGTCCTAGAGTTATAGGGCTGTGTATGTGTGTGGTTGCATGGGAGGGAGAAACGTGGCTTTTTTGCTGTTGTTGTTTTTTCAAATGTTGTGTTCTATGTTCTTCTGCCGAGCATTGTGGGCATGCTGTGTTGGTGCCAGAACATGTGGCGATACTTGAGAGGGCGCTGAGGACAGCCCAAGGGTATGCTGGTTGTTATGGTAAACAACGCACTTCACTGCTTGTTTCAATTGTTACGTACCCCGTAACTGGGTTGCCAAACCAGCAGAAATGGATCACTCAGTTGGAGTCTGGATTACTAGAACTAAGAAAGTTTTATTAAAGAAACAAGCAACACAGTAATCGAAAGGATAATAAATGCAACAGTTCAGTGATGATAAACACACATGGGCACAGCATTAAGATAACAGCATCAATCAAGCTCTATCGTTGTCTAGGGGTAAATGACCAATTTCAAAATGACTCAAAGTTCAGTCCAGTTTGTAGTTCAGTTCGCAGTAATCGTTGCCATGGCGATGGACAAGGTGGGGGAAGAGAGACAGAGAGAACAGGAACAACTGATCATTCAGAACGGCTTCACTCACAGACCAGCGGGATGGCTCACAAACAGCATTTGGGCGGGTCCTTGGTGATGTCACCTGAGGTCACCGACTGTGACCCCTCCTCCAGATGCGGTCGATCCTCTGCAGTGAACCCGGCACCCAGGCAAGGGCGGACACACACCGGGTTCCCGCTGATCGTACCTTTCCACCCTGGTCGTTGTCTGGTACTTCTCACCCACTCGTGAGAAGCGTACCGCTTCCAGGGTCTCGTTACCTCGGGTGGCGTGTGTGTCTGTCTTAGCGAACCTGTCCCTTTTTATCCCCCTGCTGGGGTATCGCCTGTCCATCACTTCAAACAGTTCAGGGTTCAAAGGGGGGAGCCGCTCCAGACAGCTCTCCCTCCCACATCCCTTCATTACACATCTCCAGACGCTGCTCCATTGTTCCTTATCTCTCCTTCCCCTGAGGGCAGGTGGCAGACCAACTGCTGATGCCACTGATGCTAGCCCAGGCCAGCAAACATCTTAATTTTATGTGTATTCTCGTAACACAATGTAAACTTGAATCTTGTAGTTTCCTACCAATTCCTGAAAGGTTAAACAAAAAAACAAATGCTAGGTAAAGAATACTGGAAAACTATTTGGCAAGAATCTTGGGCTGTCTTGTTCTGTACTTTGTCAGAAAAGGTAGAACAATTTAAATTTCATAAGTGTACAGCAGATTGATAAACTTTGTTATGGATGTCTTGTCTAAGTCAACTGTTCTCATTGAACCTAAGACAAGAACACAGTAATAACTGCAGCCCCCAAAGGAAGCACAGGATTGGTAGCTAATCAAGAAATGATGTTGCATCTACACCAAAGAAAAAGAACAGAAGACAGGAACATTGTTATAGCTGTAACCTAGGAGGAGTCAGCCGCTACAAAAGATGTAACAAGAAGTACAGCGAATTTTTGTACGATTTGCCCTGTTGCTGCATCAATATAGATCTCTGTTGAAGCTAGGATGCTGGCAACAGATTGCAGGGTGCATAAGTAAAATAACACAGCACTGACGTACAGAGATAATACAAGTTAGGGAGCGAAAAGGAATGTATTGGTAACAAGAGGCACTTACGGGAAGGGTACAATTCTCTAGAACCAAGAGTGTATGTCCATAAGGTAGAATGCTTATTTATGAGTGTGGTACTTAGCATCCAAACAACGTGGTCTAACTAACAATGCTAAATAAGGTCTCATTGCTGGGGAGAAGGCAACTGATAGTGGTTCATTTATCTTGTCAGTGCATACAAGATTTTGTAGAGGCAGTGTTAATGGTGCCTTTCCAAATATCATGAGGTAACTTCTCTAAGTATAGGGCAGCATAGTAGTGTAACAGTTAGCACAATTGCTTTATCATGCCAACGATCACTGATCAAGGTTCGATTCCAGTCTAAGGAGTTTTCCAAACTGAGTTTTTATATTCTCCCTGTGAATGCATGGATTCCCCCGATACTCAGGTTTCCTTCCAACATTTCAAAGATATACAGTACAGTTAGAGTTAATACATTGTAGGCATGTGATATTGGCACCAAAAGCATGGCGCCACTTGCGGCTGTTCCCAGCACATCGCAAACGATGATGCAAGCAATACATTGTATGTTTCGATGTTTCAAAGTACACATGACAAATAAAGGTAATCTTTAAAAAAGTAGTCTGAGCTTAATAAGTATGCCAGACAATAGAGGCGCTTGCGAACGAGTAGACTTTGAGGTTTGTGTCATTTGTGCAGTTTTAATCTGTAAGCACTCTTTTTCTCAGATGGCCAGAGGCTGTGCTGATGCAGTGAAGTTGCAGATGAATTTCATAACTGATGTTTGCTCTCAATAAACACTGTCTCCTTAGATAAAGAAAGTGGTCCACGTTTTCTCAGGTCTTGTCATGGATCTTTATTACCAGTACTGTACAACTGGGATAGATTGTTGAGAGATCTTCACTTCCAGACATTATTTAAAACCCATTCTTTCCTTTGCTTCAGTGAATAAGTCGAGGTTCAGCTCGGCCTCTGAACATGCATATTTTCAAGCATACCCGCATACTGACTCACGAGGCTGATAAACTGAGAGCATTAAACAGATTACAAATACCTGGGGATACGAATTGACAATAAACTGGACTGGTCAAAGAACACTGAGGCTGTCTACAAGAAGGGTCAGAGCTGTCTCTATTTCCTGAGACTGAGGTCCTTCAACATCTGCCAGACGATGCTGAGGATGTGTTACGAGTCTGTGGTGGCCTTGCTTTCATGTTTGCTGTTGTGTGCTGGGGCAGCAGGCTGAGGGTAGCAGACACCGACAGAACCAACAAACTCATTCTTAAGGCCAGTGATGTTGTGGGGATGGAACTGGACTCTCTCACGGTGGTGTCTGAAAAGAGGATGCTACCTAAGTTGCACGTCATCTTCGACAATGTCTCCCATCCACTACATAATGGACTGGTTGGGCACAAGAGTACATTCAGTCAGAAACTCATTCAACCGAGATGCAACACAGAGCGTCATAGGAAGTCATTTCTGCCTGTGGCCATCAAACTTTATAACTCCTCCCTTGGAGGATCAGACACCCTGAACCAATAGGCTGGTCCTGGACTTTTTTCATAATTTACTGGCATAATTTACATATTATTATTTAACTATTTATGGTTTTATTACTATTTATTATTTATGGTGCAACTGTAACAAAAACCAATTTCCCCCGGGATCAATAAAGTATGACTATGACTATGACTAAGAAATACTTTCAGTGGCCATTTTATTAGGTGCACCTGTTCATCTGCTCATTAATGCAAATATCTAATCATCTAATTATCTTGCAGCAACTCAGTGCATAAAAGCATGCAGTCATGGTCAAGAGGTTCAGTTTGATGTAAAAGGTTCTTTGTGTGAATTTAAGAAAGCTATTAATAGTGCAGATTAGACAGCTCCAGGAAAAGATGATATATGTTATAGTATGGCTGACAACTGTCCTGAGATAATATTAACATTTTTGAACCATATTTGGAGGTTAGGCCATCTTCCTCCTCATGGAAATTAACAGAGGTAGTGCCCATTCTAAAACCTGGGAAACACCTGTTGCATCTTTCAAATTATAGACCAATATCAATAATGTCCCATTTGTGTAAACTTATGGAATGCATGGTGATAGAGCATTTGAATTATATTTTGGAAAAGAGATGTGATATAGCGTTTTATCAGAGCAGATTCTGGAATGGTAGAATGACATTGGATTCAGTTTTATGTTTGGAAGATGATATTAGGAAAGCACAGGTAAATAGCAATATTTTTGATATTGAAAAAGCATATGATGTGTTATTAAAGGAAGGTACTTTGATTAAAGTATGGAAATTAGGAGTAAGAGGAAGGCTATATAATTTTTTTCCGAGTTTTTTATTTGGACAGTCTATGCAGATAAGTTTGGGTAAGGTATATTCGGGCTTCTAAGAGATAGAGAATGGGACCCCACAAAGCAGTATTTGTAGCCCTTTACTGTTCAGTATTCTGATTAATTATATTTTCTCTCAGATAGGTACTGGGGTGGGTAAATGACTTCTTGCAGATGATGGAGTTTTGTGGATTAGAAGTAGAAATTTAAACTTAACTGTTTATAGGATGCCATTAGCAATTAATAAGGTCAAAGAATAGGCAAATAGATGGGGATTTAGGCTTTTGGTAGCAAAAATACCATATAACCATATAACAATTACAGCACAGAAACAGGCTATCTCGGCCCTTCTAGTCCTCTTACTCTCACCTAGTCTCACCGACCTGCACTCAGCCAATAACTCTCAATTCCTTTCCTGCCCATATAGCTATCTAATTTAACTTTAAATGACAACATCGAACCTGCCTCAACCACTTCTGCTGGAAGCTCGTTCCACACAGCTACCACTCTCTGAGTAAAGAAGCTCCTCCTCATGTTACCCCTAAACTTTTCCCCTTTAACTCTCGACTCATGTCCTCTTGTTTGAATCTTCCCCACTCTTAATGGAAAAAGCCTATCCACATCAACTCTATCTATCCCCCTCGTAATGTTAAATACCTAAATCAAGTCCCCCCTCAACCTTCTACGCTCCAAAGAATAAAGACCCAACTTGTTCAACCTTTCTCTGTAACTTACAAGATGAAACCCAGGTAACATTCTTGTAAATCTTCTCTGTACTCTCTCAATTTTGTTGACATCTTTCCTATAATTCGGTGACCAAAACTGTACACAATACTCCAAATTTGGCCTCACCAATGCCTTGTACAAATTTAACATTACATCCCAACTCCTGTACGCAATGCTCTGATTTATAAAGGCCAGCATACCAAAAGTTTTCTTCACCACTCTATCCACATGAGATTCAACCTTCAGGGAACTATGCACCATTATTCCTAGATCCCTCTGTTCTACTGCATTCTTCAATGCCCTACTATTTACCATGTATGTCCTATTTTGATTAGTCCTACCAAAATGTAGCACCTCACATTTATCAGCATTAAACTCCATCTGCCATCTTTCAGCCCACTCTTCCAACTGGCCTAAATCTCTCTGCAAGCTTTGAAACCCAACTTCATTATCCACAACTCCACCTATCTTAGTATCATCTGCATACTTACTAATCCAATTTACCACCCCATCATCAAGATCATTAATATATATGACAAACAACATTGGACCCAGTACAGATCCCAGAGGCACACTACTAGTCACGAACCTCCAATCTGACTCACAGTTATCCACCACTACTCGCTGGTGTCTCCCATCTAGCCACTGCTGAACCCACTTTACTACTTCAATATTAATACCTAACGAATGAACCTTCCTAACTAACCTTCCGTTTGGAACCTTGTCAAAGGCCTGACTGAAGTCCATATAGACATCCACCACTTTACCCTCGTCAACTTTCCTAGTAACCTCATCAAAAAATTCAATAAGATATGTCAAACATGACTTTCCACGCACAAATCCATGTTGACTGTTCCTAATCAGACCCTGTCTATCCAGATAATTATATATACCATCTCTAAGAATACTTTCCATCAATTTACCCACCACTGACGTCAAACTCACAGGCTGATAATTAATACAAATTGTGTTTTACAAAGAGGATCAGTAGACCTCCACTTGATATGAAATTATCTGGTCAAACTCTTGAAGAAGTGTCAGTTGTAAGATTTCTCAGCACGTGGAAAGATAATAAGCTGACATGGAAACACCACAACAGTAAAATAACTGATAAATTTAAAAGAGCATTAAATATCCTCAGGTGTCTATGTGGGTATTCTTGGGGTGCTGCACGAAAATCTTTGTTGACCATTTATATTTGTTTAGTTAGATCAGTGCTTGATTATGGCTGTGTGGCTTATGGATCAGCTTCATCTTCAACTTAAAATGTTTGGATGTGATACAAACATAGCCTTTAAGAATGTGTTGTGGTGCAATAAGGTCCATAAGACCACAAGATATAGGAGCAGAAGTAGGCCATTTGGCCCATCGAGTCAACTCTGCCCTTCAATCATGGGCTGATCCAATTCTTCCAGTCATCTCCACTCCCCTGCTTTCACCCTATACCCTTTGATGTCCTGGCCAATCAAGAACCTATGTATTTCTGCCTTAAATACACCCAACGATATGGCCTCCACAGCCATTCCTGGCAACAAATTCTACAGATTTGCCACTCTCTGACTAAGGTAATTTCTCCGCATCTCAGCTCTAAATGGACGTCCTTCAACACTCTTGTCCTAGAATCCCCTACCATGGGAAATAAGTTTGCCATATCTAATCTGTTCAAGCCTTTTAACATTTGGAATGTTTCTATGAGATCCCCCCCTCATTTTCCTGAACTCCAGGGAATACAGCCCAAGAGCTGCCAGATGTTCCTCGTACGGTAACCCTTTCATTACTAGAATCATTTTCATGAATCTTCTCTGAACCCTCTCCAATGTCAGTATATCCTTTCTAAAATAAGGAGCCCAAAACTGCACACAATACTCCAAGTGTGGTCTCACAAGTGTCTTAAAGAGCCTCAACATCACATCCCTGCTCTTATATTCTATACCTCCAGAAATGAATGCCAACATTGCATTCGCCTTCTTCACAACTGACTCAAGCTGGAGGTTGACGTTTAGGGTATCTTGCACAAGGATTCCCAAGTCCCTTTGTATCTCTGTATTTTGAATTCTCTCCCCATCTAAATAATAATTTGCCCGTTTATTTCTTCCACCAAAGTGCATGACCATACACTTTCCAAAATTGTATTTCATTTGCCGCTTCTTTGCCCATTCCCCTAAACTATCTAAATCTCTCTGCAGGCTTTTCGTTTCCTCAGTACTACCCACTCCTCCACCTAGCTTTGTATCATCAGCAAATTTAGCCACAAATCCATTAATACCATAGTCCAAATCACTGACATACATCGTAAAAAGCAGCGGTCCCAGCACTGACCCCTGTGGAACTCCGCTGGTAACCGGCAGCCAGCCAGAGTAGGATCCCTTTATTCCCACTCTGTTTTCTGCCGATCAGCCAATGCTCCACCCATGCTAGTAACTCCCCTGTAATTCCATGAGCTCTTATCTTGCTAAGCAGCCTCTTGTGCGGCACCCTGTCAAAGGCCTTCTGAAAATCCAAGTTAATGATGACTACTGCATCTCCTCTGTCTACCCTGCTTGTAATTTCCTCAAAGAATTGCAGTAGGTTAGTCAGGCAGGATTTTCCTTTCAGGAAACCATGGTGGCTTTGGCCTATTTTGTCATGTGCCTCCAGGTACTCTGAAATCTCATCCCTAACAATTGATTCCAACAACTTCCCAACCACTGATGTCAGGCTAACAGGTCTGTTCTTGTTTCAGCTTTACTAGTTGAAAGGGGACAATTACCCTTAGAGTTGTGGAGGTTAAAGTTGATGTTAACATACTGGATTATTTTGAGGGGGCAAGGAAATGATCACCCTGTTAAAAGTGTGTTGGAAGACTATTGGGAACATCACAAGAAGAATGTTTTTAGTTTTGGGTGGCTGGGTTCTTATCACACTCGGAATATGGGTTTGCTAGATTATGCAGTATGTCCGACCGTAGCTTTCTCGGTAACCCCACCGTGTTTTTTTCCAGTGGCTTTAGTTGATTGTAGGTTACATGATTTAATGAAGTCTAAGGATTCTGATATGCCTGACAGTCTGTTGGTTCGTCAACATGTTAAGGAAAATTATTATGAAGGGAGTAAAACAAAATGGGAAGGAATTATATTGACTTGACTTAGAATTGGGCATACTATGCTTAATTATTCCTTACATCTTGTAGGAAAGCATCACTTTGGAGTGTGCAGGTTTTGTCATCATTGTGAAACAGTTGAACACATTCTATTAGAGTGTTTTGCATGTAAGGTTAAAAGAAATCAAATGCACACTTCACTACTACCTTTGGGGCTGATAGCTTTCAGTTAAAAACTTTATTAAGTTATGTAAGTTATTCAGTTCACAATATTGTTTTTCATTATTTACAATCTATAGGACTTTTGGGGGTAATTTAGTTTTCATTTGATAAAGAATTAGTAGGGGTTTTATTTCCCAACTCCCTACACCACACTCCACACCAAGCAGGTTAACTGGTCTTTGGAAATGCCCTGTGTTTAGGTTAGGGTAAAACTGAGAGTGGTCAGGGGTGCGGGGCAGTGTGGCTTGAAGGTCCGGATTGCTTACATAGTTGCTGGAGATCATCTGTGATAGAGGAAGTGGTACTGAGTGGAACTGAGTGGAAGATCAACTACAACTGAGCAAGGAGATCAATAGCAAAAAGCAGGAAATCTGTTATTAGATAGAAGGAAATCAAGATCATGAACCAAAGAGGCAATTTAGCTGAGCTTTTGTTCACATGTAGATTATTTCCCACTCCTTTCTGGATCATTGCCCAATTTTTTACACCAAGTCTCCTTTAATTTTAAAGCTGATGTTTTGGTCTTATGTACTGCAGCTGATTTCTTACTTATTTATTGTTTCTCCTGCTCTTTAGCTAAGGTGCACTTTTGTAGCCAATCCTTTATTTTCGAGCTGATTTTGCATTTTTTCACAGCTTCTGCTCTTTTAAAACTGAACCCACAGAGTCATACAGCACAGGAAAAGGCTCATTGGCCCAACTTGTCCATGCTGACCAAGGTGCACATCTAAGCTAGTTAGATGGGAAGATCTCGGTCTTAGAAGCTCTTCTTTTCTTTTGCAGTGAATCGCATGCTCCTTTACAGCTTAGCACCTGCTTTTTTTGTCAGAGACTCCCTTCAACTTTGTGGTGATCTTGTTTTGCTGACAGTCTCCTACTTCTTTGTAACTGACTTAATTTTCTTTTGTAACTGATCTCTCACTCTTTCCAAGCTTGTCTCTTGCTCTTCCATTGTGGATTCCTTGATCTTAGACCATAAGACAAAGGAGCAGAAGTCGGCCATTCGGCCCATCGAGTCTGCTCCGCAATTTTATCAGGAGCTGATCCATTCTCCCATTTAGTCCCACTCTCCCGCCTTCTCACCATAACCTTTAATGCCCTGGCTACTCAGATACCTATCAATTTCTGCCTTAAATACACTCAATGACTTGGCCTCCACTGCTGCCCTTGGCAATAAATTCCATAGATTCACCACCCTCTGACTAAAAAAATTTCTTCGCATTTCTGTTCTGAATGAGCGCCCTTCAATCTTTAAGTCATGCCCTCTCATACTAGACTCCCCTATCATGGGAAACAACTTTACCACATCCACTCTGTCCATGCCTTTCAACATTCGAAATGTTGAAACAATCCTTTGTAGCTGGTCTTCAACTGGTTTGTACATCTTGGCTAATTTTTCCCCATTCTCCAGCACTTTTTCAGAGAGGATCTTTCTCTCTTACATTGATTAGTCTCATGTTTATTTTCTTAGCTGATATTCAGTCTGTTTGTAAATGATTTTATTATAGATTAAAAACAAATACTAAATACCTAATATAAAAACAGAGAAGAAGCTGGGAACACTCATCAGGCCAGGCAACATCTGTGGAAACTGAAATAGTTAAAACATTTCAAGTCCAGTGAACCTTCATCAGAACCTGTTATAGAGTTATAGAGAGGTACAGCACAGAACAGGCCCTTCAGCCCATCTAGTCTGTGCCATCCATTTAAACTACCAGCTCCCAATAATCTGCACCAGGACCATAGCCTGCCATATCCTTACTATCCATGTACTTATCCAAGCTTATCTTAAATGCTGAAATCGGGCTCACATGGACCACTTGTGCTGGCAGCTTGTTCCACACTCTCATGACCCTCTGAGTGAAGCAGTTCACATTTAACCCATGACCTCTTAGTTGTAGTTCCACCCAACTTCAGTGAAAAAAGTTTGCTTGCATTTACTTTATCTATAACCTTCATAATTTTGTATACCTCTATCAAACCTCCTCTTCTAAGGCTGTCTATGTTCTACAGAAGACAATCCTAACCTATTCAATCTTTCCTTATAACGCAGGTCCTCCAGACCCGGCAACATCTTTGTAAGTTTTCTCTGTACTGTTTCAACCTTGTTTACATCTTTCCTGTCGGTAGGTACCTGTGACACCACTTTCGACAAATTATGTACCTGTATTCCCAGATCCCTTTGTTCTACCACACTCCTCAGTGCCCAACTGTTCATTGTGTAAGACCTACTGTGGTTGGTCCTACCAAAGTGCAAAACCTTGTACTTGTCTGCACTAAATCCATCTGGCATATTTCAGCCCATTTTTCCAGCTGATGCAGATCCCTTTGCAAGACATGATAGCCTTCCTCACTGTCCACTACACCCCCAACCTTGATATCATCTGCAAATTTGATGATCAAGTTAACCACATTATCAACCAGATCTGGTTGTGGATTACAAGAGGAATAGAGACGGGCTAACCCCTATTGACATCAATGTATCTGGGGTTGAGAGGGTAAACAGCTTCAAGTTCCTCGGCATTCACATCACCGAGGACCTCACGTGGTTTGTACATACCAGCCGTGTGGTGAGAAAAGCATAATAGCGTCTCTTTCACCTCAGATGGTTGAGGAAGTTTGGTATGGGCCCCCAAATCCTAAGAACATTCTACAGGGGCACAACTGAGAGCATCCTGACTGGCTGCATAACTGCCTGGTATGGGAACTGTTCCTCCCTTAATCGCAAGACTCTGCAGAGAGTGGTGCAGACAGCCCAGCGCATCTGTAGTTGTGAGCTTCCCATGATTCAGGACATTTACAAGGACAGGTGTGCAAAAAGGGCCCGTAGGATCACTGGGGACCCAAGCCATCCCAATCACAATCTATTCCAGCTTCTACCCTCTGGGAAGCGGTACCGCAGCATAAAAGCCAGGACCAACAGGCTGTGGGACAGCTTCTTCCACCAGGCATCAGACTGATGAAGTCACGCTGACTTGAGTATACTCTATATTACATTGACTGCTCTATTTATTATAAATTACTATAAATTACTATGACTGCACATTGCACATTTAGATGGAGAGGTAACGTAAAGATTTTTACTCCTCATGTCATTTTATTCTTTGATATCGATGACGAACAACAAGGAACCCAACTCCGATCCCTGAGGCACACCACAAGTCACAGGCCTCCAGTCAGAAAGGCAACCCTCTACTACCACTCTCTGGCTTCTCCACAAAGCCAATGTCTCATCCAATTTACTACCTTATCATAAATGCTGAGAGACTGAACTTTCTTCACCAGTCTCCCATGCAGGACCTTCTCAAATGCCTTCCTAAAGTCCATGTAGGCAACATCCACTGCCTTGCCTTCATCCACTTTCCTGGTAACTTCCTCAAAAATTGGTTAAACATGACCTACCATGCACAAAGCCATGCTGACTATCCTCAATTAGTTTATGTCTATCCAAATACTTATATATCTGGTCCCTTAGAACACCTTCCAATAACTTTCCTACAACTGATGGCAGACTCACTGACCTATAATTTCCTGGTTTATGTTTAGAGCTGTTTTAAACAGTGGAACAACACTGGCTATCTTCCAGTCCTCTTGTACCTCTCCTGTTGCTAGGATGTATTAAATATCTCTGCTCAGGCCCCAGCAATTTCTGCACTTGCCTCCCGTAGGGTCCGAAGCAACTCCTTGTCAGGTCTTGTGGATTTATCCACCCTGATTAGCCTCAGGGTAGCAAACACCTCCTCAGTAATCTGCACAGACTCCATGAAGTTGATGCTGCATTGCCTCACATCTATAAACTCTGCATCTATCTCCTAAGTAAATACAGATGCAAAGAATGTAGTTAAGATCTCCCTCATCTGTTTCGACCCCACACATAGATTATCATTCTGGTCTTCCAAAGAACCAATTTTGTTCTTAACAATCCTTTTGCTCCAAATATTCCTGTAGAATCCCTTAGGATTTTTCTTCATCTTGTCAACTAGAACAACTTCATGCCTTCTTTTGCCTTCCTGATTTGTTGAACTGTTTCTCTCCATTTGCTGATATTGCAAGATTTGCAAGGTTTTGTTTTTACCTCTGGCTCATACATAGTTAATCTCCACCTCTTCTCCAAATGATCTCTTAACTCTTTCATAACACATCCGCTTCATGCCTGACTTTTGCAGCTGATTTTCTCATTTTTAGTTGGTTCATGTGCTTTCATCATTGAAAAGTTTTTAAATGATTTGCTGCTCTTTTATAAATAATTTCTACTTCTCGGTAGATTATCTCATGCTTTTGTAGGCAACCTCTCACAGACTTGCTGACCTTCCTTTGTAGATACTTTATACTTTATTGTCGCCAAACAATTGATACTGGAACGTACAATCATCACAGCGATATTTGATTCTGTGCTTCCCGCTCCCTGGATTAAAAATTTAAATTATAAATCATAAATAGAAAATAGAAAAATGGAAAGTAAGGTAGTGCAAAAAAAGATGATCTCTTCCTCATTTCGTAGCAGATCTCTTGTCTCTCATGGCAAACCTGCCACTGTTTTGTGGATGATATCGGTTCTGTTTAATCTTTTCCAGCTCTTTTAAGCTACTTTCCTGCTATTTTGCTGCTGATGCCCAGCTTTTATTTTACAACAGATTCCCTGTTCTTTGCAGAGATTTCCTGTTTTATTTTTGATGATCAGCTGCTCTTCATAGATAAGTTCCTGTACTTTCAGAGCCGATCTTCTCTTCTGTAGCTGGTTTTGGCTGCTAATATCGCATTCCTCTGTGTCTGAATTCTCTTTCGAAATTGACATCTTGCACCATTATAGCTGATCTCTAATTTTGTTATGCCCGTACTTATAATCTTTTCTTCTTTATCCTCGGCTCATTTGTAACTTCTCACCTGCTGTGTTGGAGGTTATCCCCCATTGTTTTGTAATTAATCTTTTTGTAATTAAGATGATTTTTCACTCTTGTAGCAACTGTCCCACTTATTTGTAAGTGATTTCCTACTCTGCTACAACTCATTACTGCCATCAGAGAAAAAAGGTAAAGGAGCCTAAAGACACACATTCCACATTTTAGGAAAAACTTCTTCCTCTCTGCCATCAGATTTCTGAATGGTCCTTCAACTCATGATTGCTACCTCTGCACTACTTTTTTTTTATATATTGTAGCTTATAGATTTTTTATATTGCACTGTCCCCTGCCGCAAACAAATTTCATGACATGTGTCAGTGATAATAAACCTGATTCTGATTTTGATTCCAGTAGTTTATGTTCTGTCTATTGCAACTTATCTTCTGCCTGTTTACTGCTGAATTTCCACTCTATTCTGCCTCAGCTTCAGCTCTAATGTTCCTTCTACTCAATCTTCTGATCTTTTGCAGTTGTTATCCCTCTTAAATGAAGCTAGTTTCTTATCTTTTGTTCCTGCGCTCAGGTTCTAGCTGTTGTCTTGGTACTTTGTAGCTTACTTCTAGTCCTTTCACTGCTGATTTTCAGCTCTATTGTAGCTGATCTTTTGTATCTCGCTCTTGCTTTTTTGTATGTGATTTCCTATCTTTCTTTAGTGATCTTCTGCTCGATTCAACCTTTTCTTCTGTTTTTTATACTCTATTGGAGCTGATTTGCTGCTCCTTTATAGCCCATCGAACTCACTTTTGTAACTTCCTTTTCTTTTATAGCTCATTTCTTGATATTTTGCAACATATCATCTTTGATATGCCCAGAGAAATTGTAAGAATTAAGAGAGGAGAAAGTCATCTGGCTCTGCCCATTCACCAAGATCACCGCGGATCTTCTACACCAGCTCCATTTTCCTGTGGTATTCCCACTTTTCTTGAAAGAACTATTCCATTAGGATGGTCCTCACTTGATTAGACTGGAACCAGCATCTTAACACATCAAATAACTGAGGATGCATTCGGCTTCTTTATCTGAAGGTATGTAATATTCATAACTAGATAAATTAATTAATAGCACATGTTTAAAATGTGATCAAGGTTTGGAATTAAATATTATCTAATACTTAGATGAGAGATAAATTTTAAAAAAAGAGGCAAAATGGTTTATATGAAAGAATGGGATAAAGGTAGCAGAGGCAAAAGATCGTAGTTCAGAAAATCGAGAAGCAAAATAAGTTTTTTTTAAGAGATGAAAAGCTGGAAGGGGCAAAAAATTAGTCAGAATTGTAGACTGATAGACTGATTCCCTTAACAGTAATTAATTGTGATGAGTGGGGTGCTGAGGTCTTAGTTCTTCACAGTTTATATCCATGATCTGAATGAAGGGATTGTTTGTAATGACACAAAGCCAAGCGGCAGTGCTAATCAAGGAACAACTGTAGTGGAGCTCGTAATAGGCAAGGACATGGTAGTTGGAGTATTATGTGAAAAAATATGAGGTTATCCACTTGGGCAGAAATAGAGAAGGATTTGAACATTTTTTAAGTGGCAAGAGATAGAAGGTCAGGGGAAACAGAGCAACATTTATGAAGCATTTAGACCCTGCTGGATATTAAGAATATAAAGTACTGCAGGTCTATCCCAATAGTGAGTTGCTCGTTGGCAGAGAAACTGAAGGAACTGTACTTGGTGTGGACCATGATGCTCCCTGCAACAAGGAGGTGCATGAAACAGGTATGCTGTCTAACAACAAGTGGTCATCTTGGTTGCTTTTTTTATGATCACGAGACCCTCTTGGACATTGGTGGTGTGGAATACTGCAAGTACAATTCATTGGTTTATTGGTGAATGGCAGGTTTAGATGGCGAGGGAACTGCATTGCCTCGATCATAGCAAGGACTAAGCCTCAAGCTGCAGTGTTGCTTGTTTGCAGCTACGCAGGCGGGGAGGCATTAGAATTGATCACATTACCTGAGTGCTGGAGGCAATGTGGTGTTGACCAACACCCCCCAACCCCCACCCCCACCCCCCACAGTGTTCATTTGGCAGAAGACAACCTGTATTACATAGAAACATAGAAAATAGGTGCAGGAGTAGGCCATTCGGCCCTTCGAGCCTGCACCGCCATTCAGTATGATCATGGCTGATCATCCAACTCAGAACCCTGTACCAGTCTTCCCTCCATACCCCCAATCCCCTTAGCCACAAGGGCCATATCTAACTCCCTCTTAAATATAGCCAATGAACTGGCCTCAACTGTTTCCTGTGGCAGAGAATTCCACAGATTCACCACTCTCTGTGTGAAGAAGTTTTTCCTAATCTCGGTCCTAAAGGGCTTCCCCTTTATCCTCAAACTGTGCCCCCTCATTCTGGACTTCCCCAACATCAGGAACAATCTTCCTGCATCTAGCCTGTCCAATCCCTTCAGGATTTTATACGTTTCAATAAGATCCCCCCTCAATCTTCTAAATTCCAACGAATATAAGCCTAGTTGATCCAGTCTTTCATCATATGAAAGTCCTGCCATCCCAGGAATCAATCTGGTGAACCTTCTTTGTACTCCCTCTATGGCAAGGATGTCTTTCCTCAGATTAGGGGACCAAAACTGCACACAATACTCCAGGTGTGGTCTCACCAAGGCCTTTTACAACTGGAGTAGTACCTCCCTGCTCCTGTACTCAAATCCTCTTGCTATGAATGCCAGCATACCATTCGCCTTTTTCACCGCCTGCTGTACCTGCATGCCCACTTTCAATGACTGGTGTATTTATGTTTGACTACAAGCTGCTGCAATATTCATGGACTCAGGGATTTGGACTATGCTTTTTTTTTCCTGTGACTAAATTTTACTGTTATCTCATATGTGCCTTATGCTATATATAACTGTTGGTTCCACGTTTTGCACCTTGGTCCAAGAGTAACATCATTTTATTTGGCAGTATTCACAGGTATTCATATACGGCTGAATGACAATTAAACTTGAACTTGAAAGTTTAAAAGAGATATACGAGACAATTTTATGCACAGAGATAGGTTGGTCTCTGACAGGGGATGGAAGCAGATATGACAGCAATATTTAAGAGGTATTTAGACAAGCACCTGATACAGAGCACATGCAACCAAATGGGATTAATTTGGATTTGCATTATGGTCAGTAGTGACACTGTGAGCTGAGCGTTCCTGTGCTGCCCTGTTCTTTGCTCTATGTTGGATGTTGAGGAAAGTGAGAGACATAGCAGTCAGAGGAGCGAAGTGGCACTGAGGTACAAGACCAACCATGATCTTATTGAAAGGGAGAGCAGGCAGCAGGGGTCGAAAAGCTACAGAGGAGCAAGGGATCTGTTACAAAGAAAATCAAGAAAACAGCATCAGATCAAATAGGAAACAATAGATCAGTTACTCAAGAACGGAAATTCAATTGTGAAAGAGCAGGGTATTAATGACAATTCTGCTACAAAAGAGTAAAACCTGTTACAAATGGGCCGCAGATCAGCAACAGAACTTCTGTGCATCGTAACAGAAGGCCAGATCATCACAAGAGAGAATTGGTTGAGCTACAAAAAAAAACAGGAGATCAGCCATGAGCATAGAGGAGATGAGTTACAATAAAGCTGAAATTCAGGTACAAAACAAATACTGGTTCAGTTACACCCTGAAACAGCCAGAGATCATCTTCAAAAGAGTAACGTTTGGCTGCAAATGAACACAGATTTAAAACCGCAGACAAGCTGGAAGGAATCTGGTGATTTGCTAAGTAGAGCATAAGGTGATCATCTGCGAAGTACATGGTCTTCTGCATATCTGGAGAGTTGTTACAAAGACAAGAAATTGAGTAACAAAGAAATGGTGTTCCACTACAAATGTGATCAGCTATCAAAGGGCATTAAATCTTGTTACAAAGATGAGGAGTGGATCCGCTGGATGATATGTGTGGATTCAGAGGAGCATGGAACCACAAGAGGGATGGGTCTTCAAATGAATGATGGAGGGCTGCATGGAAGTAATGGAAAAGGGAACAGTGATGACCAGGGGTGGGTTGGAAGGAGGAAGGGGGGGGGGAGATAGAGATAGAGAGAGAGATAGAGAGAGAGATAGAGAGAGAGAGATAGAGAGAGAGAGAGATAGAGAGAGAGATAGAGAGAGAGAGAGAGATAGAGAGAGAGAGAGAGAGAGAGAGAGAGATTGATTGATTGATTCACTCTTCGTCACCATTGGATTATAGGCTGCCTAGGCAGAAAATCGGGTGCTCTTCTAATTTGAGTTGGAAGTGGAGTAGGCCAAGGATGACCTCAACACCATTTCTTGCCCTGCCCTTGTATCCCTCAGTTTCTCTAATATCCAGATATTGTTTGGTCTCTGTTTTGAATTAAATCAGTTCTGTGCGTCCATATCCCTCTTGAATGCCGAACTATAAATACACACCATCCTCTGAGTCCTGAATGACTTATCACTTTAAGGCTGTGAGCTCTGGTTCTGAATCTGTTATTCACCCTCCCTACGTTGACAATGTTAGAATTTTGTATATTTCCTCAAGATCATTTTTCAAATCTTAGAATAGCCCCTGCAATATTTTCTCACATGACATCTCAGCAACCAACTGGCGAATCGTTCTCACAAACTCTCTATGGCATGTATATTCTTGTATTAGGTGAGGAAATCAAAATTATATGCTCTGGTATGACTACAGCAAGACATCTGCACACTTTTACTTAAATCCTCGTGCAATACAGTCCAGTATATACAGTAATTTGTCTTCCAAACTGCCTGCTGCATCTGCATGTTAGTTTTCAGTGATTTATAACACTCAGATCCCTCTGGATATCAACGTTTCCCTATTTTTCACCAAAGAAAAACTACTCAGTGTCTTTCAGTTTTTCTAATGAATGGGTGAACCTCACATTTTTTCACACTGCATGCCTTCTGCCCACTCACTCCAATTTATATCTATATCACCCTACTGTACCCTACTAGTCTCTACAAGCCAACATGAGAAGGACTCTGTTGTTTTCTGTATGTAATCAAATCCACCCCGCCCCCACCAGTTTCAAGTCTCCTCCGTGGAACTTATCAAAGATCTTCTGAATATCCAGACACACACTACTCACTGATACCCTCTCACCACTCTGCCAGTTAATCCTTGAACTCCAATGGAGGTCAAGCATGTTTTGCATTTATAAATCAATTACATTATTACTTTCTGATTGTCTTTGTTGTAGATTTTATCCTTTGTTATAATTTCTAGAGCTGTCAATCTCAATGTCAAAGATCAGAGATTCTTTGTTTTCTTACTCCATTTTTTGAAATAGTGGGGTCATATTTCCACACTTGAATCTACAGAAAGCACTATCAAATCTATAGAAATCTGAAAGATAATATTCAGAACATTCACATTCCCCCAAAGACAGCTCTTTCAGAAAGGGATACAGATCAGGATTAGTTTTCAGGCTCCATAGACCTCTCCAGTGGTATATATTTTACTCATGCTAATTTCATTTACTTCCTCACTTACTCTTAGTTGTCTGGACTTTCCACAGCCTGATGATTTGTTTTTCTCTTTGTTCCCAGATACAAAGTATTTATTTAATTCCTCTGCTATTTTGTTATTTTTAATTATAATCTTCCCATGTCTGTCTCACATTTCAAAGTTTAAAGTAAATTTATTATCAAAGTATGTATAATCACCATATAATGCCTTGAGATTAATTTTCTTGCAGTTACAAGTAAATAAATACAATAGAACTTATGAAAAAAACTACACATCACCAAATACTGACAAACAACCAGTGTGCAAAAGAAGACAAGTTGTGCAAATGATAACAAATAAATAAATAATACCAAGAACCACACCAGTTCAGGAGCTTGACAGTTGTATGGTAATAACTGTTCCTGAGTCTGGTGGTGTGAGATCGAAGGCTCCCGTGCAAAGGGTAGTAGCAAAGAGACCACATTACCTGGATGATGCAGGTCCATAATAATGAATGCTACTTTCTTATGGCAGCATTCCTTGTAAATATGCTCAATGATGGGAAGCCCTTTGCCTTTGATGGACTAAGCGAATGCTTTCTGTAGATTTTTCTGTTCCTGGCCATTGGTGTTTCCATGACGCAACCAGTCAGATTACTCTCCATTATGCATCTGTAGAAGTTTGTTAAAGTTTTAGAAGACATGCCAAATCTGCATAAATTTCTAAGAAAGTAGAGGCGCTGTTATGCCTTCTTTGCGATGGCACTTGCATGCTGCTCCCAGGACAGATCCTCTGATTTGGTATTGCCAAAAAATTTAAATTTCCTGACACTCTCCACTCTTCCTCCTGCAGTCAATAATCAAGTCTTTGGTTTTGTTGATGTTGATGTTGATGTTGTTGCTGTGGCACTATCCAACCAGATTCTTAATCTTCCTTCTAAACGCTGATTCATCACCACCTTTGATTGACCAACAACTGAATCTATATACTACTAAAACTCTCATGCTCTGTCTGTTTGGGACCTCCAATTAGCGCAAATGGTGCATTACAGTGGCACTTTTTTTGGCTAAATCGAATTAAAATGCGTTAACTTACAGAATACAGGCAAAGTTCAGGGTTATATATTCATATAAAATTGCTCATTCGCCAAAAATCAACAGGCTGGCTTTCACCCGAGACCCGATCGGCCATCATGGAAATTGGGACGCAACAACCCGACGCATGCACACGGCCAGCCTCAGCAGCGACACCTACCGGAGTAAAAGGGCTGGGTAGCTCTATTTCAAGGGGTCACATTCTGCTAATCACCATCAGCATGTGCAGGATTGGGACAGATCTAACTGCCACCCATCAATAAGAGGTAATTAAATTTTATTGTAATGACGTACTTCAAGACACCCATGAAACCATTTGCTGGAAAGGACAGCGGTGATTATATCACATCCATTTAGGAGAGCGCCAACCACATCATCAAGAATAATCAGCATCCTTTGGTGTTACTGCTTTGTATCTTCTATTCAGCATTAGGGTAAAAAAAAAAGGTCAGCCTAATTATGCCGCGTGGAAAGGGAAGGGGGACATTATGGTCAAGAGCTGACGCCAAACATCACCGGGAAGCAGCAAGGAGAGGGAGAGAACAAGAATCGGATGAGGCCAGGGCCGCACGACTCCAGGATCAAAGGGTCAGGACAAAAACAGATGAGAGAAGAAGAGACAGGGGAGGAGAGGCATGCACGTCTCCAGAATCAGAGACAAACAATAAACAGCAGAAGAGATGAAGAGACGGGGGATCAAAGGGCTGCACGTCTCCAGAATGACAAAAACAGGCACAGAAGGAAGAGAGAGGAAGAGATAAAGGAGCTGAGAAATGCACGTCTCCAGGATCACAGCCAAAGAACAAACAGCAGAAGAGATGAAGAGACAGGGGATGAAAGGACTGCACGTCTTCAGAATGACAATGAGAGGCACGAGGGTGGCAGGTAAACCAGAAATGATGCCATCAAAAGTGTCCTTCGTTAAACAAGGAGAAGCTATATTTGCTTTGCTATGTGTCGTTCTTCTTTACTAAACTGAGGTTTTCTACTTCAGTTTCCGAAGCAAAGTGATACCAATAGTATTCAGGAAAATTTAATGTTCATTCTGGTCACATCAAACTGCACTACCCTTCTCTCAAAGGGTGCCCCAACAGGTCACCCCGTCGTCTAGTAGAGCAATATTGGCTACAAGTCAGCATGAGGTCAGATGCAAAACAGCTGGAGATCATCACCCAAAGAATGGCAGAAGGTACTTGCAGTACAAGGGACAGCATGCTTTATTTATTATTCTTATTTAGCAATACAGCATGGAACAGGCCCTTCCAGCCTAACAAGATGCAATGCCCAGCAACCCATCTATCTAATTGTAGCCTAATCACAGGACAACTTACATTGACCAACTAACCTACTAACCAGTATGTCTTTAGACTGTGGGAGAAAACTGGAGCATCAGTTCATGTGGAGAACATACAAGCTCCTTACAAACAGTGTCGGAATTGAACATAGAAACATAGAAAATAGGTGCAGGAGTAGGCCATTCGGCCCTTCGAGCCTGCACCGCCATTTATTATGATCATGGCTGATCATCCAACTCAGAACCCAGCCTTCCCTCCATACCCCGTGACCCCTGTAGCCACAAGGGCCATATCTAACTTCCTTTTAAACATAGCTAATGAACTGGCCTCAACAGTTTGCTGTGGCAGAGAATTCCACAGATTCACCACTCTCTGTGTGAAGAAGTTTTTCCTAACCTCGGTCCTAAAAGGCTTCCCCTCTATCCTCAAACTGTGACCCCTCGTTCTAGACCTCCCCAACATCGGGAACAATCTTCCCGCATCTAGCCTGTCCAATCCCTTTAGGATCTTATACGTTTCAATCAGATCCCCCCTCAATCTTCTAAATTCCAACGAGTACAAGCCCAGTTCATCCAGTCTTTCTTCATATGAAAGACCTGCCATCCCAGGAATCAATCTGGTGAACCTTCTTTGTACTCCCTCTATGGCAAGGATGTCTTTCCTCAGATTAGGGGACCAAAACTGCACACAATACTCCAGGTGTGGTCTCACCAAGGCCTTGTACAACTGCAGTAGTACCTCCCTGCTCCTGTACTCGAATCCTCTCGCTATAAATGCCAGCATACCGTTCGCCTTTTTCACCGCCTGCTGTACCTGCATGCCCACTTTCAATGACTGGTGTATAATGACACCCAGGTCTCGTTGCACCTCCCCTTTTCCTAATCGGCCACCATTCAGATAATAATCTGTTTTCCTATTTTTGCCACCAAAGTGGATAACTTCACATTTATCCACATTAAATTGCATCTGCCATGAGTTTGCCCACTCACCCAACCTATCCAAGTCACCCTGCATCCTCTTAGCATCCTCCTCACTGCTAACACTGCCACCCAGCTTCGTGTCATCCGCAAACTTGGAGATGCTGCATTTAATTCCCTCATCCAAGTCATTAATATATATTGTAAACAACTGGGGTCCCAGCACTGAGCCTTGCGGTACCCCACTAGTCACCGCCTGCCATTCTGAAAAGGTCCCGTTTATTCCCACTCTTTGCTTCCTGTCTGCTAACCAATTCTCCACCCACACCAATACCTTACCCCCAATACCATGTGCTTTAAGTTTGCACACTAATCTCCTGTGTGGGACCTTGTCAAAAGCCTTTTGAAAATCCAAATATACCACATCCACTGGTTCTCCCCTATCCACTCTACTAGTTACATCCTCAAAAAATTCTATGAGATTCGTCAGACAATTATTAACTATTTTTATGAACTATTAACTCTGGAACGGACTGAGCTATAGTAGCATTGCACTAATCACTACACTACCATTACAGTAGTGATTAAGACAATTGCTTTACAGCACCAGTGATCATCACTCAACTTTCGAGTCCTGCCACCGTCAGTGAGGAGTCCGTACATTCTCCCCATTTCTCCCCATTTTATCCCACATTCCAAAGACATGTAATTAGAATTAGTAATTTGCAGACATGCAATGTTGGCTCCAGGAGCATGGTAACCGGAGCAACCAGTGGTCTCGTGGAGAAGGCACAAACTTCTTACAGCCAGGGGTAGGAACTCCAATCTTACAGCTGGCATAAAGCTTTACGTAACCACTACATTACTGTGCCAGTTATGAAGAAGGGGGAAAGTTGTTACAAAACAATGCGAAATAGATATATTGCAGGAAACCTGCTACAAGAGATTGCATAGCTACAAAAATCTGTAGGACAGCTGCCAAAAAAAAGCAGAAAATAATCTCCAAAAGAGCCAGTTTAGTTATAAAAATGCAGTTTGAGTACAAAATAGTGGAAGACCAACTACTAGTGAGCAGCAGACCTTAAGAAACAATGGATGAGCAATTTCCAAAAATCAGCAGATCAGTTACAAAGGAGCCAGACACCAGCTAAAATGAACCAGGAGGTCAGCTATGAAAACCACGAGATCTCACAGTGACAGTTAGACAGAACAGAATCAGGCCTTTGGTCTAAGGAGAGAAGTACCAATTTAAGCCATAAAGTCACAAGACATAGGAGCATAATTGGACTATTTAGTCCATCAAGTCTGCTCCACCATTCCATCATGTCTCAAACCCAGTCTCCTGCCTTCTCCCGGGAACTTTTGACGCCCATACTAATCAAGCTCCAGTTTAAATATACATAACGACTTAGCCTCCACAGCTGTTTGTGGCAATGAATTCCTCAGATACACCACCCTCTGGCTAAAGAAATTCTGCCTCATCCGTGTTCAAAAAGGGCATCCTGGCATTCTGAGACGGTGCCCTTTAACTTATATTAATTCCATTCCATTGTCACCACATTCCCATCAATGCTTCTAGATTCTACTCTGAAACTACATGTTTTTGGAATATGCAAGGAAAGCCACGTGATCATAGGGAGAGCCCGAGATCAGGATCAAATCTGATTCACGGTAAGGCAGCAGTTACTACCTGTGCCATGGTGCCACTCAAACTCCCTCAAAACAAGGTCATGGATGCTACAGTAGCACAGCAGTTAATGCTGCTGTCTCGGCTCCAGACACCCAGGTTCAATCCTGACATCAGTGACAGTATGGGTTTCCTCCAGTTTCCTCCCACATGCTGATTGGCAAGTTATTGGACGTTGGCTGGCAAGAGAGTCTGAGGAGTTGGGTGTTGATGACTAGATCAGTGTAAAAATGAAATTGGTATAAATGGGGCTTGATGGTCAGCCCACGTGCAGTGCTCCAAATGGTCTGATTCTGAGCTGCATGAAGTTATTATCTACTTAAAGATTGGAAGATCATTCTAATGGCTGATGGACAACTACAAAAGGTCAGGATATCAAATAAGGCAACTAGTCACATGCAAATGAACAAAGCAGCTGAAAAAGAGAGAAGGGCCCATAAAAAGAGTGGGTAGAGATGCTACAGCCAGACAGAGCTGAGCTATAAAAGAGTGAAAAATCAATTAGAAAAAATGAAAAAAAATTACCCACACTCAAATCAAAACTTTAGGAGACAAAAGTGTGAACTCAGATACAAAGTAGCAGGAAATCAGATATGATGTGCAGGAGAGCAGAGACAAAAGAGTAGGAATATAAGAATAT
Organism: Mobula hypostoma; assembly: GCF_963921235.1. Taxonomy (NCBI): domain Eukaryota; kingdom Metazoa; phylum Chordata; class Chondrichthyes; order Myliobatiformes; family Myliobatidae; genus Mobula; species Mobula hypostoma. The sequence goes on from NC_086097.1 coordinate 106,752,233, forward strand.
TAGAAACAGATGTACGACCAGGTCTTTCAGACCTTGGTGCCCCTCCACTTAATAAGATCAAGGCTAGTCTTTTACCTCAGTTTTCTTATACTAAACCTATATCCTCTTATTTCCTCAATACCCATGCATCAACTGACCTCTTACTTGAATATAGTCAATTAACAGAGCCTCCACAGCTCTCTTATGTTATAAATTCCAAATATCCACTATCCACTATTCAGAGGAGCACATATAATGCCAAAAATGAGCAAACTTCCAAAAAAATGGACATCAGCAAATAAATAGCAAAATAAAAAAAAATAGGAATTCATTGTGGACTTCAGCAATGTTCCTGCTAATTTGTAATGACCAGTGTACTCAAAAATCTTGTGCTGTGCAACTTTTTGCCCCGTGACAACATGTGCTGGCTGAATTTTATATATAGAGGTATTCATTTTAATAGCTAGCAAAACATTGTCAAAAAGAACTTGTATCTCCTCTGGGTTTGACCATTTTTGCTCTCATTCATCTGCACTCTCACAAAACATACGTAGCAGCCTGTAGTGGCTAATGAAGGATTTCATCGCTGAAGCTTTTCCACACAGTCTATATGTGATTTGCTTGCTAAATGATGTTCAATTTTCCAAGTATCACTCCACTTCTTCCCACTTGCAAATCCTCCAGCAACTTTTGCATCGTGACAATACACTTAGGTAACATCAGTTTCTGTACTGTACATAAATAATTCTCGAAGCTGCATGTTCCTGACCTCATGAGCTTACGGCATTACAATTTCTACTGTTTCATTAAACCATTGTGCTTTAAATGAACTAGCAGTTCTTTTGTGCTTCACATCCTTTGCTTCTTTGGAATTCGACATTGTGAATCAATAATATCTTCAACAAAAACAGTATAATTAAGACAGTTCTAAAATCTGCAGACAAATTATTGCAAACTCGTTGTCAACCCCATCCGCATCAGAAACCGGAAAAGGAAGTGTAATTGTGTACGATCATGAAACATGCCAATGAGGGTGACAACATCTTGTGCACAATTTAAATTTCTTTGTGCACTAGTAGCAAACGGTGTGTGTTCATGCACACCTTAAGGGGAACATCGGACTTCAGTCAGGAGAAATTGGGAAAGCGCACTGTACTCCTCATCAATGGGTCACCAGTGGAAAGAGTGAATATCTTCGAGTTCCTGTGTGTCAACATCTCTGAAGATCTATCCTAGGCCCATCATATTAATGCAATTGTACACAGTAACATTCATTTGGAGTTTGAGGAGATTTAGTACATCACTAAAGACTCCAGCAAAGTTTTACAATGTACCTCTGACAGCATTCTCAGATTCATTTATTTATCATGCGCACATTGAAACATACAGTGAAATGTGTTATTTGCACTAACAACCACCACAGCCTAAAGACGTGCAGGGGGCAGACCACAAGGGTTGCCACACATTCCGGCGCTAACAGAACATACTCACAATGGGCAACAGAACACGTAAGCAACAGCAACAAAGCAACAACAGCAAAACAAGCCATTTTCCTCCCACCCACCCACTGACACACACACAAATGGGCATCCAACCCCAGCTTAAGCTGCCTCCAGGCATCTAGCTGCCTGTAGATTCGTGGACTCACAGACCTCAGGCCTCTGACTTCTCTAGTGGAATCGCAGACTCACAGACCCAAGATTTCAGCACAGGACTTCAACTTCCAGACTCACCAAGTTCAGTCTTCAATTTTCATGCTTCAATCTTCATATTCACCCCAGGACTTGCCAATGATGGAACCCCGAACTCCAAACTCACTGACCTAACGGGTCATCAGTCCTCATGCTTCCTGTCTGCATAAAACTCTGATCCCAGGACCTGGAGGTACTTGTTAGCCTGGGGGTACAGGAGCCCCCATTCTTGCTGGGCTTCATCCAGAGCACTTGCCAGTCTGATATCCATTCACGAAGATCACTGGCCTTTGACCCATGGAGCACTCCGACCTGCACTCCGGCTTGACCTCTAACTCCCCGACATCCCCGACTTCACACTTCTCCCCTCCACCTACCCCTGTCCATAACAAGGTGCATCATCACTGGTAGGAAGGAGCCACTGCACAGCATCAAAATAACCTGCAGAGGGCTGTAGACTCAGCCTGCTCCAACATGGGCACTAGCCTCCCCACTATTGAGGACTTCTTCAAAAGATGATGCCTCAAAAATTTGGCATCCATCATTAAGGACCTCCACAAGCCAGGACATGCCCCTTTCTCATTACTACCATCAGGGAGGAGGTACAAGAGCCCGAAGTCACATATTCAATGTTTTAGGAACAGCTTCTTTTCCTCTGCTATCAGATTTTAAAAAGATCCATGAACTCATGAACCTACCTAATTATTTTACTCTCTTTTTACATTATTTATTTTTATATTCTCATTGTAATTTATACTATTTTTTTATATATTGCGCTGTACTGCTGCTGGCACAAAACAACAAATTGTATGACATACAAGAGTGATAATAAACCTGATTCTGATAACGTGCAGTTCTAACAGTCAGGCAAAATCTATGGAATTAGAAGCAGTTTTTTGTTTTAGGTCTAGGATCTGTTGTCAGAATTGGGAAAGAGACAAAACATGTCAATTTTCAGTTGCAAGGGAGGGAGAAGAATTGATGGCACAATGGGAATTTTTCTGAGATGATAAAACCAAATGATTTTATGTACATAGAACATAAAAGAGTACAGCACAGTACAGGCCCTTCGGCCCACAATGTTGTGCTGACCCTTAAAGCCTGCCTCCCATATAACCCCCAACCTTAAATTCCTCCATATACCTGTCTATCAGTCTCTTAAATTTCACTAGTGTATCTGCCTCCACCGACTCAGGCAGTGCATTCCACGCACCAACCACTCTCTGAGTAAAAAACCTTCCTATAATACCCCTCTTGAACTTCCCACCCCTTACCTTAAAGCCATGTCCTCTTGCATTGAACAGTGGTGCCCTGAGGAAGAGGCGCTGGCTGTCCACTCTATCTATTCATCTTCATATCTTGTATACCTCTATCATGTCTCCTCTCATGCACCTCCTCTCCAAAGAGTAAAGCCCTAGCTCCCTTAATCTCTGATCATAACGCATACTCTCTAAACCAGGCAGCATCCTGGTAAATCTCCTGTGTACCCTTTCCAATGCTTCCACATCCTTCCTATAGTGAGGCGACCGGAACTGGACACAGTACTCCAAGTGTGGCCTAACCAGAGTTTTATAGAGCTGCATCATTACCTCACGATTCTTGAACTCTATCCCTCGACTTCTGAAAGCTAACACCCCATAAGCTTTCTTAACTACCCTATCTACCTGTGAGGCAACATTCAGGGATGCATGAACATGTACCCCCAGATCCCTCTGCTCCTCCACACTTCCAAGTATCTTCCCATTTACTTTGCACTCTGCCTTGGAGTTTGTCCTTCCAAAGTGTACCACCTCACACTTCTCCGGGTTGAACTCCACCTGCCACTTCTCAGCCCACTTCTGCATCTTATCAATGTCTCTCTGCAGTCTTCGACAATCTTCTACACTATCCACACCACCACCAACCTTTGTGTTGTCTACAAACCCCACCCTCCTATCCCCACCTCCAGGTCGTTAATAAAAATCAGGAAAAGTCGAGGTCCCAGAACCAATCCTTGTGGGACACCACTAGTCACAACACTCCAATCCAAATCTACTCCCTCCACCACGACCCTCTGCTTTCTGCAGGCAAGCCAATTCTGAATCCACCTGGCCAAACTTCCCTGGATCCCATGCCTTCTGACTTTCTGAATAAGCCGACCCTGTGGAACCTTGTCAAATGCCTTACTAAAATTCATGTAGATCACAGCCACTGCACTACCCTCATCTATATGCCTGTCAGCTCGTCAAAGAACTCTATCAGGCTTGTTAGACACAATCTGCCCTTCACAAAGCCATGCTGACTGTCCCTGATCAGATCATGATTCTGTAAATGCCTATAGATCCTATCTCTAAGAATCTTTTCCAACAGACATAAGGCTCACTGGTCTATAATTACCCAGACTATCCCTACTACTTTTTTTGAACAAAGGGACAACATTCGCCTCCCTCCAATCTGCCGGTACCGTTCCCGTGGACAACGAGGACATAAAGATCCTAGCCAGAGGCTCAGCAATCTCTTCCCTCACCTCATGGAGCAGCCTGGGGAATATTCCGTCAGGCCCTGGGGACTTACCCGTCCGAATGTATTTTAACAACTCCAACACCTCCTCTCCCTTAATATCAACATGCTTCAGAACATCAACCTCACTCATATTGTCCTCATCGTCATCAAGTTCCCTCTCATTGGTGAATACCGAAGAGAAGTATTCATTGAGGACCTTGCTCACTTCCACAGCCTCCAGGCACATCTTCCCATCTTTATCTCTAATCGGTCCTATCTTCACTCCTGTCATCCTTTTATTCTTCACATAATTGAAAAATGCCTTCGGATTTTCCTTTACCCTACTTGCCAAGGCCTTCTCATACCAGCTTCTTGCTCTCCTCAGCCCATTCTTCAGCTTCTTTCTTGCTACCCTATATTCCTCAATAGACCCATCTGATACTTGTTTCCTAAACTTCATGTATGCTGCCTTCTTCCACCTGACTAGATTCTCCATCTCACTTGTCACTCATGGTTCCTTCACCCTACTATTCTTTATCTTCCTCACCGGGACAAATTTATCCCTAACATCCTGCAAGAGATCCCTAAACATCGACCACATGTCCATAGCATCATCCCAATTCACACCTGCAAGTTCTAGCCTTATTGCCTCATAATTTGCCCTTCCCCAATTAAAAATTTTCCTGTCCTCTCTGATTCTATCCTTTGAAGGCCAGGGAGCGGTGGTCACTGTCCCCCAGATGCTCACCCAGTGAGAGATCTGTAACCTGATCTGGTTCGTTCCCTAATACTAGATCTAGTATGGCATTCCCCCTAGCTGGTCTGTCAACATACTATGACAGGAATCCGTCATGGACACACTTAACAAACTCTGCCTCGTCTAAACCCTTGGAACTAATCAGGTGCTAATCAATATTAGGGAAGTTAAAGTCACCCATGATAACAACCCTGTTATTTTTGCACCTTTCCAAAATCTGCGTTCCAATCTGCTCCTCAGTTCCTCTGCTGCTACCAGGGGGCTTATGGAATACTCCCAATACAGTAACTGCTCCCTTCCTGTTCCTGACTTCTACCCATACTGATTCAAGAGGATCCTGCTACATTACCCACCCTTTCTGTAGCTGTAATAGTATCCCTGACCAGTAATGCCACCCATCTTCCCCTCACCCCCCATTCCTTTTAATGCACTGAAGTCCAGGAATATTGAGAATCCATTCCTGCCCTGGTTCCAGCCAAGTCTCTGTAATGACGACTACATCGTATTTCCATGTATGTATCCAAGCTCTCAGTTCATCACCTTCGATCCTGATGCTTCTTGCATTGATGTACATGCAGTTTAGCCCTTCTACCTTACTAACTTTATTCTGCTTCCCCTTCCTCAAAGCCTCTTTATATGATAGGGATCTGGCTTTACTCCATGTACTATACTTGCAGTTTTCTCATGACATTTATCCTCCTTCACCTCACTATCAGCTCTAACACTCTGGTTCCCCTCCTCCTGCAAATCTATTTTAAACCCCCTGGAGCAGCACTAGCAAACTTTCCCGCAGGGATGTTAGTCCCCCTCCAGTTCAGGTGCAACCCGTCCCATCTTCCCTGAAACAAGGCCCAATTGTCCAGAAACATGAAGCCCTCCGTCCTGCACATCTCCTTAGCCACGTATTTAGCTGCATTATCTTCCTATTTTCTAGCCTCACTCAGCACGTGGCACAGGTAGCAATCCTGAGATTGCCACCCTAGAGGTCTTGTCCTTCAACTTTGCACCTAACTCCCTAAACTCTCCTTGCAGGACCTCCTCCTTCTTCCTATCCACGTCATTGGTCCCTTCATGGATCACGGCATCTGGCTGCTCACCCTCCCTCCTGAGAATACCGAGAACTCGATCCGAGATATTGCGGACCCGGGCACCAGGGAGGCAACAAACCATCCGGGATTCTCGATCTCTTCCACAGAACCTCTGTAAACTGTAGCAGTTTACAGAGCAGATTTTAATAGATGTGTCTGTGTAATGTGGGGTATGCCAAGCAGTTCAGACTATGTTAAGAAAGAAAACTGAGGCAAAATGATAACAGGCCAGAATGGCTAGTTTTGAAACTGATTCCATAACCTATGGACTCTCTTTCAATGTCTCTACAACTCATGTTCTCAATACTATTTATTTACTTACTTACTTATTAGTTTTTGTATTTGCACATTTTGTCTACTTTTGCACATTTGTTGTTTGTCAGCTTTTCTGTAGTTTTTCAATTATTCTATTGTATTTCTTTGTTCTATTGTGAATGCTAGCAATAAAATTAATCTCAGGGTAGTGTATGGTGACATATACGTAGTCTGATAATAAATTTACTTTGACTTGATCTTTGAGACAGAAAGAAAGGGTGTGCTGCCTGAAGTTGCAAACTTAAATATTTAATCAGGAAGTCTGCAACGTGCTCAGATGGAAGATGAGATGTTGTTCCTCAAATTGGATTGGACCTTGTTGTAATCCCACCACTGTCTGAAGCAGTTTGTACGTTGCCACCGTTACCAAATGGGTTTCTCCCGAGTGCCTCCAGTTTCCTCCCACAGTCCAAAGACATACTGGTTGGTAGGTTAATTTGTCATAGTAAATTATCCTGTGATTGGGCTCGGGTTAAAATAGGGGTTGTTGGGCAGCGCGGCTCAAAAGGATGGGTTTATTCCATGCTGCATTTCAATAATTTTTTTTTAAATCGCAAGAGGCTACAAAACTGTCAGAACTGGAGCAGAATGGGGAATTAAACTGGCAGTTCTGAGTCACTCCTGCGGACTGAATGCAGGTGCCTCATCCCATCTGAGAGATTTCTCCAGTACAGAGATCACATTATAAACACCACGTGTCGTACAAAGACCGGTAGAAGTGCAAGCAAATCTCTGCTTCAATATGGAAAAATTGCTTTGGTATCAGGATGGTGGACGGTGGATGGGAGCAGGAAGGACTAGCATCTGTTCTTCTATCCCCCCTTTGTGAGGCACTCTCCCACCCAACCACAGGGAAGTACATTCACCTCTCCATTTTCAGCATCAAGTTTCTTTGCTCTAACCATCTTTGCCTACCTGGCCTGCAATTGAAAACTGACCAGTTTTCTTTATTACTTGTTCCGACAAAGGATTCCAGGCCTGAAATGTTAATTCTATTTCCCTTTCCACACTGTCTAACCTGCCAAATGTTTATATTTCAGATTTCCATCATCTGCAGTTTTTTTTAAATTTTCATTTACTAAAGAGCAAGGGGTTGGAAGGTCTGTGTGTGCAGGTGTGTGGGTGGGTGGGAGGAATGGAGCTTGTTTTGCTGTTGTTGCTTTGTTGCATGTTGCATTCTTTGTTGTGTTCTGTGTTGTTCTGCTGGGCGCTGTCAGCTTGCTATGCTACTTGCAGGCTACCTCGGCACATTCTTGGGTCATAGAATATTAGAAAAGTACATAGAAACACAGAAAATAGGTGCAGGAGTAGGCCATTCGGCCCTTTGAGCCTGCACCGCCATTCAGTATGATCATAGCTGATCTTCCAACTCAGAACCCTGTACCTGCCTTCTCTCGATACCCCCTGATCCCTTTAGCCACAAGGGCCATATCTAACTCCCTCTTAAATATAGCCAATGAACTGGCCTCAACTGTTTCCTGTGGCAGAGAATTCCACAGATTCTCCACTCTCTGTGTGAAGAAGTTTTTCCTAATCTCGGTCCTAAAAGACTTCCCCTTTATCCTCAAACTGTGACCCCTCGTTCTGGACTTCCCCAACATCGGGAACAATCTTGCTGCATCTGGCCTGTCCAATCCCTTTAGAATTCTATACGTTTCAATAAGATCCCCCCTCAATCTTCTAAATTCCAGTGAGTATAAGCCTAGTCGATCCAGTATTTCATCATATGAAAGTCCTGCCACCCCAGGAATCAATCTGGTGAACCTTCTTTGTACTCCCTCTATGGCAAGAATGCCTTTCCTCAGATTAGGGGACCAAAACTGCACACAATACTCCAGGTGTGGTCTCATCAAGGCCTTGTACAACTGCAGTAGAACCCCCCTGCTCCTCTACTCGAATCCTCTTGCTATGAATGCCAGCATACCATTTGCCTTTTTCACCGCCTGCTGTACCTGCATGCCCACTTTCAATGACTGGTGTATAATGACACCCAGGTCTCGTTGCACCTCCCCTTTTCCTAATCGGCCACCATTCAGATAATAATCTGTTTTCCTGTTCTTGCCACCAAAGTGGATAACTTCACATTTATCCACATTAAATTGCATCTGCCATGAGTTTGCCCACTCACCTAACCTACCCAAGTCACCCCGCATCCTCTTAGCATCCTCCTCACAGCTAACACTGCCGCCCAGCTTCGTGTCATCCGCAAACTTGGAGATGCTGCATTTAATTCCCTCGTCTAAGTCATTAATATATATTGTAAAAAACTGGGGTCCCAGCACTGAGCTTTGTGGTACCCCACTAGTCACTGCCTGCCATTCTAAAAAGGTCCCGTTTATTCCCACTGTTTGCTTTCTGTCTGCCAACCAATTCTCTATCCACATCAATACCATACCCCCAATACCATGTGCTTTAAGTTTGCACACTAATCTCCTGTGTGGGACCTTGTCAAAAGCCTTTTGGAAATCCAAATATACCACATCTACTGGTTCTCCCCTATCCACTCTGCTAGTTACATCCTCAAAAATTTTTCCCCACCACCGATGTCAGGCTAACTGGTCTATAATTCTCCAGTTTCTCTCTCACTCCTTTGTTAAAAAGCCGGGTTACATTAGCCACCCTCCAATCCTCGGGAACTAATCCAGAATCTAAGAAGTTTTGAAAAATGATCACTAATGCATCCACTATTACTTGGGCTACTTCCTTAAGCACTCTGGGATGTAGACCACCTGGCCCTGGGGATTTATCTGCCTTTAATCCCTTCAATTTCCCTAACACCACTTCCCTACTAACATGTATTTCCCTCAGTTCCTCCATCTCAGTAGACCCTCGGTCCCCTACTATTTCCAAAAGATTATTTATGTCCTTCTTAGTGAAGACAGAACCAAAGTAGTTATTCAATTGGTCTGCCATGTCCTTGTCCCCATGATCAATTCGCCTGTTTCTGACTGTAAGGGACCTACATTTGTCTTAACTGTTTCTGACTATTAGGGACCTACATTTGTCTTAACACTACATTTGTCTTAACCTACATTTGTACAACATAGAAACAGGCCATTCTGCCTGTCTAGTCTGTGCTGATACTCCCAACGACCTGCACTGAGACCATACCCCTCCATATCCATGTACCACATCCATGTAACTATCCAAAATCTCAAACATTGAAATCGAGCTCACATGCACCTTTTGTGCTGGCAGATCGTTCCACACTCTCACCACCCTCTGAGTGATGAAGGTTTCCCTCATGTTCCCCTTAGATTTTTTAATCTTTCATCCTTAACCCTTGATCTCCGGTTGTAGTCCCATCCAACCTCAGTGGCAAAAGCCACTGAACCTCCCTGAGCTCTCAGGTCGTCTAAGGCAGGTCTGCTTACTATCCCCAAGGTCAAATCTAAACATGGTGAAGCAGCCTTTAGTTACTATGCTCCACATATCTGGAATAATCTTCCAGAGGAGCTGAAGTCTGCCCCAACTTTAAGCTCTTTTAAATTGAGGCTTAAAACTTCCCTTTTCACTGTGGCTTTTAATTAGAATCTCCTGCACTGTAACTTCTATTTATCATTTCTATTTTGTGTGATTTTATTCTTATATATTGTCTGAAATTTGCTGTTTGATTTTTGTATCTTGTACTATGTAAAGCACCTTGAACTGCCTTGTGTTTGAAAAGTGCTCTACAAATAAACTTGCTTGCTTGCATTTACCCTATCTATACCCCTCATAATTTTGTATACCTCTATCAAATTGCCTCTCAATCTTCTACATTCCAAGGAATAAATTCCTAACCTATTCAATATTTCTTTATAACTCAGGTGCTCCGATCTCAGCAACATCCTTGTAAATTTTCTCTGTACTCTTCCAACCTTATTTACGTCTTTCCTGCGTGTTGGTATTAATGCAAATGATGCATTTCACTGTATGTTTTGATGTACACGTGAATAGTGAATTTGAATGTTGAAAAGAATGGGAAATAAATTGCAGAAGTATGAGATATCCATTAATAAACATGGAGATGTCATCTACAAACAGAAGATGAGCTGTCAATGTACAGGAGCTCACCTATGAAAATATGGAAAATCAACTACAAAATAGCAGGAGACCATCTGAAACTGATTTGGAGATTACCTCCAAAAGGATTAGAGATCAACTAAAGTGGAACTACAAATGAACTTGAGCTCAGCTGCAAACAAGTAGAGATCAATTTCAGAACAGCAAGTAGTTAAGAAAAACTAGGTAATCAGCTATATCATTGCTGAAAATCACCTTCAATAATGCAAGAGATCGGCCTCTATCAGTCATAAAATAGCAAGGGTTGAACAGCTGTACCGTATAGCCTACATTATAATAAGGGACTACTTTATGTTTTAGTAACACATCGTTGCATGCGCTATTAGGCATGTATTGCTCTGTACATGTGTGCCGACTTCGGATTATGCCAGTAAAGAACTATGAAACTTAGCTCCCATCTCCAGTGTTTTTATTAATAGCATTGTTGTGTAGCCAGGCCACATACACAACAAACTGGCGACGAGGTTAAGGAACCTACATCTTATCAGAATGCCGTGTTTTAGTTGATAACGACACTCGGAGGAAGAGCACAAGGAATGAGCCAAGGAGTGGGAGAAGGAGGCAGAGTGAGGCCGTGAGTCCGAAAGGAAGCGGGAGCACAGCTGGGGTGGGGAACGTCAGGAGACCAAGAGACACAGTAGGAGCCACAGCACGTCCAGCCGAGACCACAGACGGCGCTGACTCTAGGGGCTGAGGGACTGCCTGTCCAGAAGGGAGATAAAAAGGAGCGACACACGCATCTAGATGGAGTGCACTCGTGGCGCTAGCAAAAAGGACACGCGAGTCAAAAAGAAAACAAGGGGAAAACGGGGCTAAATTAACATAACAAAGATGGCGATGACTGGAACCATTACAGCATTTGATAGTGGCATTGAAGACTGGGCAATTTACATTGAGAGAGTGAAGTTATATTGTGATGCTAATGATGTTAATGATGAAAAGAAAGCCAGCGTCTTGCAAGGTATTATGGGAGCAAAAACATAAGGGCTGCTACGGAGCTTGTTTACTCCTGAAAAGCCAGCTGACAAAACGTTCAAGCAAATAGTAGACACTCACGAACAGCAATCAAACCCCAAACCACTGGTCATTGCTGAAAGATTTAAGTTTCACAAACGGAATCAGAGCAAAAATGAAAGCATTTCTGAATATCATGCTGAATTGTGCAAATTATCAGAACATTGTCAATTTGGAGCTGGGCTATCAGACACATTGAGGGACAGGTTAGTGTATGGAATGCACTATGAAACCACACAGAAGAAGCTCCTGGGTGAAAAAAGACCTTACATTAGAGAAGGCGCTGAACATTGCAATATCAACGGAAACAGCAGCATGGGGTGCTTCAGAGATACAACAAAAATCTCCAGGATATGCTACGAATAAAATGTCACAGAACAGAAATGAAGGAAAGAAATATTACCATTGTGAGAACATGTCACATGACCCTGATGACTGTTGGTTTAAAGACAAAGAATGCAGAAACTGCGGCAAACAGGGCCACACTGGCAGTGTATACAAAGCTAGTAAACAGCGGAAAAAGGACAAAATACAGAGAAACAAGAAACCCCAGAAAGGAAAATGCAACAACATACACAAAATGGAAGAAAGCAGTTCTGATGAAAACGACTCAGACAAAAGTGAATTGTCTTGTCTGCAACTACACAGCGTGAAAGAGTCAGATGATCGAAGAGTAATATGGATCATTCCACAAGTGGCGGGTGTGAGACTGAAAATGGAGTTGGACACAGGCTCAGGTTTAATAATGATCTCTGTATACGACTACAAATGACTGTTTTCTCACATACCTCTGAAATGAACTAAACTACTGCTAAGGACTTGCACAGGACAGAAAGTGCGTCCCAAAGGCAAAATTAAAGTGACAGTGACTCATGGAGACAAAACACAGCAGCTAAACCTCTATGTACTGAAAAATGAAGGGCCACAGTTGTTGGGACAGGAATGGCTCAGGAAAATCCAGTTGGATTGGCACACCATCAAGACACAAGGTGTGTCAACAAAGGAGGGCAGCTCAGCCGTGAAGATGTCCGCAGCTCTCCTCTCACCCATTGTCGACTAATACAACAATGAGGAGGAGCTAGACAGCGTCAACGATGAAGACAAACACAGTATCCGTGGCTGCGACTTGGATGAAGATACAGAGGATGCAAGTGAGACAGATATTGCCAATAAGCAGGATGATGAAAACTACCTGGAAGTAAAAGAGCAGATGTACCAGGAGAAATTGACATCTCTCAAAAGACAGCTACAGCAGTTACAGGAAGGCACTTTGCAGGAGTATCAGAAAAGGATGAGGAAACTAGATCAACAATACAAGGAAAGAATACGAAATGCAGAGCTTTTTCTGCAACTGGAGACAGAACAACTGGAAAGGAATTATATTAAAGAGAAGAAAGCAGCAGTAAAGGAATTTGAAGATAAAAAGATTGAGTTAGAAGAAAAGAAAAAAGATGATTGAGAATGAGAGGCTAACAATGGAACTCACAGGAGATTCTATGGCGGTAAAGCCAAAAATGACTAGGAAACTAAAGAGGAGACCTAATGACCCTGGTCCAATTACAGACAAAAGACAAAAACCTGCACCTGTGCAGTTAAATTACTTGTTAATAGATGAACAGATTAGATTATGAGGACACTCAGTTCTCGTTTATTGTCATTTAGAAATGCGTGCATTAAAAATGATACAATGTTCCTCCAGAAAGATATCACAGAAACACAGGACAAATCAAAACTAACTGACAAAACCACATAATTATAACATAAGTTATAAACTTCGAGCCTCCGTCCAGCCCTCTGACACTGAGCACCATCTCTGCCGAGCGCTTTGACCCCGCCCTGGCCGCTGAGCAACAAGCAAAGCCGAGGACTCAGGGCCTTCCCCTCCAGAGATTCAGGATCACACAGTAGCAGTGGCAGCGAAACAGGCATTTCAGAAGTTTCACCAGATCTTCCTCCGTACTCTCACGTCTGTCTTCATCAGATCAGGATTGTGCACAACATCCTACTTGACAAATAACAGATATCATTCACCGGAGTGTCCGCTGCAAGCTGCGTCGCGCCGCTATCTTCTCCTCTCCTCATTATGTAAGGTCTGTGAACTCTCAATAAGCTTAAACCTCCGAAAAGACCAGCATCTCCGTCTTCTCCTGAGCATCTTCCCAGCACTCCTGTTGAATCACCAGCACAAAGATATGAAGCACGAATAGAAGCAGGAAAGTTATATTACGATAAGAGATGGTATCATAAAGGTCAGGCTATCTATTTGGAATCAATGGAGAATACGAAGATTGGCTGTGTAATTAGCTCAGTTGGAACAAATGAGATATGGGTAAGGAAGACAAATGATAGCACAAAGTTGTGTATATATCTAGGACAGCGGCACAGAGGAGTCTTCATTATACGGAGGCGATCTGCTGCCTGGAGCTCTTAGCAAAGTTGGAGGCACATATCTTCTTAACTCTCTGTGCTCAGAGGTCAACTGTTCATGACCTTTATATGGAAATCTGTATTAAAACAAACAAGTTTATTGTCAGACTGAAGAACACACTATTTGAAGACACTTTTCAATGCCATCTCAGTTTTGATGATTGTACATATTTTTAAGAATAACATTCACCTTTTCACGGATTTCACTTTGCTTTCGTCATCTTTGCAAGATGGAGGTGACTACTCTTTATGGCTGGAACCTGCCAATTTGTAGATTGTTCAATTTATTCCAGTCAATAGAGTGAAGACCTACTTGCTTCAGTGTCAGACAATCTAGAGAAGACCACCCCCCCCAAGACTTGAGTTATAAATGGGTCTTAGACCAATAGTAAAAAAGGCTTGTTATAATTCGATATTATTATGTTACTTTGTTATAATTTGATATGATTAAGTTGCTAAGTAAACAAATGGTAGGCATTTGTATGTTAAGGGTAAATATATTTGTTTAGCATAATGCCCCAGTAAAAAAAAAGTTGATGCACTATTAAAATAAAAGTGGAGGAGTGTACCGTATAGCCTACATCATAATAAGGAACTACTTTATGTTTTAGTAACATGTCATTGCATGTGCTGTTAGGCGCGTATTGATCTGTACGTGTGTGCCGAGTTTGGATTATGCCAGTAAAGAACCATGAAACTTAGCTCCCGCCTCCAGCGTTTTTATTAATAGCATTGTTGTGTAGTCAGGCCACATACACAACAGCAGCAAAATAACAAAAACTACACCAACCATAAAATCATTGTGTAACAGTGTGTAAAGTACTACAAGAAAGCAGGTCATCACCTGCTCAAGAATAGGAGATCATCTCCAAATGGATTTGAGATCAGGTACAAAATCTACCAGAAAGGAGTCAAGGATCAGCTGAAACTGAGCCAAAGATGAGCTAAAACTGAGCAGATCAGCCACGAAAGAATAGTAAAGCACCAACAAAAGAATGGAATATCACAGGTGAATCAGAACACAAGCTCTGGACCAGGGAAAAATGGGAAATCTGATGTCAACCAGGTGAACTCAGCCGCAACACTGCTGGAAACTAGACACGATACAGAATACAGGCTACAGTGGAGCATGAAACCAGCTACAAATTAGCAGGAACTCAGTTTGCGATCAGCTACAAAAGAGCAGAAAGTAGGCCAAGAAGGATATCAGGATCAGGCAGAAGAATTCATTACAAAAGTGTCAGAGAACCGCTATAGACAGTGAGAATTCTGCGAAAAAAAATGGGGATCTTAGTTGAAAAAGGAGATCAAGTAAATTAGCCAGAAAAGACTGGAAGGTTGCAGAACAACAAGCCAATAAGTTACTGAAGACTGGAGATATGCTATAAGAGAACAAGAAACCAATTGTAAAGCAGTAAGACAAACGCTAAGCCAAAGTGAGGATCCAGAAGATCAGGCAATTAGTTTAAAACAGATCTCTGTTACGAAAGAATGAAAGTTCAAAAGAGTTCATGATCAGATACACAAGAGCAGGAAATAAGAAAGGGCAGACAAACTACCATATAGCAGGTGATAAGCTACAAAAGAGCAATAGAGAAGTCACTAAAGCGGAGAAGATAAGCAATAGAAGAGTGGGTAATTAGCTACATCAGAGCAGGAGATAATCCATGGAAAAAGCAAGAGACAAGCTACTAATATACATGAAGTCAGGTGCTAAAGAACAGCATAAGACCATAAAATTCAGGAACAGAATTAGGCCATTTGGCCCATCAAGTCTGCTCTACCATTTCTTCATGGCTGATTGATTTCCCTCTCTGCCCAATTCTCCTGCCTTTTCCCCATAATCTTTAATGCTCTGGCTATCAAGAATCTATCAACCCCTGCCTTAAATATACCCAATGATTTGGCCTCCATAGCCACCCGTGGCAACAAATTCCATAGATTTCCCTCTCTCTGGCTAAAGAAATTCCTCCTCATCTCCATTCTAATTCAAGATTCAAAAAACTTTATTGTCATTCTAACCGTACATCAGCTCTGCAGGGCAGAATGAGACAGCGTTTCCCAGGAGCAGTGCAATCATAACATAACAAACGCAACACTAAATAATAAACATAACAATAAATAGTAAAACACAACAGCCACATGTCAGTTAAAATCAAGTTATAAGTGTCCAGTGCAAATCAAAAGTGTCCAAAAGCAGAGTCAGGTAGAGCAGTTATTTAGCAGTCTGACTGCCTGTGGGAGGAAGCTGTTTAGTAACCTTGTGGTTTTAGTTTTGATGCTCCTGTAACGTTTGCCTGATGGCAGAAGAACAAACAGTTCATGGAGAGGGTGTGAGGGGTCTTTAATGATGTACCGTGTCTTCTGGAGGCATCAACTCTGAAAGAGGTCTTGGACAGAAGGTAGGGAGACCCCACTAACCTTCTCTGCTCCCCTAACCACCCTCTGCAAGGCTTTTTTGTCGACAGCACTGCAGCTGGAGTACCAGGTTGTGATGCAAAAGGTCAGCACACTCTCAACCACGCCTCTGTAGAATGTAGTTAAGATGTTAGTGGGGAGTGATGCTTGTTTAAGCTTCCTCAGTAAATGCAATCTCTGCTGGGCCCATTTCACAATCCCAGTGGTGTTCCTGGACCAGGTGAGATTGTCCGAGATCTGCACCCCAAGGAACTTGATGTTTTCCACTGTCTCCACTGTGGAGCCGCTGATGCTGAGGGGTGTGTGCTCAGGCTGAGACCGTCTGAAATCGACGATCATCTCCTTGGTTTTGGTGACATTAAGCATCCAGTTGATATCAGTGCATCAGCTCTCTAGGTGTTTGACCTCCTCCCTGTACATAGTTTCAACATTTTTGCTGATGAGCCCCACCACTGTAATGAACTGTAATGCATGATAAGCTGCATATAAGCTGCAACTAAACATAAGATCAGCTTCAATGGGACAGGAGATCGACTCCATTAGGATGGAGAATAGCTACAAAAGGATGGGATATCATCTACCAGACAGGGAAGAAGATTAGGATAAGAGGATTCCTAGAACAGATCAGCCAATAACCTTCAAAATAGCCTCAAAAGAAACGGTGATGAGCTACAAAGGAGCAAATGATAAACTACTAGAGAACATAATGAATGACCCATCTGCACTTTAAAGAGCAGGTGGTAAGTTTCAAACAACCGAGGCAGTGTATGCATTAGCTATAGAAAAGAGAAGTTACAATAGACAAGGAGATCTACTGCAAAAGCCAGGGATTACAAACTGCAGGAGCAGAGCCATCACACAGCAGGGAATAAACTACAAATGTGGAGATCATCCAAAAAGAAAGGAGATAAAAGAGCAAAGGTAAGCAGTAACAGCAGATATTGGAGAGAAAGACTAGTGATCAACTGCAAAAGAGTGGGAAAACATCAGCAGAAAATAACTGAAAAGTAGTGGAAGAGAAGCCACTAAAGACCAGGACAACATTTACGAAAGAATAGAAAGAAAGCACCAATAGATCATAACACCTGTAATAGAGTGGAGATCCACAAAACAAAAGCAGTTAAAGCTAGAATGCTAAAGCAGATAAGACAGAACAGTAGGAGATACTGTGCAAAAATTAAGATAACATAAATTGTGCAGGAAATAGCACAAAAGAGCAGAAGACAAGCAAAAAAAAAGAGAAATAAGGCATTACAGACAGAAGACCCAACTAGAAAGGGGCTGGAGATCATCTGCAAAACAGTGGGATAATTTCAGAAAAAGAGCAGGAGATAACCTTCCAATTAGCTCATCGGCTACAAAACAATGCGATGTAAGCCACCAAATATGGAAAGAGGTATAAGCAACAAAGAAATGGGAGCGGGCGATCTATGGCGAAAGAGCAGGAGGTATTATGCAAAAAAAAAACAAAAGAAAAATACCTGCAAAAAAAAAGGGGCAGGAGATCAGCTACAAAAGAGCTGTTATACTATAGAACCATATACTACAGAAGTTATGCTATAAAACCAAGAGAAAGCATTAGAAAAGCTTCAAATAACAAGAAGTAAGCCACAAGGAAATACAGTGATATGGTAGAACAAAATCACCCATTAAAAATCCAATAAAAGATAAGCTATAAAATTATACTAGCTCAGTTACCAAACAGCAGTGTATAAGCTACAGAAGTGTGTGCTGAGCAACAACAGAACAAAAGAATAACTGCAGAAGAGCAGGAGGTAAGCATAGAAAGAGCAAGAGACCAGTTACAAGGGTACAGGAGGTAATAAATGGAAGAGGTGAAAAACTATAAAGCAGCGGGATTTAACTAAAGTAGAACAGATCATTTTCTATAAAACATGGATGTGAACATGGATGTGTGCAGAAGGTCATCTGCTAAAGGACAGGGGACTGGCAACATCGAAGCAGTATAGCTAACAAAAAGCTTGAGAAATCAGTGACAAATTAACATGCAATCAGCTACAGAAGTGCCACAAGTCAGCCATGTAAGAGTAGGAGAGAACTTTCCTCAGAGCAAGAGAAAATGTACTACAGAGCAGAACAGGTAAATTGATAAATTAGCTTATTGTTGTCACGTGTATTGAGGTACAGCGAAAAACTTGTCTTGCATACCATTCATACAGATAAATTTATTACAGGGGTTCCCAACCTGGGGTCTACAGACCCCTTGCTTAATGGTATTGGTCTGTGGCTTTAAAAAAAGTGGTTGGGAACCCCTGATTTATTACAATACTGCATTAGGTTGTACAAAGTAAAACAATAACAGATTGCAGAATAAAGTATTAAAGAAATCAGCTCAAATAAGCAGGAGGTCAGCTACAATTCGTCTGTCAATTGCTATAAAAGCAGGTAGTTTTCTCTGACACCTGACTTCTAGTTCATCCTAAACCCATTTACAATATGAGAGACATAGGAAAGTACAGCACAGAAACAGGCCCTTTGGCCCATCTAGTCTGTACCAAACCATTTAAACTGCCTTCTCCTATCAACCTGCACCAGGAATACAGCCCTCCGTATAGTCCTTACCATCCATGTACCAATCCAAATTTCTCTTAAACATTGAAATTGTGCTTGCGTGCACCACTTCCACCAGCAGCTTGTTCCATACTCACACGGCCCTTTGAGTGAAGAAGATAATGTTCCCCTTAAGCTTTTCACCTTTTACCTTTAACCCATAACCTCTTGTAGTCCCACATAAACCTCAGTTGAAAAAGCTTGCTTGCAGTTACCATATTTATACTCCTTATAATTTTGTATACCTCTATCAAATCTCCCCTCCAATTTCTACATTCCAAGGAATAAGTCCTAATCTATTCAATCTTTCCTTATAACTTAGGTCCTCCAGTCCCTAAGCAATATCCCTGTAAAATTTCTCTGTACTCTTTCAATCATTTTTACATCTTTCCTGTAGGTAGGTGACCAAAACTGCACACAATACTCCAAATTAGGCCTCACCAATGTCTTATACAACTTCAATGTAACATCCCATCTCCTGTACTCAATAGTTTGATTTATGAAAGCCAATGTGCCAAAAGCTTTCTTTACAACCGTATCTACCTGTGACACTACTTTCAATGAACTATTACCTGTATTCCCAAATCCCTTTGTTCCACAGCACTCCTCAGTGCCCACCCACTCACTGTGTATGCCTACCCTGGCTGGTCCTACCAAAGTGCAACACCACGCACTTGTCTTTGATGGGATTAAATTTAGTGAAAGCTTACAAAACAACACTACCAATAACTCTACAAAAATATATTAAAACCAAGCAATACCACAAATAAGATAATACCTGTATATGCAGAATACAAATGGTATTACATAAGTTACATGAGTTTACCCAGAATCAGAAAAATATTTTACGAAATTTGTAATTGTGCAGCAGCAGCGCAGTGCAAGACATAACAATTACCATGAGTTGCAAAAATAAACAAATAATTTAAAAAAAAGAATAACGAAGTTGTGTTCATGAGTCCATGAACATTCAGAAATCTGATGCTGGTAGGGAAAAACTGTCTTAATATGTTGAATAGGGGTTTTTAGGCTCCTGCACTTTTTCATAATGGTGTAACAAGTAAAGAGTATGTTCTGGACAATAATAGTCCTTAATGATGGATGCCACCTTAAGGCCTTTTGAATACAAAAATCTAATGAAAAACCTTGCTAACTACTGTATACTGTTATGGCTTCTGAAATCTATATCTTTATACCTTAATAAATAACCTATGTCATATCCTTGTATCTACTATAAGATATAGGAGCGGAATTAGGTCATTTGACCTATCGAGCCTGCTCCACCATTTCATCATGGCTGATCCAATTTTTCTCTCAGCCCCAGTCTTCCACCTTCTGCCTTCTCCTTGAATTCCTTCAAGCCCTGACCAATTAATGAACTTCTGCTTTAAATATATATACAGACTTGGCCTCTACAACTGCCTATGGCAAAGAATTCCACAGATTTACCACTCTGGCTAAGGAATCTCCTCCTCATCTCTGTTCTAAAAGAACACCCCTCTATTCTGAGGCTGTGTCCTCTAGTCTTAGACTCCCACCGCAAGAAACACCCTCTCCATATCCACTCTATCAAGACTTTTCAACATTCAAACATACTTCTCTTAAACACTGCACAGAAGATCAACTTTGCCCATAATTCTCATGCAAACTATTCTTTAACTTTAAATATTACATCCTTTAATTAGAGATGATTTTAGATAGAGCTCATCCTGGCAATCACCATCTCAATGGGCCAAATAGCCCAATTCTGCTCCTAAGTCTTATGTTGAAGGAATATATTTTTCTATAGATTTTTGCTGGTTGCAAAAAGTCTTTCTGGCGTTTTCCCAATCTTATGGTCCAAAAATCACATCAGTCACAGCTTAAGTGCTGCAACAAACAACCTGCTGGAGGAACTAAACAGGTCAAGCAGCTCTTCAGGGGAAGAGTATTATCAAAACTTTAGATTGAAGCTGTTGGATCCTGATGCTTTTCTCATCTAAAGGTTCTTCAGAAGACAAGAATGAAGCATAAACAAGTATTACAAACAAAAAAAAATCAAACAAGCAAGGGGGTCAAGAGAACAAAGAAAAAGGGGAAAAATGTAACTGTGATCTTCTACTCAGACTAGAGATAAACAAAGTTCCAATAATAAGTTTACTTATCAAATATCCAAATTCAAGTAGTGTGATACATGCTCCAAAAAACCATGAAGTTTCTAGAAAAATATGTCAAGAACTGTACTGTTATTCCTGGAAAATTCACTGAACAATTACATGTACAGGTGATTATATAAATATAGAAGCAAGCAGAGGAAAGGTAAACTACAAGAAAAGTAACAATTCTGCATCCCAAATCCAATAAAACTCTACATCAGGACCACGAATGGAGAGGGAAGACAACCAGGATAAGGTGTAGTGAGGAAGTGCTAAGACAGGGGCAGCCATTCATCGAACTACAATGAGCAAAATTCTGCTTAATTAAAAATTAATTAATTAAAAATCAGCAAAATTGTTAACGTGCTGCTTTTTTGCCTTTAGTGACACATTTAGTGTTTCTTTTAACCCTTGGTGACATTGCAAGGGTCCATAAAGAACTGCCTGATTCTACGTCAATGAATATGTCAAGATTTTATTTAAATAAACAGGAGTTGGGGTCTAAAAAAGCTGGAGTTTAGCATCCAATTAGAAGGAGGGAAACTAAGCAAGAGCAGGTCTGCATCCAAACATATAAAGACACAATGAAAAAGATCAGGAGAAAACACTGCCAACAGATCAGATTCAAAGAACAGATCAAGATGGCACCAAACTGGCTGCAATGTCCATCAATGTCATTACTCAGATTTAGTTGTTTGTTGGGTTTGTAGTGATGGTTTTTGGGACAGTATGAGGAGTTAGGGATCCGGGACAGGGTTGAGGGAGAGTTGAAGATCAGGGGCAATAAATGAAGAGTCAGAGACTGGAGCTGGTGTACAGGTTTCAAGTCGAAGCACTCCACAATCATCATGAGGAAACATTGAAGATAGATTGGGCACGTGATGTGAAGAAAGAGCAACTCCATCATCAAGACAACACTTCATTGCACCCTGAAGAGCGGGGGAATCATGGGAGACCAAAGACAACTTGGTGCCATACCGTAGAGACAGAAACGAGGACCACAAACCACACCTGGGGCACAATGGAGAAGATGGCCAAAGACTGACAGAGATGGAGGACCTTCATTGCTGCTGTAAGCGCCAGCAGTGTAACTGGCAGTAAACAAGTAAATAAGTAATGGGCAGTAAGTGAAACCTGTAAGCAAGCACCTCAAAGGAATTGGTAGATCAGCCAGAAAAGAGCCTGACATCAACTATAAAAAAGCAGGAGATCAGCAAATCAACTAGAAAAGAAAGGGAAATAAAACAACAAGCAATGGGTCAGTTAGAAAAGAAAGTGAAAATATTTTCAAACGCACAAAAGATAAACTACCAAAGAAAATGAAAAAGCTATAAAACAGCAGCAAGTAAACTGTGATTGCAAGAAAAGTAAGGTCAGCTGCAGAAGATCGAGATAGTTGCTGCAAAATAGAACATAGTACAGTTCTATCAGCCCACAATGTTGTGACAACCCTTAATATGGGCCACTATGGTAGTGCAGCTGTTAATGCAATGCTATTATAGCTTGGGGCATCAGAGTTCACAGAGTTTAATTCTGGCATCCTCTGTAAAAAAGCTGGTACATTCCTTCCCTTGTGCACACAAGTTTCCTTCGGCTATTCTCATTTCCTCTCACAGTCCAAATACGTACCAGTTAGAAGGTTAATTGGTTATTGCATATGTTACGTACCCTGTAACTGGGTTGCCAAACCAGCAGAAATGGACCACTCGTTGGAGTCTGGATTACTAGGAACTAATAAAAGTTTTATTAAAGAAATAAGTAACACTACTCTAATCGTAAGGATATAAATGCAACAGGTTAGCAATGATAATACACACATGTACACAGAACTAGGGTAACAGGAATCAAACCAAGCTCTATCGCAGTCTAGGACTAAAATGGTCAGTCTTAAGTGACGCATAGTTCAGTTCAGCTTAGTACAGTTCGCAGTAATCGCTGTTGTGCCGTGGGGGGATGCAGTTTGTTTCAGGCAGACCTTTGATGTCTTCTATCCCGCTGTGGTCACCGACTGTGACCCTTCCATTCCGGATACGACCGTTCTTCCGCAGTGAACCCGGCACCCAGGCAAGGGCGGACACACACACCAGGTTCCCACCGATCGTACCTTTACACCCTGTGAGTCGATGGTCGGTTCCCGTGAACCGGACCTCCAAACTCTCACCAACTTGTGGGGGCACACCACTCTTTCCAGGGTCTCGTTATCTCGATCTCGTGGTGTGTCCAGTGCCTTAGCGAACCTGCTCTTTTTATCCCCTTGCTGGGGTATCACCTGTCCATCAAACTTCAAACAGTTCAGGTTCAAAGTAACCGGTCTGTCAATATTCTGAATTGTGTTTCTTTTCCGTTAATCCCTCTCTCCTCTCTTATTAGCATTTTGAATGTTTCTCCATTGTCTCTCTTATCTCTCCAATTAGCATCAATCATCCGATACCTTGGTTTGGCATCACACATATTGTCCCATGATTAAACCAGGATTATCATATCAGTAGGTTGCTGGGTGACACAGCTTAAAGGGCCGTAAATGCTCCGCATTTATCAAGTGTAAAAGAGAGGCGAGAGTGGCTATTGGACTGCTGGAAAACTATGCTGGAATGATAGTAATGGGGAACAATGAAATAGCAGACAAAATGAATAAGTATTTTGCATCAGTCTTCACTTTGGAAGACACGAGCAGTATGGTGGAAGTTCCACATGTCGGGGGGCATAAAGTGTTTGAAGTTACCATAACTAGAGAGTAGGTTCTTGGAAAACTGAAAGGTCTGAAGGTAGACAAGTTACCTGGACCAGATGGTGTACATAAGAAAAAGGAGCAGGAGTAGGCCATCTGGCCTATCGAGCCTGCCCCGCTATTCAATAAGATCATGGCTGATCAGTCCGTACACTCAGCTCCATCTACCTGCCTTTTCCCCTTAACCCTTAATTCCCCTACTATGTAAAAATCTATTTAACTGTATCTTAAATATATTTAGTGAAGAAGCCTCAACTGCTTTCCTGGGCAGTGAATTCCACAAATTCACCACTCTCTGGGAAAAACAGTTTCTCCTCATCTCCGTCCTAAATTTTCTCCCCTGAATCTTGAGGCAATGTCCCCTAGTTCTAGTCTCACCTACCGATGGAAACAACTTTCCTACTTCTATCTTATTTACCCCTTTCAAAATGTATGTTTCTATAAGATCTCCTCTCATTCTTCTGAATTCCAGAGTATAGCCCCAGGTGACTCAATCTCTCCTCGTAGGTTAATCCCTTCATCCCTGGAATCAACCTGGTGAACTTCCTCTGCACTGCCTCCAAAGCCAGTATATCCTTCCTCAAGTATGGAGACCAGAAATGCACACAGTACTCCAGGTGCAGCCTCACTAGTACCCTGTATAGTTGCAGCATGACCCCCTGCTCTTGAATTCAATCCCTCTAGCAATGAAGGCCAACATTCTATTTGCCTTCTTAATAACCTGTTGTACCTGCAAGCCAACATTTTGCGATTTGTGAGCAAGCACTTCCAAGTCCCTCTGAACAACAGTATGCTGCAATCTTTCACCATTTAAATAATAATCTGCTCTTCTATTATTCCTTCCAAGGTGGATAATCTCACATTTACCAACATTGCATTCCATCTGCCAAACCTTGGCCCACTCATTTAACCTATCTATATTCCTCTGCAGACTCTCCACATCCTCTGTACTATTTACATTTCCACTCAGTTTAGTGTCATCAGCAAATTTTGTTACGCTACACTCAGTCCCCTCTTCCAAATCATCAATGTATATGGTAAACAGCTGCGGACCCAGCACCGACCCCTGCGACACCCCACTCACCACTGACTGCCAACCGGAGAAACACCCATGTATACTAACTCTATGTCTTCTATTGGTTAACCAATCCACTATCCATGGCAATACACTTCCTCTGACTCCATGCATCCGTATCTAATTTATAAGTCTCTTGTGTGGCACCTTATCGAACGCCTTCTGGAAATCCAAATATGCTACATCCACCTGTTCCCCTCTATCCACTGCACTCATTATGTCCTCAAAGAACTCCAGTAAGTTTGTCAAACAGGACCTGCCCTTTCTGAATCCATGCTGCATCTGTCTAATGGAGCCACTCCTTTCTAAATGTTTTGCTATTTCTTCCTTAATGACAGTTTCAAGCATTTTCCTGACTACAGATGTTAAGCTAACTGGCCTATAGTTGCC
Organism: Mobula hypostoma; assembly: GCF_963921235.1. Classification (NCBI taxonomy): domain Eukaryota; kingdom Metazoa; phylum Chordata; class Chondrichthyes; order Myliobatiformes; family Myliobatidae; genus Mobula; species Mobula hypostoma. The sequence continues at coordinate 106,777,367 of NC_086097.1, forward strand.
TGTCTTTTGCCTACATCCTTTTTTAAAAAGTGGCGTGAAACTTTCTGTCTTTCAATCCACCGGGATCTGCCCAGATACTAGAGAGTTTTGATAAGTGATTACCAATGCATCTACTATAACCTCCGCCAATTCCCTCAGCACCCTGGGATGCATCCCATCAGGACCAGGGGACTTATCTTCCTTCAGGCCCTCTAGTTTGCTCATCACTATCTCTTTAGTGACAGTGATTTTATCAAGGTCCTCACCTCCCATTTCATCCATAACATCCTTCTTTGGCATATTAGATGTGTCCTCCACCGTGAAGACGGACACAAAAACCAGAGTTCTGAAAGAGGTGGCTGAAGAGATCATTGAGGCATTAGTAATCATCGTTCAGGAATCATTAGATTCTAGACTGGTTCCAGAAGACTGGAAAATTGCCAATGTCACTCCACACTTCAGGAGGGGAGAGAGGCAGTAAAAAGGAAACTATTGGCCAGTTAGTCTGACCTCAGTCGTTGGGAAGATCTTGGAGACAATTATTAAGGATGAGGTCTCCGGGTGCTCGGAGCCACATGACAAAATAGGCCGTATCAGCATAATTTCCTCAGGGGAAAATCTTGACAAACAAAATCTGTTGAAATTATTCGAAGAAGTAATAAGCAGGATAGACAAAGGAGAATCGGTTGATGTTGTGTACTTGGAAGATCTTTGACAAGATGCCACTCATGAAGCTACTTAACAAGTTTAGAGCACATGGTATTACAGGAAAGATTCTAGCATGGATAAAGCAGTAGCTGATGCCAGGAGGCTAAGAGTGGGAATAAAGGGAGCCTTTTCAGATTGGCTGCCAGTGACGAGTGGTGTTCCAGAGGGGGTTGTGTTGGGACCGATTCTTTTACATTACAGGTGTCCCCTGCTTTCGGAATGTTGTCTTTACAACATTTCGCTTTTATGAAAGACCTACATTTGTACCTGTTTTCGTTAACCGAAAGAGGATTTTCGCTTTTACGAAAAAAGATGCTCGCTTTAAGCTTGTGTTTACCCCAAGAAAGACTACCATGACCATGAAGCCTTGCACGGGCAGGTGTGTGCACATGCGTGACATGCGAATGCTTGTACGTGTGCATGCGTGACGCGTGTGTACGTGCGAATGCGTGACGTGCACATGCGTGTACGTGCCGATTTTTTTCAATTTTGGCTCAAACTTCCCGATTCTGTTAAGTGAAACTACACTGTACATACATTATTTCTACTTTATATAGGCTGTGTATTTATCATATCATTCCTGCTTTTACTATATGTTAGTGTTATTTTATGTTTTATGTGCTATTTAGTTTGATTTGGTAGGTTATTTTTTGAGTCTGGGAACGCTCAATAATTTTTCCCATGTAAATTAATGGTAATTGCTTCTTCGTTTTACGCCATTTCGGCTTACAAACGGTTTCATAGGAAGGCTCTACATTCGGATAGCGGGGGAAACCTGTGTACAAGGGGTGATTGATAAGTTTGTGGCCTAAGGTAGACGGAGATTTGTTATACAGCTCTCGATACATGCACATGCAGGTCAACTCTTTGAGCGATTATGCAGAAAGCTTGAAGTTAATAACTCATCAATGGCTTCTTCCTATGGATGCTATCTGGCCTGCTGCGTTCCACCAGCATTTTGTGTGTGTTGCTTGAATTTCCAGCATCTGCAGATTTCCTCGTGTTTGCGTTTTTAAATCACACATCTGTGGACACTTTCGGGAGGTCCAAGATCCATATGCTCCACGACTGCTGGACTAAGTGTGTAAATGTAGGAGGGAACTCTGTTGAAAAGTAAATGTACTAGGTTTTCTAAAATTGACTCCTTCTACCTTAGGCCAGGAACTTATCAATCACCCCTCACATGTCAATCATTTGGACGATGGAATTGATGGTTTTGTTGCAAAGTTTGCAGACAATATGAAGATAGGTGGAGGGGCAGGTAATTTTGAGGAAGTAGAGAAGCTACAGAAGGACTTAAATTAGGAGAATGAGCAAAGATATGGCAGATGGATTACAGTGTCGGGAAGTGAATGGCCATACATTTTGGTAGAAGAAATGAAAGGGTTGACTACTTTCAAAATGGAGAGAAAAAAACAAAAAAAAACTAAGATACAAAGGGACTTGGGGGTCCTTGTGCAAGATTCTCTAAAGGTAATTTGCAAACACAATGTTAGCATTCTTTTCAGGAGGACTATAATATAAAAGCAAATATATAACGCTGAAGCAACACACATCAAAGTTGCTGGTGAACGCAGCAGGCCAGGCAGCATCTCTATGAAGAGGTACAGTCGACGTTTCAGGCCGAGACCCTTCGTCAGGACTGACAAAGGGTCTCGGCCTGAAATGTCGACTGTACCTCTTCCTAGAGATGCTGCCTGGCCTGCTGCATTCACCAGCAACTTCGATGTGTGTTGCTTGAATTTCCAGCACCCGCAGAATTCCTGTTGTTTGCGTTATATAACGCAGAAACTTTTTAAAGCACTGGTGAGGCCTCATTCGAGTATTATGGGCCCTTTATCTTAGAAAGAATGTGCTGAAACTGGAGAGGGTTCAAAGAAGGTTCACAAAAATGGCTTGTCAATTGAAGAGCGTTTGATAGCTCTGGGCCTGTATTCACTGGAATTCAAAAAATGAGGGGTGACCTCATCAAAGACTATCGAATGGTGAAAGGCCTTGATACAGTGGATGTGATGAGGATGTTTCCTATGTGGAAGAGTCTAAGACCAGAGGACATAACCTCAGAAAAGAGGGGCATCCTTTTTGAATGGAGCTTAGGAGGAATTCCTTTAGCCAGAATGGTAAACCTGAGGAATTCTTTGCCAAGAGCAGCTGTGGAGGCCAAGTCTTTATGCATGTTTAAGGTGGAGGTTGATAGCCGGAGCATGAATGGATACTGGGAGAGGGTAGGAGATTGGAGCTGAAAGGAAAATTGGATCAGCCATGATGAAATGGTGGAGCAGACTCGATGAGGCAAAGAGCATAGTTCTGCTCCTACATATCATGGTCTTTTCTCTATACAAATTAAATTAACCTGCTCCAATATCAATCCAACTCTTTCCTTCCATATAACCCTCAATTTTTCTTTCATCCATGTGCCTATCTAAGAGTCTATCAAAAAATATCTCTGACATCTCCTTATACTTTCCTCCAAACAACGCCCCCTCATATTAGTTATTTCCACCCTGGAGAAAAACCCTCTCTAGCTGTACACTCAATCTGTGCCTCTTGAACATCTCTATCAAGTCACCTCTTATCCTCCTTCATTCCAAAGAAAAAAGGCTGAGCTCATTCATTCTATCTTCATAAGATGTATTGAGGTGATCTGCCATATATGAGGGAGATTGATGACAAAAGAGCAGGAGATCAGAGGTAAAAATAGAATAAGGTTATCTATCAAGACAAAAATAAAACTACAGAACTACATCACTAAGTACAGAAGTCCACCAACATGTGAATAGATGTTACGAAGGATCAGGCACAGCTACAGTTACAACAGATCGGAACAGCTACAGTTACAACAGATCAGGACGCAGCTACAGTTACAAAACATCAGGACACAGCTACAGTTACAACAGATCAGGGACACAGCTACAGTTACAACAGATCAGGCACAACTACAGTTACAACAGATCAGGGACACAGCTACAGTTACAACAGATCAGGCACAGCTACAGTTACAACAGATCAGGGACACAACTACAGTTACAACAGATCAGGGACACAGTCACAGTTACAACAGATCAGGGACACAGTCACAGTTACAACTGATCAGAGACACAGCTCCACACAGTCACAGTTACAACTGATCAGGGACACAGCTCCACTTACAACTGATCAGGGACACAGCTACAGTTACAACAAATTAGGGACACAGCTACAGTTACAACAGATCAGGCACAGCTACAGTTACAACAGATCAGGGACACAGTCACAGTTACAACAGATCAGGCACAGTCACAGTTACAACTGATCGGGGCAGAGCTACAGATACAACAGATCAGGACATAGTTACAGTAACAAAACATCAGGACACAGCTACAGTTACAAAAGATCAGGCACAGATGCAGTTACAACTGATCAGGACAACAGCTACAGTTAAAATACTTCAGGACACAGTTACAGTTACAAAAGATCCCGGCATAGCTACAGTTACAAAAGATCAGGACAGATCTACAATTACAATAGATCAGGACACAGCTACTGTAACAGAACATCAGAACACAGCAACAGTTACAACAGATACGGACACAGCTAGAATTACAAAAGATTAGGCACAGCTACAGTTACAACAGATCAGGGACGCAGTCACAGTTACAACAGATCAGGCACAACTACAGTTACAACAAATCAGGGACACAGCCACAGTTACAACAGATCAGGCACAACTACAGTTACAACAGATCAGGGACGCAGTCACAGTTACAACTGATCAGGCACAACTACAGTTACAACAGATCAGGGACACAGCTACAGTTACAACAGATCAGGCACAACTACAGTTACAACAGATCAGGGCCACAGCTTCAGTTACAACAGATCAGGCACAACTACAGTTACAACAGATCAGGGACACAGCTACAGTTACAACAGATCAGGCACAACTACAGTTACAACAGATCAGGGACACAGCTACAGTTACAACATATCAGGCACAGCTACAGTTACAACAGATCAGGGACACAACTACAGTTACAACAGATCAGGGACACAGTCACAGTTACAACAGATCAGAGACACAGTCACAGTTACAACTGATCAGAGACACAGCTCCACACAGTCACAGTTACAACTGATCAGGGACACAGCTCCACTTACAACTGATCAGGGACGCAGCTACAGTTACAACAAATCAGGGACACAGCTACAGTTACAACAGATCAGAGACACAGTCACAGTTACAACAGATCAGGCACAGTCACAGTTACAACTGATCAGGGCAGAGCTACAGATACAACAGATCAGGACATAGTTACAGTAACAAAACATCATGACACAGCTACAGTTACAAAAGATCAGGCACAGATGCAGTTACAACTGATCAGGACAACAGCTACAGTTAAAATACTTCAGGACACAGTTACAGTTACAAAAGATCCCGGCATAGCTACAGTTACAAAAGATCAGGACAGATCTACAATTACAATAGATCAGGACACAGCTACTGTAACAGAACATCAGAACACAGCAACAGTTACAACAGATACGGACACAGCTACAATTACAAAAGATCAGGCACAGCTACAGTTACAACTGATCAGGAACACAGCTACAGTTACAACAGATCAGGTCACAGCTACAGTCACAACAGATATGGACACAGCTACAGTTACAAAAGATTGGAACACAGCTACAGTTAAAACAGATAGGGACACAGCTACAGTTACAACAGATACGGACACAACTACAGTTATAAAAGATCAGGGCACAGCTACAGTTACAACAGATCTGGACAACAGCTACAGTTACAAAAGATCAAGGCACGGCTACGGTTACAACAGATCAGGACGCAGCTAGTTACAACAGATCAGGGACACAGCTACAGTTACAAAAGATCAGGACACAGCTACATAGAAACATAGAAAATAGGTGCAGGAGTAGGCCATTCGGCCCTTCGAGCCTGCACCGTCATTCAGTATGATCATGGCTGATCATCCAACTCAGAACCTGCCTTCTCTCCATACCCCCTGATCCCTTTAGCCACAAGGGCCATATCTAACTCCCTCTTAAATATAGCCAATGAACTGGCCTCAACTGTTTCCTGTGGCAGAGAATTCCACAGATTCACCACTCTCTGTGTGAAGTTTTTCCTCATCTCGGTCCTAAAAGGCTTCCCCTTTATCCTCAAACTGTGACCCCTTATTCTGGACTTCCCCAACATCAGGAACAATCTTCCTGCATCTAGTCTGTCCAATCCTTTTAGGATTTTATACGTTTCAATAAGATCCCCCCTCAATCTTCTAAATTCCAGCGAGTATAAGCCTAGTCGATCCAGTCTTTCATCATATGAAAGTCCTGCTATCCCAGGAATCAATCTGGTGAACCTTCTTTGTACTCCCTCTATGGCAAGAATATCTTTCCTCAGATTAGGGGACCAAAACTGCACACAATACTCCAGGTGTGATCTCACCAAGGCCTTGTACAACTGCAGTAGTACCTCCCTGCTCCTGTACTTGAATCCTCCTGCTATGAATGCCAGCATACCATTCGCCTTTTTCACCGCCTGCTGTACCTGCATGCCCACTTTCAATGACTGCTGTACAATGACACCCAGGTCTCATTGCACATCCCCCTTTCCTAATCGGCCACCATTCAGATAATAATCTGTTTTCCTGTTTTTGCCACCAAAGTGGATAAACTCACATTTATCCACATTAAATTGCATCTGCCATGAATTTACCCACTCACCTAACCTATCCAAGTCACCCTGTATCCTCTTAGCAATCTCCTCACAGCAATCTCCTCACAGCTAACACTCATCGTGTCATCTGCAAACTTAGAGATGCTGCACTTAATTCCCTCATTTAAGTCATTAATATATATTATAAACAACTGGGGTCCCAGCACTGAGCCTTGCGGTACCCCACTAGTCACTGCAGTTCCAACAGATCAGGGTACAGCTACAGTTACAACAGATCAGGACAACAGGTACAGTTACCACAGATCAGGACAACAGGTACAGTTACCACAGATCAGGACAACAGGTACAATAGTGAGGGTCTCAAGACCTCTGACAAAAGTAGAGAAACATCTACAAGAACAGGCGATGACAAACAAAAGAGGGAGATACAAATTACAAAGTCTCATGAAATAGCTTCAAAAGAGCAAGAAGCTTGCTACAAGCTAGTGGTGACCAGTTTCCCCAGATGGCAAGATCAGCTACATAACAGCAATATCACAACTTAAAGCAGCCGCACAGCGGAACAATATCAGAATCAGGTTTATTATCACTGACGTACATCATGAAATTTGTTATTCTGTGGCAGCAGTGCAATACATAAAATAGACTATAAATTATAATAAGGAATATATATTAAAGAAGAACTGGAGATCAGACACATCAGAGCAGAGGTGAGTGAAGAAGGACTGAAGATCAGCAACAGAACAGGTGATAAGATACAAGAGATCAAATTGAAGGTTAACAACAATTAAACATGTCATTACGTACAGAAGAGCAGATCAGCTACGAAAGAACTGGAGATAAGCTATGGAGAGCAAATGTCCTGCTACAAATCAGCAGGAGATAAGGTTAAAAAGGACAAAAGGGATTGGTTACAAATGATCACAAGATTAGCTTAAACTAAGCAATCATCTGAAAAAAATACTGAAGAGCAGTAAGTAAGATACAACAGTGTTTGAAATCTTCTGCAAAAGAGTAAGAGATCAGTTCAAATGAAGTGCATCATTCAATATTAAAAAAAGCAGATTGTCCACCAAAAATCAGGAGGATAGATAGCAACAAATAAGCAAAAGATCTGGTTCTAAAGATGTTATCTGATGGGAGAATAATCTTTAAAATTACAGGGACTCTGCTTCATAGTTCAGAGTTCAAAGTAAATTTATTATCAAAGTGCATAAAGGTCACTATACACAACCCTGAGATTCATTTTTGTGGGCATACTTAATAAATTCATAATAGAATAATAATCATAATACAGTCAATGAAAGACCGGACCAACTTGGGCATTCAGCCAGTGTGCAAATGACAACAAACCGTGCAAGTACAAAAAGAAGGAAAGTGCTGGGCCCGCAACTGTTCACCAGATTGATTCCTGGGATGGCAGGACTTTCATATGAACAAAGACTGGATTGACTAGGCTTATACTCGCTGGAATTTAGAAGATTGAGGGGGGATCTGATTGAAACGTATAAAATTCTAAAGGGATTGGACAGGCTAGATGCAGGAAGATTGTTCCTGATGTTGGGGAAGTCCAGAACAAGGGGTCACAGTTTGAGGATAACGGGGAAGCCTTTTAGGACCGAGATGAGGAAAATCTTCTTCACACAGAAAGTGGTGAATCTGTTGAATTCTCTGCCACAGGAAACAGTTGAGGCCAGTTCATTGGCTATATTTAAGAGGGAGTTAGATATGGCCCTTGTGGCGAAAGGGATCGGGGGTATGGAGAGAAGGCAGGTACAGGGTTCTGAGTTGGATGATCAGCCATGATCATACTGAATGCGGTGCAGGCTCGAAGGGCCGAATGGCCTACTCCTGCACCTATTTTCTATGTTTCTATATACATTAATGATCTGGAAGAGGGGACCAAGTGTAGTGTATCTAAGGCTACGTCCACACCAGACCGGATAATTTTGAAAACGCCGGTTTCGCGTAAAAACGATAGGTGTCCACACTTGAAAATACCTCTGTCCACATTAAAATGGATATTTGGGCGAATCTCCTCCTACTGGGCATGCGCAGGACACACACAGAAAACAAGCGAAGAGGAAGCAGTATACTTGGTGCGTGTTTGTCCAGTTACAGACTAGAAAAACTTAAAAGGAAATTGCCAAACGAAAGACTTGGTGCACGTTTGTCCAGAAACATTTCCCACAGCCATAGTCTCTTCACCAATGAAAGGGACGACAGCTACAACTAAATGCAATAAGGCTTGTTACTGGGAAAAAGTGAAATTTGCTGTTACCTCATTTGTTTGCCTTTACTTTTGCCATGTCTTTGAGTATTATTTTGCTGTATTTAACATGTGCAATAAAACGAGTTACTGGGCAAAAGTGACAATTGCATCTATTGAATGTTTGCACAAGCAATGCATTAATAAAGCACCTTGTTAAATGTATAACACATATCTGCATCAGTGTTATCTTGTATTTCCATACAATGTTACATTAGGCTGTTACACATCTATTGTCAGATATTGTTGTGGTGTTGGAGGTTGCGTTCAAGAAGACAGTGAAATACCGCGCTGCCGCCACCATCTGTTCCAGCACGTTATGACCACGTTTTTAAAATTAGCCGATTACCCCGTACACACTACAACAGCCAACCGGCGTTTTCAGATTTAAACACTCTGGAGAGTGTTTTAGAAAAGCTCCATTTTCGGGGGAGGAAAACGCCGTTTCAGTGTGGACGGAGGGTCAAAACGAAGAGAAAAAGCTTCGGTTACAGACTTATCTGGTCTAGTGTGGACGTAGCCACACTAATTTAGTATGCTGATGACATTAAATTGAGTGGAAAAGCAAATTGTCCTGGGGATACAGAGGGTCTGTAGAGAGATATAGATAGGTTAAATGAGTGAGCAAGGGTCTGGCAGATGGAGTACAATGTTGGTAAATGCGAGGTCATCCACTTTGAAAGGAAAAATGGAAGATCCAATTATTATTTAAATGGTAAAAGATTGCAGCATGCTGCTGTGCAGAAGGACTTGGGAGTGCTCGTGCACAAATTGCAAAAGGTTGGCTTGCAGGTGTGGCAGGCTATCAAGAAGGCAAATGCAATGTTGACCTTAATTGCTAGAGGGATTGAATTTAAGAGCAGGGAGGTTATGCTGCAAATGTACAGGGTACGGGTGAGGCCACAATTGGAGTACTGCATGCAGTTCTGGTCTCCATACTTGCGGAAGGATATACTGGCTTTGGAGGCAGTGCAGAGGAGGTTCACCAGGTTGATTCCAGAGATGAGGGGTTAGACTATGAGGAGAGATTGAGTCACTGGAAAGCAGAAGGATGAGAGGAGATCATATGGAAACATATAAAATTATGAAAGGGATAGATAAGATAGAGGCAGGAAAGTTGTTTCCAATGGTAGGTGAGACTAGAACTAAAGGACATAGCCTCAAGAGTCAGGGGAGTAAATATAGGATGGAGATGAGGAGGAAACGCTTTTCCCAAAGAGTGGAGAATCTGTGGGATTCTCTGCCCAATGAAGCAGTGGAGGCTACCTCAGTAAATACATTTAAGACAAAGTTGGATAGATTTTTGCATAGAAGGGGAATTAAGGGTTATGAGGAAAAGGCAGGTAGGTGGAGATGAATCCGTGGTCAGAGCAATCATGATCTTATTGAATGGTGGAGCACCTACTCGTGCTCATATTTCTTATGTTCTTACGTAATAATAATAAATAAGTAGGCATCAAACATTGTGAACATGAGATGAAGAGTCCTTGAAAGTGAGTACATAGATTGTGGGAACATTTCAATAATGGGGCAAGTGAAGTTGGGGGAAATGATCCTCTTTCATTCAAGAGCCTGATGGTTGAGGGGTGGAAAGCGGACAGTGAGTGAGTGGGCCAGTGAAGGAGTGGAGCTTTGAGGTTTTGACTCGAAAGGCTTCGATGAGAAGAGGCGGAGGACAAGCTTGCTCACAGTTAGTCTTTACAATGCCTCCTGAGACGGTGATGGGCCTCTCATGTGAGATGTGGCAGTCCTGGGGGAACGCCCCTCTCCTGCAGAGTCACATTTGCCAGAAGTGCATACGGCTGGGCGATCTGGAAGACCATGTAAGGAATCTGGAGCAGCAGCTGGATGACCTTCAACTCATAAGGGAGAATGAGGCAGTCATAGATGACAGCTACAGGGAGGTAGCCACACCTAGGTTGTCGGAAGCAGGTCGTTGGGTGACAGTCAGAGGGGGGAAAGTGAAGGAGAGCAGACAGGTAGTGCAGAGCACCCCTGTAGCCATTCCCCTGAATAATAAGTTTACCGTCCCGGATACCGTTGGCAGGGACGACCGACCAGGTGTGAGCCATGGTGGCAGGGCCTCTAGCACTGAGTCTGACCCGGTGCTGCAGAAGGGGAGAGCTATCGTCATTGGAGACTCTATAGTCAGGGGAGCTGACAGGAGATTTTGTGGATGTGAGAAGGACACCCACATGGTTTGTTGCCTCCCGAGTGCCAGGGTCCGGGATGTCTCTGACAGGGTGCACGACATCCTGGTACAAGAGGGAAAGCAGCCAGAAGTCGTGATACATGTTGGTACCAACGACATAGGCAGGGAGAGGAATGAGGTCCTGAAGTGTGAGTTTCGGGAACTAGGCAGAAGGTTGAAGAACAGGACCTCAAGGGTGGCGTTCTCAGGATTGCTGCCAGTGCTACGTGACAGTGAGATGGTAAGAATTGGAGGAGATGGCAGTTGAATGCGTGGCTGAGGAGTTGGTGCAAGGAGCAGGGTTTTAGATTTTTAGATGATTGGGATCTCTTCTGGGGAAGGTGGGACCTGTACAGATTGGATGGGTTGCACCTGAACTTGAGGGGGAGCAATATCCTTGCAGGTAGGGTTGCTAGCATGGTTCGGGAGGGTTTAAGCTAATTTGCGAAGGGGATGGGACCCAGAGCAATAGAGCAGTGAAAGAAGTGCATGGAGTAAAGCCAGATGTAACATATAGAGAGGCTTTGAGGAGAGAGAAACAGAATAAACAGTGTAAAGGTAGTAAGGCAGAAGGGATGAAGTGTGTGTACCTCAATGCAAGAAGCATCAGGAACAATGATGATGAACTGAGAGCATGGATACATACATGGAATTATGATGTAGTGGCCATTACAGAGACTCGGCTGGCACCAGGGCAGGAATGGATTCTCAATATTCCTGGATTTCAGTGCTTTAAAAGGGATAGAGAGGGCGGAAAAAGGGGAGGAGGAGTGGCATTACTGGTCAGGGATAGTATTACAGCTACAGAAAGGGTGGGTAATGTAGCAGGATCCTCTTTTGAGTCAGTATGGGTGGAAGTCAGGAACAGGAAGAGAGCAGTTACTCTATTGGGGGTTTTCTATAGGCCCCCTGTTAGCAGCAGAGATACAGAGGAGCAGATTGGGAGGCAGATTTTGGAAAGGTGCAAAAATAACAGGGTTGTTATCATGGGTGACTTTAACTTCCCTAATATTGATTGGCACCTGATTAGTTCCAAGGGTTTAGATGGAGCAGAGTTTAAGTGTGTCCAGGACGGATTCCTGGACAGGCCGACTAGGGGGAATGCCATACTAGATCTAGTACTAGGTAATGAACCGGGTCAGGTCACAGATCTCTCTGTGGGTGAGCAACTAGGGGACAGTGACCACCGCTCCCTGGCCTTTAGCATTATCACGGAAAAGGATAGAATCAGAGAGGACAGGAAAATTTTTAATTGGGGAAGGGCAAATTATGAGGCCATAAGGCTAGAACTTGCGGGTGTGAATTGGGATGATGTTTTTGCAGGGAAATGTACTATGGACATGTGGTCGATGTTTAGAGATCTCTTGCAGGATGTTAGGGATAAATTTGTCCCAGTGAGGAAGATGAAGAATGGTAGGGTGAAGGAACCATGGGTGACAAGTGAGGTGGAAAATCTAGTCAGGTAGAAGGCAGCAAGATTGAGAAATATAGGGAAGCAGGAAAGGAGCTTAAGAAGGGACTGAGAAGAGCAAGAAGGGGGCATGAGAAGGCCTTGGCGAGTAAGGTAAAGGAAAACCTCAAGGCATTCTTCAATTATATGAAGAACGAAAGGATGACAGGAGTGAAGGTAGGACCGATTAGAGATAAAGGTGGGAAGATGTGCCTGGAAGCTGTGGAAGTGAGCGAGGTCCTCAATGAATACTTCTGTTTGGTATTCACCAATGAGAGGGAATTTGATGATGGTGAGGACAATATGAGTGAGGTTAATGTTCTGGAGCATGTTGATATTAAGGGAGAGGAGGTGCTGGAGTTGTTAAAATACATTAGTACGGATAAGTCCCCGGGGCCTGACGGAATATTCCCCAGACTGCTCCACGAGGTGAGGGAAGAGATTGCTGAGCCTCTGGCTAGGATCATTATGTCCTCGTTGTCCACGGGAATGGTACCGGAGGACTGGAGGGAGGCGAATGTTGTCCCCTTGTTCAAAAAAGGTATTAGGGATAGTCTGGGTAATTATAGACCAGTGAGCCTTACGTCTGTGGTGGGAAAGCTGTTGGAAAAGATTCCGAGAGATAGGATCTATGGGCATTTAGAGAATCATGGTCTGATCAGGGACAGTCAGCATGGTTTTATGAAGGGCAGATCATGTCTCACAAGCCTGATAGAGTTCTTTGAGGAGGTGACCAGGCATATAGATGAAGGTAGTGCAGTGGATCTGATCTATATGGATTTTAGTAAGGCATTTGACAAGGTTCCACACGGTAGGCTTATTCAGAAAGTCAGAAGGCATGGGATCCAGGGAAGTTTGGCCAGGTGGATTCAGAATTGGCTTGCCTGCAGAAGGCAGAGAGTTGTAGTGGAGGGAGTACATTCAGATTGGAGGATTGGCACTAGTGGTGTCTCACAAGGATCTGTTCTGGGGCCTCTACTTTTCGTGATTTTTATTAACGACCTGGATGTGGGGTTAGAGGGGTGGGTTGGCAAGTTTGCAGACAACACAAAGGTTGGTGGTGTTGTAGATCGTGTAGAGGATTGTCAAAGATTGCAGAGAGACATTGATAGGATGCAGAAGTGGGCTGAGAAGTGGCAGATGGAGTTCAACCCGGAGAAGTGTGAGGTGGTACACTTTGGAATTGACAAACTCCAAGGCAAACTACAAAGTAAATGGCAGGATACTTGGTAGTGTGGAGGAGCAGAGAGATCCGGGGGTACATGTCCACAGATGCTTGAAAGTTGCCTCACAGGCAGACAGGGTAGTTAAGAAAGCTTATGAGGTGTTAGCTTTCATAAGTCGAGGGATAGAGCTTAAGAGTCACGATGTAATGATGCACCTCTATAAAACTCTGGTTAGGCCACAAGTGGAGTACTGTGTCCAGTTCTGGTCGCCTCACTATTGGAAGGATGTGAAAGCATTGGAAAGGGTACAGAAGAGATTTACCAAGATGCTGCCTGGTTTAGCGAGTATGGATTATGATCAGAGATTAAGGGAGCTAGGGCTTTACTCTTTGGAGAGAAGTAAGATGAGAGGAGACATGATAGAGGTATACAAGATATTAAGGGGAATAGCTAGAGTGGATAGCCAGCGCCTCTTTCCCAGGGTACCACTGCTCAATACAAGAAGACCTGGTTTTAAGGTAAGGGGTGGGAAGTTCAAGGAGGATATTAGAGGAAGGTTTTTTTACTTAGAGAGTGTTTGGTGCCTGGAATGCACTGTCTGAGTCAGTGGTGGAGGCAGATACACTCGTGAAGTTTAAGAGACGACTAGACAGGTATATGGAGGAATTTAAGGTGGGGGGTTATATGGGAAGCAGGGTTTGAGGGTCGGCACAACATTGTGGGCCGAAGGACCTGTAATGCGCTGTACTATTCTATGTTCTATGTTAACTGTTTCTGATCCAGGTGGTGTGAGTCCTGAGGCTCTTGTACCTTCTTCCTGATGGCAGCAGCATGAAGAGAGCATGACCTGTGTGGGGCTCCCTGATGATGGATACTGCTTTTCTGTAACAATGCTTCATGTAAATGTGCTCAATGGTGGGGAGGGCTATGGACTGGACTGTATCCACTACACTTTGTAGGATTTTCTTTTCAAGGGCATTGATGTTTCCATAACAGTTTGTGATGCAGCCCGTCAATATACTCTCCACCACACATCTATAGAAGTTTGTCAAAGTTTTAGATGTCATGCCAGATCTCCACAAACTCCTTAGGAAGTAGAGGCTCTACCATGCTTTCCGCGTCATGCACTTAAGTGTTGCATGCAGGACAGTCCTCAGAAATGATAACACCGAGGAATTTAAAGTTGACCCTCTCCACTTCTGATGAGGACTGGCTCATGGATCTGCTACAAACACAAAACCAGGGAAAATAGCCAACGAATCAGTTTCGAGAGAATGCAAACTTAACCAATGTAAGCTCAGGTTGAAACGAAAGTGAGGTGAGGAACCTTAAGAGATTTGCTGCAAAGGAATGGAAGATCAGTAAAAAAAAAGTGGGAGACCAATAAGAGTGATAATCAGCTACACCACAGCAAGAGATTATTACAACAGAGGACGAGATTGCTTGCAATGGAGCACAGAATATACATTAACGGAGAAAATATCTAAAAATGTAGATGGACATCTACAAAACAGCTCAATATCGGATTCAAAAGAATCAGAGATCAGGCACAAAGAGCAACAACAAATGGAGCTGAGGCTGGCTCTTGGAGACTGGAGATCTGAGGTGATAAGAGAAGAATTTGGATGACAGTGGTAGGTCAGAATGTTAGAATGCTCCTCTTGCAGGATGTGGGAAGTCAGGGTGCCCTCCGGTGTCCCTGACAACGACACCTGCAAGAAGTGCATCCAGCTGCAGCTCCTAACAAACCACGTTAGGGAACTGGAGCAGGAGCTGGATGGCCTGCAGATCATTCGGGAGAATGAGGAGATTATAGATCGTAGCTACAGGGAGGTAGTTACGCCAAAGGAGCAGAGGACAGGAAATTGGGTCACTGTCAGGTGAGGGAAGAGGAAAGTGCAGGCAGAGCAGGGTTCCCCTGTGGCCATTCCCCTCAACAACAAGTATACCGCATTGGATACTGTTGAGGGGGATGACTTACCTGGGACAAGCTGCAGTAGCCGGATCTCTGGCACTGAGTCTGGCTCTGCAGTGCAGAAGGGAGGGGGGGAAAAGAGGAGAGCGGTAGTGACAGGGGACTCAATAGTTAGAGGTGCAGATAGGAGGTTCTGTGGTCGTGACAGAGAATCCAGGATGGTTTGTTGCCTCCCGGGTGCCAGGGTCAAGGATGTCTCTGATCGATTGCATGACATTCTGAAGTTGGAGGGTGACCAGCCAGATGTCGTGGTGCACATCGGTACCAATGACATAGCAAGGAAGAGTGAAGAGGTCCTGGACAGTGAGTATAGAGAGCTTGGTAGGAAGTTGAAAAGCAGGACCTCGAGGGTGGTAATCTCAGGATTGCTACCTGTGCTAGGTGCCAGTGAGGGTAGGAATAGGATGCTCTGGAGGAGGAACAAGTAGCTGAGGAACTGGTGTAGGGGGCAGGGTTTCAAATTTCAGGATCATTAGGACCTCTTCTGGGGCAGGTGGGACCTGTACAAGAGAGACGGGTTACATTTGAACCACAGGAGGACCAATATCCTTTCAGGAAGGTTTGTTAGTGCTATTGGGGAGGCTTTAAACTAGATTTGCAGGGGGATGGGAACCAGAGTGCCAGAGCTGACAGTGTGGCTGAGGTGAAAATAAATGATATTGAAGGTTTAAGCAAATCCGCTGATAGAAAGTTTGTGAGTGGTGTTAAAAATCTTCTGAGGTGTATATATTTCAATGCTAGGAGTATTGCGGGGAAGGCGGATGAGTTGAGGGTGTGGATTGACACGTGGAATTATGATGTTGTAGCAATTAGTGAAACTTGGCTACAGGAGGGGCAGGACTGGCAGCTTAATATTCCAGGGTTCCGATGTTTAGATGTGATCGAGGCAGAGGAATGAAAGCTGGGGGAGTAGCAATGCTTGTTAGGGAAAATATTACAGCAGTGCTCAGGCAGGACAGATTAGAGGGCTTGTCTACTGAGTCCTGGGTGGAGTCCTGGGTGGAGCTGAGAAACAGGAAAGGTATGGCCACATTAGTGGGATTGTATTACAGACCACCCAATAGTCAACAAGACTTGGAAGAGCAAATCTGCAGAGAGATAGCAGGAAACTGCAGGAAACATAAAGTTGTGGTGGTAGGGGATTTTAATTTTCCATACATTGATTGGGATTCCCATACTGTTAGGGGTCTAGATGGTTTAGAGTTTGTAAACTGTGTTCAGGAAAGTTTTCTAAATCAGTATATAGAGGGACCAACTAGAGGGGATGCAATATTGGATCTCCTGTTAGGAAACGAATTAGGGCAAGTGACAGAAGTCTGTGTAGGGGAGCACTTTGGTTCCAGTGATCATAACACCATTAGTTTCAATTTGATCATGGACAAGGATAGATCTGGTCCTAGGGTTGAGGTTCTGAACTGGAAGAAGGCCAAATTTGAAGAAATGAGAAAGGATCTAAAAAGCGTGGATTGGGACAGGTTGTTCTCTGGCAAGGATGTAATTGGTAGGTGGGAAGCCTTCAAAGGGGAAATTTTGAGAGTGCAGAGTTTGTATGTTCCTGTCAGGATTAAAGGCAAATTGAATAGGAATAAGGAACCTTGGTTCTCAAGGGATATTGCAACTCTGATAAAGAAGAAGAGGGAATTGTATGAAATGTATAGGAAACAGGGAGTAAATCAGGTGCTTGAGGAATATAAGAAGTGCAAGAAAATACTTAGGAAAGAAATCAGGAGGGCTAAAAGAAGACATGAAGTTGCCTTGGCAGTCAAAGTGAAGGATAATCCAAAGAGCTTTTACAAGTATATTAAGAGCAAAAGGATTGTAAGGGATAAAATTGGTCCTCTTGAAGATCAGAGTGGTCGGCTTTGTGCGGAACCAAAGGAAATGGGGGAGATCTTAAACAGGTTTTTTGTGTCTGTATTTACTAAGGAAGCTGGCATTAAATCTATGGAATTGAGGGAATCAAGTAGTGAGACCATGGAAACTGTACAAATTGAAAAGGAGGAGGTCCTTGCTGTCTTGAGGAAAATTAAAGTGGATAAATCCCCGGGACCTGACAGAGTGTTCCCTCGGACCTTGAAGGAGACTAGTGTTGAAATTGCGGGGGCCCTGGCAGAAATAATTAAAATGTCGCTGTCTACGGGTGAAGTGCCGGAGGATTGGAGAGTGGCTCATGTTGTTCCGTTGTTTGAAAAAGGATCAAAAAGTAATCCGGGAAATTATAGGCCGGTGAGTTTAACGTCAGTAGTAGGTAAGTTATTGGAGGGAGTACTAAAAAACAGAATCTACAATCATTTGGATAGCTAGGGGCTTATTAGGGAGAGTCAACATGGCTTTGTGCGTGGTAGGTCATGTTTGACCAATCTATTGGGAGTTTTTCGAGGAGGTTACCAGGAAAGTGGATGAAGAGAAGGCAGTGGATATTGTCTACATGGACTTCAGTAAGGCCTTTGACAAGGTCCTGCATGGGAGGTTAGTTAGGAAAATTCAGTCGCTAGGTATACATGAAGAGGTGGTAAATTGGATTAGACATTGGCTTGATGGAAGAAGCCAAAGAGTGGTGGTAGAGAATTGCTTCTCTGAGTGGAGGCCTGTGACTAGTGGTGTGCCACAGGGATCAGTGCTGGGTCCATTGTTATTTGTCATCTATATCAATGATCTGGATGATAATGTGGTAAATTGGATCAGCAAGTTTGCTGATGATACAAAGATTGGAGGTGTAGTAGACAGTGAGGAAGGTTTTCAGAGCCTGCAGAGGGACTTGGACCATCTGGAAAAATGGGCTGAAAAATGGCAGATGGAGTTTAATACTGACAAGTGTGAGGTATTGCACGTTGGAAGGACAAACCAACGTAGAACATACAGGGTTAATGGTAAGGCACTGAGGAGTGCAGCGGAACAGAGGGATCTGGGAATACAGATACAAAATTCCCTAAAAGTGTCGTCACAGGTAGTTAGGATCGTAAAGAGAGGTTTTGGTACATTGGCCTTTATTAATCGAAGTACTGAGTATAAGAGCTGGAATGTTATGATGAGGTTGTATAAGGCATTGGTGAGGCCGAATCTGGAGTATTGTGTTCAGTTTTGGTCACCAAATTACAGGAAGGATATAAATAAGGTTGAAAGAGTGCAGAGAAGGTTTACAAGGATGTTGCCGGGACTTGAGAAACTCAATTACAGAGAAAGGTTGAATAGGTTAGGACTTTATTCCCTGGAGCGTAGAAGAATGAGGGGAGATTTGATAGAGGTATATAAAATTATGATGGGTATAGATAGAGTGAATGCAAGCAGGCTTTTTCCACTGAGGCAAGGGGAGAAAAAAACCAGAGGACATGGGTTAAGGGTGAGGGGGGAAAAGTTTAAAGGGAACATTAGGGGGGGCTTCTTCACACAGAGAGTGGTGGGAGTATGGAATGAGCTGCTGGACGAGGTGGTAAATGCAGGTTCTCTTCTAACATATAAGAATAAATTGGACAGATACATGGATGGGAGGTGTATGGAGGGATATGGTCCGTGTGCAGGTCAGTGGGACTAGGCAGAAAATGGTTCGGCACAGCCAAGAAGGGCCAAAGGGCCTGTTTCTGTGCTGTAGTTTCTATGGTTCTATGGTCAGCTACAAATGAGCAAAGGATAAGCTCCACAAGAGTAGTTGATCAACAAGGATGAGGCAGACATCATCTCCAGTTAAGGAAGATGTAAGCTACAAAACAGCATAATATTAGGAGATAACACACAAAATATTGTTGGAACTCAGCAGGTCAGACACGTCTATGGAAATGAATAAGCAGTTGACATTTCAGGCCAAAACCCTTCTTCAGGACTAGAAAGGAAGGGGGAAGATGCCAGAATAAAAAGGTGGAGGGAGGGTAGCTGGAAGATGATAGGTGAAGCCAGGTATGTGGGAAAGGTAAAGAACTGGAGATGAAGGAATCTGACTGGAGAGGAGAGTGGACCGTAGGAGAAAGGGAAGGAGGAGGGGACGCAGGGAAAAAGGAGGCATCAGCTGAAAATACCAAATTAGATCCACCTGGAACAGAAGTAGGAGAAACATCAAGTGAAAAACTAGAAAGATGCATAAATCAGATGAAAAGGGGAATAGATAAACCTTAAAAAAGTGGATTAGCTGCCAAAAAGCAGGCGGGCAGCAATAAAAGACATAAGATCCTCAGAATCTACAAAAGAACTGGGGATCTGTTAGACTTGCGGGTGGCATTACCAGCCAAATTGCAGGTAAACAGCTGGAAAAATTGGAGGATAAGATACACTGGAGATCAGCAATACAAAATCAGAGAATTGCAAAATATTAGATTTAGATTATGAGGACACTCAGTCCTTGTTTATTGTCATTTAAAAATGCATGCATTAAAAACGATACAATGTTCCTCCAGAATGATATCACAAGAAACACAGGACAAATCAAGACTAAAACTGACAAAACCACATAATTATAACATATAGTTACAACAGTGCAAAGCAATACCGTAATTTTATAAAGAGCAGACCATGGGCACGGTAAAAAAAAAGGTCTCAAAGTCTCATCATCTCACGCAGACGGTAGAAGGGAGAAACTCTTCCTGCCATGAACCTCCAAGTGCCGCAAACTTGCCGATGCAGCACCAATGGAAGCACCCGACCACAGTGGACTCTGAGTCCGTCCGAAAACTTCGAACCTCCGACCAGCCCTTCGACACTGAGCACCAAGCACCATCCTCTGCTGAGCGCTTCAACCACCCGCCACCCCCCGGCCACCAAGCAACAAGCAAAGCCGAGGACTCGGGGCCTTCCCTTCCACAGATTTCGGACCACAAAGTAGCAGCAGCAGCAAAACAGGCATTTCAGAGTTTCAAAAGATGTTCCTCCGTGTTCTCACGTCCGTCTCCATCAAATCAGGATTGTGCACGGCACCCTACTTGACAAATAACAGACATCACTACCGGAGTGGCCACTGTGAGCTGCGCCACGCTGCCATCTTCTCCTCTCCTCCAAATATCTTCTTCGCTACATATTAGGTAAACCAATAGCAATAGCGCAGCTAGAAAAGACACGAGATCACTTCCAAAAGACAGGGTTGTCAAAAATAGAGGAAAAACCTGAAAGAAAACACAGGAGATAAGCAGTAGAGGAGCAGGAAATCAACTCCTAGCAAAGGATTCAATGGCATCTGCAATGAAATGTACCACTGGTACAAAATGGTGAAGATTAGACATCAACAGAGCATGATATCTGATAAAAATGAGTGTGAGATCAGATACAAAAAGGGAACGGTAACAAAGGAGATGAGATAAACTGCAAGATCTAAGAGGTCAACAACAAGAAGGAAGAAACAGGTAATAATCTATGTTCAAGCTGGAGCTCAGCTATGATACAGTGGCAGGTTAGAATATAGAACAGTGCAGTACATGAACAGGCTCTTTCACCCATGATAGCTGTGCTGACTATAATGCCTAGTGCCAACCATTAAGCTGATGCTGAGATACATCCTAGGTTGCGCAGGGCCATATCGTCGGTGATGTAACCTGGGGTCATCAGGTATTTTAGGTCTTTCAACATCAGACACTCTCACCCAGGTGACCTAGCCAGGGTTGATCAGGCCTCAGCTTGTGACCCAGCTGTATTAGTCCGGGTCACCGCTCGTGGTCCAT
Organism: Mobula hypostoma; assembly: GCF_963921235.1. Taxonomy (NCBI): domain Eukaryota; kingdom Metazoa; phylum Chordata; class Chondrichthyes; order Myliobatiformes; family Myliobatidae; genus Mobula; species Mobula hypostoma. The sequence goes on from NC_086097.1 coordinate 106,798,424, forward strand.
GGCTATCTTGAGGCTTTCTCAGCAGCCTTTGTGACAGAATTGATTGGTCTTTTCTTTGCAGCCCTATAATGCCATGCAGAGAGTAGGGTCTTCAGTGAGCAGCCAGCAAAACCTCTACACCCCACCTCTATAGGCTCGCATTGTGCCCTCTACCCCTGACTCTGGCATAGCTCTACCAGCTCCTGGTATTTGGCTTTCTTACATTTCAATGGCTCCTCAATCTAGTCTTGGCAAGGAACTGTCAGTTCTACCACAACCACCTGCTTTGAGGTTTCTAATAGAATGACCATGTCATCATCGTCAGGGATGATAATGCACTGAGGTCCAAATACCATCAGCTACAGATGAGAAGGTGAAAAGCCAAAAGAGTGAGTGATGTCAAAAAAGGGCAAACACTTACAAAATAGCAAGCAATGTCAATGGATAATAATGTTGATTGGACAGCATGGCAGCACAGTAGTTAGTGTAATGCTTTACAATGCCAACGACCCAGGTTTAAGTCCGCTGTTACCTATAAGGAGTTTGTACAATCTCCCTGTGACCATGTGGGTTTCCTCTGCATGCTCTAGTTTCCTCTTACATTCCAAAGAAGTATGAGTTAGGATTAGTAAATTGTGGGCATGCCTGTGTTGGCACTAGAAGCATAGTAACCTGCCTCCAGCACATTCTTGGATAGATAAAGCTAATCTGTTGTCAAAAAAATGACAATAAAGAATGATAAAAGATAGGCTAAAAGTGAGCAGGGATCAGCTAAAGAAAATGGGCAGCAGAACACTTGATGGTCAGCTGGAAAACAGCAGAAAGTCAACAACCAAAAGCCAGGTGAGCAAAGTAACACAAGATCACGTATAAGACAGGAGAGAAGCTACAAAAGAGTGGAGATAAAGCTAAAAATACAGATCAGAGACAAAAGAGAGGCAGTAATCTACATCAGTGTAGGAGGTCAGCTATAATAAAACTGTAAGACATCTGCATATGAGCAGGAGATACACAACAAAAAAACACTAGATCTGACAGAAAGGTAGGTGACATACTTGCAAAGATGTAAGGTACAAAAATAATCTACATAGAAACAAGGGCCATCAACAACAAAAGGACAGAAGATCAACTAAAATAAAGGGCAATATTAGTTACAAAAGTGTGGGGGATCAACCACTGATGCCCAGGAACAGAACACACTACAGTAAGTGGTGGACACAGTCCGATCCATCGCAGGTTAAGGCTTCCCTGCTACTAAGCACATTTACAAGAAGTACTGCCACAAAAAAACTGTATCTAACATCAAGAACCCCCACCATTCAGCCCATGCTCTCTTCTCACTGCTACCACTGTGCAGAGAGTACAAGAGCCTTATGACCCACAGCATCAAGTTTAGGAACTGTTGTAACCATGCAACCATCAGGCTCCTGAACCACCATGGATAACTTCTCTCACCTCAACTCTGAACTACTTCCACAAGCTACAGATTCACTTCCAAGGATTCCACAACTAGATCCTGGAATGGTGTAATAATAACAGAGTTGTCGTGATGGGAGATTTTAATTTCCCAAATATTGATTGGCATCTCCCTACAGTAAGGGGTTTAGATGGGGGGGAGTTTGTTAGGTGTGTTTAGGAACGTTTCTTTACACAATATGTAGATAAGCCGACAAGAGGAGAGGCTGTACTTGATTTGGTATTGGGAAATGAACCTGGTCAGGTGTCAGATCTCTCAGAGGGAGAGCATTTTGGAAATAGTGATCATAATTCTATCTTCTTTACAATAGCATTGGAGAAAGATAGGAACAGACAAGTTAGAAAAGCGTTTAATTAGAGTAAGGGGAATTATGAGGCTATCAGGCAGGAAATTGGAAGCTTAAATTGGAAACAGATGTTCTCAAGGAAAAGTTCGTTAGAAATGTGGCAAATGTTCAGGGAGTATTTGTGTGGAGTTCTGCATAGGTGCGTTCCAATGAGACAGGGAAGTTATGGCAGGGTACAGGAACCGTGGTGTGCAAAGGCTGTAATAAATCTAGCCAAGAAGAAAAGCTTACAAGAGGTTCAGAGAGCTACGTAATGTTAGAGATTTAGAAGATTATAAGGCTAATAGGAAGGAGTTTAAGAAGGAAGTTAGGAGAGCCAGAATGGGCCATCAGAAGGCCTTGGCGGGCAGGATTAAGGAAAACCCCAAGGCATTCTACAAGTATATGAAGAGCAAGAGGATAAGACGTGAAAGAAGAGGACCTATCAAGTGTGACAGTGGGAAAGTATGTATGGAACTGGAGGAAATAGCAGAGATACTTAATGAATACTTTACTTCAGTATTCTCTGTGGAAAAGGATCTTGGTGATTGCAGTGATGACTTACAGCAGATTGAAAAGCTTGAGCATGTAGATATTAAGAAAGAGGATGTGCTGGAACTTTTGGAAAGCATCAAGTTGGGTAAGTTGCCGGGACCAGATGAGATGTACCCCAGACTACTGAGGTAGGCAAGGCAGGAGAGTGCAGAGCCTCTGGCAATGATCTTTACATCATCAATGGGGACAGGAGAGGTTCCGGAGAATTGCAGGGTTGCGGATGTTGTTCCTTTATTCAAGAAAGGGAGTAGAGAGAGCCCAGGAAATTATAGACCAGTGAATCTTACCTCAGTAGTTGGTAAGCTGATGGAGAAGATCCTGAGAGGCAGGATTTATGAACATTTCGAGAGGTATAATACAATTAGGAATAGTCAGCATGGCTCCGTCAAGGGGAGCTCATGCCTTACGAGCCTGACTGAATTTTTTGAGGATGTGACTAAACACATTGATGAAAGAAGAGCAGTAGTTGTAGTGTATATGGATTTCAGCAAGGCATTTGATAAGGTACCCCATGCAAGGTTTATTGAGAAAGTAAGGAGGCATGGGATCCAAGGGGACATTGCTTTGTGGATCCAGAATTGGCTTTCCCACAGAAGGCAAGGAGTGGTTGTAGACGGGTCATATTCTGCATGGACATCGGTCACCAGTGGAGTGCCTCAGGGATCTGTTCTGGGACCCTTACTCTTCGTGATTTTTATAAATGACCTTGATGAGGAAGTGGAGGGATGGGTTAATAAGTTTGCTGATGACACAAAGGTTGGAGGTGTTGTGGACAATGTGGAGGGCTGTCAGAGGTTACAGCAGGACATCGATAGGATGCAAAACTGGGCTGAGAAGTGGCAGATGGAGTTCAACCCAGATAAATGTGAAGTGATTCATTTCGCTAGGTCAAGTATGATGGCAGAATACAGCATTAATGGTAAGACTCTTGGCAGTGTGGAGGATTAGAGGGATCTTGGGGTCCGAGTCCACAGGACATTCAAAGCAGCTGCAAAGGTTGACTCTGTGCTTAAGAAGGCGTACGGCGTATTAGCCTTCATCAATCGTGGAAGTGAATTTAGGAACCGATAGGTAATGTTGCAGCTATATAGGACCCTGGTCAGACCACACTTGGAGTACTGTGCTCAGTTCTGGTCGCCTCACTACAGGAAGGATGTGGAAGCCATAGAAAGGGTGCAGAGGAGATTTACAAGGATGTTGCCTGGATTGGGGAGCATGCCTTATGAGAATACAATAGACAATAGACAATAGGTGCAGAAGTAGACCACTCAGCCCTTCGAGCCTGCACCGCCATTCTGAGATCATAGCTGATCATCTACTATCAATACCCGGTTCCTGCATTGTCCCCATAACCCTTGATTCCCCTATCCATAAGACACCTATCTAGCTCCCTCTTGAAAGCATCCAGAGAATTGGCCTCCACTGCCTTCTGAGGCAGCGCATTCCACACCTCCACAATTCTCTGGGAGAAGAAGTTCCTCCTCAACTCTGTCCTAAATGACCTACCCCTTATTCTCAAACCATGCCCTCTGGTACTGGACTCTCCCAGCATCTGGAACATATTTCCTGCCTCTATCTTGTCCACTCCCTTAAGAATCTTATATGTCTCAATCAGATCCCCCCTCAATCTCCTTAATTCCAGCGTGTACAAGCCCAGTCTCTCTAACCTCTCTGCGTAAGACAGTCCGGACATCCCAGGAATTAACCTAGTGAACCTACGCTGCACCTCCTCCACAGCCAGGATGTCCTTCCTTAACCCTGGAGACCAAATCTGCACACAATACTCCAGGTGCGGTCTGACCGGGGCCCTGTACAAATGCAAAAGGCTTTCTTTGCTCTTGTACTCAATTCCCTTTGTAATAATGGCCAACATTCCATTAGCCTTCTTCACTGCCTGCTGCACTTGCTCATTCACCTTCAGAGACTGATGAACAAGTACTCCTAGATCTCTTTGTATTTCTCCCTTACCTTACTCCACACCGTTCAGATAATAATCTGCCTTCTTGTTCTTGCTCCCAAAGTGAAGAACCTCACACTTATTCACATTAAACGCCATCTGCCAAGTTTCTGCCCACTCACCCAGCCTATCCAAGTCACCTTGAATTCTAACATCCTCATCACATGTCACACTGCCACCCAGCTTAGTATCATCAGCAAACTTGCTGATGTTATTCACAATACCTTCCTCTAAATCACTGACGTAAAACGTAAACAGCTGTGGTCCCAATACCGAGCCCTGTGGCACCCCACTAGTCACCACCTGCCATTCCGAGAAACACCCATTCACTGCTACCCTTTGCTTTCTATCTGCCAACCAGTTTTCTATCCATGTCAATATCCTCCCCCCAATGCCATGAGCTCTGATTTCACCCACCAATCTCCTATGTGGTACCTTATCAAATGCCTTCTGAAAGTCAAGGTACACCACATCCACTGGATCTCCTGCGTCTATCTTCCTGGTTACATCCTCAAAAAACTCCAATAGATTAGTCAAGCATGATTTGCCCTTGGTAAATCCATGCTGGCTCGGCCCAATCCTATCACTGCTATCATGATATGCCACTATTTCATCTTTAATAATGGTCTCTAGCATCTTCCCTACTACTGATGTTAGGCTAACAGGGCGATAGTTCTCTGTTTTCTTCCTCCCTCCTTTCTTAAAAAGTGGGATAACATTAGCCATTCGCCAATCCTCAGGAACTGATCCTGAATCTAAGGAACATTGGAAAATGATCACCAACGCATCTGCAATTTCCAGAGCCACCTCCTTTAGTACCCTAGGATGCAGACCATCTGGACCTGGGAATTTGTTAGCCTTCAGTCCCACCAGTCTACTCATCACCGTTTCCTTCCTAATGTCAATCTGTTTTAGTTTCTCTGTTACCCTATGTCCGTGGCCCATCCATACATCTGGGAGATTGCTTGTGTCTTCCCTAGTGAAGACAGATCCAAAGTACTTCTTAAATTCGTCTGCTATTTCTCTGTTTCCCATAACAATTTCTCCCAATTCATTCCTCAAGGCCCCAACATTGTTCTCAACTATCTTCTTTCTCTTCGCATACCTAAAAAAACTTTTGCTATCCTCCTTTATATTCCTATCTAGCTTGTGTTCATAGCTCATTTTTTCTCCCCGTATAGCCTTTATAGTTAAGTTCTGCTGCTCCTTAAAAATTTGCCATTCATCCATCTTCCCACTCACCTTAGCTCTGTTATACTTCTTTTTTAATGCTATGCCAACTCTGACTTCCTTTGTCAACCACTGTGGCCACCTTCCCCCCTTTGAATCCTTCCTTCTCCGGGGGATGAACTGATTTTGCACCTTGTGCATCATTCCCAAGAATACCTGCCATTGCTGTTCCACTGTCTTTTCTGCTAGGATATCTGACCAGTCAACTTTGGCCAGCTCCTCCCTCATGGCTCCATAGTCTCCTTTGTTCAACTGCAATACTGACACTTCTGATCTGCCCTTATCCCTCTCAACTTGCAGATAAAAACATCATATTATGGTCACTACCTCCTACTGGCTCCTTTACTTCAAGTTCACTTATCAAGTCCTGCTCATTGCACAACACTAAATCCAGAATAGCCTTATCCCTGGTCGGCTCTCGTACAAGCTGCACCAAAAATGCATCCCGTAGGCACTCTACAAACTCCCTATCCTGGGGTGCAGTACCAACCTGATTTTCCCAGTTCACCTGCATGTTGAAATCCCCCATAACTACTGCGACATTTCCTTTGCCACATGCCATTGTGAACTCCCTATTCAACTTGCACCCAATATCCATGCTACTGTTTGGGGGCCTGTAGATAACACTTATTAGGGTCTTTCTGCCCTTACTGTTCCTCAGTTCTATCCACACTGACTCTATTTCTCCTGATTCTATGTCCCCCCTTGCAAGGGACTGAATCTCATTCCTCACCAACAGGGCCACCCCACCCCCTTCTGCCCACCTTTCTGTCCCTTCAGTAGCACGTATACCCTTGTACATTCAATTCCCAGGTCTGATTCCCCTGCAGCCATGTCTCCGTTATCCCAAGAACATCATAGTTACCCATTCGCACCTGAGCTTCAAGCTTATCTGCCTTATTTCTGACACCACGCATTCAGATACAGAATTTTTAACCCATTTCTCCTCTCTCTGTTTAAATCGCTACCTATTGTGCATAACCCAGCTCCCCGAACTCTCACCGGGCTATACGCCCCTTGAATTTTGTTGTCCTTCTAAAATTTACTTACTCTTTCTGCACATTTAACTCCATGCTCTGTCAGACCATCCCTCTGCACATGTATCCTCCTTATCACTCGTTCCACCTCACCTTTCTCTACTTCACACTTAATATTCCAGAACCGTGTAGTCCCCAACTGTCCTTTATAATAGGTTGAGTGAACTCGGCCTTTCCCCTTGGAGCGATGGAGGATGAGAGGTGACTTGATAGAGGTGTATAAGAGGATGAGAGGCATTGATGGTGTGGATAGTCAGAGGCTTTTTCCCAGGGCTGGAATGGTTGCCACAGGACGACACAGGTTTAAGGTGCTGGGGAGTAGGTACAGAGGAGATGTTAGGGGTAGGTTTTTTACTCAGAGAGTAGTGAGTGCGTAGAATGGGCTGCTGGCAACGGTGGTGGAGGTGGATTCGATAGGGTCTTTTAAGAGACTTATAGATAGGTACATGGAGCTTAAAAAAATTGAGGGCTATGGGTAAGCCTAGTAATTTCTAAGGTAGGGACATGTTCGGCGCAACTTCGTGGGCCGAAGGGCCTGTATTGTGCTCTAGGTTTTCTATGTTTCTGTTTGTAACTCGTCTTTTCAGTATTATTTATTTACATAATTTATTTCCTTTTGCACATTGGTTGTAAGTATTTATCTATGTATTGTTTTTCATAATTCTATTGTATTTCTTTATTTTCCTGTAAATGCCTGCAAGAAAATTAATCTCAAGGTCGTATATGGTGGCATATGGGTGTCAATATCTCTTGAGGATCTATCCTGGTCTCAACATATTGGTGCAGCTATGAAGAAAGAACAACAGTAGCTATATTCCATTTTGAGTTTCAGAAGATTTGGTATATCACCAAAAAGACTTGCAAATTTCTGCAGATGTACTGTGGAGAGCATTCTAACTGGCTGCATCACCGTCTGGTATGGTGGGGGGAAGGGTGGCTACTGCACACGATCAAAATAAGCTGCAGAGAGCTGTAAACTTAATCAGCTCCATCTAGCTTCCGTCGTATCCAGGAAATCTTCAAGGAACAAAGCCTCAAAAGGCAGCATCCATCATTAATGATCAACATCACTCAGGTCGTGCCCTGTTTTCATTGTTACCACCAGGAAGGAAATACAAAAGTCTGAAGACACACACTCAGTGATTCAGGAACAGCTGCTTCTCCTCCGCCATCTAATTTCTGGATGGACATTGAACCCATGAACACTACCTCACTACTTTTTTTTAAATTTTGCACTATTTAGATATCCTGAAGGGGGAGGGAGAGGAACCAGAGGACGTGGTACATATGACATAGGTAGGAAAAGGGGAGAGGTCCTGAAAGGAGAATATAGGGAGTTAGGAAGGGAGTTGAGAAAAAGGACCGCAAAGGTAGTAATCTCAGGATTTTACTGCCTGTGCTACACGACAGTGAGAGTAGGAATGCAATGAGGTGGAGGATAAATGCGTGGCTGAGGGATTGGAGCAGGGGGCAGGGATTCAAGTTTTTGGATCATTGGGACCTCTGTTGGCGCAGGTGTGACCTGTACGAAAAGGATGGGTTACACTTGAATCCTAGGGGGACCAATATCCTGGCGGGGAGATTTGCGAGGGCTACTGAGATGACTTTAAACTAGAATGGTTGTGGGGGTGGGAATCAAATTCAGGAGACTAGGAGAGAGGAGGTTAGTTCACAAATAGAGAAAGCTAGTAGACAGTGTATGAGGGAGGATAGGCAGGGGACAGAGATCAGGAGCATTCAGACCAAAGATGTAGGGGACAACGATGAAAAAGATAACAAAGTTGTTTGCTACATTAAGGATAAAAAGAGAGTAGGAGGTGGAGAGTTTTTTTAAATGCATCTATTTAGGAGCATTGTAAGAAAGGTGGATGAGTTTAGAGCATGGATTGATACCTGGAAATATGATGTTGTAGCTATTAGTGAAATGTGGTTGCAGGAGGGGTGTGATTGGCAACTAAATATTCCAGGATTTCATTGCTTCAGGTGTGATAGAATAGGAGGGGCAAAAGGGGGAGGTGTTGCATTGCTTGTCAGAGAAAATATAACAGCGGTCCTCTGGCAGGATAGATTAGTGGACTCATCCAGGGAGGCTATTTGGGTGGAATTGGGCAATAGGAAAGGTGTAGTGATGCTTATAGGGGTGTATTATAGACCACCTAATGGGGACCGAGAACCCGAGGAGCAAACTTGTAAGGAGATAGCAGATATTTGTAGTAAGCACAAGGTTGTGATTGTGGGAGATTTTAATTTTCCACACATAGACTGGGCAGCCCGTTCGGTAAAAGGGCTGGAAGGTTTGGAGTTTGTCAAATGTGTGCAAGATAGTTTTTTGCAGCAATACATGGAGGTATCAACTAGAGAAGGAGCAGTGTTGGATCTCCTGTTAGGGAATGAGACAGGGCAGGTGACGGAGGTATGTATTGGAGAGCACTTCGGGTCCAGTGATCACAATACCATTAGTTTCAATATAATTATGGAGAAGGATAGGACTGGACCCAGGGTTGAGATTTTTGATTGGAGAAAGGCTAACTTTGAGGAGATGTGAAAGGATTTAGAAGGAGTGGATTGGGACAATTTTTTTATGGGAAGGATGTAATAGAGAAATGGAGGTCATTTAAAGGTGAAATTCTGAGGGTACACAATCTTTATGTTCCTGTTAGGTTGAAAGGAAAGGTTAAAAGTTTAAGAGAGCCATGGTTTTCAAGGGATATAGGAAACATGGTTCAGAAAAAGAGAGGGATCTTCAATAAATATAGGCAGCTTGGAGTTAATGAGGTGCTCGAGGAATATAAAGAATGTAAAAAGAATCTTAAGAAAGAAATTAGAAAAGCTAAAAGAAGATACGAGGCAGCTTTAGCAAGTAAGGTGAAAATAAATCCAAAGGCTTTCTGCAGTTATATAAATAGCAAAAGGATAGTGAGGGATAAAATTGGTCCCTTAGAGAATCAGAGTGGATGGCTATGTGCGGAGCCAAAAGAGATGGGGGAGATTTTGAACAATGTCTTTTCTTTGATATTCACTAAGGAGAAGGATATTGAATTGTGTAAGGTAAAGGAAACAAGAAGGGTAGTTATAGAAAGTATGATGATTAAAGAAGAGGAAGTACTGGCGCTTTTAAGGAATATAAAAGTGGATAAGTCTCCAGGTCAGGACAAGATATTTCCTGGGACCTTGAGGGAAGTTAGTGTGGAAATAGCAGGGGCTCTGAAAGAAATATTTCAAATGTCATTAGAAACGGGGATGGTGCCGGAGGATTGGCGTATTGCTCATGTGGTTCCATCGTTTAAAAAGGGTTCTAAGAGTAAACCTAGCAATTATCGGCCTGTGAGTTTGACATCGGTAGTGGGTAAATTGATGGAAAGTATCCTTAGAGATGGTATATATAATTATCTGGATAGACAGAGTCTGATTAGGAACAGTCAACATGGATTTGTGCATGCAAGGTCATGTTTGACAAATCTTATTGAATTTTTTGATGAGGGTTACTAGGAAAGTTGACGAGGGTAAAGCAGCGGATGTTGTCTATATGGACTTCAGTAAGGCCTTTGACAAGGCTCCACATGGAAGGTTAGTTAGGAAGGTTCCATCGTTAGGCATTAATATTGAAGTAGTAAAATGGATTCAGCAGTGGCTGGATGGGAGACGACAGAGAGTAGTGGTGGATAACTGCGTCAGATGCAGGATGGTGTGTAGCGGTGTGCCTCAGGGATCTGTACTGGGTCCAATGTTATTTGTCATATATATTAATGATCTGGATGATGGGGTGGTAAATTGGATTAGTAAGTATGCAGATGATACTAAGATAGGTGGCGTTGTGGATAATGAAGTAGGTTTTCAAAGCTTGCAGAGAGATTTAGGCCAGTTAGAAGAGTGGGCTGAAAGATGGCAGATGGAGTTTAATGCTGAAAAATCTGAGGTGCTACATTTTGGTAGGACTAATCAAAATAGGACATACATGGTAAATGGTAGGGCATTGAAAAATGCTGTAGAACAGAGCGATCTAGGAATAATGGTAAACGCAGCAGGCCACGCAGCATCTCTAGGAAGAGGTACAGTCGACGTTTCAGGCCGAGATCCTTCGTCAGGATTAACTGAAGGAAGATTTAGTAAGAGATTTGAAAGTGGGAGGGGGAGGGGAGATCCAAAATGATAGGAGAAGACGGGAGGGGGAGGGATGGAGCCAAGAGCTGGACAGGTGATTGGCAAAGGGGATATGAGAGGATCATGAGACAGGAGGCCCGGGGAGAAAGACAAGGGGGGGTGGAACTCAGAGGATGGGCAAGGGGTATAGTCAGAGGGACAGAGGGAGAAAAAGGAGAGAAAGAGAAAGAATGTGTGTATAAAAATAAATAACGGATGGGGTACGAGGGGGAGGTGGGGCATTAGCGGAAGTTAGAGAAGTCAATATTCATGCCATCAGGTTGGAGGCTACCCAGACAGAATATAAGGTGTTGTTCCTCCAACCTGAGTGTGGCTTCATCTTTACAGTAGAGGAGGCCGTGGATAGACATGTCAGAATGGGAATTGGATGTGAAATTAAAATGTGTGGCCACTGGGAGATTCTGCTTTCTCTGGCGGACAGAGTGTAGGTGTTCAGCAAAGCAGTCGATGTTGTCGTTTAAAGTTAAATTGGATAGATATATGGACAGGAAGGGAATGGAGGGTTATGGACTGAGTGCAGGTCGGTGGGACTAGGTGAGGATAGGAGTTCGGCACGGACTAGAAGGGCCGAGATAGCCTGTTTTCGTGCTGTAATTGTTATGTGGTTATATGGTTATTTAACTATTTGATATATATACACTTACTGTAATTCAGTTTGTTCTCAATTATTATTTACTGTTTACTTTGTACTATATTATTTATTATTAATTATTATTATTTATACTACAGCAATACATTGTACTACTGCCGCAACAACAAATATCACAACATATGCTAGTGATATTAAACCTGATTTTGATTCATATGCATACTTGAATTAGAGAAGAACAAGCAGCAGCTGCTATGGAAAAGTACAGGGACCACAAAAGTACAGAAGGTCAGCATCAAATAGGTGGGAAGTCAGCTACAAAAATATGCAGATATGGGGATAGGGGAATGGGGGATATGCCTGTAATATCAACAGGGGTTAAGCTTCAAGAGTGTGGGGATTAGATACAGAAGCAGAGTACATCAGCCAATAAAGCAAGGGAAATGTTTGGAATATTCAAACAATAAGCTTGAAGAAAGCGTAGATAGCCTACTAAATACAAGACAACATCATCAACAGATCAGCAAGAATTACCCTAGAGGAAAGCATCAGCTACAAAAGAGCACGAAAGTCTTGAGAAAAGAACTGATATTCTCCGGAATCAAATGAACATCAGCTACAATCGAGAAGGAGATAAACAGAAAAAGATCAGGCGAACAATAACAAAAGATGGGGGGAGCACCTACAAGATAGAGATCAGACACAAAAGAGAGGAGATTGGGTAAAGAAGAATAGGGAATCAGCTGCAAAAGAGCAGAAAACTATTTAAAAATGGGCAGAACATGTGCAAAAGTGCAAAGATTCAATGACAGATGAGGAGATCAGAAGGCAGAGAGCAGTATTTCATCTACAGATGATCCAGAGGTCCGATATATTGGATCCTAACAATGGGTACAGAAAAGTAGGAAATCAGTTTTTAAAAAAAAGTCAGCCACATAATAACGAAAGACCAGCTACGAAAGACCAGGAGAGCAGCTGAAAGGCTGCACAAGATCAGGTGAAAGGATTGGAGATAGGCTGCTATTTAACAGCATTATTACTTACTTATTTTAATCTATTAGTTATACGATTCATTCTCCTTTGCATATTGGTTGCTTGTCAGTCTTAGTCTGTGTATAGTTTTTCATAAATTCTATAAATGCCTACAAGAAAATGAATCTCAAGGTAGTGTATGGTGACATACACATACATACTTGGACAATAAATTTACTTTGAATTTTGAACAGGTAACATGATAGCAGTAGGTAACAGAGGGAGATGAGCAGCAATAAGCTAAAAAGAGCATATCAACTGGAAAGGTGTGAAAATCACCAATGTCCAGGCTATTGGGAGAAGTGGAGATAAGTCACAAAATACTAGAGATTGCAGGCTACAGAACAGATCAAATACTAAAGCAACACATACAAAATGCTGGAGGAACTCTGCAGGTCAGACAGCATCTATAGAAATGAATAAATAGTCGATATTTCTGGCTGAGACTCTTCTTCACGACTGAAAAGAAAGTGTCAGAATAAAAAAGTGGAGGTAAGGGGAAGAAGGATAGTTGGAAGGTTATAGTTGAAGTCAGGTGGATAGGAAAGGTAAAGAGCTGGACAGGAAGATATCCGATTGCGGAAGAGAGTGGGTCATAGGAGAAAGGAAAGGAGGAGGGGACCCAGGGGGAGGTGATGGACAGGTGAGAAGGGGTAAGAGGCCAGAGTGGGGAATAGAAAAAGAGAGGAGGGCAGGAAAAAAATCGATAACAAGAGAGCAATGAAAACAAACTCCCAGGGAAGATATGTGCCTGTGATAGCAAGTAGATTGAGTACATAGCCAGAGATCACAGCGGGGGAGCAGTCAGAGTGTCTCACTGAACTCCTGTCGAAGAGAAGATTTAAACTTTTTCAGGGCAGACATGACTCAAAGAGATTGAAGAGCCAATCATTAGCTACAAAAGAGCACAGGAACAGCTGGAAAAGGGAAGTTATCCGCTACAAGAGAGTAGGAAACAAACTCTGAAAGAACAGAGGTACAGCTGCAAAGGATTAAAACTTCGACTACAAACAATGGAAAAACAGCTAGAGAAGCAAAGAAACTGCTCAAAGATACAGAAAATAACCAGCAAAGGAGCAGACAAAAGCTGCATAACACAGCAAAAGATCAGGCACAAATCAGTAGACAATTAACCGCTGTAGATTCAAAACACCAGCTCCATCAGAGTGGGAGCTGTGCTGTAATGGAGCATAATTTTAGAAAACAAAGAGAGCTGGAGATAACAGGAAATCACAGGAAATCATCTATTGAAGGAATGGGATATCAGCTACAAATCAATGGAAAATCAGCTATAGAATAAAATGAGATCAAGTACAAATCTCTAGGAAATATAAAATTAGATAAAATACAACGAGAACTCAACTTCAAAGAGCAGGAGATATGTCACAAAAAAGCAAGAGTCCAGGTAAAAAATGCATGCAGATCAACTGTAAGACAAGTCTGAGGTGTTGCAGTTCAAGAGGTTTAATGTAAGGGGAAAGTATAGAATTAATGGAGGTCCTTTAGCAGGACACCAAAACAACCAGCCGCTGGTCTCCACTCATGCTACGGTAGGAATAATACCTCTTTCTCCCTTGTTGGTGAAAGGAAAATCATGTCTGACGAATCCCATAGAATTTTTTGAGGATGTAACTAGTAGAGTGGATAGGGGAGAACCAGTGGATGTGGTATATTTGGATTTTCAAAAGGCTTTTGACAAGGTCCCACACAGGAGATTAGTGTGCAAACTTAAAGCACATGGTATTGGGGGTAAGGTATTGGTGTGGGTGGAGAATTGGTTAGCAGACAGGAAGCAAAGAGTGGGAATAAACGGGACCTTTTCAGAATGGCAGGCGGTAACTAGTGGGGTACCGCAAGGCTCAGTGCTGGGACCCCAGTTGTTTACAATATATATTAATGACTTGGATGAGGGAATTAAATGCAGCATCTCCAAGTTTGCGGATGACACGAAGCTGGGTGGCAGTGTTAGCAGTGAGGAGGATGCTAAGAGGATGCAGGGTGACTTGGATAGGTTGGGTGAGTGGGCAAACTCATGGCAGATGCAATTTAATGTGGATAAATGTGAAGTTATCCACTTTGGTGGCAAAAATAGGAAAACAGATTATTATCTGAATGGTGGCCGATTAGGAAAAGGGGAGGTGCAACGAGACCTGGGTGTCATTATACACCAGTCATTGAAAGTGGGCATGCAGGTACAGCAGGCGGTGAAAAAGGCGAACGGTATGCTGGCATTTATAGCGAGAGGATTCGAGTACAGGAGCAGGGAGGTACTACTGCAGTTGTACAAGGCCTTGGTGAGACCACACCTGGAGTATTGTGTGCAGTTTTGGTCCCCTAATCTGAGGAAAGACATCTTTGCCATAGAGGGAGTACAAAGAAGGTTCACCAGATTGATTCCTGGGATGGCAGGTCTTTCATATGAAGAAAGACTGGATGAACTGGGCTTGTACTCGTTGGAATTTAGAAGATTGAGGGGGGATCTGATTGAAACGTATAAGATCCTAAAGGGATTGGACAGGCTAGATGCGGGAAGATTGTTCCCGATGTTGGGGAGGTCCAGAACGAGGGGTCACAGTTTGAGGATAGAGGGGAAGCCTTTTAGGACCGAGATTAGGAAAAACTTCTTCACACAGAGAGTGGTGAATCTGTGGAATTCTCTGCCACAGCAAACTGTTGAGGCCAGTTCATTGGCTATGTTTAAGAGGGAGTTAGATATGGCCCTTGTGGCTACAGGGGTCAGGGGGTATGGAGGGAAGGCTGGGTTCTGAGTTGGATGATCAGCCATGATCATAATAAATGGCGGTGCAGGCTCGAAGGGCCGAATGGCCTACTCCTGCACCTATTTTCTATGTTTCTATGTTTCTATGAAAGATAGAGCCTGTGTCATGTCGAAATGCTGGGTTTTGGACTGTGGCTTTTGATGGACTCCAGGTCACGGTCTTTTTAGGGGCTTTGCTATTGCCTGCACAGTGGGTATTGGGAGGGCTATGCTTCCAGCTGGAACAAGTGGGGCAGAGGGTTAATGCTTTGCTGCTGCTTGTGCATGGGAAGGGGGAGAGGGGGCTTTGGGGTTCTAACATTTTTCTGTAGTTCATTCTTTGAGGTTTTTCTTCTGTTTCGTGGATGTCTGTAAAGAGTAAGAATTTCAGGTTGTATACTATATACATTCTCTCATATTAAATTGAACTGTTGAAGTTTTTAACCACTGACTGATGTACAAAGCGATCTTGGGATCCCAGTCCATAACTTACTGAAAGTGGCAATTCAAGTGGTTAAAGGAAAAGAAGGCAAGTGGCATGCTAGCCTTCATTAGCCAGGGCACTGAATATAAAAGTTGGAAGTCATGTCACAGCTATATAACACTTCGGCTAGGCCACACTTGAAGTATTGTGTGCAAGTAGAAGCTACCAAATTGGCAAATTAGCTTCTACTGAGCACAGGTAAGCAAAATAATTGATTATAATTACAAAGGAGCAAGGAATCAACTACAGAATCATGGAAGTTCACTTAAACAAGGATCAAACTAAATAAAAGAGCAAGTGATTGGCTGCAAGGCATTACGAAGCTCTACTATTGATAAGTTGAACCAAGAATCTAGCATCTGCAATCTCTTGTGTCTCTCTGCTATTGAAGACTTGGAAATTGGTTTCAAATGAATAGGAGTTCAGCAGTAAAACAGTGGCAGAGTAGCCACAAAACATTGGGAGATATAATGCAAAAACAGAGGGAGATCCGCAACAGCCACTTGTTGAGACTAGCGAAGAAAAAAAAGGAAGAGGTCAAATTCAAACGGCAGAAGATTAGGGTGAACAACTGCTGTTGGGCAGTAAGATCAACTGCAGTGCACATCCAGATAATCCCTAAAGAACTACTAAACAAGAAATAGAATGGAACCACTGAAAGTTGAGCAATCCAGTAAATAAAAGCAGGAGAGCAACTACAAAAGATCAGGGTGATAAGATAAAAAGAGCAAGAGAACAGCCTCAAAAAAATAGTGGGTGTAAAAAAAAAATCAGGGAGACCAAAGAGGTTAGCTTCAAAAAGGCACGGACACAGTCAAATTGTGGATTTGCAAAATGGTGTATTTCAAAACTAGCTGCAATCAAAATAATTGCATCATGAATTAGGTACAAAAGAGTGGCAAATTGGTCAAGGAAAAAGCAGAAATCATCCACAAAAGAGCAGTACATGCTGCAAAAGGTAAGATGGTAAAGTTATTTACTAACAACCAAAGATCCCCTTTTTTTCATTTATTCCGTGGTACTAGGCAGGGTTGCCCTCTTAGTCCATTACTATTTGATATTGCCTTGGAACCGCTAACTATTGCCATTCGTGACTCCCCTAATATATTTGGTATTACCCGTGGAAATGAGACTCATAAATTATCACTACATGCAGATGATCTACTATTATATATTTCTAACCCAGGAAAATCTATTCCGGCAGTATTAACTTTGCTCAGTTTAGTAGCTTTTCTGGTTATAAACTGAACCTAAGTAAGAGTGAACTCTTTCCATTAAATATGCAGGTTCCTATTTATAGAAATTCTCCATTTAGACTGATTACTGATTATTTTACTTATTTGGGAGTTAAAATTACTGAGAGACATAAGGATCTATTCAATTTCAACCTTTTACCATTAATTAATCAGGTTAAACAACTCATTACTAAATGGTCCCCTTTGTCTCTATCATTGATTGGCCGTATTAATGCTTTTAAAATGATTATTTTACCCAAATTTTTATATTTATTTCAAGCGATACTGATTTTTATTCCTAAATCTTTTTTTGATACTATTGACTCTAAAATCTCTTCTTATATATGGCAAAATAGAAATCCCAGATTAAGTAAAAAAAATACTTAAAGACATCTAAGAAAGAGGGTGGTTTGGCATTGCCTGTCCTAAGATTTTACTACTGGGCAATTAATATCCGATACTTAATATTTTGGATACAAGATTGGAATATAACTCCAAGCCCACATTGGGTAAACCTTGATGGCCATTCTGTACAAGGGTTTTCTTTAGCCTCCATTTTAGGAACTTCATTGCCTTTTGCACTATCTAAATTGAATAAACAAATTTTCAACCCTATAGTTAAACATACATTGCGAATATGGTTTCAATTTAGTAAATTTTTTGGTCTGAATGAATTTATGTTATCAAGTCTTATTATATCTAATTTTTTTTTCCAACCCTCGGTAATGGACCAAGCCTTTTTGATATGGAAAACGAAAGGCGTAATATGTTTTCGTGATTTATTTTTGGATAACTGCTTTATGTCTTTTGAGCAGTTACCTGAGAAATTTGATTTGCCTAGATCCCATTTCTTTAGTTACTTACAAATAAGAAATTTTTTTAAATACTACGTTGCCTACTTTTCCGACTTCAAATCCTTCTGGCATTCTTGATAAAATTTTAGGTTTTAATCCTTTGCAGAAGGGATTAATAGCAATAATTTATGACATAATTATGAAATTACAGCCAGATATATCTGATAAAATTAAAAGTGAATGGGAAAGGGAACTTCAACTTTCCCTACCTACAGAGAAATGGGATAATATTTTTCAATTAGTTAGTACTTCTTCTATATGTGCTAAACATACTTTAATACAATTTAAAGTAGTACATAGAGCTTATATGTCCAAAGATAAACTAGCTCGTTTTTATTCCCATATAAACCCTACTTGTCATAGATGTCACTCTGAAGTGGCTTCTTTAACTCATATGTTTTGGTCCTGTCCTCTTTTGGAAAAATATTGGAAAGATCAAATATCTGGAATGAGCTGCCAGATGAGGTGGTAAATGCGGGTTCTTTTTTAACATTTAAGAATAAATTGGACAGATACATGGATGGAAGGTGTATGGAGGGATATGGTCCGTGTGCAGGTCAGTGGGACTAGGCAGAAAATGGTTCGGCACTGTCAAGAAGGGCCAAAAGGCCGTTTCTGTGCTGTAGTTTCTATGGTTTCTAACAGTTCTATGCTTTGATTTAAAACCCCATCCTATTACGGCAATCTTCAGATTGCCAATGGTAGAACATAGATCTTTATCTTCTTCAGCCTCTCAAATGACAGCTTTTGTTACTTTGCGAGAAGATCTATTTTGTTGAACTGGAAGGAAATTAATCCTCCAACTACATTCCAATGGTTTTCTCAAACCATATTAAGTTTAAATTTAGAAAAAATTAGAAGTGATATTTTTGACCCTTCGGTTAAATTTGAAGATACCTGGAAACCTTTTATGCAACGTTTTCATATGATGTAATCTGACCTTTCCGAATCTTTTTTTTTAAATTACATGCTGAGAGGAGCGGAGTTAGCGACATTATGGATCATGTCTGATACAAGTTGTTGGTCTAGCCCTGTTTTGCCTTTTTTCGGGGTTTTTTTTCTCTTTTTCTTTTGGGGTTTTTTTTGTTTATATATATTTTTTTCTTTTTATTTCTTTGTTAATGTTTAATCTCATTATGAGTTTGGAAGTCTTTTATTTCTATGTTAGTTAAAATTCATTTTATATATGCTGATGAACATTTTTCCAATCTCTTTGTACCAACTTTGTTATTGAGTTTATAATTTTGAAAATTAATAAAAAGATTTAAAGAGAGAAAGGAAGATGGTAAAGTCAATGAGAAAAGAGAGAAATGGTCAACTATATAATAGTATGAAATCAACTACAAAAGAATGGCAGGTCTGCTACACTATTGTTTAGGTCAACTTCAAAAGAATTGGAGATACGTTGCAAGAGTGAAAATGAGTTGCCAAAGAGGAGGGGATCCTCTTAAAAGAAGGGAAAATGATCTCCAGTAAAGTAGCTAGATGAGTTACAAGCCAGTGACAGCAGGATTTCAAACTCCATGGGGCTCAAAACAATCAAGCTAAAGAACAGTTGACATGACGGGACCCTTGTTCCAGAAGAGGAGGAGACCAGCCTCATAAGAATTGAGAGATCAGCTATGAATGAGCAGGATAGTGGCATTAAAAAATAAACTGTTGTGGAAGAGCAAGAGATGTTCACGGAAATTCCAACAAGTCTGCTAGGGAAATCGAAGGCCCAATATCTGTGAGTCCGAGTCCACTGGAGGGTGGACGCCCAGAGGCAGCCTGTCCTGGGTTTGGAGACCTGTGTGTGAGTGGGTGGGTGGGCAGGAGGGAGGAAAGTGCTTGATTTACAGCTGCTGTTTTGTCGCTGTTGTGGTCCTTTATGTTGCTCTGCTGAACATTGTGGGCATGCTACATTGGCACTGAAATGTGTAGCAACACTTGTGGGCTGCCTCCAGATCATCCTTAAGTTATGTTAGTTGTTAATGCATATGCATATAGTAGGGTACAAACAGAACGAGATGGAGAGAGTAGGATGACAGATGGGATGAGGGGAATGTGAAGGAGGAATATCAGATGACAAAAACGAGGTGAGTATGTATGGAAACACGAGGAAATCTGCAGATGCTGGAATTTCAAGCAACACACAAAAAAGTTGCTTGTGAACGCAGCAAGAAGGGTCTCGGCCCGAAACGTCGACTGTACCTCTTCCTAGAGATGCTGCCTGGCCTGCTGCGTTCACCAGCAACTTTTTTGTGTGTTGCTTGAGTATGTATGGGAAGACAGCACTGGGCATGTGAGTCACTTGGAAATGGAAAGTTTTAATGTTCTACTCAAGTGGAATAGGAGATAACATTCTTCCTATCTATGTTTGGTCTCTGCAAAACAATGCAGAGAGGCAAGGATAGTCAGGTTGGTTTGTAAGCGGAGGGAGAGTTAAATTAACCTGCAACTAGAAGTTTTAAGTGGCCACTGCAGACAGAGCTCAGGTGACCTATGCCTTAACCACTGTAGAGGCAATCACAGTGTGTATACTAAATGAAACAGACCAAGCTGGAAGAGGCGCAGGTGAACAGGATTGTTTAGGTCCTTGTATATTGGTGAGGGTGAAGATGAAGGGACAACTCCTCCAGCTGAAGGGATTGGAAAGGGTGGCTGGGGATAGATGAGCAAAACAGGGAGCAATGAAGAGAGTGGTCTCTGCAGAAAGGAAAGAGAGTCAGGGCAGGGGGGTTTTCAGGGAGGATGTGACTGGTGGTGGTATGGCATTGGAGATGGCAGAACTGGCAAATAATAATGTCTTAGTTGTGGAGACTGGTAGGATGGAAGACGAAGACTCAGGAAGAGAGCAGATGAGGAAACGCGTGTAGGCGTACCTTTAACTATTGCATAGACTAGACAACCGTTTTGTGGAGCTCCTGCACTCTGTCTGAAACAACCACCAGCAACTTTCATTTGCAGATTATTTAACTCTTCTTTCCACTCCTACAATGACTTGCCTGTGTTTGTCTTTCTGCATTGCTACACATAAGCCAGACACATTTATATTCTCTTTAGATAACTTACCATTTTCTATTTCTAAGTAAACCATAGCCCCAAGCTCCCCTCCCACATACACTTATATGTCGTGTTTGCATTCACCAGCAACTTTGATGTGTGTCACTTATATGTTCCATGTATTCATCATTCCCACTACATCTGCTTCCACCTATTACCTACCAGCCTCTGACCCACAGCTATGTACTAGCAGTCTTTCCTGTACCCTCTCAGACCTGATGCAAGTCTTGACCTTAAATATTGACTTCAACCTCAGATTCCCATAGATGTGCTTGACCCACCATGGCCAGTTTTGTTTTTGTTCAAAACTGTGGTCCCCTTTCTATACAAAAGAATAAGAGATGAGCTCAAAAGAATGGGAGATTAGTTTTTAAAAAAGTGGGATACACGCCACTAAAGAGGGAGAAAATCTCTAATAGTGAAAAACACTGTTAAAAAGGTAAGAGAACATAAGACTATATGATATAGGAGCGGAATTAGGCAGTTTGACCCATTGAGTCTGCTCTGTCATTTCATCATGGCTCATATATTTCTCTCTCAGCCCCAATCTCCTACCTTCTTTCAGTATCCCTTCATGCCCTTACGAATGAAGAACCTATAGCCCTCTACCTTAAATATACCCAATGACTTAACCCCCATAGCCACCTGTGGCAATTAATTCCACAGATTCACCACTATCTGGCTAAGAGATAAGCTACCCAAAAGAGGGGAGTCAGCAGAAAAGCCTTGCAGGTGAAAAAGATTGAGAAAGCAACCATAAAAGGTCAGGGAGATCCACTGTTAAATATCATGGAGAACTGCTTCCAAAGAGCAGAGCTTCAGTTGAAAGGAGTGGGGAGATGAGCCACAAGTGAGGGGGAGATGAGTGTCAATGAGCCTTGTGATTAGCTGCATTAAGATTGTGATGCCAGTTACAAAATAATTGTGACTGTGGAGTGGAAGATCAGCTATGAAAAAATCAATTATAAAAGAACTAGGATAATAATTTCAAAAACACAGGGAAAAAAATATCAGTATTGGAAGTCAGGAAAGTAATTGGCTGGTACGTATGTATTGTAGTTTTTTTCTGTCTCTACCTTCCAGTGGTTTGCTCTATAAATAAAGTTAATACCTTAAAGCCAGTTTATTGTTTAGTTCTAATTGTATGAAACATCAGCAGAACCAATTAAAAAGTTTAATTATAGATCAAATACATTAAGCTTTGATGGAAGTCCAAGAGCAGTTATATCCAGTGATCGTGGCATATGGATACTGGCAGATACCATTGTGATTCACGTGGCCTCATCTTCAGTAATTGGCTGCAACACACACAAAACGCTGGTGGAACTCAGCAGGTCAGGCGCACCTATGGAAATGAATAAACATGTATGCTATCCAACCTGCTGAGTTCCTCCAGCATTTTATGTGCACTGAAGTTAGATTTTCAAGATCTGCAGAATCTCTTGTATTTATGATATTCAGTAAATAGTTGCATCTCAAGGGACTAAACAGGAATAGATGAACTAGAGTCTAAGATTTGGAACTGTGATGCATCGTGAAGAGAGACTGTAACTTGGTATCACCGATCCAAGAGACTGTCACACCTCTTAGGCTAGATACATTAGATATGCTCATTAGTCAGAGACATGAAAGTATTACTGTAGGTTGGCAAGTGTGGATATTCAAAAAATCATGCCAGAAGAACTTGAGCTTTTACACTCATCCAGCAGATACAAAGTTATTGCTGCCTGTGTAGATGAGATTCTTTTCAGCATCATTTGGGGACATTGTTTTATATAGTCAAAGACAAGAGTCCCAGAGCCACATCATCTGCCCATGTGTACACCAGTGGAAGAGAAACTTTGAACTAGAAATGAAAGATCCAGCTGGCATGTTGAAAAAGATAGGAATCACAGCAAGGAATAAAAAAAGAATAGGTTTTTCTGAGAAACTACATGCAGCTTGAATTCATATGTAAAAGTAGAATCAGAATGCTCAGATGGTAATCTTTTGATTACCACCCGAGCCACATCCAAATTCGCTTACAGTTTCCTATGTTTTTAAATCAATACCTTGGGTTTTCTTTTGCGAAATACTGACATTTTCCATATCCTCAAGTTTACTGTGCTTTCTGACAACATTATGAAAGTTTTACTTCTATATATTAATCTCCTGTTGAAATGTATGGTCCCCCACTCAGATGAATTATTTCATGATTTTCAACAAAAATATATTCCATTGGGCAATATTAAAAATAGCTGGGGTTAATGGTTTCCCTTAGACAAAGTGACTGGGAAATTAATGATAAAAAAATGATGCAACATCAGAAATTTTGAATAAATATTTGGTATGGTTTCACAGTTGAACACACTAATTTTCATAATAATAACAGCAAATAAAAGTGAAAAAAACAGGGAACAATCATTATACAAAAGAAAAAGAACATGACGAACTAATGGAGTAAAGTTTGACAGATTCCTTGGACCTACTGTTCTGCATCTGTGGGTCTTAGGAGAGAGGTCTGCGAAGATTCCTAGTGATGTTCCAAAATTCCTTAGATTCTGGAAAGATTCCAGCAGATTACAGAAGTGTAAATAGAATATCTCCATTTAAGAAAGGAGGAAGACAGAAAGCAGGAAAGCTGTAAATCAGTGGCTTAACATTAGGCATTGGGAACATGCCAGAATTCATTATTAAGAATGTAGTAGTCAGGTACTTAAAAAAAATCATAATACAATTAAGCAAAGTCAGTATATTTTTCTGAAAGCAAATCATTACTTGACTGATGTATTACAGATTTTTGTGGATAAAGGCAGCTGAGTGATGAAGGAGGACCTGAAAACTAGGAGGAGACTCCTCAACTACCACACCACTCTTTGACCATCAAGTCCATCTATTGACTACCAAGCTCACTGGACAACAGCAAATTCTACTCTTTGACTTCTAAATCATCGCCCACTAACCAGCAATCCCAAAATGAAGCCCAATCACCAACTCAATGATTCAAATACTAGCTGCACCATTAGTCCTTAAGTACCAACCACATGCCGATTAACAATCCAATCCCAGAATAGTAATCAAACACAATGTCACTCTCCCAACTCACCAACCTCTTCTCACTGATTACCAATTCTACTTTGCAATTATCAGTACATTTAAAATTCCTCTTATGAGGTCTGGGCAGCAATGATAAGATGAACATTTATATTCTGTCTCTAATTGCTCCTTAAAAGATGGTAGTGAAATGCCCAAAAGAAATGGTGATAGGTTCCCAAGTCAGAGTAAAGCATGATTTGGAGTCCTACATAAAGTAACTGTCCATGATTCTGAATTTGAACACCATTTTGTGTTGGTCAAATTCCACCTTAAGAGATGCGGTCACAGTTGCCCAGATGAGTAACTGTAGTACATAATACAGAGTGTATGCACTTTCGCAATAGTGAGCTGGTAGTGGGGGGAATAGATATATAGGGTAGTGAATGAGGTGCCAGTCAAATGAACTACTTTGCCCTCAATCATGCTGAGCATCTTAAATACTGTTAATAATTCCTCCAAACTCCTGACATGACAGAAAAGCTTTGGATTGTCAGGAAGTATATCATTCTGACTTGCACTATCAGATGAGCATTTATGGGGATAACTTGTCTGAGCTTCTGCTCAGGTGACAGCATTACCACTGGAAGGCTAGGCAGTTCAACTCTTTACTTTTGGGAGTGTTTCTTACTTGATACATGTCTATCAGCCCATGCCAAGATAGTACTGAGTTACTAGAGACAAGCATCAACTGTTTCATTTGCTGAGGAGTTCCAAACAGAATTAACCATTATACAATCATGAGCAAACATCTCCACTCGTGATCTTATGACAGAAGGAAGATCATAAGATCATTAGTTGAAGACATTAGGGTCTAGGATATGACCTGAGGAACTCCCGCAGAGACATCTGATGTCTAGGATGATTGATCTCCAACAACCACAATCAGTTTTCTTTTGTAGAAAGGACTTCAAGCAATGGAAGGTTTTCCTCAATGTCCACTGAGTTCATTTTACCAGCTGTCCTTGACGTCACATATGGTCAAACACTAACAACAGGAATTCTGCAGATGCTGGAAATTCAAGCAACATACATCAAAGTTGCTGGTGAACGCAGCAGGCCAGGCAGCATCTATAGGAAGAGGCGCAGTCGACGTTTCAGGCCGAGACCCTTCGTCAGGACTAACTGAAGGAAGAGTGAGTAAGGGATTTGAAAGCTGGAGGGGGAGGGGGAGATGCAAAATGATAGGAGAAGACAGGAGGGGGAGGGATGGAGCCGAGAGCTGGACAGGTGATAGGCAGAAGGGGATACGAGAGGATCATGGGACAGGAGGTCCGGGAAGAAAGACGGGGGGGGGTGACCCAGAGGATGGGCAAGAGGTATATTCAGAGGGACAGAGGGAGAAAAAGGAGAGTGAGAGAAAGAATGTGTGCATAAAAAAGAGTAACAGATGGGGTACGAGGGGGAGGTGGGGCCTAGCGGAAGTTAGAGAAGTCAATGTTCATGCCATCAGGTTGGAGGCTACCCATACGGAATATAAGGTGTTGTTCCTCCAACCTGAGTGTGGCTTCATCTTTACAGTAGAGGAGGCCGTGGATAGACATGTCAGAATGGGAATGGGATGTGGAATTAAAATGTGTGGCCACTGGGAGATCCTGCTTTCTCTGGCGGACAGAGCGTAGATGTTCAGCAAAGCGGTCTCCCAGTCTGCGTCGGGTCTCACCAATATATAAAAGGCCACATCGGGAGCACCGGACGCAGTATATCACCCCAGTCGACTCACAGGTGAAGTGATGCCTCACCTGGAAGGACTGTTTGGGGCCCAGAATGGTGGTAAGGGAGGAAGTGTAAGGGCATGTGTAGCACTTGTTCCGCTTACACGGATAAGTGCCAGGAGGGAGATCAGTGGGGAGGGATGGGGGGGACGAATGGACAAGGGAGTTGTGTAGGGAGCAATCCCTGCGGAATGCAGAGAGAGGGGGGGAGGGAAAGATATGCTTAGTGGTGGAATCCCGTTGGAGGTGGCGGAAGTTACGGAGAATAATATGTTGGACCCGGAGGCTGGTGGGGTGGTAGGTGAGGACCAGGGGAACCCTATTCCTAGTGGGGTGGTGGGAGGATGGAGTGAGAGCAGATGTACGTGAAGTGGGGGAGATGCGTTTAAGAGCAGAGTTGATAGTGGAGGAAGGGAAGCCCCTTTCTTTAAAAAATGAAGACATCTCCCTCGTCCTAGAATGAAAAGCCTCATCCTGAGAGCAGATGCGGCGGAGACGGAGGAATTGCGAGAAGGGGATGGCGTTTTTGCAAGAGACAGGGTGAGAAGAGGAATAGTCCAGATAGCTGTGAGAGTCAGTGGGCTTATAGTAGACATCAGTGGATAAGCTGTCTCCAGAGACAGAGACAGAAAGATCTAGAAAGGGGAGGGAGGTGTCGGAAATGGACCAGGTAAACTTGAGGGCAGGGTGAAAGTTGGAGGCAAAGTTAATAAAGTCAACGAGTTCTGCATGGTCAAACACTACCTGAATGAAAAGGGTGTCACAGGTAGACAGGGTTGTAAGGAAGGCTTTTGACATCCTGGCATTCATAAATCAAATTATTGAGTATAGGAGTTGGGATGTTATGATGAGGTTGTATAAGACATTGGTGAGGCCAAATTTGGAGTATTAAGTGCAGTTCTGGTCAACTAACTATAGGAAGAATATCAGTAAGATTGAAAGAGTGCAGAGCAGACTTACTAGGATGTTGCCGGGTCTTCAGGAGTTGAGTTACAGGGAAAGATTGTAAACACAAAATACAGGGAAGGATTGAACAGGTTAGGACTTTATTCCCTGGAGCGTAGAAGAATGAAGGGGGATTTGATAGAGGTTTACAAAATTATGAGGGGTATATGACAGAGTAAATGTAGGTAGGCGCTTTCCACTTAGATTAGGACAGATAAATATGAGAGGACATGGCTTTAAGGTGAAAGGGGAAAGGTTTAGGGGGAACATTAGGGGGAACTTCTTCACACAGAGTGGTGGGAGTGTGGAACGAGCTGCCATCTGATGTGGTAAATGCAGGCTCACTCTTAAGTTTTAAGAATAAATTGGATAGATACATGGATGGGAGAGGTCTGGAGGGTTATGGACTGGGTGCAGGTCAATGGGACTAGCGGAATAAAGTTTCGGCACAGACTAGAAGGGAAGAATGGCCTGTTTTCTATGCTGTAGTGTTCTAGGAGGGTACATGTGTATGTGCACCCTCTACCAGTACATCACCAAGGTCCGGACTGATGAGAACATCCCACAGCAATGCAGAAATGCAAACATCTTTGTCATTTATAAGAACAAGGGTGACAAGGCCATCTGCAGCAATAGTAGGGGCATATCACTCCTTTCTGTTGCTAGAAAGGTCCTGGCTAAGGTGATGCTTCAGAGACTCATTAGCAACATCACCGAGTCAATGCTGTCTGAATCGCAACGTGGATTTAGGAAGAACAGCAGCACAATCGACATGATCTTTACAGCCCGGCAGCTTCAAGAAAAGTGCTGGGAGCAACATTCGGACCCGTTAATGGCCTTTGTCGACCTCTCCAAAGCATTCGACACTGTGCAAAGAGAGCTCTTATGGGATGTTCTCCTTAGGTTTGGCTGTCCCAATAAATTTGTTAACATCCTCCACCAGTTCCACGATAGGATGACTGCTCGGGTGACCATAGGAGGACAAGAGTCCGAGTCCTTCCTGGTAAGCACAGGGGTGAGGCAGGGGTGTGTACTAGCGCTAGTGCTCTTTAACATCTTCCTCTTGTGTGTTACCAAGCTTCTCCACAACGAGATTGAAGACAGCAGGAGTGTGGCTGTGGACGTCAGATTAGATGGCAACCTCTTTGACATCAGGAGGCTTGACACAACCAGCAAACTCTGGAGAGAGTGGGTCCTGGAGCTGTAGTATGCAGATGACTGTGCTCTTGTGGCCCATACTCGAGAGGATCTTCAGACTGTCCTTGCTGTGGCGGTGAGAGCGTACAGCAGGATGGGGCTGACTGTCAATACCACCAAGACAGAAGTGGTTTGCCAATGGAGTACCAGTGTCCCACCCACTCTACCTGCCTTCACTGTTGGTGATGAAAAGCTGTCAGTAGTGCCATCTTTCAAATATCTGGGGAGCATTCTCTCTGAGGATAACAGCATTGACAACAACATCCAGAGCCGCATTAAACAGGCATCAGCTGCCTTTGGGAGATTTCGGCGTAGAGTCTTTCAGAACAGGAGCTTTCGTCCCTCCACAATGGTCGCCGTATACCAAGTGGTCTGTGTCATCACCCTCCTTTCTAGCTGTGAAGCTTGGGTAACCTACAGTCCTACATCAAGTCCTTGGAGCGCTTCCACATAAGCTGCCTCCAGCGCATCCTGGGAATTACCTGGCATGAGCGGGTGCCTCACATTGAAATACTTGTAAAGACCAACTGTAGAAGTATTGAGGCCATGATCACCCAGCATCAGCTGCAGTGGCTGGGACACGTGATAAGGATGCCCCCCATGTTGGCTACCCCGCAAAGTGTTATGCGGCCAGCTACATCATGGTCGACGCTCAGCTGGAAGGCCGAAGAAGCGCTATAAGATCAGATGAAGAATGCTTTAAGGGAGGACCTGAGGACCTGGAGGAGGTTGCTGCTGACCGTACCACTCGGCGACAGCTGTGTAGGGACGGGGTTCATATTCTGGAGATGGAAAGAACAACCAGAAGACAGCAGAAGAGAACCAGGAGAAATGCAGCCATGGTTGCCACCACTACTACATATACATGTCCCACCTGCAATACAGCTTGTGGGTCCAGGATAGGACTATGTAGTCATCAAAGATCTCACTGTTAAAGGAATGGATGTCGTCATCAGATTTTGATGGACAACTGAAGAAGAGAAGTGTTCTATGGTTTTATGGCAGTCACTCTTCTTAGTTTCAAAATTCATCACTTAGGCCATGACTATGGAGAAGGATGAAGCCATGAAGTTTAGGCAAAACCTTGCTGTGTCCAGTGTTCTCTGTTATTTCTTGTCCCTTGTGGAATAAACCGAATTTGCCAATTCCATGATGGTGGAGATGTCAGGTGAAATCTGAGATGGGTGATCCACCTGAAACTCTTGGCTGACTGCTCAATCTTCTGCCTCTAGAAATCTACCAATTCTGCTGGGCCTTGCATTTGCTGAGGAGCCTCTTCCTCTCTTTTAACTGCCCATCAATCATGACTACAGTAGCTGTGACAGAACAGCAGATCTTTGACCTGACGCACCGCTTGTAGGAGCTGTCCATTATTAGTTGCAATTGCTCTTTGAAGTGCTCTGCTACTTTGGAACCTCATTTTCAAGTTCACCTAGTGCTACTTCCAACAGATACTTCTGTTCTTTTCACTGCACCGCTGCTTGAAGTATGCCTGGCCTTGAGGATACAATTTTACAGGTGTTGATGGCTTTTAGCACATTTGATTCTATCTGATTTAGCAGGAATGGTAGTGCCTCACAAAATGATGCAGGATACCCTTAGTGTCCAGGCAGAATTTGTCCCCATAAAAACTCTGTGGTAGCCACTTTTACAATAGATAGACTGATAAAAACAAGATCAAGTAGTTGCTCACTATCTGTTACAGACAGAGTCTGGCAAATTATGTACAGTATTTCAGAACTTCACCAGCTGAGGTTGGGATGATCTTACTAGGCCATGGCCATGGACAACTCACTGTATTAGCTGATTCTTCTAAGCAATGTTTAACCTAGAGGAACAGCTACTGCAAGGTTGTAGGTAGTAATCAATATGAGACTTTTTTCATACATTTTCCTTCACCTTGCCCACCTCATTTCTCCAATACTCCAACCACCAAATTCTACACACCACACTTCCCATACATAGAAACATAGAAACATAGAAAATAGGTGCAGGAGTAGGCCATTCGGCCCTTCGAGCCTGCACCGCCATTTATTATGATCATGGCTGATCATCCAACTCAGAACCCCGCCCCAGCCTTCCCTCCATACCCCCTGATCCCCATAGCCACAAGGGCCATATCTAACTCCCTCTTAAATATAGCCAATGAACTGGCCTCAGCTGTTTCCTGTGGCAGAAAATTCCACAGATTCACCACTCTCTGTGTGAAGAAGTTTTTCTTAATCTCGGTCCTAAAAGGCTTCCCCTTTATCCTCAAACTGTGACCCCTCGTTCTGGACTTCCCCAACATCGGGAACAATCTTCCTGCATCTAGCCTGTCCAATCCCTTTAGGATTTTATACGTTTCAATCAGATCCCCCCTCAATCTTCTAAATTCCAACAAGTACAAGCCCAGTTCATCCAGTTTTTCTTCATATGAAAGTCCTGCCATCCCAGGAATCAATCTGGTGAACCTTCTTTGTACTCCCTCTATGGCAAGGATGTCTTTCCTCAGATTAGGGGACCAAAACTGCACACAATACTCCAGGTGTGGTCTCACCAAGACCTTGTACAACTGCAGTAGTACCTCCCTGCTCCTGTACTCGAATCCTCTTGCTATAAATGCCAGCATACCATTCGCCTTTTTCACCGCCTGCTGTACCTGCATGCCCACTTTCAATGACTGGTGTATAACGACACCCAGGTCTCGTTGCACCTCCCCTTTTCCTAATCGGCCACCATTCAGATAATAATCTGTTTTCCTATTTTTGCCACCAAAGTGGATAACTTCACATTTATCCACATTAAATTGCATCTGCCATGAATTTGCCCACTCAC
The DNA here is from genome assembly GCF_963921235.1 of Mobula hypostoma. Lineage (NCBI taxonomy): Eukaryota > Metazoa > Chordata > Chondrichthyes > Myliobatiformes > Myliobatidae > Mobula > Mobula hypostoma. Next base: position 106,828,888 of record NC_086097.1, read on the forward strand.
CCAACCTATCCAAGTCACCCTGCATCCTCTTAGCATCCTCCTCACAGCTAACACTGCCGCCCAGCTTCGTGTCATCCGCAAACTTGGAGATGCTGCATTTAATTCCCTCATCCAAGTCATTAATATATATTGTAAACAACTGGGGTCCCAGCACTGAGCCTTGCGGTACCCCACTAATCACCGCCTGCCATTCTGAAAAGGTCCCGTTTATTCCCACTCTTTGCTTCCTGTCTGCTAACCAATTCTCCATCCACATCAATACCTTACCCCCAATACCGCGTGCTTTAAGTTTGCACACTAATCTCCTGTGTGGGACCTTGTCAAAAGCCTTTTGGAAATCCAAATATACCACATCCACTGGTTCTCCCCTATGCACTCTACTAGTTACATCCTCAAAAAATTCTATGAGATTCGTCAGACATTATTTTCCTTTCACAAATCCATGCTGACTTTGTCCGATGATTTCACCGCTTTCCAAATGTGCTGTTATCACATCTTTGATAACTGACTCCAGCAGTTTCCCCACCACCGACGTTAGGCTAACCGGTCTATAATTCCCCGGTTTCTCTCTCCCTCACTCATCAGCTAATCCCATCCAAAGATCACAATGCTACCTATCCACCAATCTCACCTCCTAAATACTAACCATACTTCTTGAATACCAACATAACCCTCTGGTTACTTATTCTGTCATCTACCTATAGTCATAGTCATACTTTATTGATCCCGTGGGAAATTGATTTTCGTTACAGTTGCACCATAAATAATTAAATAGTAATAAAACCATAAATAGTTAAATAGTAATATGTAAATTATGCCAGGAAATAAGTCCAGGACCAGCCTATTGGCTCAGGGTGTCTGACCCTCCAAGGGAGGAGCTGTAAAGTTTGATGGCCACAGGCAGGAATGAGCTCCACAGAATCTAACAAGTCCCTATTGCTCTACTCAGAAGATGGCCCCAATACCTCTTTCTCAATCTCAGTCTTGTTCTTTACTCTTGCCTCACTTGCCAGCAATCCTGTCAAACCAAGACGTGCATATATTTTTTTTGTGTGTGTGCTCCTGATCAGTGCAGCAAAGGGAGGAATGGTTTGGTTGTACGAGGCTTGTACGGTCCAGTGCAGGAGTTCCCAGCCTTTTTTATTGTTGAAAACATTCTATTGAAATCAGTATTGAAAGCATTCTATCCAGATGCACCGTGCCTTGGTATGGTAACTGCTCTGCCTGTGACCAAAATACTGCTGAGAGTGCTGTACACATCCCAGTACATCACAGAAACAGTCTCCCCTCCACAGACTCCATCAACACTTCTTGCTGCCTTGGTAAAGCAGCTAGCATAATCAAAGACCCCACACACCCCGATCTTTGTCTTACCATTGGTCAGAAGACACAAAAGCCTGAAAGGAAATACCACTGAGCTCAAAAATAGATTCTATCCTGCTGTTATGATTATTGAACAGTTCTCTAATATAAGATGAACTTACCATACTGGTGAACTGTTCAATTCTCTTATAACAGATCATTGAACAGGTAATTTGTTGTAAGACCTCACAATCTACCCTGTTATCACCCAATGGCTTATTGTCCACGTGCATCACACTTCCTCTGTAATTGTTAACACTTTATTCTGTTATTGTTTTACTTTGTACTACCTAATGCACTATTGTAAAACATCATTGGTTCCCAACCACTTTTTTTATGCCATGGACCAGTGGCATTAAGGACAATGGACCCCAGGACTGATGTAATTCATGGGCTTGAGGCACTCCTTGATGCAGACCTTTACACCTGCTAGCTAGCTGAAAATCAGCTGCTTAACATGTCAACTAATCTGCAAAGAATGGGATTCCAAAAAGAAAGACATCTCTCCATGGTCAAGTCTTCAAGATCTTATGATCTTTTCCATCCATTTTCCCTGAAGTATAAATATTTTGAGGATGCACCAAGGTATTTTATTTAAAAAAAATAGCAGTATTGTCGAAGTCTAATTGGTGCAAAATTTCCCATTCTTGACAGACCAAGATTAATGCACAGAAGTTTAAATAAACATGATGATCACGGGGAATTTTTTAATAGAGTACTTGAGTGGGAATAACTCTCTGTCAATACTTGGCATAACTAAAAGTCAAGGCTGCATTACCTTCTGATATGCTAGGTCCACTGCTCTGAGATTTAAACCCCATGGAATGGTGAAGCCAGTTGTGATCCAACCCAAGCACCAGACAAAGATATAAGGAAAAACCAAGTCTCAATAATGTTGAGACAACCTCTCTATTTGCCAATAATTCTCACACAAAATGAAAGAGAGTGGAAAAAATGCACCAATTCCAGCAAGAATCAGTGGGCTACTCCATGAGAACACATATAAGTCTCTGGCAAAGGTCCTGCCGAAGGATCTCAGCCCGAAACATTGACCGTATATTTTTCCATAGATGCTGCCTAAGCTGCTGAGTTCCTCCAGCATTTTGTGTGTGTGTGTGTTGCTTTGATTTCCAGCATCTGTAGATTTTCTCTTGTCTCTAATGAAGGCATCTATTAGTGATCCATTAAATACAACATTGGCTTTGTAGAAGGCATCAAAGGGTGGTAGTGTAGGGTTGGGTTTTCAGATTAAAGGCCTATGACCAGTAGGGCACCACAGGAATTGGTACTGGTTCCACTGTTGTTTGTCATCTGCATTAATGATTTACATGAGAATGTAGTTGGCATGATGAATAAGTCTGCAGATGACACCAAAACTTGTCTTCTCTGGTATTGATGGTATTGACTAACAGTGAAGAGGGTTATCTAAGATTACAACAGGGTTTAAGTCAACTGGTGAAGTGGGCCTAAAAACAACAGATGGAATTTAACTCAGATAAGTGTGAGGTGTTCCTGTAAGTTAAACCAGGACAGGAATAACACAATAACCCTGGCAAGTATTGCAGAACAAGTACATAGTTCCCTAAAAGTGGATATATAGGTAGACAGGGTGATGAAAAAGACTTTGGGCATGTTTGCCTTCATCAATCTGGCCACTGAATGCAGGAATCGTGACATCGCATTGTAAGTCGTTGGTGAGACCAACTTGGTATTATGTGCCATTCTGGTCACCCAGCTTTAAGAAGGATGTCATTAAGCTGAAAAGGGTGCAGAAAAGATTAGTGGGTATGTTACCAGGGACTGGAAGGCTTAAGTGATATGCAGAGGCTCGGACATTTTACCCTGTATCAAAGAAGGCAGAGGGGTGACCTTATAGAGGTATATAAAATCACAAGGGCAAGAATCACGTCTTTTTCACAGGGTAAGGGAATCTTAAACTAAAGCCAAAGGCTTAAAAGACATATAGACTCACGCATGGAGAGAGCAAGTTTAAAGGGATATGGGTCAAATGCATGCAAATGGGACCAGCTCATTTAAGACAACTTGATCAGCCTGGCTCTGTTTTCATGTTATATAATCCATGACAATGACAGCAAAATAAAATTACAAAGTTAAATATACTGCCTTAAGGCTTTACGTAAAGAAGATGCATAATCCAACTAATCATCTTCATAATCACTGACAGAATATATTACCCAACAACCAAATATTTGATGTATTAAAGAAAACAGAAGCAACAAATGCTTAGAGATAGAATTTTAATGATAGCATTAGAGAGCCATTCCAACACATTTGGTTAAAAAACAGAAACACTTCTCAGATCTGTGGGGTTCACAAGGCAAAGCTACTGCAATAAAATACCCATGTTGCTCTCTTTAAGCAGTGAAACATAGAGAGAATTAAAGTTCAACAAAGATAATCTCTGTATCAAACATACTAAATCACATGGCATATAAATAATATTTTGTAAAACAATGTGAAACATTATGTTCATACATTACCAGAATAGATATAACCTTTAGAACAAAGTACTGAAATTAACAGATAGTGCAGGTTTAATTCTTCACAATGTAGGATTAATTCATATCCATCACATTTTGTGAAGACAACATACCAAACTTGTATTGCATGCTAATTAAACATTGTACCCAGAGCAGGTGTTAAACTGCACTGTTAGGTGGCTGCATGTCTCTCCAGATACCACATGGTGACATTCATGGAGCCACCACTAACAGGAAACTCAACTGGATTAGCCACACTAATGTCATTAAACTGAAAAGGGTACAGAAAAGATTAATGGGTATGTTACCAGGGACTGGAAGGCTTAAGTGATATGCAGAGGCTCGGACATTTTACCCTGTATCAAAGAAGGCAGAGGGGTGACCCCAGCAAGGCAGAGGCTGGGCTTGCTTAAATGAGTGAGTCCTCTCTTTACACCCCAAACCTTTGACTGTCAGGAATGTGATAGAATACTCACTAGCTACCTAACTCATAAGCACCCATTAACCTCAACACCATCCATGACAAAGCAGCCTACTGATTGATCCCATTTCAATCACCTTAAAAATTAATTCCATCCACCAGCAGCATAAAGTCTCAGAACAAAAAGCAAACTAGACCAGGGGTTTCAAACCTTTTCTATACCATGGACCAATACCATTAAGCAAGGGGTCTGTGGACCCTAGGTTCTGAACCCCTGGTCAGGCAACACTTGTGGAGGGAAATGGATAGTCAGCACTTTAGATCGAGATCTTTTATCTGGACAATTTGCATGTTCCATTTACAAAATGCCCTGCAGTTACTTACCTAGCTACTGTGACAATACTTCTTAGATTCTTAGAGATAGGATCTATGGGCATTTAGAGAATCATGGTCTGATCAGGGACAGTCAGCATGGCTTTGTGAAGGGCAGATCGTGTCTAACAAGCCTGATAGAGTTCTTTGAGAAGGTGATCAGGCATACAGATGAGGGTAGTGCAGTGGATGTGATCTATATGGATTTTAGTAAGGCATTTCACAAGGTTCCACATGGTAGGCTTATTCAGAAAGTCAGAAGGCATGGGATCCAGGGATGTTTGGTCAGGTGGATTCAGAATTGGCTTGCCTGCAGAAGGCAGAGGGTCGTGGTGGAGGGAGTACATTCAGATTGGAGGATTGTGACTAGTGGTGTCCCACAAGGATCTGTTCTGGGACCTCTACTTTTCGTGATTTTTATTAACGACCTGGATGTGGGGGTAGAAGGGTGGGTTGCCAAGTTTGCAGACGACATAAAGATTGGTGGCGTTGTAGATAGTGTAGAGGATTGTCAAAGATTGCAGAGAGACATTGATAGGATGCAGAAGTGGGCTAAGGAGTGGCAGATGGAGTTCAACCCGGAGAAGTGTGAGGTGGTACACTTTGGAAGGACAAACTCCAAGGCAGACTACAAAGTAAATGGCAGGATACTTGGTAGTGTGGAGGAGCAGAGGGATCTGGGGGTACATGTTCACAGATCCCTGAAAGTTGCCTCACAGGTGGATAGGGTAGTTAAGAAAGCTTATGAGGTGTTAGCTTTCATAAGTCGAGGGATAGAGTTTAAGAGTCGCGATGTAATGATGCAGCTCTTTAAAACTCTGGTTAGGAGTACTTGGAGTACTGTGTCCAGTTCTGGTCGCCTCACTATAGGAAGGATGTGAAAGCATTGGAAAGGGTACAGAGGAGATTTACCAGAATGCTGCCTGGTTTAGAGAGTACGCATTATGATCAGAGATTAAGGGAGCTAGGGCGTTACTCTTTGGAAAGAAGGAGGATGAGATGAGACATGATAGAGGTGTACAAGATAATAAGAGGAATAGATAGAGCGGATAGCCAGCGCCTCTTCCCCAGGGCACTACTGCTCAATACAAGAGGACATGGCTTTAAGGTAAGGGGTGGGAAGTTCAAGGGGGATATTAGAGGAAGGTTTTTTACTCAGAGAGTGGTTAGTGCACGGAATGCACTGCCTGAGTCAGTGGTGGAGGCAGATACAGTAGTGAAGTTTAAGAGACTACTAGACAGGTATATGGAGGAATTTAAGGTGGGGGCTTATATGGGAGGCAGGGTTTGAGGGTCGGTACAATATTGTGGGCCGAAGGGCCTGTACTGTGGTGTACTATTTTATGTTCTATGTTCTCACAATTCTACATTTCACCAACCAGGCAAATGGTAACACTGCCATCAATGTTCTCCTACAAGTCACATACAATCCAGACTCAAAAATATACTGTCATTTCTTTGTTATGGCTTGACTGCTACAGTTGAAGAAAGCTGTTCATCAAAGTCAGTTAATTAATTAAGGTCAATTAGTGCTGGGCAATACATTTGAGTTTATTCAGTTAAATGCCAGTCAACAGCACCTAATCCCAAACAAACAAATAAATTAGGAAAAAGAATATGTGATAACTACTCTAAATGTGCACAATGTATACAATCTCAAAAAAGTAACCCATTTACTTGCTACCTAAATATTACTTTGGGGACAGTATTTTTGTAATGCAAAACCACGGTTAATACTATATCCACAATTGCAAATACAGTGGATTTCAGTTAATTTGGCCATCAGTTAAATGGGGTAACTGCTTATTTGGGACAAATCTTAAAGGATAAAAATTAATTGAGAAAATAGCTGAGATTCTCTTCATTTATTTGGGACACTGTGCCATTTAATTGGGACAGGAAACCATTGCCATACAGTTTCTAACAACAATTAATCGTGTGCAAATGTGTGGTCCCATTTTAGAGTGAACAGTTTTTAAATAGCATCAGTTGCCTGTGTTTGTGTTAAAAAAGTGATTTTTGTCACTGATAGTTGGTGAGAAATAAGCAGTAAAACAATTTAGAACTGCTTTGCTCAATGCGGTTTGTAGCATTCAGGCTTGGAGATATCATAAAGACCAGGAGTGAAAATTAAATGATGTGACTACTTCAACAAATTAGGAACTACAAAGAATTTGAAGATATCAATAATAATTTTGAATATTACAATGAAAGTGAAGATTTGGAGGATGCAACTGTTGAAAGCACTGTATGACGACAGTCCATTAGGTGTTGGCACTAATTTTGTTCATTTATATAGAACATAGAATAGTACAGCACAGTACAGGCCCTTCTGCCCACAATGTTGTGCCGACCCTCAAACCCTGCCTTCCATATAACCCCCAACTTTATATTCCTCCATATACCTGTCTAGTAGTCGCTTAAATTTCACTAGTGTATCTGCCTCCACCACTGACTCAGGCAGTGAATTCCACACACCAACCACTCTAAGAGTTAAAAACCTTCCTCTAATATCCCCCTTGAACTTCCCACCCCTTACCTTAAAGCCATGTCCTCTTGTATTGAGCAGTGCTGCCCTGGGGAAGAGGTGCTGGCTATCCACTCTATCTATTCCTCTTATTATCTTGTACACCTCTATCATGTCTCCTCTTATTCTCCTTCTCTCCAGAGAGTAAAGCCCTAGCTCCCTTAATCTCTGATCATAATGCATACTCTCTAAACCAGGCAGTATCCTGGTAAATCTCCTCTGTACCCTTTCCAATGCTTCCACATCCTTCCTATAGTGAGGCGATCTGAAATGGACACAGTACTCCAAGTGTGGCCTAACCAGAGTTTTATAGAGCTGACAACAGGAATTCTGCAGATGCTGGAAATTCAAGCAACACACATCAAAGTTGCTGGTGAACGCAGCAGGCCAGGCAGCATCTCTAGGAAGAGGTGCAGTCGACGTTTCAGGCCGAGACCCTTCGTCAGGACTAACTGAAGGAAGACTGAGTAAGGGATTTGAAAGTTGGAGGGGGAGGGGGAGATCCAAAGTGATAGGAGAAGACAGGAGGGGGAGGGATAGAGCCAAGAGCTGGACAGGTGATAGGTAAAAGGGGATACGAGAGGATCATGGGACAGGAGGTCCGGGAAGAAAGACAAGGGGGGGGGAACCCAGAGGATGGGAAAGAGGTATATTCAGAGGGACAGAGGGAGAAAAAGGAGAGTGAGAGAAAGAATGTGTGCATAAAAATAAGTAACAGATCGGGTACGAGGGGGAGGTAGGGCCTTAGCGGAAGTTAGAGAAGTCGATGTTCATGCCATCAGGTTGGAGGCTACCCAGACGGAATATAAGGTGTTGTTCCTCCAACCTGAGTGTGGCTTCATCTTTACAGTAGAGGAGGCCGTGGATAGACATGTCAGAATGGGAATGGGATGTGGAATTAAAATGTGTGGCCACTGGGAGATCCTGCTTTCTCTGGCAGACAGAGCGTAGATGTTCAGCAAAGCGGTCTCCCAGTCTGCGTCGGGTCTTGCCAATATAAAAAAGGCCACATCGGGAGCACCGGACGCAGTATATCACCCCAGTCGACTCACAGGTGAAGTGTTGCCTCACCTGGAAGGACTGTTTGGGGCCCTGAATGGTGGTAAGGGAGGAAGTGTAAGGGCATGTGTAGCACTTGTTCCGCTTACACGGATAAGTGCCAGGAGGGAGATCAGTGGGGAGGGATGGGGGGGACGAATGGACAAGGGAGTTGCGTAGGGAGCGATCCCTGCGGAATGCGGGGGGGGGGGAAGGGAAAGATGTGCTTAGTGGTGGGATCCCGTTGGAGGTGGCGGAAGAGCTGCATCATTATAGAGCTGCATCATTACCCCGCGATTCTTAAACTCTATCCCTTGACTTATGAAAGCTAACACTCCATAAGCTTTCTTAACTACCCAATCTACCTGTGAGGCAACTTTCAGGGATCTATGGACATGTACCCCCAAATCCCTCTGCTCCTCCACACTACCAAGTATCCTGCCATTTACTTTGTACTCTGCCTTGGAGTTTGTCCATCCAAAATGTACCACCTCACACTTCTCCAGGTTGAACTCCACCTGCCACTTCTCAGCCCACTTCTGCATCCTATCAATGTCTCTCTGCAATCTTCGACAATCCTCTACACTATCTACAACACCACCAACTTTTGTGTCATCTGCAAACTTGCCAACCCACCCTTCTACCCCCACATCCAGATCGTTAATAAAAATCATGAAAAGTAGAGGTCCCAGAACAGATCCTTGTGGGACACCACTAGTCACAACACTCCAATCTGAACGTACTCCCTCCACCACAACCCTCTGCTTTCTGCAGGCAAGCCAATTCTGAATCCACCTGGCCAAACTTCCCTGGATTCCATGTCTTCTGACTTTCTGAATAAGTCTACCGTGTGGAACCTTGTCAAATGCCTTACTAAAATCCGTATAGATCACATCCACTGCACTACCCTCATCTATATGCCTGGTCACCTCCTCAAAGAACTCTATCAGGCTTGTTAGACATGATCGCCCTAACACAGGGCCATGCTGACTGTCCCTGATCAGACCATGATTCTCTAAGTGCCCATAGATCCTAACTCTAAGAATCTTTTCCAACAGCTTTCCCACCACAGACATAAGGCTCACTGGTCTATAATTACCCAGACTATCCCTACAACCTTTTTTAAACAAGGGGACAACATTCGTCTCCCTCCAATCCTCCAGTACCATTCCTGTAGACAACGAGGACATAAAGATCCTAGCCAGAGGCTCAGCAATCTCTACCCTCACCTCGTGGAGCAGCCTGGGGAATATTCCGTCAGGCCCTGGGGACTTACCCGTCCGAATGTATTTTAACAACTCCAACACCTCCTCTCCCTTAATATCAACATGCTCCAGAACATCAACCTCATATTGTCCTCATTGTCATCAAGTTCCCTCTCATTGGTGAATATCGAAGATAAGTATTCATAGAGGACCTCACTCACTTCCACAGCCTCCAGGCACATCTTCCCACCTTTATCTCTAATTGGTCCTACCTTCACTCCTGTCATCCTTTTGTTCTTCACATAATTGAAGAATGCCTTGGGGTTTTCCTTTACCCTACTCGCCAAGGCCTTCTCATGCCTCCTTCTTGTCCTCCTCAGCCCCTTCTTAAGCTCCTTTCTTGCTACCCTATATTCCTCAACAGATCCATCTGATCCTTGCTTCCTAAACCTCATGTATGCTGCCTTCTTCCACCTGACTAGATTTTCCACCTCACTTGTCACCCATAGTTCCTTCATCCTACCATTCTTTATCTTCCTCACAGGGACAAATTTATCCTTAACATCCCGCAAGAGATCCCTAAACATCGACCACATGTCCATAGTACATTTCCCTGCAAAAACATCATCCCAATTCACACCTGCAAGTTCTAGCCTTATAGCCTCATAATTTGCCCTTCCCCAATTAAATATTTTCCTGTCCTCTCTGATTCTATCCTTTTCCATGATAATGCGAAAGGCCAGGGAATCAATCAAAAGAAGATACCAGTGTACACTGTATGAATTCCTCCATCGATGACTATTAGGAACTAATCCACAGTTTATAGTACTGATACTGATAGTGGTACTGATGGTGTTGAAATTTGTTCTGTATTTCATTTAAATACACAGTTAAATGGAAGTTAGTCTTTTACAAACTTTTTAACTATTTCTATTAAACTTCAGCTAATTGGGGCAGCCACTAACAGGGCCAAAATGTACTGGTCCTGAAGTGTTCCAATTAACTGGAACCCAATTTACATTTAAAACAGGAGTTCCCAACTTGGGGTCCACAGACCCCTCAGATAATGGTAGGAGTCCATGGCATTAAAAAGATTGATTTAAAGCAACAACTGATAGCATAATGAAATCAGAAGTCCGTGCAATAAGAATAATTTTGAAGATTTAACCCCATTTTAATGAAAATAAATGAGACAGAAATTTTGAGGCATATAGGCATATGCACCTTTTTAGATCGAAACCCAGAAGCAGTTCTCTAAAGGGTGCACTTGTTGCTGTATTGATTGACATAATCAACACAGAAAATCAACGTTTTTATGCCTGATTCTCACTGTAGAAAGCATTGTTGAATGAGGTGTAATTAAATTTATAGAGTGGAATACAACATCATAATTATATTTGAACAACCTCTCTGGGCTTAAAAATGTATACATATGGTTTAATTCCCTCAACAATTATTCCGCTGTTTCATGAATTTTAAAACAGTTAAATTAAATATATCCAAAATTTTCATGTTTAATTTTATCCATGTCTACATTTCAATCTTTCAGTAACATAATCTTTTTAACTATAGCTTTTTTTACTTCCCATGTTGCTGGGACTGGATGGCCTGAATTATGAGGAGACACTGGAGAGGCTGTGACCATTTTCTCTGGAGTGCGGGTGAGTGATCTTGTAGAGGCTTATAAAATCAGAGATAAGGTGGATGGTCACAGTCTTTTACCAGGATAGAGGAGTGTAAAGCTAGAAGCCATAAGTTTAAACTGAGAGTAAAAATTAAAAATTTCCTCTCTCATCTTACGAGGGTAATGGGAATATGGATCGAGCTACCAGGAGAAGTGGTAGATGTGGGTGCAATTATAACATTTTAAATATATTTAGACAAGTACATGGATAGGGAAAAAATTAGATGAATATGGGCCAAATGCAAGAAATCAAGACTAGCTCAGGAAGGAACCTTGGTCAACACAAACAAATTGGACTAAAGCCGTGCTTTGACTCTACAGGCAGAATTCTTACATCTGATTGGTTGATGAGCTTGATCATTGATAAAGAGATTGCTGGTGAATGATGTATACTTGAAAAAAGCTGGTTTCCAATTGCAACTCCCACAGGAAAAGGCAAATTCATACCAAAGACCACAGCTGAGATGTGAGCTCAATTGAAATGATAACCATGATCACTGCCGCTTCCCTATCAACCCCAGAAATCCAAAATAATGGTATTTCATCTGAATGCTTGCTTATTAAATGCAAACAAGTGAAAATACAATGCAAGAAAATGGTGAATATGCTTACTCTGGAGTTACTGATACAAAACATAAAGTGCATCAACATAGAAACCAAATGATAAAAATTGGTCTTATTTTAATGTAATGAAGCATATATAAAAAGTGATTTACTTGCTCAGAAACCTTTATTATTGTTACTTACAGAGTATCTAGGATCTGTGTGCACAGTATCTTCCAAATTCAGATTGTACAATTCTTATATGGTACACAAATGACAATGCCAAAGGCATAGAATTAGAGAATTTGGCACCTCCAAGAAGAGGGAAATCTTGATTAGGTTCCTCCATTCCATGGCTGTAGATACAAGGTTACAAGGGGTGAGTTAAGAGCAGAATTTATCTTTTTACTCTATCCCCCAATGCAAACCTGCTACTGCCATCTACTTCGTGAAGTGCGTGCGTGCGCGTGTTTATGCAGATTTCCAATTTGCTGAAAGCTATCTGGTAGAGATAACAGGCCAAGAGCAGGTTTTCCTACTGTGGAAATAAGTATTGAATTTTGTATTTTTTTGTAACCATTTGATGTGACAAAATGGAGTTGTAGAGAATCACAGAGTGCTAAACTAATATGTTGCAATATATGTATGTGACTGCAAGAAATGTGTCTACTAAAGGAATACGTGACTGCGAGCACCCAATGTACTGAACATTGTGCAGTACCTTGTCAGGTTTCTGAAATTCAAGGAACTACACTTTACCAGCATTAACCATGAATCAGATAAAATCAAAGAAATACAACTTTACTTAATTATGACTTCAGGATCCTCACTCAACAAAGCAAGATTCCACTAAATTTTGTCTTGTCATGGGTAAAATTGGACGAATTTGTGGTGAAATCTTTACTATCTTATGTGATGCAAATCCACCTATTCATAGGGGGTAAGATTAAACAGTTAATTCAATGTAAAGTCAAATACTGAATGCAAATTTATGAGTATAACATTGCAATTAAAACAGAGGAATAAACTCGACACATAGAAAAAGTCTTAAAAATATTCTCCAATAAAAATTAAAAGCTAGAAGAACAAGAAGGATTCATTCTGCATAAAAGTTAATTTTCAGTACCAGGAAATCCATTTGTAGAAATTAAAACTATAACATTGAAAATTTGCCTCTTCCAGAATGAATGCTTGTGTTTTGTGGATATCTTGGGCCACAACTTCACATACTTCTTGCATTACAGTAATATTTTTTTTTCAGCGAGGCAGGAATGTTTTCAAGGAGCAGTTTCAAAATTGAATAACAAACTGCAGATTTTTCATTTATGTAGTTTTACCATAACTCAGGATTATTACATCATAAAGCATTCCCCACTAAAGTAAAGCAAACTGTTTTTAATTACTGTTTATTTATAGATAAAAGTAAGATTCAAGACCAGCAGCAAAGTTTTGATGCTTACCTATAAGAGGATGCTTCAATACGTCTTGTTCAGGAGAAATTGTTCATACAAATCCTAAATATGCTGCAAAACCTTTTACAGAGTCTGTGAACAAGTATAATACTACCACCATTACCTTCCAACACGCGTACATAAATCATACAGTACATAAATTATAAACCTTTCTGAGATAGAACAGAATCCTGAAGTGAAATTTTCTCAGGCTCTGATTTTGTGATCAGAAATAGCAGCATAGAAACAGAGCATATAAAAATGAGAAATCTATGATATTTTGAGTTTCATGTGGGCTAGATTACAATAAAATAAATTAACATCAAAATGGAATCAGAAGAATTTCAACAGAGATGGGGTAATTTAGTCCACTATCCCCTTTCAATTCAAATTTAATCTATATTCATGCCTCTTCATTGCCCCCTTCATTGCCCAGGGATTGTAGAGGGGCACTGTGACACAATTTTATTTTCACCATTCAGTTTGCAATACTTTTGAATTTCAAATTTATGGAAATACATATTGTTAATAGTGCAGCAATACCATTGAGGCATTGTGGACCTCTTGAATATGTAGTCCAATAGTCTATACCTGTATACATTGTACCAAAGGGAAAACAGTGCTTTATGGGAAAGGAATTTAGGTTCATTAGAATCAAAATCTACAGCAATAGAATTAAATATGACATAAAAGAAAGAAAGCAAAATAATTATATTTTTTATACAAGTTAAAATACCTATAAGCACAATGACAGCTTTAATAGTTTTCCTTCATACTCTCTGAAATCGTGTCATTTTGAAGACCATCTTTAATAAAGTGTTCAGTGTGTTATATAGAGCCCTAATATATATATATAAATTTAAATTCAGTAATGATCATATTTACATTCAGAACAGATAGCTCAAACCTGAGCATCCACAAAGTTCTGGAAGTGATGAATCACATAAATACTTGTCCTCTATCACAATTCGCAATTTCATGGTGAGTACCCTTTTCACTCTAACAACACTGTCGAGTCAGCGGTCATTCCTGGCGCAATGAGGAATATGGATGGGCATTCAAGCGGTGTTTCTGAAAATGAGTTGGCAACTTGATAAAAATGCGATGTGCTGAACAACACAATATGCATGCAACAGTTAAAACCAATCAACCCAACAAAGAACTTGTTCACTTGTTCACTAAAAGCTCTAAAGTTGGTGCAAAAGGAGTCATTTAGTTATAGGCAAATAAATAAATAACTAAATGGAGGCACCAAGAACATCTCCAGAATCCAACATAAAAGAGCCAAAATCCAAGACTGAAGCTTCAGTCATAACTACTAAATTGATGATCCATCTCAGCCTCCTCATGAGGACCCTCCTCCTCTACTCTTGAGTCCAGTCCAGTCCAGTCCAGCAATGGAGCAAGACTATGATACCCCAAAACATCTTGGCGGTAATATGAAGACTTGCACTCCAAAGCCATTACGCCTCTAATTAAGCTGTTCCAATATAGGTACAATCTTAGTATCTAGTTGAATTAATAGGTCATTGCCCAGATATGTCTTGTCCATCAAATGGAGGATAAATCCATTCTGATTTATTACAATCCCGTCGGGCAATCAATCATCAGCAAAGTGATGGAAGATGTCATCCTCTGCGCTCTCAAGAGGCACTTACTTGCTCATCAATAATAGATTCACTAATGTTCACCTTGAACTCTGCCAAAGCCATTCAGCTCCAGAATTCATGAAGTTTCAAATGTGGACACATGCTGAGTTCCAAAGGTGAGTTGATGATGATATCAAAGTAGCACTCAATGTTAAAAAGTCCTGATAAATCTAAATGAAAAAAAAAATTGCTACAGCAGATCAACAATATGGCTATATATCTGAGCGGTCCTTAATGTGTTTCAAAATTTTTTAATTTTTCTCATATTCTCACTACTCCTGTATGCTTTTTTTGAGGTGGTAGTAAGGCGACTCACTAAAAAAAAGGGCATAGTCAAAATGTAACATCACAAATGTATCACATGTTACATCATACGCACTCATGTGCCTGTTATGTAGCTCTCCCAAGAGGCATGGGATCTGCCAGATAGCCTGTCAAATTAGAAACTTAGATAGAAACACAGACCCTTACTTGAGAAATTACCTAGGGTTACCCATAGCCCTCTATTTTTCTAAGATCCATGTACCTATCCAAGAGTCTCTTAAAAGACCCTATTTGTATCCGCTTCCACCACTGTCGCCGGCAGCCCATTCCACGCAGTCACCACTCTCTGCGTAACAAAACTAAATTCTGAGATGTTCGACAGACTTAGTGGTGACGGATGAGGTGCATGCAGAGTTTAAGTAGTTAAATATCAAATCCGGTACTCCAGCCCTATATTTTGACATCATTATTAGGCTTTATCAGTTCTGAAAACCTGAGTCCATATCATAACATCTCATCATTGATTTTAAAATCTTAATTTGAATTACGTTGAATTTTAATTATTAAAACAAGATTTCCTCTTTTCACACCCAAAAACTTAATTGTTTTGTTTTAGTTTTGTCAGTTTGATTCTCTGATTATAAAAGAAACACCAAAACTCATAGGAATTCTGAAATCAAGCTGCTAAAAAGTTTGAAATTCCAAAATTTCTGTTACGCAGTACATTTTCTTTCCAATCTGATCCATTTCAATCACTCCATCCTCCTCCAGGGTCCTAGTTACCATCAACTTTACCAATTGATTTTACAAATAGTTTGGCAGAAAGTCAAGGACCACAAAATACACATAGGGCTACCACTGTAACTTAACTAACTAAAACTCAGAACATCTTACCCAGGAAAGCATAGGTGCAAGTCCAAAGGGAAGGTGAGGGCACTTACTGCAGAATCTGATGATGTTCCTTTTCAAGAAACACTCAAGATTTAAGCAGCTAAATAGAAAAACCCCTGTACTTCCTTCTCTCTGGAAATTCTAAACAATAGTTGCAGCAGCATTTACCCAGAACAGCTCACTAGCCAGAGCCCTCTCAAAGTACCCTGCCCCTAATGTAATTACCCAAAATTGGAAATATGTCAGAAAATGCTCCAAGATTTTCCTGACAACCTTTACATTTCTTTCTTTTACTCTCCTCACACAGTAGTGTAAGGGTGGTATGGTAGAGCAGCCATTAGCTTAACGCTGTTACAGTGCCAGCTGTAAGATCGCGGTTCAATTTTCACCACTGTTTGTAAGGAGTTTGTACAATCACCCCATGATCCCGTGAGATTCCTCTGGGCACACTGATTTCCACCATATTCCAGAGACGTACGAGTTAGGGTAAGTGAACTGTGCACATACTAGAAGCCTGGTAAGTCTTTTGGGCCACCCCCAGCACATCTCACACTGTGTTGGTACTTGATGCAAACAATGCATTTCATTGTATGTTTCGATGCACATGTGACAAATAAAGCTAATCTTTAAATTTAAAAATGCAAACACGAGGAAATCTGCAGATGCTGGAGATGTCCTCCTTTTTTAAAGAAAGGGGCTTCCCTTCCTCCACCATCAACTCTGCTCTCAAACGCATTGCTCCCATTTCACGCACATCTGCTCTCACTCTATCCTCCCACCACCCCACTAGGAATAGGGTTCCCCTTATCCTCAGCTACCATCCCACCAGCCTCCGGGTCCAACATATAATTCTCCATAACTTCCACCACCTCCAACGGGATCCCACCACTAAGCATATCTTTCCCTCCCACCCTCCCACCCCGGCTTTCCACAGGGATCGCTCCCTATGCAACTCCCTTATCCATTCGTACCCCCCATCCCTCCTCACCGATCTCCCTCCTGGCACTTATCCTTGTAAGCGGAACAAGTGCTACACATCCCCTTGCACCTCCTCCCTCACCACCATTCAGGGCCCCAGACAGTCGTTCCAAGTGAGGCGACACTTCACCTGTTAGTCGGCTGGGGTGATATACTGCGTCCGGTGCTCCCGATGTGGTCTTCTATATATTGGCGAGACCCGACGCAGACTGGGAGATCATTTTGCTGAACACCTACGCTCTGTCCGCCAGAGAAAGCAGGATCTCCCAGTGGCCACACATTTTAATTCCACATCCCATTCCCATTCTGATATGTCCATCCACGGCCTCCTCTACTGTAAAGATGAAGCCACACTCAGGTTGGAGGAAAAACACCTTATATTCCATCTGAGTAGCCTCCAACCTGATGGCATGCACACTGACTTCTCAAACTTCCGCTAATGCCTTACCTCCCCCTCGTACCCCATTCGTTATTTATTTATATACACACATTCTTTTCCTCTCTCTCCTTTTTCTCCCTCTGTCCCTCTCACTCTATCCCTTGCCCATCCTCTGGGCTCCCCCCCCCCACTTTTCTTTCTCCCTAGGCCTCCTGTCCCATGATCCTCTCATATCCCTTTTGCCAATCAACTGTCCAGTTCTTGGCTCCATCCCCCCCCAACACCGCGCCCCTCCCCCTCCTGTCTTCTCCTATCATTTCGGATCTCCCCCTCCCCCTCTCAAATTTCTTACTAGCTCTTCTTTCAGTTAGTCCTGACAAAGGGTCTCGGCCCGAAACGTCAACTGTTCCTCTTTCTAGAGATGCTGCCTGGCCTGCTGCGTTCACCAGCAACTTTTATGTGTGTTGCTAATCTTTAAATCGCTATCTCACATTTGCAATTTTCCAATGGTCCATTCATCTCCTGAGGATCAAAGAGAAGCACTGCTCTGTAACCAGCATTTGAATTAAATTTTTTTCTTGCCAGATGGCCTGGAGATCATCTCCTTACTTCCTTCATCCTGTCTCACGTAAAAACAAATATAATTTGTGTACTTCCAGCCAGCAGCTGACACTGCTGATACTGCACACTACTTGGTTACAAAATGTACATTTATGTGCAAAATATCAAAATTTCAAACAGGACAGTCATGAGTTTTAGATAATTAGTTTAAGTGTAAACAATTCTAAATCTGTATTGAAGTTAACATTGATAATTAAAAGAATGCGTGTCTACCCTGATGTTTCTGCATGTTCAGTTTCTGCAGCAAAGAAAGGGTGGCAGAGCAGCTAATGAAGCTGCTGACTTGCATCTCCATTGATTCGAGTTCTCAATAACCTCGGGGGCTGTCTGTGTGGAGTTCACATTTTCTCCTTGCCACTGCACAGATGCTCTGGTTTCCTCCCACATCCTGGTTGATGGTTGGTAGATTAACTGGTAAATTGCCCTGGTACGAGGGTGGATGGTAGAATATGGGACATGCAGGAAGAAAACAAAATGTGAATAGAGAAGATTCTGTAGATGTTGGAAATCCAGAATAACATGCACAAAATGCTGGAGGAATTCCGCAGTTCAGGCAGCATCTAGGTAAAGGAATAAACAGTTGACATTTTGGGTCAAGACACTTCATCAGGACAAAATGTGATTAGTGTAACTTGGTGCTTGATCATTGTCACTGTCTTGGTGGGCCAATGTGTCTGTGTCTGCATGCATGAATCTACATTGCCAGCTGGAGGTGGCCCATGGGTCAAATGTTTTCAGGACCGACCAAGAAGACAGGACAAGACAGACAGAGATAGATAAGAGTTATTGGGAGGTAGTCACACCGAAAAGACGGGAGGTAGGCAACTGGGTGACTGTCAGGAGATGGAGGGGGAGCAGGTAGAGAGAGCAGAGCACCCCTGTGGCCATTCCCATCAACAATAAGTATACCGTTTTGGATACTGTTGGTGGGGATGACCTACCAGGAACAAGTTGCAGTGGTCCTGTCTCTGGCACTGAGGTTGGACCCTCGACTCAGAAGGGGAGGAGGGAAGAGAGGACAGCGGTAGTGATAGGGGATTCTATAGTCAGGGGGGCAGATAGGAGATTTTGTGGGGGAGATCGGAAGTCTCGGATGGTATGTTGCCTCCCTGGTGCCGGGGTCCGGGACATCTCAGATCGGGTGCAGGTTATTCTCGAGAGAGAGGGCAAGAATCCAGATGTTGTGGTCCACGTAGGGACCAACGACGTGGATAGGAAGAGTGAGGGGTTCCTGCGTAGTGAATTCAGGGAGTTAGCTGCGAAGCTGAAGGGCAGGACCTCCAGGGTAACAATCTCAGGATTGCTACCTGTGCCACGTGCGAGTGAGGCGAGGAACAGAAGGATTATACAGATCAATATGTGGCTGAGAGGATGGTGCAGGAGGGAGGGCTTCAGGTTTTTAGATAATTGGGCTTTGTTCCAGGGAAGGTGGGATCTGTTCCGACGGGACGGTTTACACCTGAACTGGAGGGGTACTAACATTCTTGCAGGAAAGTTTGCTAGTGCTGCTTGGGGGGGTTTAAACTAAATTTGCAGGGGGCAGGGATCCAGAATGTGAGAGAGGATAGCGAGATGAAGTATAAAGGACAGGTGGGGACTACACGGTTCCAGAATATTAAGTGTGAAGTAGAGAAAGGTGAGGCAGAACGAGTGATAAGGAGGATACATGTGCAGAGGGATGGTCTGATGGAGCATGGAGTTAAATGTGCAGAAAGAGTAAGTACATTTAAGAAGGACAACAAAATTCAAGGGGCGTATAGCCCGGTGAGAGTTCAGGGAGCTGGGTTATGCACAATAGGCAGCGATTTAAACAGAGAGAGGAGAAATAGGTTAAAAATTCTATATCTGAATGCACGAAGTGTCAGAAATAAGGCGCATGAGCTTGAAGCTCAGGTACGAATGGGTGACTACGATGTTGTTGGGATAACAGAGACATGGCTGCAGGGGGATCAGACCTGGGAATTGAAAGTACAAGGGTATATGTGCTATCGAAGGGACAGAAAGGTGGGCAGAGGGGGTGGGGTGGCCCTGTTGGTGAGGAATGAGATTCAGTCCCTTGCAAGGGGGGACATAGAATCAGGAGAAGTAGAGTCAGTGTGGATAGAACTGAGGAACAGTGAGGGCAAAAAGACCCTAATAGGTGTTAGCTACAGGCCCCCAAACAGTAGCATGGATATTGGGTGCAAGTTGAATAGGGAGTTAACAATGGCATGTGGCAAAGGAAATGTCGCAGTAGTTATGGGGGATTTCAACATGCAGGTGAACTGGGAAAATCAGGTTGGTACTGGACCCCAGGATATGGGAGTTTGCAGAGTGCCTACGGGATGCATTTCTGGAGCAGCTTGTACGAGAGCCGACCAGGGATAAGGCTATTCTGGATTTAGTGTTGTGCAATGAACAGGACTTGATAAGTGATTTTGAAGTAAAGGAGCCATTAGGAGGTAGTGACCATAATATGATAAGTTTTTATCTGCAAGTTGAGAGGGATAAGGGCAGATCAGAAGTGTCAGTATTGCAGTTGAACAAAGGAGACTATGGAGCCATGAGGGAGGAGCTGACCAAAGTTGACTGGTTGGATATCCTAGCAGGAAAGACAGTAGAACAGCAATGGCAGGTATTCTTGGGAATAATGCACAAGGTGCAAAATCAGTTCATCCCCCGGAGAAGGAAGGATTCAAAGGGGGGAAAGTGGCCACAGTGGTTGACAAAGGAAGTCAGAGACAGCATAGCATTAAAAAAGAAGTATAACAGAGCTAAGGTGAGTGGGAAGACAGATGATTGGGAAATTTTTAAGGAGCAACAGAACTTAACTGAAAAGGCAACACGGGGAGAAAAAATGAGGTATGAATGCAAGCTAGCTAGGAATATAAAGGAGGATAGCAGAAGTTTTTTTTAGGTATGTGAAGAGAAGGAAGATAGTTAAGAACAATGTTGGGCCCTTGAAGAATGAATTGGGAGAAATTGTTATGGGAAACAGAGAAATGGCAGACGAATTCAATAAGTACTTTGGATCTGTCTTCACTATAGAAGACACAAGCAATCTCCCAGGTGTATGGATGGGCCAAGGACATAGGGTAACAGAGGAGCTAAAACAGATTGACATTAGGAAGGAAACGGTGATGAGTAGACTGATGGGACTAAAGGCTAACAAATCCCCAGGTCCAGATGGTCTGCATCCTAGGGTACTAAAGGAGGTGGCTCTGGAAATTGTGGATGCATTGGTGATCATTTTCCAATGTTCCTTAGATTCAGGATCAGTTCCTGAGGATTGGCGAATGGCTAATGTTATCCCACTTTTTAAGAAAGGAGGGAGGAAGAAAACAGAGAACTATCGCCCTGTTAGCCTAACACCAGTAGTGGGGAAGATGCTAGAGTCCATTACTAAAGATGAAATAGCGGCATATCTTGATAGCAGTGATAGAATTGGGCTGAGCCAGCATGGATTTACCAAGGGCAAATCACGATTGACTAATCTATTGGAGTTTTTCGAGGATGTAACCAGGAAGATAGCCACGGGAGATCCACTGGATGTGGTGTACCTTGACTTTCAGAAGGCATTTGATAAGGTACCACATAGGAGATTGGTGGGTGAAATCAGAGCTCATGGCATTGGGGGGAGGATATTGACATGGATAGAAAACTGGTTGGCAGATAGAAAGCAAAGGGTAGCAGTGAATGGGTGTTTCTCGGAATGGCAGGTGGTGACTAGTGGGGTGCCACAGGGCTCGGTATTGGGACCACAGCTGTTTACGATTTACGTCAATGATTTAGAGGAAGGCATTGTGAATAACATCAGCAAATTTGCTGATGATACTAAGCTGGGTGGCAGTGTGACATGTGATGAGGATGTTAGGAGAATTCAAGGTGACTTGGATAGGCTGGGTGAGTGGGCAGAAACTTGGCAGATGGCGTTTAATGTGAACAATTGTGAGGTTCTTCACTTTGGGAGCAAGAACAGGAAGGCAGATTATTATTTGAACGGTGTGGAGTTAGGTAAGGGAGAAATACAAAGAGATCTAGGAGTACTTGTTCATCAGTCTCTGAAGGTAAATGAGCAAGTGCTGCAGGCAGTGAAGAAGGCTAATGGAATGTTGGCCTTTATTACAAAGGGTATTGAGTACAAAAGCAAGGAAATCCTTTTGCATTTGTACAGGGCCCTGGTGAGACCACACCTGGAGTATTGTGTGCAGTTTTGGTCTCCAGGATTAAGGAAGGACATCTTGGCTGTGGAGGAGGTGCAGCGTAGGTTCACTAGGTTAATTCCTGGGATGTCCGGACTGTTTTACGCAGATAGGTTAGAGAGACTGGGCTTGTAAACGCTGGAATTAAGGAGATTGAGGGAGGATCTGATTGAGACATATAAGATTATTAAGGGATTGGACAAGATAGAGGCAGGAAATATGTTCCAGATGCTGGGAGAGTCCAGTACCAGAGGGCATGGTTTAAGAATAAGGGGTAGGTCATTTAGGACAGAGTTGAGGAGGAACTTCTTCTCCCAGAGAGTTGTGGAGGTGTGGAACACGCTGCCTCAGAAGGCAGTGGAGGCCAATTCTCTGGATGCTTTCAAGAAGGAGCTAGATAGGTATCTTATGGATAAGGGAATCAAGGGTTATGGGGACAAGGCAGGAACCGGGTATTGATAGTAGATGATCAGCCATGATCTCAGAATGGTGGTCAGGCTCGAAGGGCCAAATGGTCTACTTCTGCACCTATTGTCTATTGACAACCAGCAACATAATAACTGGACTATCTCAAAGTTTTCCTACATGTTGGAATTGGAAAATTTATTGTTCACCATTGTTAGATCTAATTCCTGAAACTTCCTGCTCTGCATTATGAGATTTCCTTGCAGTTGTTATGTAGAGCAGTTAAACATAAGCAATAATTGCTCAGCTTGCCAGTAATATCTATATCATATAAATGAATAAAAATAAATCTTAGTAAATACATTCTGTAATTTCTTCAGAGCCACAGAAGTCGTAAGCATCTATTTCTAAAAGGCTTATGGGAAAATGGTACAAACTTCTGAAATCAGTACCAGTTTACAATTCATATAAATATAGAAAGATCCCTTTTTCAGAAAAAGATGCTTTTTTAAAAACATACTAGTAATGGGTTCATACCAATATTATTTTTCCCATTGGTTAAAGAAGTACAGCACTAAATCTTATACTACACAATACTTTAAATATTTTACCTAATTCTCTATAAGTATTAGAAGTTCAACAGTGGGTAAGCATTTCAGAGGTACACTCCAAAATGGAATGTCACCAAATGAAAGCATTCATTGGCAATGGGTCTACAATTAACATCAATAAAATGGTAGTGTCTGAATTTCTCTCCCAAGTACTAACTGCAAGCAGAGCAGTCAGTACCCAAATTAACTGCAATTACTACTACAGGCAAAGCACAAAGTATCGAATTTCACTCCCTAATTCCTATTTCATGTGTTTGAACTTGTGAAGTGGGAATTCTTGGCAACCTACCAATGCTCATCCCAATGCCGCTCCCAACTAAATAGGACACAGGATAGAGTCACTCACCTTCTCAAGTCTCTCGTCACATACAGCCAGACTTGATTAAAATGGCCAAATTTCCCTTCAATTGAAGGACATGAGTGAAACAGACTGGGTTGCAGAACAATTGACTCATTTCATTGAAAAAGACTGCACTTTTTAATTTCAAATTTATTTACTTACAGGATTAATTAGCAGCATGATGGGATTCAAACCAATGTCTCTGGATCAATAGTCCAGGCCTCTGGACACTAGCCCATAGAATTAAAAGAAGCACTACTGTAACTTCATAAAATAAAAATTGTAAGCAGGGCTGAATTCCGAATCTGGACTCATTCAAAAATATTAATTTGTTGAATTATATTCTCTAAATTTTCTACATAATAAAAGCTGTCTCCTTTCGGCTTCTGGTACTTGTGTACTACACTGCTTTTTCATGGAAGGAACAAAGTGGTATTTTTGATAACATAACTATCGAATGCATTTAAAAACACCGATAAAGTGTTTCAGATCAGGTCAGTCTTCAATTACAATAATGTATGAGTTTCATAAGCTGTTTATATTCTATATTTGGAAAAAATCAACTACTTATAGAACCCTATTTTCAGAACTAGATCAGCTAAAACTATTGAGAAAACAAGGAGGAATTTGATTCTATCTATAACCAAAAGAGACTTACTCTTAGCAAA
Source organism: Mobula hypostoma (assembly GCF_963921235.1). Taxonomy (NCBI): domain Eukaryota; kingdom Metazoa; phylum Chordata; class Chondrichthyes; order Myliobatiformes; family Myliobatidae; genus Mobula; species Mobula hypostoma. The sequence continues at coordinate 106,852,979 of NC_086097.1, forward strand.
AAGAGAAAAAAAAGTGTAGACATGAGGGAGTGATAATGTCTAGCCGAAGGCATCTGTTGTAAAACAAATCACTGAGCTGCTAAATCGGCTATATCAATGCTCTATCAGTGTCTGTGTTCCAAACAAATCAGAACACAAGAAGGCGAAGATTTGGGTCAATAAGCTTAGGTGATTTACACATATAACTCCTCGAGCAAGGTAGAAACAAAGTCATATTGGCTTTTTTTTTTGCAGCTTTGTGCACCCAGCTTCTGTCAGTCCAAAGAGAACTCCAAATGTTAATATAATATGCTCTGTAACTCAGATAATTTAAAGAGCTCAAATTCATAATCCTCACAAAATGTAAAGTGGCTTTGAAGATTTTGATATTAAACGACACAAAGGCAAAGTGATCAAGGCACAGGCACTGAGTATTGATGCTACTAGACGGATTCACACATTGGCATGGGATCTATCATTACAGCTGCTTAAGAAAGACAGAAGAATATTGACTGAAAAGGTTTGAAGGCCAGACAAAAACTGGTGCCTGATTAGAAAATGTATGACATGAACCATTGAAAGCTATCTGATGAAGAACCTGCAGCAAGGAATTAAGGCAAAGTGGAAAAGTGTCATATAGAAAAGCTTAATTACTCTAAAAATATTAAAGAAGAAGAACAGAAATATCTTGACTATTATCATGTGTTTTATTAGGAATATTAAAACAATGAAGACAGCGAATTAGATTCCAACAACTGTTATGAGTTGAAAGTCATGAAATTCTATCATATACAGTACGGCAATATTTTCTGTGCACTACCGAAATGAATTTTATCAAAAACACAGCAGTGTTGGCACAAACAACAGGAATTATGCAGACGCTGGAAATTCAAGCAACACACATCAAAGTTGCTGGTGAACGCAGCAGGCCAGGCAGCATCTCTAGGAAGAGGTACAGTCGACGTTTCAGGCCGAGACCCTTCGTCAGGGCTAACTGAAGGAAGTTAGTAAGAGATTTGAAAGAGAATACAAGGAATAACATGAACAAAGTGGATGAGCTTAGAGTGTGGATCAGTACTTGGAGCTATGATGGTGTGGCTCAGGGGCAGGAATGGCTACTTAGAGTGCTGGGCTTTAGATGTTTCAGAAAGGACAGGGAGGGAGGCAAAAGAGGTGGGGAGGTGGCACTGTTGATCAGAGATAGTGTCAAGGCTGCAGAAAAGGAGAAAGTCATGGAAGGATTGTCTACGGAGTCTCTGTAGGTGGAAGATAGGAACAGGAAGGGGTCAATAACTCTACTGTTTTTTTTTTATTGACCACCCAATAGTAACAGTGACATCGTGGAGCAGATAGGGAGACAGATTCTGGAAGGATGTAATAATAACAGGGTTGTTGTGGTGGGACAATTTCAATAGGCATGTCCCTGGACCGAGGGGTTCAGATGGGGTAGAGTTTGTTAGGTGTGTTCAGGAAGGTTTCCTGACATAATATGTACATAAGCCTACAAGAGCAGAGGCTGTACTTGATCTGGTACTGGGAAATGAACCTGGTCAGGTGTCAGGTCTCTCAGTGGGAGTGAATTTTGGAGATAGTGATCACATTCTATCTCCTTTACCATAGCATTGGAGAGGGATAGGAACAGACAAGCTAGGAAAGCATTGAATTGGAGTAAGGGAAATATGAGGCTACCAGGCAGAAACTTGGAAGCATAAATTGGGAACGGATGTTCTCAGGGAAACGTATGGAAGAAATGTGGCAAATGTTCAGGGGATATTTGCATGGAGATCTGCATAGGTACGTTCCAATGAGACAGGGAAAGGATGGTTGGGTACAGAAACTGTGGTGTACAAAGACTGTTATAAATCTAGTCAAGATGAAAAGAAGAGTTTACGAAAGGTTAAAAAAACTAGGTAATGATTGAGATCTAGAAGATTATAAGACTAACAGGAAGGAGTTTAAGAAAGAAATTAGAAGAGCCAGAAGGGGCCATGAGAAGGCCTTGGTGAACAGGATTAAGGAAAACCCCAAGGCATTCTACAAGTATGTGAAGAGCTCGAGGATAAGATGTGAGAGAATAGGACCAATCAAGTGTGACAATGGAAAAGTGTGTATGGAACCGGAGAAGATAGCAGAGGAAAAGGATCGACGATTGTAGTGGACTTACAGTGGACTGAAAAGCTTGAGCATGTAGATATTAAGAAAGAGAATGTGCTGAAGCTTTTGGAAAGCATCAAGTTGGATAAGTCATTGGAACCGGACAAGATGTACCCCAGGCTACTGTGGGAGGCGAGGGAGGAGATTGCTGAGTCACTGCATTATCGATGGGGACATTGAGGGTTACAAATGTTGTTCCCTTATTCAAGAAGCAGAGTAGAGATAGCCCAGGAAATTATAGACCAGTGAGTCTTACTTCAGTGGTTGGTAAGTTGATGGTGAAGATCCTGAGACATTTGGAGAGGCATAATATGATTAGCAATAGTCAGCATAGCTTTGTCAAAGGCAGGTCATGCCTTACAAGCCTGATTGAATTTTGAGGATGTGACTAAACACATTGATGAAGGTAGAGCAGTAGATGTAGTGTATATGGATTTCAGCAAGGCATTTGATAAGGTACCCTATGCAAGGCTTACTGAGAAAGTAAGGAGGCATGGGATTCAAGGGGACATTGCTCTGTGGATCCAGAATTGGCTTGCCCACAGAAGGCAAAGAGTGGTTGTAGACGGGTCATATTCTGCATGGAGGTCGGTGACCAGTGGTGTGCCTCAGGGATCTGTTCTGGTACCCCTTCTCTTTGTGATTCTTATAAATGACCTGGATGAGGAAGTAGAGGGATGGGTTAGTAAATTTGCTGATGACACAAAGGTTGGGAGTGTTGTGGATAGTGTGGAGGGCTGAAAGGTTGGGAGTGTTGTGGATAGTGTGGAGGGCTGTCAGAGGTTACAGCAGGACATCGATAGGATGCAAAACTCGGCTGAGAAGTGGCAGATGCAGTTCAACCCAGATAAGTGTGAGGTGGTTCATTTTGGTAGGTCAAATATGATGGCAGAATATAGTATTAATGGTAAGACTCTTGGCAGTGTGGAGGATCAGAGGGATCACGGGGTCCGAGTCCATAGGACACTCAAAGCTGCTCTGCAGATTGGGGGGGGGCGGGGGGAGGGAACGTCGAACGTCAACTCAGACCTTGAGAAGCCTGCGTCGGGAAAAAGGCTTGCGCAGGTTGATTCTGTGGTTAAGAAGGCATACAGTGCATTGGTCTTAATTAACCGAGGGATTGAGTTCAAGAGCCGAGAGGTAATGTTACAGTTGTATGGGACCCTGGTCAGACCCCACTTGGAGTACTGTTCTCAGTTCTGGTCACCTCACTACAGTAAGGATATGGAAACCATAGAAAGGGTGCAGAGGAGATTTACAAGGATGTTGCCTGGATTGGGGAGCATGCCTTACAAGAACAGGTTGAGTGAACTTGGCCTTTTCTCCTTGGAGTAACGGAGGATGATAGGTGACTTGATAGAGGTGTATGAGATGATGAGAGGCATTGATCGTGTAGATAGTCAGAGGCTTTTTCCCAGGGCTGAAATGGCTAACACCAGAGGGCACCGTTTTAAGGTGCTTGAAAGTAGGTATAGAGGAGAGGTCAGGGGTAAGTTTTTTTTATGCAGAGAGTGGTGGGGGCGTGGAATGGGCTGTCAGTGACTGTGATGGACGTGGATACAATAGGGTCTTTTAAGAGGCTCTTGGATATGTACATGGAGCTTAAAAAAAGTAGAGGGCTATGGGTAACGCTACATTTTTTCTAAACTAAGTACATGTTCAGCACAGCATTGTGGGCCAAAGGGCCTGTATCGCGCTGTAGGTTTTCTATGTTTCTATGACTCTGGGTCTGTATTGAGTATTGGTTGCTAAGCTCCTGAGATGAAGATGAAGAAGTTGAAATAGGGCAGAGATAAGCTGGAGATAAACCATATGAAAGTGAGAACAGGGTATATAGTTGGCAGCAAAGGTGGCAAAGCTTTAGATTTCTCAGAATTGGTAGAATCATGCATTATATAAACACTTTGTGCTTGCTGTAGGCTAACCATCTCAGCCTCAGGACTTTTCTGCTAGAGTCCTTGTCCACAGGACAATGTCGGGGCAATATGCTAGCCCACTGACTAGAGCTGCTTCACCATAAGACCTCAGTTTTGCTGATGACAATGCGATGTTTGATTCAATTTCCTATGACTCAGTTAACAGAACAGTTCTTTCTCACATGTAACAAGATGCAGGCAACATTTAGGCACGGGCTGCCAAATTGCAAAGTATTTCTTACTACACACAAGTAATTGGCATTGATCACTCTAACAAGAAACAATCAACCCATTTTCCCTTGATGTTCGACTGTTTTAGCACCAGCAGTTCCCCTGCTATCAATAACCCCAGGGTCAGCAGTGACTGCAAGCTTTGCAGTAACCACATAAATACTGCATCTCCAAGAACTGGGTAAATGACTCCCCAAAGCCTTTTAGCAATCTGCAAATCAAGTATGTGGTGAAATACTCTCCACCTCCTGGATCAGTACAGCTCCATCAATATTGAAGTAGCATGATGAAATGTTGGACAAAGCAGCTGAATTGACTCAACAAGGAGTTCCTCATAAAGGCAAGGCTACTCTGACAGCACCTCCACCACCTGGGAGGACAGTCAGCAAGCAGGTAGAATGAACAGAAACTGCATCTATCACTCTCTGTCAAAACTCATCCAAACAGGAAAAACTATTGCAAATTCTTCTTCTGCACCAGACGAGATCAACTTCCTGTAACTCCTTACTGTGAAAATATGTACATTCACCATATGATTACATCAGTTTAAGAATGCTGTCCAACACTATCTTCTCAAGGTCAAGTTCAAAAGGATATAAATCCCAGTGATGTTAACATATAACGAACTAACAAACAAATTCATGTGAGTAGGATCTAGTAGAACTGTGAGATAGTTGTTTTTTTCTCTATTTGAGATTATGAATTAGGCTTGCCAGATAATCAGAACTATAATTGCTCAACTATGTACCCCTGGATATTATATATGAAAAAAAGGAACATTCTATTTCACTAGCTATGCCTGTATTCACAAATCAGTGTTTTAGCTAGCAAATGATGTTTGACTATTGTAAGTTCACCAGTCATTCACAATCATGTAATAGGCAAGACACTACCCAAAATGCAAAAGCTACAAGTTCTCAGCAAAGGATACAATTTGTACAAGCGTAGTACATAGTTATAGTGAGCCTGGATTCAGGCATGACTATGTGAGGCAATGCACCAACCCAACAGACTTTTTAACGGAACAAGAGTGATAGATCAATGCATTATATAATGTTATAACAAGAAATGGAAAACAATCCAAATACTTTTCTATAATAAAGACTTTGTGTACTAGAGCAAAACTAAACACTACTGGACCACGAGCATTATTTATCATGGTAAAAAGGAGTTTCTCTGGTTACCTTTATCACAGTAATATTCTGTTTCTTCACAGCTGAGATGTTCTGACTCGTACTCGGCTGAGAAGTTTTCTTCCTGAGTGTAGTCTCCTCCATTAATTGCATCATTTTCTTCAGACAAACATTCTTCTTCATCATCTTCAATTGTGTCTTCCAGTGGTCCTATTAAAATAGTAAGAGGGTTCTCTGTAATATTGTGTGCACAGATCATTACTCTAAGAGCATCCATAAGAATGTATTTTCTTGTTTCATAGAATTCCTAACAGATTCAGCAATATAAATGAGGAATCCATAAACTTTGCAACAGTGGTAGGGCAGAGTAGACCCCCCGCAACCCCCCAACCCCCAAGCTTTTTCTGACTTGCAGCAAATTTATACAACCAATAACTTTGTTCTAATATTTAAATCTTTCTGATTAACAAGATTTGGAATCTAAACTGCAGAAAAGATCTAATATGTGTAATCTCTCCCAGTACTTTAACACTTGGAGTCCAGTAATCCAGTTTTCATTCTGGTAAAACTGTACTCTCCCTTAGTCCAATATTTCCATAATACCATAAAACAAGAGAGCAGAAATAGGCCACTTGGCTGATCAAGTTTGCTCTGCAATTGAATCATGGCTAATTTACTATCTCCCTCAACCCCATTCTCCTGACTTCCATAACCTTTGATGCCCTTTCTAATCAAGAATCTATTAACTTCTGCTTTAAATATACCCAATGACCTAGCCTCCATCTGTGGCAACAAATTAAATCTGTGGTAATCCTCTGGCTAAAAAAAAAATTTCGTCATCTCTATTCTAAAGGGAAGTCCTTCTATTTCTGAGGCTGAGCGCTCTGGTCCTAGACTCCTCCACCATAGGAAACATCCTTTCCACATCCACTCTATCTACGCCTTCCAACATGCGGTAGCTTTCAATGAGATACGCCCCTCAATCTTCTAAATTCCAGTGAGTACAGGCCCAGAGCCATCAATTTTGTCATCCAAATGATTGATATATAACATGAAAAGAGGGGTTCCCATACTTACCCCTGCGGAATATAACACAAGTCAGCCAACCAGAAAAGACCCCCTTTATTCCCAATCTTTGCATCCTGCCAGTCAATCTTCTATTCATGCTAGTATCTTTCCTGTAATACCATGGGCTCTCAGCTTTTTCTTCCAAAATGTGGTGCCCAGAACTGTACAGAGTATTTCATATGTAAAGCTTTGCAGAGTTATGCAAAACCATAGCTCTATTTTATTCTAGTTTCATAGGTATATAAACATCAACATTCTGTTAATCTGTTTTTTATTATTTCCTCCATCAGTCCATGTCATTTTAATTATCTGTGTACAAAGAATGTTAATTCTCAATTGACCTCCACAGTAGTTGTATTTTATTTATTTTAGTGCTACAGCATAGTAACAGGCCCTTTTGGCCCAATGAGCCCTTGCTGCCTAATTACACCCTTGTGATCAATTATCCTACTACTCCTGTGTCTTTGGAATGTGGGAGGAAACTGAAGCATAAGGAAGAAAGCTATGCTACCATTTAAAAAGTATGAAATTTCTTTCTATTTAGGTCCATTGTCTACAGTGAACACATTTGAGTCATAGAGAAGTACAGCACAGAAATCAGCCCATCTAGTCCGTGCCGAATCATTTAAACTGCCTAGTCCCATTGACCTGCACTGAGACCATAGCCCTCCATACCCCTCCCATCCATGCACCTATCCAGAAACTACTCTTAAACATTGAAATTGAGATTGCATGCATCACTTGCACTGACAGCTCATTCCACACTCTCACCATCCTCTGAGTAAAGAAGTTTCCCTTCAGGTTGCCCTTAAACTTTTCACCTGTCACCCTTAACCCATGACCTCTAGTTGTAGTCCCACTCAATCTCCATGGAAAAAGCTTGCTTGCATGTACCCCATCTATACTCCTCATAATTTTGTATACCTCTATCAAATCTCCCCTCCATCTTCTACATTCCAAGGAATAAAGTTCTAACCTATTCAATCTTTCCTTATAACTCAGGCCCTCCAGTCCCAGTAAAATCCTTGTAAATTTTCTCTGGATTCTTTCAACCTTATTGATATTTTTACTGTACGTAGGTGACCAAAACTGCACACAATACTCTATATTAGGCTTCACCAACACCTTATACAACTTCATCATAACATCCCATCTCCTTAACTCAATACTTTGATATATGAAGGCCAATGTGGTAAAAGCTTTCTTTATAACCCTAAATATTACCTAAATGTTTCAGCTATTTCTAATTTTATGCTTTCTTGTATACTGCTTACAATGTCACATATTTTCTTTCCCATTTTATTAGTTACTACCATGGACACCTCACCCAAAAATTCAATAAACTTCATGAACCAATCAATTATTTCTAAATTTATGCCGTTTTCTGATCAGCTAAAAGTATTTCTAAGCTTGACCCTACCAATTAACCAGCAACATAAAATAGATCAGCTAGACAAGCTTTCTTATGGACACAGAATTATGCTCAAGCGACCTAATTAATTGATTAATTGCTCGAGGAGTTTCCAAACTAAATGAGTACTCCTTGAATTAAAAAAACTCTCCCCTCTCCAATCAAAACAAGTTTCTGCTCACACAAAATGATGCTTAATGATCCGTAATTTTGAATTCCTTGCAACCACCACATTTCTCCCTTTTCTTTCACCGAACACCCCCGCCAAACAATTAACGTTTCTAAAGTTGTTTAGTCAATGTTGTGACATTGCTTTTAATAGCCCTATCTATGCATTCACTGGTAAGGTATTGAACAGGCTGAACCTTTATCCAGAGAAATCGAAAGGCATGAGAGATGAACATTAAGGGTGGCATGACAGTGGAGTGGTTGGCATAATGGTACAACAGTGCCAGCGAGCCGGATTCACTCCCACCACTGTGTGTGGTGAGTTTGTACATTCTCCCCATAACAGTATGGGTTTCCTCCAGGTGCCCCAGTTTCCTTCCACATTCCAAAGCTGTGTGGGTTATTAGGCTGATTGGTCACATGGATGAAATTGGGTGGCATGACTCCGTGACCTGCAAGAACCTGTAACTGTGCCATATCTTTAAATAAAATAAACATTAAAAAGCAGAAGATTCTGGCCAGTAATATGGATGCTAAGAGGATGATTCACATAGTGGGGATATTTAGAACTAAGATATATGGAAACCAGCTTTTTATTTTCATTCTTTTTCTGTATCTAGGCATCACCAGCAAAGCCACTATTTATCACTTTTCCTTAATTGCCCCTGAGTGGATGATGATGACACACTAACTGAACTGCTTGGTCCTATATGCCCCAGGACCAATGAAATTAAACCCGGTGAAGATGAAATAATACTGGCATACACTCAATAACCACTTTATTGGGTACCTCCCATACCTAATAAGATGGCCACTGAATGCATGTTTGTGGTCTTCCATGCACTTCAACATTCACCAAATTACAGGAAATTTATTAATAAGGTTGAAAGAGTGCAGAGAAGGTTTATAAGGATGTTGCCGGGACTTGAGAAACTGAGTTACAGAAAAAGGTTGAATAGGTTAGGAATTTATTCCCTGGAGCATAGAAGAACGAGGGGAGATTTGATAGAGGTATATAAAATTACGATGGGTATAGATAGAGTGAACGCAAGCAGGCTTTTTCCACAGAGGCTAGGGGAGAAAAAAAACCAGAGGACAAGGGTGAAGGGGGAAAAGTTTAAATGGAACATTAGGTGGGGGAACATTAGAGAGTGGTGGGAGTGTGGAATGAGCTACCAGATGAAGAGGTAAATGCGGGCTCATTTTTAACATTTAAGAAAAACTTGCACAGGTACATGGATGAGAGGTGTATGGAGGGATATGGTCCAGGTGCAGATCAGTGCGACTAGGCAGAAAAATGGTTCGGCACAGCCAAGATGGGCCAAAAGACCAGTTCCTGTGCTGTAATGTTCTATGGTTCTATGGTTCTACATATGGGTAATCTGAGTTACTGTCACATTCGCGTCAGCTCGAAGCAATCTGGCCATTCTCCTCTGACCTCTCTCATTAACAAGGCACTTTTGCCAACAGAACTGTCGCTCATTGGATGTTTTTTGTTTACTGCACCATTCTCTGTAAACTCTAGAGACTGTTGTGCATGAAAATCCCAAGAGATCAGCAGTTTCTGAGATACTCAAGCCACCCTGTCTGGCACCAACAATCGTTTCACATTCAGTCACTCAGATTACATTTACTCTCCATTCTGATGTTTGGTCTGAACGACAACTGAACCTCTTCACTATATTTGCATGCTTTATGCATTGAGTTGTTGCCATATGATTGGTTGATTAGATATTTGCATTAATGAGCAGGTGTACAGGCGTACCTAATAAAGTGGCCACTAAGGGTATTTTCGAGTCAGGATGTGTGTGATTTTATGGATATAGAACAGCTAGGTGAAAAGATAAGGATACAGCAGATGAAATGTTGCATACAAAAATATGGTGTTTGTCTGTAAACTTAACGGATTTAAGTTCCAATACAACAATCTGCCATGCCATAATATTTACCATATTGCTTAGATACTACAATTCAGATGTTTCAATCACATAAAAATAATTTCAGCATCTTTGCTAAAAATAATACAAGGAAGCATTCAAGATCATGATTAACGACCTTACGAGCATAAAAAGATTAAAATATTGGAAATATTCAGGTCAGAATCTGGTCAGTCCTGCTGAGTATTTCTAGAATTTTCTCTTTTTATTTTAGATTTCAAGCATCCCAGTTTTGTTTATATTTTCCTTTACCTGTACGTAAATGTTCATCTTAAGCTAGAGATTCAAGATTGCACTTTCTACTGGTCACTTTTAGCTATGTGCCTTACTTGTCATTTAAGGACATTTAGTTGCTTACTCACTTGTCTAATCAACAAATTGCACAATAGAAAAGATGCAGTATATTGTTGAAAGTAACTTGTTGGTTTGAAAAGGGCTGGAGAGACAAAGAGAAACATGTCCAAAAATTATATAACACAGGTTAAGGCGTGGACGTGAAGGGCTAAAAAGCCTGATTCCATGCGATATGACTCTTTGATTCTACGAGTTGAATCCAATTCCAAAAAGACTCAGATCATCTACCAACCGTCACCAACTGAGACAAATCGGATAGAACCATCAATTCAACTTGGCGAAACAACCCTGGAAAACATGGACCACTTTCCATATCTTGGAAGTCACCTCTCCTCCAATGTCGACCTTAATGATGAGATCCAACATCGTCTTAAATGCACTGGAACTGCTTTTGGACGTCTCCAAACAAGAGTCTTTCATGATCGTGACATCTGAACAGACACCAAAATGTTAGTGTACAAAGCAGTGGTGATCCCAATGCTCCTGCATGCATCAGAAACCTGGACAATATACCAACGACATCTGAAGGCACTTGAAAAGTTCCATCAACATTGTCTTCGAAACATCTTAAATATCAGCTGGGAAGATAGAAGAACCAACATCAATGTGCTAAATGAAGCAAAAACAACAAGCATTGAAGCCTATGTCATCAAGAACGAACTAAGATGGAGCGGTCACGTTGTTCGGATGAAAGACGAACGTCTGCCGAAACAAATCTTCTACTCCCAGCTTAAAGAAGGCAAACATAAAAGAGGAAGGCAACAGAAGAGATTCAAAGACGTCTTAAAAGCCAACATGAAGAAATGTAACATTGACATCAACAATTGGGAAATCAATGCCAAGGACAGGAAACTCTGGCAAGCCATCATCTGAGAAGGAACAACAACTTTCGAAGCCAACAGATTGCAGAATTAGAAGAAATGAGAGGAAAATGGAAAGAGAGGCAGCAACTACCAAAGCCCGGTCTGTCATCTGGAACTACCTGTCCTGAATGTGGAAGAACTTTCAAAGCCAAGATTGGACTCATAAGCCACCTGAGAGCCCATAAATAGACCAGTGGAACAAAGACCATCATCCTCGACCTTGAGGGATAGCCACAACACCGGTCCTTATCCTTTAATAATACCTCAGCTTCACTCCTTATATTTCCAAACTCGAAAAATATACTGCTATCTGGCGAATGAAGCTACACAGTTTATTCCCGTCAAAGAGTCAAAAAAAATAGGCAGATGCTGCAAATCTGAAACAAATCAGAAAATGTGCAGATCCTGAGCAGGTCTGACAGCATTTCAGAAGAGGGAAAGAGTTAATATTATTGATTGATGGCCTTTCATCCGAGTTTGCTGCTGTTCCTGTCTCCTCTGAACAGTCATACCAGTTTCCCACAAAACTGTTGTCAGTACTGCTCCCTCGGTCTCTAGGCCAATCCATTCATTCTTGGTCATTTCAAACTCCAGACCTTTCCAATCTCCCTTACTATCTTTCTTCAAACAAATTAATTTTTTAGATTTTACCCCACCTCACCAAACTCTACCCTAAGCACCACAGCAACCAGGACATGTCATGTATTATTGCAATGGTATTAATGACATACAAGGCTATGTCTTCTCTGTCTCCGCTCACAACACACTTCCCCCTCCTCATCCCAATTTTTTCTCCATTCTCTCATTTAAATACATGCTGTCTAGCTTTGGCCTTCGTTCACTATTGCGCAGGATACAGTACATCTGGAATTTGATGTGCTATCAAATGATATCACTGACAAACAGTGTGCAAATGATAAAATGAGAAGGTATTGGGTGATTTGAAGGTGAGAGTTAGTACCTGAAAGGAGAAAAACTGTTTCAATGAGGTTTCTGTAGCTAACAGCATATTTAGCCATTTTCACAGCTACACTTCTAATGTATTTATTGGCAGTAAAACTCTGAGACCCTCGAACTGTGGGCATTCTCCCTATAAACAACCCTAGTCCGTTTTGTGACATTAAAGGACATGGTCTTAAATCTTTATAGTGAACCGCTGATTTAAACCCCCAATACCACATCTGATGTGAACACATAAAGCTTTCTGATGTTAATTTCCTTTGCTAAATGTACTACCATAGCAGGACAATTATGAAATGCAAAGATAAGCCCCTGCTTCTCTTTACCACTACTAATCATCCACCTTATCATCCACCTCCCTCCAGCCTCACTACTAACAAGTACAGTGAGATTTAGACCTTCATGCCACCAAGTTTGTCTGCTTTAATTCCCAGAATGCTGCTGTTCAGAGAGATCTTAGTGTCCTCATACACAAACTACTATATGTTAACAAATAGGAATTGGGGAGGGAGTCGAAGTCAATTGAAATGTTGGGCTTTATTGCAAAGAGGATTGAGCAAAAACGTAGGACAACCTTGCTAAAACTACACAGGACATTTGTGGGATCTGAAGTACAGTGCACAAATGTGTTTTCCTTATACTGAGCCAGTACAAATTTGGTTCCTGAGATTACAGCATTAGCCAATGAGGAAAGCCTGCTCTGGTTGGGCCAATACTCATCAGAGCGAGAGCATGAGAGTTATTCAATTGAAACATACACAAATATGAGCAATGTGAAAGAGAGATGCTGAGAGGACGATTGCTCTTGTAAACAACATTTCAATGGCAGTTTATCTTACACACAGTGAAATAGCTGTATTGTTATTCATCACTTTCATTGCTAAATATTTTGCAGTATTGCATAAAAATTCATCACAGATAGAGAACAAACACTTTTTTTAAAACAATCTTATATTTAATATTCAAAGCTTTTAGTTATTGCATCACACTTGTAATGAATAATTACAACTATTTCTGTGTATCTTTAAAAATCTAATTTACTTATTTTTATAAGTTATGGAAGTGCTTTTCTCACTTAGGTCTTCAGTGTTATCACTTTTGTTGTTTTGCATGCAGAATTGATTCAGTCTTCAGAAATATCAAACGCTGTAGTCGCAAGTTCAAGGTAATTGTTATTATCAAAGTACATATATGTCACCATATACAACCCTGAGATTCATTTTCTTGTGGATATACTCAACAAATCTATAGAATAATTACTATAACAGAATAAAAGAAGGACCACCCATCTAGGTGCTCAACCAGATTGCAGAAGACAACAATGCAAATACAAAAAGAAGAAACAATAATAATAAATAAATAAACAATACGTATCAAGAAAACGAGAGGAAGAATTCTTGAAAGTGAGTCATTGGTTGTGGGAACATCTCACAATGAGACAAGTGAAGTTCAGTGATGTTATCCCCTTTGATTCAAAAGCCTTAAGGCTGAGAGGTAATAACTATTCCTGAAGTTGGTGGTGCAAGTTCTGAGGCTCCTGTACCTTCTTCCTGATGGCAGCAGCGAGAAGAGAGCACGTACTGGGTGGTGGGGATCCCTGATGATGGAAACTGCTATCCTGCGATAGCACTTCATGTAGATATGCTCAATGGTTCAGAGGACTTTACCTGTGATGAACTAGACTGTATCCACTACATTTTGTAGGATTTTCTGTTCAAGTGCATTGATGTTTCCATACCAGGCTGTGAAGAAGAATCCTGGTGCTTGAAAATGTACTTCTGAAAGGTATCAACAACTTACAGTTCCAAATCAACACATTTGCTTTCCAAGTTTATGTTGCTTACTGTAAATGTGACAAATATATATCATTGTGGCGACCCACTTTCTATACAAGCGAACCGGCTCAGAAAATAGCCCGCGCATGGGGAGAGACTTTTGTAATGCACCTCTGACGCCATTTCTGCCCGGAGAGGGCTGAAAGAGAACTGCTTAAAAGCCAGTGCTGTGAAGTTTAAATAAACGAGTCTCGAGTGCGACTTACAGACTGCGTGTCATTATTTCTAGCTCAGTGTGTAGCACATCGCTACATTGGTGACCCCAACGGTCCAAACGGGATTTGGACCAAAGATGATCAACTCTTCTTCATCTGTTCACGCAGTTTCACTAAAACTGCCAGCTTTCTGGACGCTGCAACCACGCGTGTGGTTTGACCAAGCAGAAGCCCAGTTCCAGATTCGGCAGATATCTTCGGATTCCACACATTACTATTACGTGGTGAGCTCCCTTGACCAGGAGACAGCTGCACGGGTTGGGGATTTCATACAGTCACCCCCCGAAGAAGGCAAATATGCAGCATCCAAAGCGCTGCTCATAGAGACCTTTGGCCTCTCACGGTGTGAGCAAGGTGCCCGCTTGCTGCACCTGGACGGTTTGGAAGACAGGCCGCTGTCAGCATTAATGAACGATATGCTGGCCCTGGCTAAAGGACACAAGCCCTGCCTCATGTTTGAGCAGGCGTTCCTAGAACAACTGCCCGAGGACATACATCTACTGCTGGCCGAGGGAGATTTCAGTGACCCCCGGAAGGTGGCAGCCCGGGAAGACGTGCTGTGGAAAGCCAAGAGGGAGGGCGGGGCGTCCGTCGGACAGATTACCAAGCCACGCGCTCAACAGCAGGCCAGACCAGGCCCGGCAACCGAGCGCACACAACCCAGAGGAAGGAGTGAGGAGACCAATGAATAGTGGTGTTTCTACGACCAGTGGTGGGGCACAGAAGCCAGCCGTTGTTGCCCACCCTGCAAGTTCCAGGGAAATGCCAGGGCCAGCCGCCAATGACTATGGCAGCTGGCCACCAGGACAGCTTCCTGTACGTCTGGGACAAGCAGTCGCGACGCCGCTTCTTAGTCGACACTGGAGCGGAGATCAGCGAATTACCCCCAATGGGGTATGACACCCGCAACAGGGCGACCCTGATGGCCGCAAACAGCAGCACGATTTGGACCTACGGCACCCGCACAGTTCAGCGCCAGCCGGTTCACATGGTACTTCACACTGGCCGCCGTGGCCCAACCACTCCTGGGGGCGGACTTCTTGCGAGCCCACAGCCTGCTGGTTAATTTGCAAGGGAAAAGACTGGTCTATGCCAAGACTTTCCAGACGTTCTCCCTGGGTGAAGCCAAGTTGCCGGCCCCACACCTCGACTCCATCACGCTATCTGACAATGAATTCACCAGAATCCAGGCGGACTTTCCATCGGTTTTGGCACCACAGTTCACGGCAGCCATGCCCAGACACAGAGTACAGCACCACATTCTGACCCGGGGACCACCACTCCATGCCTGCGCACGAAGGCCCCCTTGGACAAGCTCTGCCTGGCGAAGGAGGAGTTCAAGAGGATGGAGGAATTGGGGTCGTACGGCGGTCCGACAGCCTCCCACTTGCACATGGTTCCCAAAGCAGCCGGGGGCTGGAGACCATGCGGTGACTACCGCAGACTGAATGAGGCTACAACTCCAGACCGCTACCCCGTGCCACACCTACAGGACTTTGCAGCAAACCTGCATGGGGCAAGCATCTTTTCCAAAGTAGACCTCGTCTGGGGGTACCATCAAATTCTGGTACACCCTGAAGACATCCCCAAAACAGCACTCATCACCCCGTTCGGCCTGTTCGAATTCCTCCAAATGCCGTTCGGCCTGAAGAATGCCGCACAGACGTTCTAGCGACTAATGGATGCGGTGGGATGCGACCTGGACTTTGCATTCATCTATTTGGACGACATCCTCATAGCAAGCAGTAGTCATCAGGAGCATCTGTCCCACCTCCGCCAGCTCTACTCCTGCCTGAGTGATTTCGGCCCCGTGATCAACCCAGCCAAATGTCAGTTCAGACTCGACACCATCGACTTCCTGGGCCACAGGATTACCAAAGACGGGGCAACACCTCTGCCCGCCAAGGTAGACGCGATCCGCCACTTCGCCCGGCCCAACACAGTCAAAGGCCTGCAGGAGTTCATTGGTATGGTGAACTTCTATCACCGCTTCCTCCCCTCAGCAGCCCATATCATGCGCCCTTTGTTCACCCTGATGTCGGGTAAAGGCAAGGACATTACTTGGGACGAAGAGGCCGCGGCCGCTTTTGTTAAAGCCAAGGAAGCCTTGGCAGACGCTGCGATTCTGGTGCACCCCAGAACGGATGTTCCAACCGCCCTCACAGTGGACTCATCCAACACAGCAGTCGGTGGGGTGCTGGAGCAACTCATCAAGGGGCACTGGCAACTCCTGTCGTCCTTTAGCAGGCACCTACGGCCACCCAAACTCAAGTACAGTGCCTTCGACCGGGAGCTGTTGGCACTATATCTGGCAATCCGGCATTTCAGGTACTTCTTAGAAGGCAGGCCGTTCATCGTGTTCACGGACCACAAACCGTTGACCTTAGCATTCACAAAGGTGTCCGATCCCTGGTCGGCCCGCCAGCAGCGACATCTGTCCTACATCTCCGAGTACACGACGGACATCCAGCATGCCTGGGGAAAGGGCAACATCATGGCAGATGCGCTCTCCAGACCAGCTGTCCAGGCCCTGACCCAGGGGGTGGAATATGCAGCACTGGTGGAGGCGCAACAGGCAGACGACGAGATGCCCAGCTACAGGACCGCAGTCTCGGGTTTGCAGCTGCAAGACTTCCTCATAGGCCCAGGTGAGAGGACCCTCCTGTGTGACGTGGCTACCGGCCAACCTCGCCCCATCTTCCCGGTAGTCTGGCGGCGGCGAGTTTTCAACTTCATACACAGCTTGGTGCACCCATCTATCAGGACAACTGTCTGGATGGTCTCCAGTAAGTTCGTGTGGCACAGACTTCACAAACAGGTCAGTGAATAGGCCAAAACGTGCACGCAGTGCCAAACAGCCAAGGTTCAGCGGCACACCAAAGCCCCGCCGCAGTGGTTCGAACCCACCTGCCGGAGGTTCGACCACATTCGTGTGGATATCGTGGGGCCCCTGCCAGTGTCACGAGGAGTGCGGTACCTCCTAACTATGATAGACCGGTTCACCAGATGGCCAGAGGCGGTCCCGCTCAACGACACCACCGCCGATTCCTGCGCCCGAGTGCTGATTGCAAACTGGGTAGCACGCTTCGGGATACCAGCCCACATTACCTCCAACAGAGGTGCCCAGTTCACCTCCAGCCTGTGGTCGGCTGTGGCCAGCCTATGAAGAACACAATTACACCACACAACTGCCTACCATCCACAGTCGAACGGACTAGTGGAACGCTTCCACCGTCACCTGAAATCGGCTCTCATGGCTGGCCTGGAGGGGCCTAACTGGGTGGACCAACTTCCCTGGGTCCTGCTCAGAATCCGCACGGCGCCCAAGGAGGATCTGCACACCTCGTCGGCCGAGCTGGCGTACGGCACACCCCTGGTCGTCCCAGAAGAGTTCATACCAGCCTCAAGGGGGCAAGAGGAAGAACCCGCAGCAGTCCTGGACAGACTATGCGAAAGGCTCAGCAACCTGGCCCCCGTACCGACTTCACAGCATGGACAGATCCCGACCTGCGTACCCAAAGACCTGCAGAACTGTTAGTTTGTATTCATACGAAGGGGCACACACCGGGCACCACTACAGCGGCCGTACGAGGGGCCGTTCAAGGTGATCAGTAACAACGGGTCCACGTATGTTCTGGACACTGGGGGGAAAGAGGAGGTTTTCATGGTGGACCGACTCAAACCGGCCCATGTGGACTTGGCACAGCCAGTCGAGGTTCAGGCACCGCGGCGCAGGGGCAGACCACCCAGACAGAGACTGATCCAGACTGTGGACATTGGGGGTGTATCGCCGGCTCTGGGGGCGGGGGGTGTCACTTTCTACACGTGAAACGGCTCACAAAATAGCCCACACACGGGGAAAGACTTTTGTAATGCACCTCTGATGTCATTTCCACCCGGAGAGGGCTGGAAGGAAACTGCTTAAAAGCCAGTGCCGCGAAGTTTGAATAAACGGGTCTCGAGTGCGACTTACAGACTGCGTGTCATTATTTCTAGCTCTGTGTGTAGCACATCGCTACATTATGATCTTTGGTGGAATCAATTACCTTTGATCCCAAATCAAGGCTATCACTAATGTTATTTTAAGACTGTAATTCAGTCTTAATATAGTGATATCATAGTCATAGTTCAAGTTTAATTGTCACTCAACCATACATGAATACCCATGAATACAAACAAAGCAGCGTCACTACAGGGCCAAGGTGCAAAACAAGAGTACCAACAATCACACAGCCCAAGGCACACAGATAACAAGCACATAAGTCACACAAAAGTATAGTCTACTTACATTCCATACTTACGGAGTTCTATTTAGATTGTAGTTAGTTATTACATTAACATTTCATAATTTTACTTCTGCAGTTATTGTAAATAAATCATTTGTTCTATATATGTAAATATAAAATAATAAATCTCACAATAGAGGGTTCAATGGTGGATTTCTCTCAACTACCACAGAGACATTTTCAACACTCAGCTGCCAGTTCTTCAACAGGCATCAAACAGAGAAAACTCCACTGGTGTTCACATGAATGTAAAACATCCATGAGATAGCACAGTGGCACAGCAATTAGAGCTGCTACCTCACAGGTCCAGGAAGCCAACATGATCCCAACCAAAGGTGCTGCCCATGTTCCTTCTGTGAAAGCATGGGCTTCTGCTGGAGGCTTCTTTACTCTCACATCCCATGGAGATGGTATAGATTAACTGACTATTGTAAATTACTCCTTTGTGTTGGTAAATAGAAAATAATGAAAGGTAAATTGATCGACATGTGAGAGAGTAAGTCACCAGGGTGCAACAAAATAAGGAGAAGGGTAAAAGGACTTACAATATTGTTCTACTGCGCGTCAGCATGGACCTATGCCTCATTTTTCTCACAGTAAACTACAGAAGACGCAATCAAGGCCAAAACAGAAGCATAAAATGGTTAATATTTTAAATGATACCAACTTTCAACAGTACATAATGGAACACAAGTTATATGCACTCATTTTTTCCCAAGGGAGAAATAAGTTAAATAGAATGATTACTTTGATGTAGTTGAGATAGGAGTCCTGCATAGGCTATTATGATTGAAAATAAATTAATCCCGTGATAAATTAATCCTCGAAAAACAAGGTAAGAATTGGGAGGCATTGATAACTATTGTGAAGTAATCTCTGAACACTGGAAAATACACTGGGGCGCTCCAATTACTTTGGGTCCTTTAAATAACAGAATAGACACAGGGATGTGGTTTGCCCTCAAATTCCAATACGCAGTAAAGTAGGAACATAAATTGATTCCCCATAAACAGATATTGGCCCAAACTTTGCAGCCAACAGCAACGTGGCTGTACTTAAAGATGGCTTTAATAAAAAGGTAGCATGAGCTATTCCACTGATGAGAATTTTGACAAAGACCAGCAAAATGATTTTGAGATGACTGATTTCTGGATGGCTCTTCACATGACCACAGAGGAAATATCAGAGGGGGTAATGCAACACAGACCAATCCACAGAATTCAGAACCATCTGATTGGAGAATAAGATGCATTTACAGACCTACTCTGAACTGCCCAGAGAAGTAAATAGAGTTTAAATGATGTTGGAAACTTTTAAGATCTATGAGAAAATTTTAGAATCTGTTACAGAAAAATTTAATTTACCAACTCTAAGAAAGATCCTCAGAAGAAAATTCTCTTTTAATAATCAATTGAAAGATTTTAATATAGTCTTTTAAAATTAATTGCTCCTATTCCACCTGACACTTCAGTAATTATCCATTCTGCATCTGCACAGAATTCCAGAATATTACTCATAATTAAAAATTAACAAGTTAAATTGCCAAACCTCATCTGCCCAGTTTTCTCATACACTTAAATTAAATCTGGAAGTCAATGGATTTGCAGGCGCTTTTGAGTTGAAGTCACAGAGTCAAACAGCAATATAGCACGGACAAGCCCACTGGTCCTACCACTCCATGCTGACCATGGTGCTCACCCAGCTCATCCTAATTTCCTGCAGTTGTCCAAGTCTCTTCAAGCCCCATCCCTCCATGTACAGCAGGGGTCCCCAAGCTTTTTTGCACTGCGGACCGGTTTAATATTGACAATATTCTTGCGGACCGGCCGACCGGGGGGGGGGGGGGGCCGGTGGTGGGGTTGCCAACGGACAAGAGTAGCAATCAAATACGTTGTGTTTACCCCGAGAAAGACTACAATGACCATGAAGCCTTGCGCATGTATAACCTGCAAATGCGTGTACCTGCTGTTTTTTTTCTGCAAATCGCTTTTGACCACTCTGTTTGGGGGGGGAGGGGGGGTGTTAATCATGACCGGAATATAGGTGATAAGTGGCTAATACACTCAATTTTGTTTCTAAAAGGGATTATCTGACGAGTTTAACATTAAACACACAGCACATATTTCCCTCGTATGAATATAGTGATAAGTCAATCATCGGGGGAGGACGGGGAGCTTGAAGTAAGTGTTGAACGAACTTCCAGTAGAAGTGGTAGAGGCAGGTTCAATATTATCATTTAAAGAAAAATTGGACAGGTATATGGACAGGAAAGAAATGGAGGGTTATGGGCTGAGTGCAGGTCGGTGGGACTAGGTGAGAGTAGCGTTTGGCACGGACTAGAAGGGCAGAGATATTCCGTGCTGTAATTGTTATATGGTTATATAAGTCATTTAGAAGTCAATAGCATCATAACATTTTAACACACAGCACATATTTTCCCCGTGTGAACATATAAAATCATTGCAACACACCAATATCGCTGAATCAGTGGGAGACCTGGGCTTGTTTCCCTGCAACAAGACGGTGCGATTGAAGGGTGATGGGAGACAGCAATTATCGAAAGGGATTCCTTATGTCCGGTCTATTACACAATTTAGTTTTCGTTGCATTCATTGCAGAGTTATGTTGGAAATGGAAGCAACGTTTTCAGTGCTTTCGTAGCTACCTCAGGATATTTAGCCTTGACTTTGATCCAGAATGCCGGCAGAGATGTTACATCAAACATACTTTTCAGTCCGCCGTCATTTGCAAGCTCGAGGAGTTGATCTCTTTCCCGCGCTGCCATGGATGACGGCGAAGGAAATGACCTCACATGCGTAATGGCTCAACAGTGGGCGTGACAGGGAATGAGGAAAGGTGCAGCTGACTCATATCGCCAAATCATATTGCTTGCTCGCGGCCCGGTAGCACATGCTTTGAAGCCCAGTGGTTGGGGACCGATGATGTACAGTACCTATCCAGGTATTTCTTAAATTACAATATCATACATGCCTCAACCTCTTCCTCCATTCCATGAAGAACTTGTTTCTCAGGTCTCCTATACCCAGGGAAAATATTGTTACTGTCCAAATGCATATTATAATTTTAAATATTTCTATAAGGTCACCCCTCATTCTCCTATGTCCCATAAATAAAGGAATAAAGACCTAACATTGCCAACATCTCCCAATAACCCTGGCTCTCTTATCCTGGCAACATCCTTGTAAATCTTTTTTGCACTCTTTCCAGTTTAACCACATATAATCTATAACATCATGATCAAAACTACATACACCCAAGTTCAGTCTCACCAACAAATTGTCGCTGTGGCCAAAAGGCACGTACTCTAGTGGCCTACAAATTATATAATAGCAACATAATGTCCCAACTCTAATACTCTGTGCCTTGACTGATGAGCACCCTTTTTACTTGCCTGTCTGTGACGCCACTTTCATTGAACTTTGCACTTGTACTCTGTTTCCCTCTTTTTCATGGCATTCCCTCATGCTCTATCATTCATAGAATAAGTCCTAAACACAAGGGATTCTGCAGATGAAGGAAATCTACAGTAACACACACAAAATAGTGGAGAATTCAGCAGGTCAGGCAGCATCTATGAAGGGGAATAAATGACCAATGTTGTTTGACTTTGTAACACGTATCACCTCAAACTTACCTACAGTATATTGAAATTCAATTGCAACTCTTCCATCCACTTCCTTAATTGATTAAGATCCCCTTCTTATCTACAAAAATTTTCTTCACTATCATCAACACAAGATGGTGCAGGAAGTGGGGCTTCAGATTTTTAAATCTATGGGACCTGTGCAGATGGGACGGCTTGCAGTAAATTGCAGGGGGACTAATATCCTTGTCAGATGGTTTGCGAATGCTACATGGCAGTTGCTTGGGGAATCTAGAGTTGCAGGGAGATGGGAACCAGTGCCAGAGCAGCTAGTGCTGTGCTTATGGGAAAAGGTGTTGGGGCTACATACAAAGACAGGAATCAAAAGGTTGAACATAGTGTGAATAATGTTCTGAGTTGCATCTATTTCAATGCAAGGAGTATTATAGGTCAGGGGTCCCCAACCTTTTTTGCACTGTTTAATATTGACAATATTCTTGCGAACCAGCCGACCCGGCCGGGGGGTGGGGGGGCGGGTAGGGTTGCCAACGGACAAGAGTAGTAGTCAAATACGTTGTGTTTACCCTGAAAAGACTACAATGACCATGAAGCCTTGCACGGGCACCAGTGCGCATGCGTGACCTGCCGATTTTTTTTCTCCGCTACAAATTGTTTTTGGCAATTCTATTCGGCGGTGGGGGAGGTTGTGTTAATCACGACCGGAATATAGGTGATAAGTGGCTAATACACTCAATTTCGTTTCTAAAAGGGTTTATCTAACGAATTTAATATTAAACACACAGCGCATATTTTCCTCACATGAATATAGTGATAAGTCAATTATCAGGGGAGGACAGGGGAGCTTGAAGTAAGTGTTGAATGAACTTCCAGTAGAAGTGGTAGAGGCAGGTTCGATATTATCATTTAAAGAAAAATTGGATAGGTATATGGACAAGAAAGGAATGGAGGGTTATGGGCTGAGTGCAGATCGGTAGGACTAGGTGAGAGTAAGCGTTTGGCATGGACTAGAAGGGCAGAGATGGCCTGTTTCCATGCTGTAATTGTTATATGGTTATATAAGTCACTTATAAGTCAATAGCACATAACATTTTAAGTAACGTTTGGATATTAAACACACAGCACATATTTTCCCCGTATGAACATATAAAATCATTGCAACACACCAATATTGCTGAATCAGTGGGAGCCCTGGGCTTGTTTCCCTGCAACAAGACGATCCCATCGAGGGGTGATGGGAGACA
The DNA here is from genome assembly GCF_963921235.1 of Mobula hypostoma. Classification (NCBI taxonomy): domain Eukaryota; kingdom Metazoa; phylum Chordata; class Chondrichthyes; order Myliobatiformes; family Myliobatidae; genus Mobula; species Mobula hypostoma. The sequence goes on from NC_086097.1 coordinate 106,876,355, forward strand.
GCAGTACTCGAAGGGGGTTCCTTATGTCCAGTCTATTCCGCGATTTGGTTTTCGTTGCATTCATTGCAGACATATGTTGGAAATGGAAATAACGTTTTCAGTGTTTTCATGGCTATCTCAGAATATTTAGCCTTGCCAGAATACCGGCAGAGATAATATGTCAAACATATTTTTCAGCCCGCCGTCATTTGCAAGCTCGAGCAGTTGATCTTCTTCCCGCGCTGACATGGATGACGTGTGTGTAATGACCTCACGTGCATTCAAGCTCAACAGTGCATGACAGGGAATGAGGACAGGTGCAGCTGACTCATATCGCCAAATCATATTGTTTCCTCACAGCCCGGTAGCACATGCTTTGCAACCCGGTACCAGTCCGCGGCCCGGTGGTTGGGGACCACTGTTATAGGTAAGACAGATCAGCTTAAAGAATGAATCAGCATGTGGAATTATGACATTGTAACCATTAGTGAGACTTGGTTGCTGGAGGGGCAGGATTGGCAGCACAGTGTTCTAGGGTTTGGTTGTTTTAGATGTAATAGAAAGGGAGGTATTAAAGCGTATGGGGTGGCATTACTTGGCAGGGAAAATATCACAGTAATGCTCAGACAAGAGAGATTGGAGGGGTCGTCTACTGAAGCTATTAGTGGAACTGAAGAAAAAGGTATGACTACGCTAATGGGTTTATATCATAAAATAGACCTTCCAACAGTCAGCAGGCTTTAGAGGAGCAGATTGCGGGGGGAGGGGGGGGAGATAGAGAGAGACAGAGACAGAGAGAGAAAGAAAGGACAAGTGCAAGAAAAATAAGGTTATCATGGTTAGTGATTTTAAAATTCCACACATGAACTGTGACTCCCATTCTGTAAAAACACTGAATGGGATAGAGTTTGTCAAATGTGTTCTGGAGGGCGGAGCTTAGGATGATGGCACCTAACGGCGACTCTTTTTCTTGCATCTTAGGAAACAGTTCTATTTCTATCTTTGACATCTCTTTTTTTTCCCCCTTTTCAGGGCTCTTTTGAAGACCCTGACCCGGAATTACACTCCAACTTTGGTTCTTTGCGGAAATGGTACCCGCTCTCAGGGCCTCATGACCGGCTGCTTTTTGATATGCCAAGGACACGGCCTGAAAGACTAGCGCGCCTTCAGGGTGCCGGATTTTTGTGGCTCGGGAGGCAGGCAGATTTGAGGTCGGTGCCGCTGCCTGTTCTGTCATGGGAGTACACGGAAGATTGAAAGCAGCGAGCTGGCTGCTGGCTGTGTGCTTGGAAAAAACGACGCAACAGATTTTTAACACCATAAATCGGTGAGTTGTTTTGTTATGTCTCCCCTCTCGCTGTGAAACATGGATATCTCTTTTTTCCCTTATTAGGGAGAGAGAGCCTGTGGTATGTTGAATTGCTGTGTGAACGAGTAGTTTTTGGGGTACTGCAAGTCTGTGTCTTTATTGATGCTTGCTGCACGCTTGCTCGGTGGAGGGTACAGATGCTTTTTTTGCTGGTGGGGGAAGGAGACGGCCGTTGCTTTGCTGCTGCTTATACGTGGAAGGGTGGAGCTCAAAGGGGCTTTGGAGTTCTAACATTTAACTGTCATTCATTCTTTGGGGCACTCCTCTGTTTTCATGGATGTTTGGAAAGAAAAAGAATTTCAGGATGTATATTGTAAACATTTCTCTGACACTAAATGTACCGATTGAAACCTATTTGAAAATTCCCTTAATCAATAAAAAGATTGATTAGACCAGAAACAATATGATACTAGATCTCCTCATAGGGAATAAGACATGGCAGGTGACAGATATGTGTGTAGGGGAACAATTTGGATCTAGTGATCATAATTCCATTAGTTTTAAGAAACTATGGAGAAGGAAAATCAAAGACCTCAGAGCAAGATTGCTGGACCAGAGGGACATCAGGGACTGTTGTATTTTTTGTTTCTCAGAGACTTGGATATCTCCACCATTTTGGAATCACCGGTACAGCTCACTGGCTTCACAATGCTCTGCTAAGATAGGTCTCTGAGGAGGTGGAGTATGCTTTATGATTAACTCATCCTGGTGCACAAAGGTGGTGGTTCCATCCCAGTCCTGCTCACCTGACCTGGAACATCTCGCAATCAAGTGTCATCTATTTTATTTATGTGGGAGTTTTCACCCATCATCGTGATAGCGGTGTACATCCTGCCTCAGGCCCCTGTCACACAGACTATAGGCGAACTGAGCAACATAATCAACAGGCATGAAACAGCACATTCTGATGCCTTTTCCATCATTTTGGGGGATTTTAACCAGACCAGCTTCAAGAAGTCTCTAAATAATTATCACCAACATATCACTTGTGAAACTAGAGGAGGCAGCACACTGGACCACTATTATACTACCATCCAGAGTGCTGACAGTGCCATCCCACACCCATACTTTGTAAAGTCAGATCATCTGGCTGTACTTCTACTCCCTGAACATAGACAGAGACTGAAGATCGCAGCACCAGTAGAGAGGACCTTAAAAAGTATGGACAAGAAAGGCAGAGGAGTACTTACCGGTACTGCTTCTTCGAGACAGTGGCCTGGGCAGTATTCAGGGATTCATTTTCAAATCTAAATGAACACACTACAGTTGTCACTGACATCATTAAAACCCGTGTGGATGTGTCTGTACTTACGTGAACATACTGTACATACCAGAATCCAAACCAGGAGATTCATAATCTGCTGAGGGCTGGATCTGTGGCATTCAAATCCTATGATCCAAGACTATACATGAAGGCCAGATACAACTTATGGAGGGCTATCTCAAGAGCAAAAAAAACCTCCGATGAGGCTAGAGACAGAATTGGATGCATGTCAGTTTTGGCAGGGTTTTCTAGACCATTACTTCCTGCAAGGTGAAACCTAACATCATGAATGGCTGTGATGCTTCACTCCCAGGTGAGCTCAACACCTTTTATGCACGCTTTAGAAACATAGAAAACGTACAGCGCAATACAGGCCCTTCGGCCCACGAAGTTGTGCCGAACATGTACCTATCCAAAAGACTCTTAAAAGACCCTATCATATCCACCTCCACCAGTGTTGCCAGCAGCCCATTCCACGCACTCACCACTCTCTGAGTAAAAAACTTACCCCTGACATCTCCTCTGTACCTACTCCCCAGCACCTTAAACCTGTGCCCTCTCGTGGCAGCCATTTCAGCCCTGGGAAAAAGCCTCTGACTATCCACACGATCAATGCCTCTCATCATCTTATACACCTCTATCAGGTCACCTCTCATCCTCTGTCGATCCAAGGAAAAAACGCCGAGTTCATTCAACCTGTTTTCATAAGGCATGCTCCCCAATCCAGGCAACGTCCTTGTAAATCTCCTCTGCACCCTTTCTATGGTTTCCACATTCTTCTATGTTCTTGGCCACTTAGAAGAAATCTTCACTGCTGTTTCCGTAACAACTTTATTTTGACCAGTCAAGGTTGTTAGCCCTGAGCTGAACACCTGAAACTGGATGACCAGTGGACCAGTCTTGGTCTGGCCTCTACCCGTTAACTGGGGTGACCCTGCCAAGAGCCAAAACACAGAGTCCTGATTCTAGCAAACGTAGCCCTCTGGGTTTTTGAGGCGTTCAGACCACAAAATCCTACAACAAGGTTGTAGTCCTCTTGGAGGTTAGTAACAGAAACATCCCATCATATGATCACACTCCATCTGTACATGAATAGTACAGATTAAATCTTATGCAGTTTGTTTCCCTTATCAGGTTGCACTAATCATAAATGCAAGCACTTCCTAAAAAAAAAATTGGGGACAAATTTGTCTTTGGTTCCCAAGGATAAAAAGCTATGAGGAGCATTTGATGGTTCTGGATCAGTACTCGCTGGAGTTTAGAAGAACGAAGGATGATCTCATTGAAATCCATTGAATATTGAAAGGCCTTCTTGAAACCCCAAGGCCTTCTTCAATTATGTGAAGAAAAAAAGGATGACAGGAGTGAGGGTAGGACCAATTAGAGATAAAGGTGGGAAAATGTGCCTGGAGGCTGTGGAAGTGAACGAGGTCCTCAATGAATACTTCTCTTCGGTATTCACCAATGACAGGGAACTTGATGATGGTGAGGACAATATGAGTGAGGTTGATGTTCTGGAGCATGTTGATATTAAGGGAGAGGAGGTGTTGGAGTTGTTAAAAATACATTAGACAGATAAGTCCCTGGGGCCTGATGGAATATTCCCCAGGCTGCTCCACAAGGTGAGGGAAGAGATTGCTGAGCCTCTGGCTAGGATCTTTATGTCCTCATTGTCCACGGGAATGGTACCGGAGGATTGGAGGGAGGCGAATGTTCTTCCTTGTTCAAAAAAGGTAGTAGGGATAGTCCGGGTAATTATAGACCAGTGAGCCTTACGTCTGTGGTGGGAAAGCTGTTGGAAAAGATTCTTAGAGATAGGATCTATAGGCATTTAGAGAATCATGGTCTGATCAGGGACAGTCAGCATGGCTTTGTGAAGGGCAGATCGTGTCTAACAAGCCTGATAGAGTTCTTTGAGGAGGTGACCAGGCATATAGATGAGGGTAGTGCAGTGGATGTGATCTATATGGATTTTAGTAAGGCATTTGACAAGGTTCCACACGGTAGGCTTATTCAGAAAGTTAGAAGGCATGGGATCCAGGGAAGTTTGGCCTGGTGGATTCAGAATTGGCTTGCCTGCAGAAAGCAGAGGGTGGTGGTGGAGGGAGTACATTCAGATTGGAGGATTGTGACTAGTGGTGTCCCACAAGGATCGGTTCTGGGACCTCTACTTTTCGTGATTTTTATTAACGACCTGGATGTGGGGGTAGAAGGGTGGGTTGGCAAGTTTGCAGACGACACAAAGGTTGGTGGTGTTGTAGATAGTGTAGAGGATTGTCAAAGATTGCAGAGAGATATTGATAGGATGCAGAAGTGGGCTGAGAAGTGACAGATGGAGTTCAACCCGGAGAAGTGTGAGGTCGTACACTTTGGAAGGACAAACTCCAAGGCAGAGTACAAAGTAAATGGCAGGATACTTGGTAGTGTGGAGGAGCAGAGGGATCTCGGGGTACACGTCCACAAATCCCTGAAAGTTGCCTCACAGGTGGATAGGGTAGTTAAGAAAGCTTATGAGGTGTTAGCTTTCATAAGTCGAGGGATAGAGTTTAAGAGTTGCAATGTAATGATGCAGCTCTATAAAACTCTGGTTAGGCCACACTTGGAGTATTGTGTCCAGTTCTGGTCACCTCACTATAGGAAGGATGTGGAAGCATTGGAAAGGGTACAGAGGAGATTTACCAGGATGCTGCCTGGTTTAGAAAGTATGCATTATGATCAGAGATTAAGGGAGCTAGGGCTTTACTCTTTGGAGAGAAGGAGGATGAGAGGAGACATGATAGAGGTGTACAAGATAATAAGAGGAATAGATAGAGTGGATAGCCAGCGCCTCTTCCCCAGGGCACCACTGCTCAATACAAGAGGACATGGCTTTAAGGTAAGGGGTGGGAAGTTCAAGGGGGAAATTAGAGGAAGGTTTTTTTACTCAGAGAGTGGTTGGTGCGTGGAATGCACTGCCTGAGTCAGTGGTGGAGGCAGATACACTAGTGAAGTTTAAGAGACCACTAGACAGGTATATGGAGGAATCTAAGGTGGGGGCTTATATGGGAGGCAGGGTTTGAGGGTCGGCACAACATTGTGGGCCGAAGGGCTGTAGTGTGCTGTACTATTCTATGTTCTAAATAGAGTGGATGTGGAGAGGATATTTTTAAAAGTTGGAAGTCTAGGACCAGAGTGCACATCCTCAGAACAGAGGGATGTCCCTTTAGAATAGAGCTGAAGAGGAATTTTTTTTAAATCTTTGAAAGGGAGTATCAAGTTACAGCTATGAGGATCCTTGCAGCATCTGGTGACCTTGAGATCTCTGTCTTGGAGACTGTCTTTCAAGGGGGTAAACCCTCACAAGGCGAAAGGCTTTGATGATTTTCCTATAGGGCTCTGAAAACCAGTGCCAACCAACTGACAGTTATGTTCAAAGATATTTTCAATCTTCTCTAAATGTTTGCACTCCACTTGTTTCCTTTATATCTCTTTAGCGTCCAAAATTTCTTCCTCATTAAACACTGAGGAGAGGTATTCCCAATCATCTCCTGTGCTTCAGACTCAGGCAATCCTAGCCACCGTTTTACTCAAAATAGCTATAGAACCTCTTGGAATTTTCCTTAACCTTAATTGCCAGATCCATCTCACACCCTCTCTTTGCCCTCCTGATTTCTCTCTTAAAATGTATTATTCATCTTTTTAAAGTCATCAATGTATGCTTGCTTGCTTTTCTTGATCAGGCTCAGTATCACTCATCCACCAAGGTTTCTAACCTGCTGGCTTTACCCATCATTCTAACAGGTACATACAGCTCCCTGACACTTGCTGTCACACTTTTGATACCCTTCTACTTGCCATCCATTCTTTTCCCTTCTGCAGGCTCACCTAATCAACCTCAGCTAGAACCTGCCTCATTCCTCAAAAATTAGCCCTGCTCCACAGTAGGACCCTAATCTATTTACCTGACCTATCCTTTTCCATCACTATAAAACTATTAGAATTATGTTCACTGGAGAAGAAGTGCTCCCTGACTGCCACTTCTGTTACTTGCCTTGCCTCATTCTCGTGCTCCAGTATTGTATCCTCCTAAGTACAGTCCCTCATGTATTGACTCAGGAAACTTTTCTAGACACATTTCATAAACTTCCACCCTTTAACATTCTACATGGCCACATCAATACCCCGAGGATCAAATTCTCTTGCAAATTAATTTCACTGACATAATAATACATTTGCACATGCTTTAAAATTCTTCACAACAAATTCACAAGGTAGGGTCATAAATATAAAAGTAAATAACAAATCACAAAGTAATTGTGTAAAATTTCTTTTTCTGGTGGGTTCAGGAAAACAGGAAATAGATAGTAAACAATGAAAGAAAAAGTGTAGGAAATTCAACTCAGCCATGTTTCAGCAATCAAGACAATTGTGGCTGGTTGGAGTGGGAACAAACCAACCAGCTTTATTTTTAGTACTTAATATGCTGCTTTCAAGTGCTTTATAAGTAATAGTTCTGAAGTATTGCTATAATGTTAGAATTGTAGCAACTAAAATTGTCCACCAGAAACTCCCAGAAACAGCAATGTGATAATGATCAGAAAATCATTTTTATTAATTTGACAGAAAGATGAAATTGTCGAAGAGATCTAGGAATCCAGGATTTCAACCTCAATCTTCTTCCAAAAAGTACCTGTGGATCTTTTCCAACCATCTGAAAGAGCACAACATCTCATCTAAAAGATGGAACTTACACCTCTGGGGGTAATTGAAGCAAAAAGCAAAATATATTTAAGGGAATGCTGATAAAGAACATGCAAGAGTAAATAACATAATAACATGATAGATTAAGTGCAAGACAGCTCATACAGAGAAGAAATGAGTATAACACAATTAAATGGAATGGCTTGTTTGTTTCATAATTCTGCATATACACTATCTCCCGACTTTAGCTGTATAATACTTCCCTACTATTCAGTAGCCCCTACACTTTCATCAACATTCATATTTTGAGAAAATTAGAAAATAGACAACATTTATAAGGTAATGCAAAACAATGCATTTATTTTTGCCAGATCAGAAATACAGAAATTGTGTTGTTTGTGATGTTTTTCTCCATTGAATCCCTCTGAAATGCATTGGCTCACATTGGAATATGGTTGCATTGGGTCAGCTACTTCCAATTTTTTGAGTGATTATTTTCTACAAATGAACCCATAGTGGCAGGAAGCAGATCTTGTTTTTACTTTTTGGACATAAATAATTATTTGGACAGAATATAGAAGGAAGTGAAGCAAAAAGGATAAAAGGATTGTTACTATAAGAGAATGCTAAGTTTAGATTAACTGATGGAACATCAAGCATTCATTGTTATGAGTGTGTAATCCTCTTCCTCCAATTTTCCCTTTGGATTTAAACCAACGGAATATTAATAGGACAACAAGATAAGTTCACGCAGATCCAGTCTATTTCCCATTCCTAATCGATTCAGTTTCATTTCACTTTGCTCGTCTTAAATTCAGTGCAAAGAAAATACAGTTGAAACAAATTGATCTTGCAAAGCTTGTCATGAATGTTAATGGCACAGACAAAAGCAGTCATTATTAGAGAGACAACAAAGAAGGCTATAGAATGGAATTTAAAATTTAAGTACTACTTCATTAAATATTATCACATTGTATCTGACCTTATGTTCAGATAAATGTCCTTAGCTATCATTTGATGTCTAAGTTTTTCTCAGTAACTGATGCTGCTCACTAGTCCAATGGTCTAAGTTTGTAATTTAATTTTGAATTAATTTTTCCCTTACCTTTTCTTACCTAGAGGATGAAATCAAATCAAGGCTAGATGGTACACAATATGACAGTAAAATAGAGACACAAAAGACTGATGGAGAAACTGAGAAAAGGGGATGAAACCCTTACAAGAGACTGGATGGGAAGAGGTAGAGTCAGGATTGGTATGGCAGTCAGTGGATTTAGAAACATAGAAAACCAACAGCACAATATAGGCCCTTCGGCCCTTGAAGCTGTGCCAAACATGTCCCTACCTTAGAAATTACTAGGCTTACACATAGCCCTCTATTTTTCTAAGCTCCATGTACCTAGAAACCATAGAAACTACAGCACAGAAACAGGCCTTTTGGCGCTTCTTGGCTGTGCCGAAGCGTTTTCTGCCTAGTCCCACTGACCTGCACACGGACAATATCCCTCCATACACCTCCCATCCATGTATCTGTCCACTTTATTCTTAAATGTTAAAAAAAAACCCGCATTTACCACCTCGTCTGGCAGCTCATTCCACACTCCCACCACTCTCTGTGTGAAGAAGCCCCCCCCAATGTTCCCTTTAAACTTTTCCCCCCTCACCCTTAACCCATGTCCTCTGGTTTTTTTCTCCCCTTGCCTCAGTGCTTGCATTCACTCTATCTATACCCATCATAATTTTATATACCTCTATCAAATCTCCTCTCATTCTTCCACACTCCAGGGAATAAAGTCCCAACCTATTCAACCTTTCTCTGTAACTGAGTTTCTCAAATCCCAGCAACATCCTTGTAAACCTTCTCTGCACTCTTTCAACCTTATTTTTATTCTTCCTGTAATTTGGTGACCAAAACTGAACACAACACTCCAGATTCGACCTCACCAATGCCTTATACAACCTCATCATAACATTCCAGCTCTTATACTCAATACTTTGATTAATAAAGGCCAATGTACCAAAAGCTCTCTTTACGACCCTATCTACCTGCGACGTCACTTTTAGCGAATTTAGTATCTGTATTCCCAGATTCCTCTGTTCTACTGCACTCCTCAGTGCCTTACCATTTACCCTGTATGTTCTACCTTGGTTTGTCCTTCCAAAGTGCAATACCTCACACTTGTCTGTATTAAACTCCATCTGCCATTTTTCAGCCCATTTTTTCAGCTGGTCCAAGTCCCTCTGCAAGCTTTGAAAACCTTCCTCACTGTCCACTACACCTCCAATCTTGGTATCGTCAGAAAATTTGCTGATCCAATTTACCACATTATCATCCAGATCATTGATATAGATGACAAATAACAATGGACCTAGCACTGATCCCTGTGGCACACCACTAGTCACAGGTCTCCACTCTGAGAAGCAATTCTTTACTACCACTCTCCGGCTTCTTCCACTGAGCAAATGTCTAATCGAATTTACCACCTCTCCATGTATACCTAGCGACTGAATTTTCCTAACTAACCTCCCATGCGGGACCTTGTCAAAGGCCTTACTGAAGTCCATGTAGACAATATCCACTGCCTTCCCTTCATCCACTTACCTGGTAACCTCCTCGAAAAACTCCAACAGATTGGTCAAACATGACCTACTATGCACAAAGCCATGTTGACTCTCCCTAATAAGTCCCTGTCTGTCCAAATGCTTGTAGATTCTGTCTCTTAGTACTCCCTCCAATAACTTACCCACTACCGACGTCAAACTTACTGGCCTATAATTTCCCTCATTACTTTTCGATCCTTTTTTAAACAACGGAACAACATGAGCCAACCTCCAATCCTCTGGCACCTCACCCGTAGACAGCGACATTTTAAATATTTCTGCCAGGGCCCCTGCAATTTCAACACTAGTCTCCTTCAAGGTCCGAGGGAATACCCTGTCAGGTCCTGGGGATTTATCCACTTTAATTTGCCTCATGATAGCAAGCACCTCCTCCTTTTCAATCTGTACAGTTTCATGATCTCACTACTTGTTTCCTTTAATTCCATAGACTTCATGCCAATTTCCTTAGTAAATACAGACACAAAAAACCCATTTAAGATCTCCCCCATTTCTTTTGGTTCCACACTTAGCCGACCACTCTTGATCTTCAAGAGGACCAATTTTATCCCTTACAATCCTTTTGCTCTTAATATACCTGTAAAAGCTCTTTGGATTATCCTTCACTTTGACTGCCAAGGCAACTTCATGTCTTCTTTTAGCCCTCCTGATTTCCTTCTTAAGTATTTTCTTGCACTTTTTATACTCCTCAAGCACCTTATTTACTCCCTGTTTCCTATACATGTCATACAGCTCTCTCTTCTTCTTTATCAGAGTTGCAATATCCCTTGAGAACCAAGGTTCCTTATTCCTATTAACTTTGCCTTTTATCCTGACAGCAACATACAAGCTCTGCACTCTCAAAATTTCTCCTTTGAAGGCTTCCAACTTATCGAACACATCCTTGCCAGAGAACAACTTGTCCCAATCCATGCTTTTTAGATCCTTTCTCATTTCTTCAAATTCCGCCTTCTTCCAGTTAAGAACCTCAACCCTAGGACCAGACCTATCCTTGTTCATGATCAAGTTGAAACTAATGGTGTTATGATCACTGAAACCAAAGTGCTCCCCTACACACACTTACGTCACTTGTCCTAACTCGTTTCCTAACAGGAGATCCAATATTGCATCCCCTCTAGTTGGTACCTCTATATATTGATTTAGAAAACTTTCCCGAACACATTTTACAAACTTTAAACCATCTAGACCCATAACAGTATGGGAGTCCCAATCAATATGCAGAAAATTAAAATCCCCTACCACCACAACTTTACGTTTCCTGCAGTTGCCTGCTATCTCTCTGCAGATTTGCTCCTCCAATTCTCGCTGACTACTGGGTGGTCTATAATACAACCCCACTAATGTGGCCATACCTTTCCTGTTTCTCAGCTCCACCCATAAGGATTTAGTAGACAAGCTCTCTAATCTGCCCTTCCTGAGCACTGCTGTAACATTTTCCCTGACAAGCGATGCTACCCCCCGCCCCCCCCCACCTTTCATTCCTCTGCCTCTATCACATCTGAAACATCGGAACCCTGGAATATTAAGCTGCCAGTCCTGCCCCTCCTGTAGCCAAGTTTCACTAATTGCTATAACATTATAATTCCACGTGTCAATCCATGCCCTTAACGCCCTGCCTTCCCCGTAATACTCCTAGCACTGAACTATATACACCTCAGAAGGATTTTACCACCACTCACAACCTTTCTATTTGTGGCTTTGCTTGAATTTTTAACATCATTTATTTTCACCCCAGCCACACTGTCAGCTCTGGCACTCTGGTTCCCATCCCCCTGCAAATCTAGTTTAAAGCCTCCCCAACAGCACTAACAAACCTCCCTGAAAGGATATTGGTCCCCTTGTAGTTCAAGTGTAACCCGTCTCTCTTGTACAGGTCCCACCTGCCCCAGAAGAGGTCCCAATGATTCTGAAATCTGAAACCCTGCCCCCTACACCAGTTCCTCAGCCACTTGCTCATCCTCCAGAGCATCCTATTCCTACCCTCACTGGCACGTAGCACAGGTAGCAACTCTCGAGGTCCTACCTTTCAACTTCCTACCAAGCTCTCTATACACACTCTCCAGGACCTCTTCACTCTTCCTTGCTATGTCATTGGTACTGATGGGCACCATGACATCTGGCCGACCACCCTCCCACTTCAGAATGTCATGCAAGCGATCAGAGACATCCCTGACCCTGGCACCCAGGAGGCAACAAACCTATCCAAAAGTCCCTTAAAAGACCCTATCGTATCCGCCTCCACCACCGTTGCCGGCAGCCTATTCCACGCACTCACCACTCTGAGTAAAAAACTTACCCCTGACATCTCCTCTGTACCTACTCCCCAGCACCTTAAACCTGTGTTCTCTTCTGGCAACCATTTCAGCCCTGGGAAAAAGCCTCTGACTATCCACACAGTCAATGTCTCTCAACATCTTATACACCTCTATCAGCTCAGCTCTCATCCTCCATCACTCCAAGGTGAAAAGGATGAGTTCACTCAACCAGTTTTCATAAGACATGCCCCCCAATCCATGCAACATCCTTGTAAATCTCCTCTGCACCCTTTCTATGGCTTCCACATCCTTCCCGTAGTGAGGCGACCAGAACTGAGCACAGTACTCCAAGTGGGGTCTGAGCAGGGTCCTATAATATACATGGTACAGTAAAACTGTTATTTCAGTCTGTTCAGAGTTTTGGTTGTGCTGGACTAATGGATTTTCCAGACTACTGGATATAATTTATTACTACTCCAACACACTTTTAATTCACTATTTTTAAAGATGTTACACAGTCATATTATAGTGAGCCTAGCAAGTATCAAGTCCATTGATCTACATTTATAATTTTATTTTGTATTCATCCCCTTGCATGGGAATCTGAACCCCAATCAGATTCCACAGAACCAGTGACAGGACAGCCACACAGGATTCAGGACCCCAGTGAATAGAGAATACAAACATCATCTGGTGAGCCAAATGCTAAACCATCAGGATATCATATGGGGGGCGCTGGTAGCAGACCCAAATGCAAGACACAGACACTGAAGTACTAGGAACAGGACTCAACTAGAGAGCTGGAACAAAAACTCAGACTTGGGCTAGGACATTGGCTAGGCAAGCAGGACCAGGACAAGGAACTGAGAACTGGGAGCCTGGGCTTGGACTCCGAGCCGGAGACTGGATAAGGACCCAGAACCTGGGTCTTGACTCGGGCTTGGACCCTGGAACTAGGCGAGGACATGACGTGGCTACAGGATGAGGAGTGGCAACAGGACTGGCCGTGAGACTCTTGGTCAGGACGAGGGAACCCCAGCACCAAGCTGGGCAAGGCACATGGACAGGACGAGAACACGAAGCCTTGACTTGGTCGAGGGAGACAGGAACGCAGAGCCTTGGTCGAGGGAGACAGGAACGCAGAACACAGAGCCTTGGTAATCTTGGGAGACAGGAACGCAGAACACAGAGCCTTGGTAATCTTGGGAGACAGGAACAAGGTAGCGGCAAACAGCCGGACCTACCTAGCAAAGGCGAGGACACAAAGAGACAGTTCCAAGCAATGAAAGGTAGTTTCTTATCTAGACACAGCAAGGCTCCAGTCTTGCTCCAGCAGCAGAACTTGACGGCAATAATAGGCGAGGATGCCGGCGAGGCTTCAGGCAAAAGGTAGCAGGCAAGGCATCAGGCGAAAGGTAGCAGAAGGAAAGGGAAGAGGAGGGAATAGTCCAGCCTCAGGGTAATGGCAAAGGTAGCCTGGCTTACCCAACAGAGGCAAGGACAGGAAGGGACAGATCCAACCGCAGGGTAACAGCAAAGCCAGCCTGACTTACCCCACAGAGGCGAGGACGGGATACTGACGAGATGAACCAGCAACCACACTCAAACCCAGGGCCACCTATATTCCCAGCCCCAAGACGAGCATCAGGTGCCTATGATTAAGCCCAACTGAAACAAGGGACAGCCGGAAGACCCGGAGTCCAAAGTCCACGGACCGGACCAGACTTCATGGACCGGACCATGACACAGGATTTCCAAATGATTGGACAAAGGATTATTAGAGTTTTATTGTAATAGAGGCTAGCTTTGGTCTTCACTCTTTTGCATTCTAACTGCCTCCCTCAAACAAATGACTTTATCAAAGACTTTATTTTCACATCCCTAATGTTAACAGAGATATTCCCTTTGTCCTATCCACAGTGCCACCTCACTCCACCCAACCTTCTCTGCAACTGAAAACTGGCTTGTTTTCACACTAGTTTTGATAAAGGGCCTTCAACCTGAAGTTAACTCTTTCCTCTTTCCACCGATGCTGAGAGCTTCCAGCAGTTACTGCTTTTAGTCCTGCCATTAGGTGTTGATGGTCCATTAGAACATATTGATGGGAGGACTGACAGAGTGAGACAGAAGGGACCAATGCTGGTTATAATGGCAGAATGACAAAGGCTTGGTTTAGTTACCTTCAATAATGATTTCGAGAAGGAAGGATAAAGAGTGGCATGGAGAGACAAGGATCCAAAGCACCAAATCAATTCTATGTATTGTGTCCACTAAAACTAAGTAGTCTGGTAAGATTGACATCTGATTTTACAGAACTAGATGTTTACATTTAAAGAACAGCAAACAATGCCATTACATTCAACGATGAGGTAGGGTGCCCATCGTATACCTCTGCCTTCTGTTACACTAGTTCACCAGAATAACTGATCTATATATTATTGCTTAACTCTGAGAAGATGTTAACCAAGGTAAAATTAAGAAAGAAAGTAATAAGATAATGTTGGAAATATTAAGATAATATTTACTTAACTTTAACAGAAATTTTATTTCTTCCACTTTAGATTTCCTTATGCATACATACATACATACATACACAGGAGAAAAATACTTTAAACTTCAAAAGAATCAAAATCCTAAAGTGTCATGAACACTACCCACTGCAAAACTAACCACAGCCTTTCATGTGTGGGATAATACATTACAGTTCAGGTGCAAATTTTGCTACTTACTCCTATCTATACCTAACCACAATAACAGGAGTTTGAATGAAGTCTGGTATCCATCCTTGTCTGTCAGGAACAGGCCCATTCATACTGCAGTGGCCAATGGCACATTTCAGATTGCAGCAAGCAACCCAAAGATAGTATGCTGGGGAGGAAGCTCAGAACACTGTCAAAGTTCCGTTTATTACCAGTCAGAAGCAGATTGCTGCCTTAGCGGCTCGAGCCTTAGGGCCATGATGACAGTGGTACAATTTTGCCTCAACCATTCAGTGTTCATATGATGTCTCAGCTCACAGGATGCCCATTATTTCTGCAGAGTAAGAATGTATCACCCTTGCTCAGGATGATGCCATTACTGATATTCTAAAAAGTGTTTTCATCTCCATTTGTTTCATATTTGTTACCTCAGGCTGCTGTACCATGTGTCCACTCCGCAGTCTTAAAAGACAACAGTCATCCACCAGTTAGTAAGCAACCAGAGGAGATCGGAGTGTAGAAGGAGCATCAAGCAACCAAGCATGGTAGCATAACAGGGCACCAAGGTAGCGTACCAGGGTGGCATGGTAGCGTACCAGGGTGGCATGATAGCAGAGACATTAGCACAACACTTCATAGAGCCAGGTATAAGATCTGGGTTTGATTCCCAGCACTCTCCGTAAGTTCATCCCGTGACTTTCCTCCCACATTCCAAAGGTGTACAGTTCGGGTTAGTGAGTAGTGGTCATGGTATATTAGCACCAGAGGCATGACAACAGTTACGGGCTGCCTAGCACAATGACGCACTTCGCTGCAAATGACAAATAAAGTTAATATTTTATTTATTTAAAATTCAAGTCTATAGGTATCCCAGGTAAATACTCCAATAACTAGAATCATACCTCACTGTGTTTTTTTGAAGAATTAAATTGAATTTATTTATATCTTAGATCCATCCCACAACATGAGGGAGTAAAAATCTTTGCGTTATGACTGCATCGCCATGTACAGACATGTGAATTTATAAGTCTAATGGCTTGTAGAAAGAAGCTGTCCCATAGCCTATTGGTCCTGGCTTTTACACTGCGATACCGTTTGCCAGACGGAAGCAGCTGGAACAGTTCGTGGTTGAGTTGAATGGTGTCCCTAATAATCCTCCAGGCCTTCTTTATACACCTGCTGCTGCAAATGTCCCCAATGGAGGGAAGTTCATGTTCACAGATGCGCTGGGCTGTCCGTACCACTCTCTGCAGTGCCCAGTGATCAAGGTTGGTGCAGTTCCCATACTAGGTGGTGATAAAGCCAATCAAGATGCTCTCAATGGTGCCCCTGTAGAAGGTCTTGAAGATTTGAGGGCTCATGGTGAACTTCTTCAGTTGCCTGAGGTGAAAGAGACGCTGTTGTGGTTTCTTTGCCACACTGCCGGTGTGTACTGTCCAGGTGAGATCTTTGGTGATGTGTATACCGAGATAACCACTTAAGGCTCAGGAATTCACTGTAGGGGGCCAATATCCTATGCACAAACATTTTGAATTGCTTCATCAATGACATTCCTCCAATCATAATGGTTCAAGAGGGTCTGTTTGTCAAAAACCACACAATGTTCAATTATATTTGAAATTACTTAGCAAATGAAATAGTTTGCAGCTGAATGTTACAAGACCAGTGTGTGGATCATAAACACCAGGAAATCTGTAGATGCTGGAATTTTAAGCAACACACATAAAAGTTGCTGGTGAACGCAGAAGGCCGGGCAGCATCTCTAGAAAGAGGTACAGTCGATGTTCGAACTATCCTGACGAAGGGTCTCGGCCTGAAACGTCGACTGTACCTCTTCCTAGAGATGCTGCCTGGCCTGCTGTGTTCACCAGCAACTTTTATGTGGATCATACCTTTTCTTTACTTGGTAAAGAAAAGGTATTTCATTTGATCTTAACCCAGAGGTCAGCCTCGTTGTGATAATGGCAACTTCAACATGAGGTTGTTGATTGTTTTCTTTTTATCTTGTGGTAGTGTCAGTGTAGGGTACATTAGGATACATGGGATTTACAATACAGATGAGTAGGTTTTGTGCAGGAAGGAAATCACTATCATGACAGTTGCATGACTTGCAATACATCTTGCTCTCTCACATAGCCAGAGACTGATGGCTCTTGATTTAAGGCTGCAACTAGATGAGTTGCTTCTTTGTGCGAGCAATGGATCTTCCACAGAGTTTTGACATTCTAGAAGCAAGGCTACAGTGTGAACATAAAAGAAATAATTTTATGCAATGAGATTATTGTGTAAGTGGTTAATTTGTTGTGAAACATTTCAGGAGGCAGTCTGTTTTTTTATGTTTTCTTTATTTTCTTGCTCCTTAGAAGCAAGTGATCATAATGTAATTGAATTCACCCTGAAATTTAAGAAGGAGAAGCTGAAGTCAGATGTATCAGTATTACAGTGGAATAAAGGGAGTTACAGAGGCATGAGAGAGGAGCTGACCAGAATTGAATGGAAAAGAACACTGGCAAGGTTGACAGAAGAGCAGCAAAGGCTAGAATTGCTGGAAGCAATTCGGAAGACACAGGAGATATATATCCTAAGAGGAAGAAGTATTGTAAAGGAAAGATGACACAACCATGGCTAACTAGAGAAGTGAAACCCAACATCAATAACAAAGAGAGAGCATAAAATAGAGCAAAAAATAGTGCGAAGTTAGAGGATTGGGAAGCTTTTAAAAACCAACAGATTATTAAGTAGGTAAAGATGGAAAACAATAGTAAGCGAGCCAATAATATTAAAGAAGATACCAAAAGTTTCTTCATATACATAAAGTGTAAAAGAGAGGTGAGAATGGATATCGTCCACTGGAAAATGGTGATGGAGAGGTAGTAATGGGGGACCAACAAAATCGCGATTGTACTGAATAAGTATTTTGCATCAGTCTTCACAGACACTAGCAGGATGGTGGAAGTTCCAGGTGTCAGGGGTCATGAAGTGTGTGAAGTTACCATAACTAGGGAAATTATTCTTGGGAACCTGAAAGGTCTTAATAGATATGTCACCTGGATCAGATGGCGTACACTCCAGAGTTCCAAAAGAGGGTGCTGAAGAGATTGTGGAGGCATTAGTAATGATCTTTCAAGACTCACTAAATTCTAGAACAGTTCCAGAAGACTAGAAAATTGCAAATTTTACTCCACTCTTCAAAAAGGGAGAGAGGCAGAAGAAAGAAAACTATAGGCCATTATCAGGGATGAGGTCTCAAGGGTACTTGAAGGCACATGATAAAATAGGCCGTAATCAGCATGATTTTCTCAAGTGAAAATAATGCCTGATAAATCTGTTGAAATTCTTTCAAGTAGCAGCAAGCAGGATAAACAAAGGAGAATGGGTTGATGCTGTGAATTCAGACCTTCAGAAGGCCTTTGACAAGCTGCCACACCTGAAGCTGCATAACAAGCTATGAGCCCATGATATTACAGGAAAGATTCTAACATGGATAAAGCAGTGGCTAATTGTCAGGAGGCATAGAGTGGGAATAAAGGAGCCTTTTCTGGCTGGTGCAGTGACTAGTGGTGTTCCACAGGGGTCTGTGTTGGAATCGAATCTTTTTACCTTATATGTCAATAACTTGGATGATGGAATTGATGGCTTTGTTACAAAGTTTGCAAATAATATGAAGTTAGGTGGAGGGGCAGGTAGTTTTGATGAAGTAGAGAGGCTACAGAAGGACTTAGACACATTAGGAGAATGAGCAAAGAAATGGCAGATGGAAAACAGTGTCAGGAAGTGTATAGTCCTGCACTTTGGTAGAAGAAATGAAAGAGTTAACTATTTTTAAATGGAGAGAAAATACAAAAATACTGAGATGCAAAGGGACTTGGGAGTCCTTGTGCAGGATTCCCTAAAGGTTAATTTTCAAGTTGAGTCTGTGGTGAGGAAGTTAACTGTAATGCTAGCATTTATTTCAAGAATATAAAAGAATATGTAATATTGAAAATTTATAAAACACTGGCGAGGCTTCATTTGCTGTATTGTGAGCAGTTATGGGCCCCTTATCATAGAAAGGATGTGCTGAAACTGGAGAGGATTCAAAGGAGGTTCACAAAAATGATTCCAGGATTGAATGACACACATCAAAGTTGCTGGTGAACGCAGCAGGCCAGGCAGCATCTCTAGGAAGAGGTACGGTACATTTCGGGCCGAGACCCTTCGTTAGGACTAACTGAAAGAAGAGCTAGTAAGAGATTTGAAAGTGGAAGGGGGAGGGGGAGATCTGAAATGATAGGAGAAGACATGAGGGGGAGGGATGGAGCCAAGAACTGGACAGTTGGTTGGCAAAAGGGATATGAGAGGATCATGGGACAGGAGGCCTAGGGAGAAAGAAAAGGGGGGGGGAACCCAGAGGATGGGCAAGGGGTATAGTGAGAGGACAGAGGGAGAAAAAGGAGAGAGAGAAAGAATGTGTGTACATAAATAAATAACCGATGGGGTGCGAGGGGGGAGGTGGGGCATTAGCGGAAGTTAGAGAAGTCAATGTTCATGCCATCAGGTTGGAGGCTACCCAGGCAGAATATAAGGTGTTGTTCCTCCAACCTGAGTGTGGCTTCATCTTTACAGTAGAGGAGGCTGTGGACAGACATATCAGAATTCCACTAATGCAGTTTCTCTGGAGTATGATATTGAAAAAATGCTCTGTCTTACAACTAAGTTTAATTATCAATGTCTGCTGATTCAATCTTTCCTTAAATTCCCTTTACCCATCCCCTAACACTTCATTACCCTTTTATTGGAGAATATCCCATGACCCAAATTTGCCATTAGTAGAAGTATTCTGAAGATCTATCACCCACTCCAAAAGATCCACTAAAAGGTATTTTTCTGCTTCTTACCCTACCCTGAGCTTTCTACCCTACACCATCAGAATCATGTTCCTAGATGGGATTAGGTTTCAAATTATCCAGCATGCCTTTACTCTCAAAAATACAACATTAGGAGGGACTCCGATGACAAGCTAATAAACCAAGCCAAAGTCACAAGACTAGGCCAAAAGTAGGCCTCCAACTCAGCCACAGACCAGGCAGTGAGCTCCTTGCAATTGAGAGACATCATTGGCTGCCCACAAACAAGGGAAAATCTGCAGAGGCTGGAAATCTGAACAACCCACCCAAACTGCTGGAGGAACTAAGCAGGCCAGGCAGCATCCATGGAAAAAAAGTACAGTGGACGTTTCAGGCCAAAATCCTTCAGCAGGACCATTGGCAATCCATGCCTGTGATGGCAAGGAGTCGGCTCAGCACATTTCCAACGATGGAGGAGTTCAAGTGCAAGGGATAGGTGTGACATGGTCCAGGGAGAGGCACGGAACTGTGAAGACAAAATGCGGTTATCAAAGGTGGTGGAGGGGGGCGTTACAGAGCGCCTGGATGAAATGGGATCTTCCCAAGCTCAAGATCACTTGGGCAGAGATTTGGAGACTAGATCCCTTCCTCATTTCTTTTCTTCTGTCATTTGTGTATGACACTCTCCCTACACCATCACAGCTGCACACATGGGGGCTGAGAGAGGACCTTAACTGCAAGCTTTGTGGTCAGCGGGGTTCACTGGCACACATACTTTCAGGATGTAAAACAGCTTTGACACAAAGATGATATAGGTGATGCCATGACAAGGTCCTTCTATCCCTTCCTAACACACTGGAGTGATAGAGATGTAAAAAAATGACCAGCTGGCAGATAGGCAAATAGCAGCCAATTTCATCAAGGAGAGGGCCACACCAGTCATATCAACGAGGCCTCAATCTAATCTGCTGCAAACTGCTAAATTATGGGAGATGAGGGTTGGTGTGGGGAGGAAACTGCAGTTTCCAGAGGGGGTTGCAAACCACACTTCGACCAGACATCGTATTGTGATCCACCGAAGACAAGAAAATAATCCTGGTGGAGCTCACAGTACCATGGGAGGAATGATGATGCAAGGAGGCTCATGAGAGGAAAGCCCTTAGTCCAGGAGTGCAGGGACAAAGGATGGCAGACGTGGCTATCCCCCTTGGAGATCAGCTATAGAGGGTTCCTGGCAAGGTCAGCATGGAGGTTGCTGTCTGTGCAAAAACAAAGCAGCTGGCAGGATGGGGGAGGGAGCAGAAAGAGCCTCTTGCTGGATATGGAGCAGGTGAGAGGAGTTGAGCTGGAAGTCAGGAACAGATAGGCAGTGACTTGGCCACCATATCTTACCCACCAACTGCAGAGTGTAGTGGTTAAGGGTCAAAACACTCTATAAAGATTGGGCGCCACCTAACAACATCCACTCCTGGCCAAAGGCTGTGGTTACCTCATCAGGTAACTGTCGAGAGCTCCCTGGTGTATAATGCAAGTGTAAGGAAAAGCTGGATCTATGACAGAATATTGTCTTAGCACACCAAAGTTTATGTTGTGACGACAAACCAAGTTATCAGAAGATTGATACTGATGAGAGAGATAAGGGAGACAATGGAGAAGCGTTCAAAATGTTAATAAGAGAGGAGAAAGAGATAACGGAAGAGAAACACAATTAAGAGTATTGACAGACCGGTTGCTTTGAACCTGAACTGTTTGAAGTTTGATGGACAGGCGATACCCCAGCAGGGGGAGAAAAGAAACAGGTTCGCTAAGGCATGACACACCATGAGATCACGAGATAACGAGACCCTGGAAAAGCAGTGTGCCCCCACAAGTTGGTGGAGTTGGAGGTCTGGTCGCGGGAACCGACCATAGATGCACAGGGTGAAAAGGGTACGATCGGTGGGAACCTGGTATGTGTGTCTGCCCTTGCCTGGATGCTGGGTTCACCGCGGAAGAACAGTCGTATCCGGAACGGAGGGGTCAGAGTCGGTGATCACAGAAGACATTAAAAGGGTTCACCCGAAAGCTAACTGCAAAGAACAAAGGTCTGTCTGAATGAGATTTGCATATTATCTCTCTGTCTCCAACGGCACAACAGCGATTACTGCCAACTGTACTCAGCTGAGCTGAACTTGAGACTGATCATTTTACCCCTAGACTGTGACAGAGCTTGGTTGATTCCTATTACCCTAGTTCTGTGTACGTGTGTTTTATCATTGCTAATCTGTTGCGTTTATATCCTTACGATTAGAGTACTGTGTTATTTATTTCTTTAATAAAACTTTCTTAGTTCCAGTAATTTCTACTGGTTTGGCAACCCAGTTACGGGGTACGTAACATAAGTTGGGATCTCGTCCGCGACTTTGAATGCCAAATTTGGGACTGGGTAAATTGATTGGGTTAAAATTCCCGAAAGAAAGAAAGGGCAAACAGCAGAAATGGAGAGTGAGGAATTTCTAAAGGCGCCAACTTTTTGGAGGCATTAGAGGACGCCAGGAAATCAGAATTGGCAACTGTGGCCAAACGGTTGAATCTTTTTAAGGGGAAGTCGACAATGAGGAGAGTGGAGATGCACAGAGCTATCGTAGAGCATTATGCATCTAAAGGTGTGTTTCCCCAAGGGCTGCTGGAGGTGGTATCTATGGGCAAACCTGGTGGAGAAGCAGTACAGCTGCAGATGGAAAAATTGAGACTCGAGCACGAGTTCCTGGTAAAACAGCTGGAGTGAGAAGAGAGGGAGAGGCAGTTAGAACACGAAGAGAGAGAGAAGGAAAGGGAGTTTGAGCTGGAGAAGTTAAGGATGACGCTAGCGCAAGGGCCCATGCCGAACCAAGGTGGAGGGTTCAGGGCGACCCAGGAGGTTAGGCTGGTTCCCCCATTTGAGGAGGCCGATGTTGATCGGTACTTTCTCCATTTTGAAAAAGTCGCTGCAAGTCAGGACTGGCCGAGGGATAAGTGGGCTGTTTTGCTTCAGAGTGTACTGAAAGGGAAAGCCCAGCAAGCTTACCTGGCCTTGTTCGCAGAAGATGCCCAGAGGTATGATGTGGTGAAAGAGGTCATACTCAGGATTTATGAGTTGGTCCCGGAGGCATACCGGCAGAAGTTCCGGAATGCGAGGAAGCAGTGGGGCCGCATGTATTTAGAGTTTGCCAGTGAGATGCAGATGTATTATGAGCGTTGGTGCACCTCGAAAGGGGTCAATGGGGATTATGACAGACTGCTACAGCTAATGCTGATTGAGCAGTTTAAAGGTTGTGTCCCTGAAGGTATGAGACCCTACCTAGATGAGAAAGAGGCAGACACCTTAGCCGCAACTGCTAAGTTAGCAGATGAATACGCGTTAACTCACAAAGCGAAGTTTACCCCGAGTAAAGGCTACCAGAAGGGTAGTCAAGAGGGCAGGGAGAGTCCGCCAGAAAAGTCAGAAAGTAAGCCGGGGACTAGTGAGAGGGATAAGGTAGACCGGGAGCAGTTTGGTAGGAAGTCTCCTGGGGTCATAGGCTATAATTGTGGGAAAGCCGGTCACTTTGCGTCCAGGTGCACTGCTCCAAAGAAAGAGACGGGGAAAGGAAAAACGACGGTTCCGACTGGCTGTATTGAGCTGGCAAACAAACCGCTAGGGGAGAAGAGGTCTGATAAAGTTCAGGAAGGGCACGAGAAGTTTATCTCGGCCGGATTGGTGTCGGTGAAAAAGGGGTTAAACCCGGTTCCAGTACGGATCTGGAGAGACACTGGAGCTTGTCAGTCATTGATCTTAAAGAGTGTGTTAGACTTTAGTTCAGAGACCCATACTGGGGAGTTCAGGGTGATAAAAGGCATTGGGAAAGGGACTGAAGCAGTACCTTTGCACCAGATACACCTAAAAAGCGACTTGGTGTCCGGACCGGTCACGATCGGGGTGAGGTCCGAACTACCGATGGAAGACGTGGAGGTCTTCCTCAGTAATGACCTCGCCGGCGGAAATGTGTTCTCAGCAGTAAAACTGACAAGCCAGACTGCCAGCATTGAGGCCCCACCCAAGGACTCACAGGTTTAACCCGTTTGCGCAGTGACTCGGGGCATGTCCAGAAAGGCTGCCGAAGTGAATATAGACTTAGCTGAAACGTTTTTACCAGCCTTGTACCAGGAGGGGTTAGAAAGTGAGAAAAGGGGGGGTAGTGAAATGGACGTTGAGGTAGGCTTATCATTAGCAAGAAAGAAATTTATACAGGCACAGGAGCAAGACGAGGAGCTGATGTTCTTGACGGAGACAGCTCGCTCTGAAGCAGAATTAAAAAGGGAGCCAGTGGGCTATTATGTGAAGGAGGGAGTACTAAGGAGGAAATGGAGACCAAGTACCGTGTCCGCAGATGAGGAATGGGGGGTGATAGTGCTGAAAATTTATGGGGGTGAGATTTTTAACCTGGCCCACAAGATACCCCTCGGTGGACATTTTGGGGTGAGGAAGACAGTCAATAGAATCATGAAAGAGTTTTACTGGCCGCACAGGAGGAAGGATGCTATTGACCATTGTAGACGTGAGCTAACACAGTTACAGGCTATTGATATGCTAACAGCTTGCCACGATGAGAGAGCAGACCTAGTCGGTGTTATCACGAAAATTAATGAGGCTGGGGTGCCACCTGATAAAGGGAAAACCCATTTTGAAAAGGTAAGTATGGTGCTGACCAGATGGGAGAAGTCTATTGTCTTGGCCAGCTTTGTTGATAAGGTCTCTCCCTTAACCCCCGAACAGAGCGAGCCGCTGAGAAAGCTAATAAACCGGCATGCACACGTATGTCCGGATGTCCCGAGGCGATGCAAGGAGCTGGGACATGGTGTTGTTATCACATCAGGTCAGCCTCGTGAGCAACACCCCTATAGGATGATTAATTCAGTGACAAAAGGGCTAAAGAACGCAGAAGCGTATATTGGTGATTTAGTAGTCTGGAGTGACACATGGGAGGGGCACATTGTGGCAGTAGAGGAACTGTTTAAAAAGCTGTTTGAAGCCAGCCTGACAGTGAACCTCACAAAAAGTGAATTTGGCCACGCGAAGGTCACTTATATGGGACATGTGGTAGGACAGGGGCAGCTGGCTCCGATGCAGGCTAAGGTGCGGGCTATCTCTGAAGTCCCCACCCCGACAGACAAGAGAGCCCTGAGAAGGTTCTTGGAGATGGTGGGGTACTATCGGAAGTTTTGCAAAAACTTTGCGGATATTACCTTCTCTCTTACTAAGCTCCTGCAAAAGAATGTGAAGTTTGTGCGGGACGACCTTTGTTATATTTGTCCGGGACGGAAACCACTGAGAGGTTACACTGATCACAACCCATTAGTGTTTTTGGCCACTATGAAGTTTGCTAAGTTGGAGCCTGGTCTTAGAGGATATTAAAATAACACATATAAAAGGAATGGAAAGGTGATTGCTGACTATCTGTCAAGGTGTTGAAAACTTAAAGATCTCTGTATTAGCCGAATAGCTGGTGACCATGTATATTGGTGTGTATCTAATAATGTATTCATGCCCATGATTTTTACCCCAGTAAAAATCCTTTGAAGGATAGGGGTGTGACGACAAACCAAGTTATCAGAAGACTGATACTGATGAGAGAGATAAGGGAGACAATGGAGAAGCATTCAAAATGTTACTAAGAGAAGAGAGAGAGAGATAACGGAAGAGAAACACAATTAAGAGTATTGACAGACCGGTTGCTTTGAACCTCAACTGTTTGAAGTTTGATGGACAGGCGATACCCCAGCAGGGGGAGAAAAGAAACAGGTTCGCTAAGGCACGACACACCACGAGATCACGAGATAACGAGACCCTGGAAAAGTGGTGTGCCCTCACAAGTTGGTGGGAGTTGGAGGTCTGGTCGCGGGAACCGACCATAGACGCACAGGGTGAAAAGGGTACGATCGGTGGGAACCTGGTGTGTGTGTCCGCCCTTGCCTGGGTGCCGGGTTCACCGCGGAAGAACGGTCATATCCAGAACGGAGGGGTCACAGTCGGTGACCACAGAAGACATTAAAAGGGTTCGCCCGAAAGCTAACTGCGAAAAACAAAGGTCTGTCTGAATCAGATTTGCATATTATCTCTCTCTCTCCGACGGCACAACAGCGATTACTGCCAACTGTACTCAGCTGAGCTGAACTTGAGACTGATCATTTTACCCCTAGACTGCGATAGAGCTTGGTTGATTCCTATTACCCTAGTTCTGTGTACATGTGTTTTATCATTGCTAATCTGTTGCGTTTATATCCTTACGATTAGAGTACTGTGTTACTTATTTCTTTAATAAAACTTTCTTAGTTCCAGTAATCCAGACTCCAACTAAGTCCTGACGAAGGGTCTCGGCCTGAAACGTCGACTGCGCCTCTTCCTATAGATGCTGCTTGGCCTGCTGCATTCACCATCAACTTTGATGTATGTTGCTTGAATTTCCAGCATCTGCAGAATTCCTGTTGTTTGGGTATAAAAAAAGACTCTGTATCTGTGTGCGGGGAGAGAGACTACTGGTACGGACCCCATGTGTGTACCTTGATCTCTCTCATTAATTGTCCACCTTGACGACCCCTTCGTCTGGCGGGTAATCCTCCAAAGGACTCCTGAAGAACCATTAAGATTACCTGAGTACTATGGTAAGAAGAGTGAGCTTGAGGATTCGCCCTGGTACAAGAAGAGTGGGTTTGAGGATTCACCCTGGATAACAGTTAGAGGATTCACTGGAGTAAGCTTACAATAATTTGCCTGTCTCGGACACCCTGCCTTAGACCGGTTGTAAAGAGGCAAAATCCCCCACGCAAAGGTCAGGACCCTGAAGTGGGTGCAGAGAGACACGGCACAAAATTAACGGATTAATGGAAAATGGGTCAGACCCTTGATAAGTCAGGACCGGACACCCCTTGTTTAAAATTTCTAAGGAGAATCCTAGGAATGGAAATGATTTCCATGAATTATCTGCCTCATTAAATAAGAAACTGGGAAATGGAATGTGGCCATTAGGAGAGACCTAGGATGTGGAAAAATGCATTCAAGCAGAGGAGGCAATGTGGAAATGAAATTCAGGGGAAAAATGCAAAATTTTAATGTCAACATGGAGAAAAATGGCCGAGGAATTAACCAATAAGTCTAGACAAAGTAGTTGGGAACACAATGCACGTAGAAGAGGAAATAGTGTATGTGATAGGGAAGGCAAACCCAACCCATGGGAAGTGTTGAAGTATCAGTGTGAGGAGCATGATAAAGGACAGAAAAGGAGGGAGAAAACCGGAGAAGGAACTGGACAGGAACATGAGGGTGCTAATTACCAGGGTAAAACGCAGATACCACCAGACAAGTCTGGATTGCCCATGTTGTTCCAAAACGAGACCGATGACACAGATGAAACGGAGGAGGATTAGCTAGTGTGACCCACAGCCCCCGTTTATCCTCCCTTCCCACAACCACAGGCATCACAACCTCCACCCCTGTACTCCCCCCAAGGCCCCCATGGGCAGGAACAGGATCGGGAGTCGGGACAATTCACCGAACTAGGAGTCAAACTAAACAGCAGTCGAAGGAAAAGCCCTCCCGACTGCCAGTGTCCAAAGGAAGGGGCAGAAGGAGGAATTGTCTGGTAGGAGATGGACCCTTGATAGACCCAGATGAGGAATACGATGATGACAATCCTTTCGGGCCAGGGGCCCCAAGTGCTAGTAGTCCCCAACTGCTGCCAACCCAAATTGTTCCTAATCCCCATGGAAATACTCAGCACCTTACTCTGCAGGTTTATACCCCCTGGAAACCACATGAAACGTGCATGATCATGGGCAAGGCACCTAATCGTAAGAAGAGTCCTGACGATTTTATAGACTATATAATAGGTACCATTCAAATGTATCAGGCTACTCCCCAAGATCTTCTAGTCTATGTTCTATGGCTCTCACTGAAGATGAACAGACCAAATGGTACAAGGGGCTGGATAATCATAGTAATTGTCAGGCATTTTCAGCAGCAACCCATGACCCCCAGTAACAGGCAGACACGGATTAAACGAGCTCTTAAAACAACCCTCCAGTAGCCCATTGACATGACTAAAGTTTTAAAATGTAGACCGAAGGATAAAGAAGACGGTACTGACTTTTGGAACCGTTTCTGTTCCACCTACGCGACTTATGCCGGGGACACCGCCTATAATGCTGGTAATCCCTCACCCCAGTTTAATGCTATTCTCTTGCAATGTACCTCTGAGAATATCGCAACTGCTATAATGACCAACAATATGAACTGGTCAGGTAACTCGCGACCCCAAATGAAGTGAGCACTCATTTTTTACTGGAACCCGCCTTAGCAGCTATGCCATTGTGAATGACTCAGCTGAGGTCGAGTCAGCATCCTTACAACCTTCTGTCTCGGCACAAAAGGCAGAACTATTTGCCTTGACGAGAGCCTGTATATTGGCCAAGGATAAAGTGGTCAATATTTTTACTGACTCCTATTACGCTTTTGGGGTAGCTCATGACTTTGGGCAATTGTGGGCCCACTGGGGATTCCTCACTTCAGCACAGATCCCTATCCATAATGCCTCATATGTAAAGAACCTCCTTAGTGCCATCCTCCTCCCAAAACAATTGGCTATCATTAAGTGCTCAGCGCATCTCTCCGACTCCTCTACAGTTACCCAAGGTAATCATCGGGAGGACAGGGAAGCCAAATTAGTGGCGCAGACTGCCATTTACATTGTCTCCACGGCAGAGAAAGTGGCCTTGGCCTGCAGGCCAACCACAACAATGAAGGGTATTCCAGACATGGACACTGTACAACAACTACAGGGGGACGCCCCTGATTCAGAAAAACTGATCTAGAAGACACATGGGTGTTCGCACTCTGCCTCCGAGAGCCTCTGGCTCACTCCAGTTGGCCAAGTATGTATACCTGATGCTTTGTTCCCAATGCTTATTGTTTGCCTGCATACTGATATGCATCTTGGCAAGGAGGGAATGAATAACATTTTATTACGCACCTGGTGGCACCCTAGATTGGAAGAGGTGGTACAAGAGAAAATACAATCATGTCTGACATGCCAACAAACGCAGGAAAAGGAGTAAAATGTGCGCCCGGAAAAACGCCCTTGTCAAGTGGTCCTTTTGAATGCATTCAGTTTGATTTTATCGAACTATCACGTGTACACTGTTACAAGTATTGTTTAGTGACTGTAGATGTGTTCAGTATATGGATTTTAGCCTTTCCGACCACCAATAATAAAGCTTCCACAGTGGTAAGGTTGTAACTTACAGAGATTATACCAAGATTCGGGGTACGCAGACAGTTAAGTTCGGGCAATAGTCCTCATTTTGTGGGAAAAATAAATAAAGAGCTATGCGAGGTGCTGCACATTGAACTGCAGGAGTAGTGGAGCGGGCTAATGGCACCCTGAAAAATAAGCTGGCTAAGTTAATGTCTGAAATCGGACTGAACTGGCTGAAGGTCCTTCCGTTAGCTTTGTATCATATGAGGATTACTCCCCATTCCACGACTGGAGTATCAGCAGCTGAAATTGTTCATGGACGTCCTGGAAGGACCCCCATGAGATAATAACACACAGTCTCCCACTCAAATTGACCTTAATGTCATGGGGGATGAATTGCAAAGTATTTCAAGCAATTAACATCCTCTCTAAAGTTTCTTCATTCTCAGGTGCAGGAGGCATTTAAGCCACAGGAAAAACCAGAGACAGAGTGGCCAGATTCGGTACTGATAAGGGATTGGGAGCGCCCCAAGCGTGGACCCCAGTGAAAAGGACCTTTTCAGATCTTTCTCCAAACGCCCACAGCAGTAGAAGTACAAGGCACAACCAGTGGATTCACCTGAGCGATTGTAAGTGATGGTCGCCAGACAAAAAGTGATCGTTGTTGGACTTGGACTCTTTATGTTTGTACTAACGGATACTTTGGAAAGTAATCTCTTTTATGAAATGCATATGCGATTATATGGTAACAGAACTGTATATTGCCCCTTAGCTCAACCCGTGGAGGCACTATTCGTGGCTAACCCATCCAAAAGGAGGTGGGAGGATTTAGTGGAAGAGGATAGGTCAGGCAGAGAGTGTAAAGGTGATAAGGGAAGGTTTACAAGAGGGAGTAGGGGACGGTGTGTGGAAAGTCTGAACGGTACCTCTAGGTGGACCTCTGAGAATTGGCAATCCAAGTGCTGGGGCACTCGGCCCTGGCTAAAGGCACAAATGCAATGAAACTTCGATCGGGAAGAGGGCGTTGGGTCACTAACTCTAGCTGTAGGGGCACCCAAAGCTACCCTTTCTGTTTCCAGGGATTAGGATGGGGGTATGTAATTGCCAAAGTCCCTAAGAACAACCCCTGCATTGAAAAGCAGTGTCTGAATCATGATCGCAGAATAAAATGAGGGAAGTTTTCATGTACCTGTATTCGAGAAAGGTGTGTTTCCCTATCCAAAGGGAGTCAGTATGTATGTGGTCATTGTAATGCGACCCACGTTTCTAGAGGGACAACGTCACTAGCTTTCGCCTCAATAAACTGCTCTGAACATACCTGGTATCAGAAAATACTTTCTTCTGGTAGTTCCACATGCTACTGGGCAAAGAGCCTCCACTATTCACAGTAGGAACCATCAGTCCTCTCACCGTTCCTTGCCTGCAGGAAGCCCACGTTCGACGACGACTGGTGGCTCGATCCATCAGTAAAGAATTTTGTGTGGATTAAAAGAACCCAGTAACTGTACAGATTGAAAAGGAGGAGGTCCTTGCTGTCTTGAGGAAAATTAAAGTGGATAAATCCCCGGGACCTGACAGGGTGTTCCCTCGGACCTTGAAGGAGACTAGTGTTGAAATTGCAGGGGCCCTGGCAGAAATATTCAAAATGTCGCTGTCTACAGGTGAGGTGCCAGAGGATTGGAGAGTGGCTCATGTTGTTCCGTTATTTAAAAAAGGATCGAAAAGTAATCCGGGAAATTATAGGCCAGTAAGTTTAATGTCGGTAGTAGGTAAGTTATTGGAGGGAGTACTAAGAGACAGAATCTACAAGCATTTGGATAGACAGGGATTTATTAGGGAGAGTCAACATGGCTTTGTGCGTGGTAGGTCATGTTTGACCAATCTATTGGAGTTTTTCGAGGAGGTTACCAGGAAAGTGGATGAAGGGAAGGCAGTCAATATTGTCTACATGGACTTCAGTAAGGTCCCGCATGGGAGGTTAGTTAGGAAAATTCAGTCGCTAGGTATACATGGAGAGGTGGTAAATTGGATTAGACATTGGCTCAATGGAAGAAGCCAAAGAGTGGTAGTAGAGAATTGCTTCTCCGAATGGAGGCCTGTGACTAGTGGTGTGCCACAGGGATCAGTGCTGGGTCCATTGTTATTTGTCATCTATATCAATGATCTGGATGATAATGTGGTAAATTGGATCAGCAAATTTGCTGATGATACAAAGATTGGAGGTGTAGTAGACAGTGAGGAAGGTTTTCAGAGCCTGCAGAGGGACTTGGACCAGCTGGAAAAATGGGCTGAAAATTGGCAGATGGAGTTTAATATAGACAAGTGTGAGGCATTGAATGTTGGAAGGACAAACCAAGGTAGAACATACAAGGTTAATGGTAAGGCACTGAGGAGTGCTGTGGAACAAAGGGATCTGGGAATACAGATACAAAATTCCCTAAAAGTGGTGTCACAGGTAGATAGGGTCGTAAAGAGAGCTTTGGGTACCATTGGCCTTTATTAATCAAAGTATTGAGTATAAGAGCTAGAATGTTATGATGAGGTTGTATAAGGCATTGGTGAGGCCGAATCTGGAGTATTGTGTTCTGTTTTGGTCACCAAATTACAGGAAGGATATAAATAAGGTTGAAAGAGTGCAGAGAAGGTTTACAAGGATGTTGCCGGAACTTGAGAAACTCAGTTACAGAGAAAGGTTGAATAGGTTAGGACTTCATTCCCTGGAGCATAGAAGAATGAGGGGAGATTTGATAGAGGTATATAAAATTATGATGGGTATAGATAGAGTGAATGCAAGCAGGCTTTTTCCACTGAGGCAAGGGGAGAAAAAAACCAGAGGACATGGGTTAAGGGTGAGGGGGGGGGCGAAATTTAAAGGGAACATTAGGGGGGGCTTCTTCACACAGAGAGTGGTGGGAGTATGGAATGAGCTGCTAGACAAGGTGGTAAATGTGGGTTCTTTTTGAACATTTAAGAATAAATTGGACAGATACATGGATGGGAGGTGTATGGAGGGATATGGTCCGTGTGCAGGTCAGTGGGACTATGCAGAAAATGGTTCCGCACAGCCAAGAAGGGCCAAAAGGCCTTTTTCTGTGCTGTAATTTCTATGGTTTCTATGGTTTGTAACTCTAGGATTATCTTTGGGCTATGGGTTCCTGAGTACTCTCTCTCTGGGGGGTTCAGCAGGGACCATAGCTGCAAAAAAAAAAAAATCGCAACCACCTCATCTGTGGGCTGATGGCATTGGGGAACAGCACAATGTAGGGCCTGGAGGCAATCAACCAAGAAATGGCAGAACTTCGACTTTATGCTCTGCAGACCCGGTATGCCATGGACTACCAATTAGCTCAGCAAGAAGGCGTGTGTGCCATAGTTGGGGATAAGTACATCACTCATGTCAGGGACGAACCCTATAACATCTCTCATGCAATCCTAGAGATTCAGGAGCAGTTAGATAGTTTTAGGCAAGGGTCCGCCGGAGGAGAAGGGTGGCTCAGCTGGTTGTTAGGGGGATCGTGGGGCTCTTATCTCCTGCATGGGCTAATCATTCTTGTTGTGATTATCATTGTGTGTTGTTTACTGTTGACCTGTTTAAACACTTGCTGCAAGGCTTTCACTACCAAATTAGCGGCACTGTTTTCAGCCCCAATTTAATTGTGTTATCATGATATGATAAAAGGAGGGAATGAAATGGTAAAGGGTTAATTTGTTCTGCTGACATGTAAAAATTAGACTTCAAGCTAAGCTCTGCTGGCTTGTGCACCTGCAGAATGGGATGTGGTGAAACTGTCCAAAAAAATGTGGAACCACGGTTGAAAAACGAGAGACTATCTCATCCTGCACATTTCATATGGTTGATGACTTTTGGCCATTAAGGGAACTAAGGGATCTTTGTCTTGAAATACAACTGTTGCTGGGCATGTGACTATGGGGTAGCTAAAACATTGTTTCCTGCTAAGTGACAAAAAGGGTATAAAAAAGACTCTGTATCTGTGTGCAGGGAGAGAGACCACTGGTATAGACCCTGTGTGTGCCCAAGAAGTGCGCGCTCTCTCCAGTAGTGAGCTACTAATAAAGAAGCAGTTGCTTTATCTCCCGTAGTACTGTGTGTTCTTGCATCAGGTAACGGGTGATAATTAGAAGGTTTAACACACTAGAACAGAGGGATCTAGTAATACACAGCCATAATTCCTTGAAAGTGTTATCACAGGTAAATTGTGTCATGAAGAAAGCTTTTGGCACAATGGCCTTCATAAATCAACGTATTGAGTACAGCAGTTGGGGTGTTATGTTGAAGTTGTATAAGAATTTCAGGAATAATATTATATACATTTCTCTGACATTAAATATACCTATTGAAACCTATGTTGGTGAGGTCTAATTTGGAGTATTGTGTCCAGTTAGGTCACTAACCTACAGGAAATATATAAATGAGATTGAATGAGTACAGAGAAAATTTACAAGGATGTTGCTGGGACTTGAGAACCTGAGATATAGGGAAAGGTTAAATAGGTTAAGACTTTATTATTTAGCACATAGAAGATTGAGGAGAGAGCTGATAAAAGTATACAAAATTGTGAGGGGTATAGAAAGAATAAATGCAAGCAGGCTTTTTCCTCTCAGGTTGGGTGAGACCACAGGTAGAGTTCACGAGTTGAGGCTAAAAGGTGAAAAGTTTAAGGGGAACATGAGAGGGAACTTCTTCACTCAGAGGGTGGTGACAGTGTGGAATGAATTGCCAGCGCAAGTGGTTGATAAGGGTTAATTCCAATACTTAAGAAAAATTTGGACAGGTACGTTGATGGGAGGGGTATGGAGGACTATGGTCCAGCTGCAAGTCAATGGACTAGGCAGATTAACGGTTCAGCATAGATTAGATATACCAAAGAGCCTGTTTCTGTGCTGCAATGTTCTATGACTCCATGACTCTAATGACAATAGACTACAAATGAATATTTATTCAATAAATGTTTTGGAGAAAAAAAAGACACAGATCATGTAATTTATGTTCACATGCCAGCTTCCGTTCTTGAAAACTTCTCTTCTTACAACATTAATTTGCAATATCCTTTGATTTGAATTTTGCAACCACATTTAGCCAAAGTTCTGTGTGGATTGCTAGAGTGAGCCTGATTTTGTTTTGGCTTTAAGTGGTTAACCATTCATCTACCCATTATTAGCAAGTGTCCACTCTGTTTTCCCGAATAGTCATCATTCCACCTCAATGCTGCTAACTCACAGCCAATCGCCAATCTGGTGCTTACATCCAAATTCCTTGCTGATCTGCTTAAGTTCTCACCCTACCAAAATGCTGCCAACAGGAATTCCCAAATCACAGTGGTTCAATAAGCCATCTGCCACTTTTACTCCTAAACTGAGCATTCTTTTCTCGATATCTGTCCGCTAAGAGTTTACTGCTGATTATTATCTAGTGACTTCTGCTGGAAAATGCTTTTATATGCATTGGCTAAGTAGAGAATACAACTTTATCATTTTGTCTCTGACTGTACAGCTTGCTAACATTATTCAGCTTTTTAATGTTGCAAGGAAGAATAAACGCTTGGGTGATGCACCATAAACTGTTTGCATCTGGTTCACTGTGCCAAATTTGAAAAAAAAATTGAACAAAAAGAGAATATTACAGTAGATTTTATTAATAATATACACTTCCATTGAAGACTTCAGCAGAATGTTGTTTGTCACTGTAATTCCACACACTTCACCCTTTTCTCTATTAGTGCGCATGTGCCGGTCGTGCATGCAGCCTGTTACAGCCGTTCCGACTAGGATTCTTACTTCTTTCTTCTTACTTTTTTAACTTACGTTATTTGTTGTTGTTTTTTTCACGGTAACACATTGAAGCTGCACCCTCTCTAACATGCTGGTACAGAGAGTTTTATTTGGGTTTTTAGCGCTGGAAATAGTTACATTCCAACATGTCTCATTAGCGGGGCAACAGTATGGTCGCATTGTTTATTCCAGGGACCAGCTGATTGAGCTTATGCTGGCCAGTTTAGCGAGCAGAGCAGTGGACACCCCGGCTGAAACCTGGAGGAAAACACACAGAGGATGCAGAGGGGGACCACAAAGGCGAGGAAAGAGGACCGGGTCGAGACAACAGAGATTTATGGAGAAGAGGAGTTCGGTGGGTAATAAAATGGACGCGTTCACGGCGCTAGCCAGGCGTCAGAGAACATTTCAGGAGTGCAGTGTTATGTATTTTACTGGAACGGGGCTGCACGAGGACATACCTGATCAAAACTTTTCCACGGACGGCATCCAGACCGTTTGGGCTGACCGGAAGTGCACTGAAAGCGGTAAGTGTAAAGGAGTCGGATGGTGCAATCCGGGTCATATTACGATCGAGGAACGTGTTTGTAGACCGGATATTCAACTTTTTGCTGTTGGACTCCAGCCATATTCCACCGAGATACAACACTGTGCGGCACGGGAGGTTGTTCCTGCCTGTGACCATCGAACTTTGCAGCTCCTCCCGTGGGGGGTCAGACACCCTGAGCCAATAGGCTGGTCCTAGACTTACTTCCATCTGGCATAGTTTGCATTTTGTTGTTTGATTGTTTGTGGTTTTTGTATTGCTATATTTATGCTCTATTCTTGGTTGGTGAGGCTGTAACGAAACCCAATTTCCCTCGGGATCAATAAAGTATATCTATCTATCTATCTATCTATCTATTTTACTCCAGAGTCAACATCAACATAGCTTTGCTGAGCACACAGACCACACAGTTAGTGGTCATGCAATGTTCCTGATAACACTGTCATGAATCTGAGAATTGGCTAGTTGTCACATCTGAAACATATTTATTCAGTTAGCATTCCCAGACAGTTCAGAACAGAGAACCTAAGAATGATAATTATGAATGATAATGAACAATATTAACTGTTTATATCAATGTTTTACAGCCCAATTCATTTATTTCAAAATTAAGATATAATATAGGGAGGACATTTAAGGTCGCAAGTACTAACATAACATATAATGGTCAGCAGTCAATACTAACAATCACTGCCATACACAATCTGCTTGGTTTCAGATCCATGTGATAATTACTCCCTCTTTGACTTAATGAATTGAAAAGGGCAGTTTTAACAATAAGTTCATAGAATGAAAACACAGCTATTTCCTGGAACAACAAGTTGTGAATTTAACTAGATATTAGCTATCTGGTCACATGTGGTAAAGTAAGATTAATTAGGAATAGGACAGTGAAGAATCCTCTGGGCAAGAGTGATCACAAAATGATTGAGTTCCACTTTCAGGTTAATTGTGACAAGTTTAAGTCAGAAACCAAGATGTTATACCCCAATTAAGAGGTGAGTTGGCTAAATTAGAATTACAGGTCAACTGTAATACAGTTATATATTACAGGTTAAAATATATAATACCTATATAATACAGGTTAAATCACTATAAGCAATCTGTTAGTTTGATTTGAAATGCTATAGTGCAAAAGATACCTTCTACTTTGATTCTGTATTTGAAATTTTCATCTGCTATGGTGTGGACCTAGTCCAGGGCTACAGATTCCCTGCATTTGGAAAATCAATTGCAAAATGCCAAAAAATATCCATTGCCTCTGTTGTAATTTAGCAAACAGATGCACAGATTTCAAGTCTTTATGGCTTGTCCAGTACTGAAATAAGTATTTGTGTGGATGGCAGTCAAGTATTAGATGTAGAGACTTTAAACACAGAACTTGTCGATAAGGATTTTTAATTAAACCATTAGATTGGACTAAATGATTCTTCTGAGATATATTCATAAACACTAGTGCTAGTGTAGATTTACCAAATAATACAATCAAAAAGGGTTAATTTGTGAGGCAGGTTCACTGAACTTGGATTATATTTTCTTGAATGTAGAACACTGAAAAGCAATCCAATTGAGCTATTTAATGGACAGAAGAATTTGACACAGTAGTTAATTTTTCTTAAGCCGAATTCTAAGAATAGGAAACAAACTTTAAAATTTAAAATCTGGTCAGCTAAGAGTAAATCAAGAGATGTTTATTTGACAAAACAGAGAATATCAACAACTGTCAGACCACTAAAACAATACTAAATTAATTAAAATGTTCAAAGTCAAATGGATTTTTATTGAGTACTTGTGTTAAAGACCACCAAGAGGATCACAAACTTATCATGGTTTGGAGGCTTGCATGCCTTGATGACCCAGAGAGCTATGCTGGCTGGAGTCAGGGCCTTGTGCTTTGGCTCTTGGTAGGGTTATTGATGCCAAACAGGTCAAAGGGTGGAGGCCAAACTAAAAGTGGTCCATTGGTCTTCCAGGTTCAGGGGTTCATCTCAGAGCTAATAACCATGATTGGAAATAACCAATACAGAAAGAGCAATGAAGAACTCTTCCAAATCTGTGTGCAACTGTATTCCTGCATCTCCAATGGGACTTGCATGGCTGACTGTGGTAAAAACTGACAGGAAGCTACCGGCATGATGAAGGAAGCCCAGAACACTGCCAAGACCAAGAATAAATTTGGCCAAGGACAGAAAGAGATGGAGGACTTTAATTGCTGCCCTAAATACCAACAGGCATAATGGGCAGTTAGTAAGTAAGTATCAAAGAACATGGACCAAACTAGATTAAGCAAGCTGAGGTACATTGGAATATATTAACAGGAACAGACCATTTAACTTTTTCCACTTTGTACCATGTGCATTTTTAGATTATCATGTTCTCATTTCAATTATTTCTATTGGTCCTAGAAATCTAGATGTGCGTGAATATCTATGATATTCAGAAACAATTAAAATTATTTCTTCCTAAAAATATAAACTAAAAGACTGTAAATAATTAAAAACATTAAACAAAACCAAAGTTTAAAAAAAACTTTCCTTCACCTTACCATACCTCCTCAATCCCATAATTATTACTGGAATCTGTAGTGTATTTAATATTTCAGTAATATTTGAGTAAGATTGTAAATGTATTGTTAAATTCCGCATTGTTTGTTTACATGATTCATTATAGGTTATATGCAAGTACCTGAATGACATATGTCATTACGACACCACGTCATATGTAAACACCTCTCATAAAACTAAAGGAATAAAAAACTAAGTCAATAAATATTCCAGCTCCTATGTTTTTCTTTTAATTAGTTTCTGAGGTTAAAAAACATAACAGTAGCGACAAGGAAATTTTTAAATGAACCTAAGACGATTACCTACTTGTTGAAGTGCTGCACTTTTTCTTTGACAGAGAGAGACATTTTGAGTTTAAATGAAAGGCAGAGAGCTGATGAAATTAACAAATAACAGCCATAGGTTCATAAATAGTGAGTAGCAGGTGATAACAATAATAAATTTTAATAAAGCAGAAATGGCTGGCTACATCAGAAAAGATAAACACATTCAATTACACAACAGATAACTGAACAAATTTATACTGAACAAATTTAGCAGCATTTTGAAACAAATGAAATAGCCAATGAAAAATAATTGCAACTGTTGCTGCGTACAATGGGAGGAAAAGCATACAGTTTGACTGCTCCAACCAAGTCAGCCGAGGTGAGCTTTGCTGATATCATGAACGAAATGCAGGAACATCCTGAACCGAAACCGCTGTTGATTGCAGAACATTTAGGTTTCATAAGCTGAATCAAAAGGAAGGGGAGTCCATTTCAGCTTATGTAGCTAAATTGAAGAAATTGTATACACATTGTCAGTTCAGAGGTGGATTTAATGACGTTTAGTTTCAGAAATCTTACAAGAAAGCATTCAAAAATGGCTCCTAACTGAAATACAACTCACATTTAAAAGAGCAGTTGAAATAGTTGTATCAATGGGAACTGCAGCCAGAGACAATTGAATTGCAATCAAGAATGAAAGTGAGCGAAATTCCAACATCTAAACACCTGTCTAGCCAAACAAAATGTAGAGATGGGCTCTGTTTTTTGGAGGACACAGTTACAAGATCGAACTCAAGGAGACATAGAAACATAGAAAAATAGGTGCAAGAGTTGACCATTCGGCTCTTCGAGCCTGCACCGCCATTCAGTATGATTATGGCTGATCATCCAACTCAGAACCCTGTACCAGCCTTCTCTCCATACCCCCGATCCCTCTAGCTAACTCCCTCTTAAATATAGCCAATTAACTGGTTTCGACTGTTTCCTGTGGCACAGAATTCCACAGATTCACCACTCCCTGTGTGAAGAAGCTTTTCCTAATCTCGGTCCTAAAAGGCTTCCCCTTTATCCTCAAACTGTGACCCCTCGTTCTGGACTTCCCCAACATTAGGAACAATCTTCCTGCATCTAGCCTGTCCAATCCCTTTAGGATTTTATATGTTTCAATAAAATCCCCCCTCAATCTTCTAAATTCCAACAAGTATAAGCCTAGTTCATCCAGTCTTTCATCATATGAAAGTCCTGCCATCCCAGGAATCAATCTGGTGAATCTTCTTTGTACTCCCTCTGTGGCAAGAATGTCTTTCCTCAGATTAGGGGACCAAAACTGCACACAATACTCCAGGTGTGGTCTCACCAAGGCCTTGTACAACTGCAGTAGTACCTCCCTGCTCCTATACTCGAATCCTCTTGCTATGAATGCCAGCATACCATTCACCTTTTTCATCGCCTGCTGTACCTGCATGCCCACTTTCAATGACTGGTGTATAATGACACCCAGGTCTCGTTGCACCTCCCCTTTTCCTAATCGGCCACCATTCAGATAATAATCTGTTTTCCTGTTTTTGCCACCAAAGTGGATAACCTCACATTTATCCACATTAAATTGCATCTGCCATGAATTTGCCCACTCACCTTATCTATCCAAGTCACCCTGCATCCTCTTAGCATCATCCTCACAGCTAACACTGCCGCCCAGCTTCGTGTCATCCGCAAACTTGGAGATGCTGCATTTAATTCCCTCATCCAAGTCATTAATATATATTGTAAACAACTGGGGTCACAGCACTGAGCCTTGCGGTACCCCTCTAGTCACTGCCTGCCATTCTGAAAAGGTCCCGTTTATTCCCATTCTTTGCTTCCTGTCTGCCAACCAATTCTCTATCCACATCAATACCTTACCCCCAATACCATGTGCTTTAAGTTTGCACACTAATCTCCTGTGTGGGACCTTGTCAAAAGCCTTTTGAAAATCCAAATATACCACATCCACTGGTTCTCCCCTATCCACTCTACTGGTTACATCCTCAAAAAATTCTATGAGATTCGTCATACATGATTTTCCTTTCACAAATCCATGCTGACTTTGTCCGATGGTTTCACCGCTTTCCAAATGTGCTGTTATCACATCCTTGATAACTGACTCTAGCATTTTCCCCACCACCGATGTTAGGCTAACCAGTCTATAATTCCCCGGTTTCTCTCTCCCTCCTATTTTAAAAAATGGGGTTACATTAGGCACCCTCCAATCCTCAGGAACTAGTCCAGAATCTAAAGAGCTTTGAAAAATTATCACTAATGCATCCACTATTTCTTGGGCTACTTCCTTAAGCACTCTGGGATGCAGACCATCTGGCCCTGGGGATTTATCTGCCTTTAATCCCTTCAATTTACCTAATACCACTTCCCTACTAACATGTTCAGTTCCTCCATCTCACTGTCCCCACTATTTCCAGAAGATTATTTATTTATGGGACGACGACTAATCACAGAAATGTTGATGGATTGTCCTGTTTATCCTCGGAAAAGGAAATACCTGAAAAATTTACAGAAGTGGAAATATTCTTTCTACTGCAAATCAAAAGTTTCCCTATTACATAAGAGATGATCCAAAGGGAAATTAGTGAAGATCCCACATTGTCTCAGGTCTTCACGGCAATCCAAAATTGCTGGAATGTACAGCAGCAATTCCAGTTCTCCCATTTTTACCAGCTCTGGGGTGAATTTGCTCCTGATAGGGGGTTGCGTTATGTGGTGATTGAGAGTTGATGCACTATCCAAGCTGAGAGCTGAAGTATTGGAGCAGCTACATGCTGGTCACTTAGGCACAGTCAAAATGAAAGTGCTGGCTTGAAGCTTTGTCTGGTGGCCTGGGATAGATCAGCAGATCAAACAGCTTGCCATGCATGTTCAGAATGTCAACACATCCAGAAGATGCCATGAACAGGGCCTCTGCATCCCTGGGAATGGCTTGTATTGCCCTGTCAGAGGATTCATGTGGATTTTGCCAGACCATTCATGAACAGAAATTTCTTGGTAGTAGTGGATGCAGCTCCCAATAGCCTCCACTACAGCCTCCCACACTGGTGATGTACTGAGAAGCCTCTTCTCAAGGACTGGTGTTCCAGAACACTTAGTCAGTGACAATGGACCACAGCTTGTTGTGGAACAGTTTCAGTCATCCCTGAGAATGAATAGAATAAGACATATTCTGTCTGCATTGTACCATGCAGCTACAAATGGCTTGGTGGGCAATGTCAGCAGAACACACTACACTGAATCAGAAACTTGCCAATTTCCTATTTTAATATCACAATGCAGCACACTCCACAACCAACAACTCATGAGCTAACAGTCACAGGGCTTTATCACTATAATTGGCTTATTATTGAAGTAGCATCTGCATTGCACTCTGGCAGAAAGTGCACTCAGTGTTACCTGGATGACATCATTATTTTGGTGAGGATGACAAGGAACCTTCAAAATCTCAAGCTAGTGTTAAAAAATTAGAAGAAAATTGACTTAGAGCACAATACATCAAGTGTGAATTCTTTGAACCAAACATGACTTACTATGGTCACACTATTAACGCCTAAGCATTACACAAGTGTGCTGAGATAATTCAAGCAATGGTGAATGCCCCAAGGCCAAAGGACTTATCACAATTGCAGTTCTTTTTAGGATTTTTCAATTACTACAACAGGTTCCTGCCAAGCCTGGCTACTGTGCTCTACCCCTTGAACTCATTACTACAGATCGGGAAGAAATGGTAATGAACAAAGCACTGTGAGGTGGTTTACCTAAAGGCAAAGGAAATGGTGATGTCAGACACTGTACTCACACATTATGATCCATATTGTCCTGTGAAGCTTCCTTTGACACCTCACTTTAAGACATAGGTGCAGTTATGTCATACGTTCGGCATGACAAGCATTGACCACACTTCTTGCTGCGACGACATAAGGATGTTTCAAGATCCACTCTTCTTGATTCGCTCCACAGTAGACAAACTCCTTGTTGCATCTGTGTGAGCGTCTATGAGCTGTTGATATCAGTCGGTAGCAGTCTCCTCCTCCCCCCTTTCCAGTGGCCTGAAGCGATTTCTCACCTCCACTATGTACTGGGCTTGAAGAATAGGTTGTGAGGAGAATGGCTTCCAGTCTACCTTCTCCTTGGGACCTGTGGCTTTGGGTTGCCGCAGGCTCAGTTTCACTTGCATTGACACTACTCTGTGGTCAGAACTGACCGAGTTGAAGGTGCTGTAGGCTTCTGTGTTGATCACACAATTACGCCATTTTGTTCTTACAAGGATGTAATCGAGCTGTTTCCTGTAGATGGAGGCTCTGTTTTCGTATGTCCACAGTTTACCAGCTCATTTCTTGAATTGTGTGCTGGCGGCAATGAGACTGTGTTCCTGGATGTCATGCCGAACTTAGAAGGAGCGAAACAAAGAGCTAAGAAACAAGTTCAAGACAGCAAAGAAGAATCTCTTTGCCACCTACGACCCAATGAGGGAAGAGGAACTAGCTGAGAGGTTTAGAGAGATAGAGGCTGCTAATGAAGACATGCAGCATGGAGAAGCATGGCACCTAGTCAATGAGATCAGTAGACAGAAGAAGTCCCCATCAGGTCAAATAAGTGGTAAAACAGCAGAGGACTGTGTCCAGACATGGCTTACCCACTTTAAGAACCTGCTGGGAAACCCTCCAAAGATCACAGAAGAAGAAGAGGACATACCCATGATATTAACACAAGTCGACATCGATGACGGCCATTGAGGAACTGAAGAAGGCCAAATATGCACTCAAACAGGGCAGGCGCGCTGGACCAGATGAGATACCACCAGATGTCCTGAAGAACTGCGACCTGGACAACATCTTGCTGTACATATGTAAATACAGCATTGATGAAAGGCGACAAACCAGAACAGTGGTCACTCTCAAACATTATCCCAGTCCCCAAGTCTGGATCCCTCACGAAGACAGATATCTACCGCGATATCAGCTTGACCTGCATCTTAGCAAAGTTATACAATCGGATGATCTTGAACAGGATTTGCACCGCCATTGACTCTATGCTAAGATTCAATCAGAATGGTTTTCGGCAGAAGCACACAACGGTAATACAAATACTTGCTCTCTGTAGAATCATCAAGGAAGTTGAGAAGAACAACCTATTAGCCATGCTTAAATCGATTTTCGCAAAGCTTTTGACTCCATTCACAGAGGTAAAATGCTGAAGATCCTGAAAGCTTACCATGCCAGACCAGACCATCTACTGAGAGCAATAGAGTCCAGCTATACCAAAACCATGGCGAAAGTTGTATCACCAGACGGAGAAACAGCAGTGTTCGAGCTCCTAGCTGGTGTGCTGCAAGGAGACACTCTGGCACCCTACATCTTTATAATCGTCCTTGATTATGCTCTGCGACAAGCTACCAAAGACCATGACAAGCTTGATTTTACCATAAAACCAGGACGAACCAAAAGACTCAGACCAGTTATGCCCACAGATCTCGATTTTGCAGATGACATAGTCCTGCTCTCTGACCAGATGGAGGAAGCACAGCAGCTACTGACAAAAGTGGAAATTGAGTGCAATAAAGTTGGACTTCACCTAAACGCTAAAAAGTACATGGCATTTAACTGCGACGAAGATACTCTCAAGACAGTACAGAATGGTACCATTAAGAAAGTCTTTGACTACAAGTACCTCGAGTCAAGAATGATGAACTCAGAGAAGGACATAAAGATACGGAAGGCGCTGGCGTGGAGGGCTATGAACAACATGAAGGAAACCTGGAAGTTGAACCTGACCAGAGGGCTTAAAAAGAGGATTTTCATAGCAGTCATAGAGTCCATTCTCACGTACTCACCAAGACTATGTGAAAGTCTCTAGATGGTTGCTATACATGAATGCTCCGGATGGCTCTTGACGTGAGTTGGCAACAGCACGATTAACGTCGAGCTCTATAACGACCTACCAATGCTCACCACCAAAATCAAGGCAAGAAAACTGCAGCTAGCGGGGTACTGTCTATGCCACCCCGAGCTACCTGCCAGCCTAGTCATCATATGGGAGCCCAAGCACGGGAGGATGAACCCTGGGTGCCCTCCCAAGACTATGGTCAACACACTCCTAGAAGACAGCGGCGTGGCTAATGTAGATGAACTGAACACACTGATGAGGGAGAGGGAGAAGTGAAGAGTCCGTCATCATGCCCGACGCCAGCCCCCTAGGCTTGAGTCGACGTAGTAGCAGTACGTCACATGTTATGAACGATGGAAGTGAACGCCACATAACCTTTGCATCACATTCCCTTACTGCTGCAGAGAAAAATTACACAGAGATTGACAGAGAGGCCTTGTTTAGGGTGTAAACATTTCAACCAGTACCTGTATTAGACAGGGTTTACCTTCATTACTGATCACC
The DNA here is from genome assembly GCF_963921235.1 of Mobula hypostoma. Classification (NCBI taxonomy): domain Eukaryota; kingdom Metazoa; phylum Chordata; class Chondrichthyes; order Myliobatiformes; family Myliobatidae; genus Mobula; species Mobula hypostoma. The sequence goes on from NC_086097.1 coordinate 106,920,893, forward strand.
TACCACTAGTGTCAATTTTCAAACCTCAGAAAGGTGGTCTACTAACAACAACAGCACAAATACAGAGATCTGTCCTGTTTCTTGCAGGACACAATTACAGGATCGAATTCAAGAGGACAACTAATCATGGAAGTGCTAATGAATTGTTGCATTTACCACTGAAAAAGGAGATACCCAAAGCACTTACAAAGAAGAACACCCCTCTTGATGTATTCTCCCAAACACAAACTGAAAGTCTCTCTTTACCACAGAAGTGATCCAAAGGGAAACTAGAAAAAAACCCACACTGTCTCAGGTCAACATTGCCACTCATAATGGCTGGAAAGTGCAGCAGAAATTCCAGCTCTCCCATTCTACCAGCGCTGGAATGAAAACCTTTTCCGGGGGAGAGATTGCCTGATGTGGGAATTGAGAATTGTACCATCCAAGCTGAGAACTAAAGTGTTAGAGGTGCTACATGCCAGTCATCTTGGCATAGTCAAAATGAAAATGTTGTCTCAAAGCTTTGTCTGCTCATAGAGTCATAGAGATATACCGCACAGAAACAGGCCCTTTGACCCATCTAGTCCATGCCAAAACTATTAAAACTGCCTACTCTAATCAACCTGCACTGGGACCATGGTCCTCCAAACCCCTACCATCCATGTACCTATCCATACTTCTCTTAAATGTTGAAATCAAGCTTGCATGCACCATTTGTGCAGGCAGCTCATTCGACATTCTCACAAACCTCTGAGTGAAGAAGTTTCCCCTGCTGGCCTGGGATAGATTAGCAGATTGAGCAGTTTGTCATGCACTGTTTAGGAGGCTAAGGGCAGCACCTTTCAATCCCTGGGAATAGACTTGGCAGAGGATTCTTGTGGATTTTTCCCTACCATTCAGGGGCACAAATTTCTTAGTGGTAGTGGAGGCAGCCACCAAGTGGCCAGAAGCATTCCCAATAGCTTCCTCCACAGTTTCTCTTTGTTAATGTGTTGGGAAGCTTCTTTTCAGGACTGGTGTTCCAGAACAGTTAGTCTGTGACAGGAGACCCTAGTTTGTTGAGGATCAGTTTCAGTCATTCCTGAAAATGAATGGAATAAGACATATGGCATCTGAACCATACCACTCAGCTACAAATGGCTTGGTGGAAATGTGTGTCAAAATTGCATATTTGGAAAAATTAAGGACAGAACTTGACCACTCTCCTACACAGTGGAGATTGTGTCTGATGTTGAGGAGAGCAGAGTTAATTGTTGGAGAAGAAATGTGTCCAGATCTTTCAGATCCACCTCCTGCAGTCCCAGAATCGACTCCTGCAACCACCAGGGAGGAAACTCAGAATCTGAGACTGTTTTACAACCGCAGACACGAGAAAATCTGCAGATGCTGGAAATTCAAGCAACACACACAAAAAACGCTGGTGAACGCAGCAGGCCAGGCAGCATCTATAGGAAGAGGTACAGTCGAGGAAATACGTTATCCCACAAAAGTAAGAAATCTTCCACAGCAATGAAATCTTTAGGCCTAAATGGGACAATTTAAAATTTACAATGCTGTGGATTTATATATAGTAGTTGTATTATACGGCATAGTATACTGTATGTGTACATATATGTGTAAATAAGTTGAGATGCATTCTGTATTGAGTTGGAGTTTATAGCTAAGTAGGGAGGAGTGTTGTGTTTTTAATATTTGAGTAATATTGTAAGTATTGTTTGATTAAGAATTCCTTGTTGTTTACATAATTAATTACAGGTTATATTTCAAATACATGAATACAAAGATCATTACGCCACCACATTGTACGTGTGCACCTCACAAAAGTAGAAACAAATCTTACACATTCTCCTGAGCTCTCATGTTTACCTTTTGATTCATTTCTGCAGTTACAAAACATAACAATAATGTCTGTAATTCTTAAAAATAAAAAAAAACAGTGCAGCCAGCTACAGGTGGAAGTTATTGTGTAGCTTGGGGGAGTCTATTAATAGTAATGGCAAGTCAAGATGTCATTTTGCTAATACTGATCATAAGGTTCTGCTGGAAAAGATTCAAGTCTGGCACACTAGGGACTTCAGGATGCTACCAAAGTAAAGATGAAAATAGAGTATAGGGCAGAATTTGCAGTGGGCACTATTAATTCAAATATCTGCTGTTGTAAATTCTGATCCAAGTTACTGAAAGCCAGCATCACCATAGTCAAGCCTGCACCATTTCCAGTTAATATACTCAAAATGCAAAACACTGATATCACTCTGTGGTTAAGAAGGCATACGGTGTATTGGCCTTCATCAATCGTGGAACTGAATTTAGGAGCAGAGAGGTAATGTTGCAGCTATATAGGACCCTGGTCAGACCACACTTGGAGTACTGTGCTCAGTTCTGGTCGCCTCACTACAGGGAGGATGTGGAAGCCATAGAAAGGGCACAGAAGAGATTTACAAAGATGTTGCCTGGATTGGGGAGCATGCCTTATGAAAACAGGTTGAGTGAACTTTTCTCCTTGGAGCGACGAAGGATGAGAGGTGACCTGATAGAGGTGTACAAGATGATGAGAGGCACTGATCGTGTGGATAGTCAGAGGCTTTTTCCCAGGGCTGAAATGGTTGCCACAAGAGGACACAGGTTTAAGGTGCTGGGGAGTAGGTACAGAGGAGATGTCGGGAGTGAGTTTTTTACTCAAAGAGTAGTGAGTGAGTGGAATGGGCTGCCGGTAATGGTGGTTGAGGCGGATACGATAGGGTCTTTTAAGAGACTTTTGGATAGGTACATGGAGCTTAGAAAAATAGAGGGCTATGGGTAAGCCTAATAATTTCTAAGGTAGGGACATGTTCGGCACAACTTTGTGGGTCAAAGGGCCTGTATTCTGCTGTAGGTTTTCTATGTTTCTATGCTGTTCCTGGATCTTCACTTGGATCTCCTCAAACCCAATTTCAGAAGGAGTATGGAGGACACACAGCTGAGACAAATTGCGCTCTCTTCAAACAGAGAGGTTCGATGTTTTACTCCTGCACAGGCAACTACAGAGATAATCAGAAGTGGGTACTTAGAAAGATTAAGGACAGAACTGGACCACTCTCTTAACAGTGGAGATTGCCGCTGATGTCATCTGGAGACAACATTTTGATCAATTAAGGAGAACAGAAGTCAATTTTTCAAGAAGAAAGGTATCCAGAGCTGACAGAACCATTTCCTGCAGACTCAGAATCAACTCCTATAACCACCATGGATGAGGCCCCAGAACTTGAGATTCACAGCCGTATATCTCATCTGCCAAGCAAAGTGAGTCCTCTTGCCAGGAAAGATGTTAGAATCCAGATCCAATTAATCTCCATTCCCTGCTGCCTAAAATCTCCTTTGGAATTTATTTTATATGTTCTTTTGTAAGCAGAAATCCACAGCACAAAAATGTCTATAATTTTCAATAGAATGGTAAAATTTCTCAAAACTAATAACAGATATAGAAGATCTCCTATGCAACCAGACTGATAAAGCACAAATCAGAAGAACTTCCACAGCTAGTTCCAAGGATATCTCCGTCGGGAAACTTTGATGCCAAATTGCAAAATTGAAAATCTTTTCCAATCCCAAAAGTGACTTCCCTAATTGTTATCCAGTAAAAACATGAACATCATTGAATACTTGATTATCACCTCCTCATGCAAGGAGTGAAGAACTGAGGAAAAATGCTCTGCTGAAGTGTGAGAAGGGAAACGTAATGAAATTTATCATGGAGCACTTACATTTTGCACTTCTGCAGAATAGTCTGTTTGATTCCAGAATTATTAGTAAACAAAGTTTAATTATATTCTTGTCTATAATTCAATTAATAACCTTTTGAAGGCAGAGTAGGTTATGTAAAATACATGTTCAAAAATTCCCTTTATAGTACCTCGTTTTGTCTGTAGTCCAAACTGACAAAATACTCCATTCTGCCGGGTTTTCAGCTCCAACTCTGTTTCTAGCAACTGCAAGCTACTTTTTGGCACAGATTACTGGTACATGTGGTAATCTCACTCACAAGGCATATGGGAAGTTGGCACAGGAAATAAAAACACCTGTTTACTGGTGTGACAAAAGATGTATTTTTGAAGTCTAACAAAAGCAAATTTTGAACACTGTAGAAGGAGATTTTCAGCTTATCAATTTTGATTTGGGTATGGGATGAAAAAAGTGAGCAAATGTTCCAGATCCGCCAGAATCAGAATCATCATCGACATATGCCAGGAAATTTGTTGTTTTGTGGCAGCACTACAGCACAAGATTAAAATATTACTGAGAGTTTGAAATAATTATATAAATAATGCTAAAGAGGAATAATGAGGTAGTTTTCAGAGGTTCATAGACCATTCATAAATCTGATAGTGGAAGAGAAGAAGCTGTTCCTAAATCATCATGGACCATCAGGCTCCTGTAGTTATGAAAAGAAGGCAAGTACCAGATGGTGAGGATCTTTAATAATAGATGCCGCCTTCTCAAGGCACCACCTACTGAAGATGTCCCCAGTGGTAGCCAGTGTTATACCTGTGACAGAGCTAGTTGAATCTACAACCCTCTGCAGCCTCTTGCCATCCTGTGTATTGGAGTTTCCATACCAGTCTATGATGCAATCAATCAGAATAGTCTTTTTGTCATACTAAATTTCCTCAAACTCCCAATGAAATAGAGCTGGTTGCATACCTTCTTCATGATTGCATCAATATGTTTGGACACAAACACTGAGATGTTGATGTCCAGGAACTCAAAGCTCCTCAGCCTTTCCACTTCTAACCCCTCAATGAGCTGTGTGCTGTCCTGACTTCCCCCTTCCCGAAGTCCACAATCAATTTCTTAGTTTTGCAGATGATATTGACTGTGCCTGTTGCTGTGACTCCACTCAACCAGCTGATCTACAATACCTCAGTAATTTTTTTGCTTCACATCACCATCTGAGATCTGCCAACAACATACATATCATTAGTGAATTTATAGATGCCATTTGAGCTGTGCCTAGCCACAGAGTCATGAGTGTACAGAAAGAAGATCAATGGGCTAAGCACACATCCTTGAGGTGTATCAGTGTTGATTGTGGTCTCCTGATGTGGATGTCAAGGATCCATTTGCAGAGGTAGGCACAGTGGCCCAGTTTTTGAAGATTTCTGATTAGTACTGAAAGGATGATGATGTTGAATGCTGAGCTGTATTCGATAAAGAGCAGTCTGATGTATTTTTTGCTGTTGTCTAAGTGCTCCAAAGCTGAGGTGGAGAGCCAGTGAGATTGCATTCACATTAGACCTGTTGAGGTAGCAGGCAAACTGTAGCAGGTCCAGGTCTTTACTCAGGCAGGAGTTAATTCTAGCCATGAACAACCACTCAAAGCACTTCAACACAGTAATCTAAGTCCTACTGAGTAATAGTCATTGAGGCAGCTCACCCTTGGGTATCGGAATGATGCCCTTTCAAAGCAGGCAGGAATCTCTGGCTGCAGCAATGAGAGGTTTAAGATGTCCTTGAACACTTCAGCCAATTAAGAACTACAGAGCCAAATATGTCTGTATAAATAAAATGCCATTTTGTGCCTGTTTTTATAGCATTTGTAACAATTTGAAAAACTTAAATGAATATTGGAGAAGAAAATGCGTAGTGCTGGAAAACAAGAGTTGGATTTACAAGTACAATGTACTAAAAACCCAAGCTTGTTTGACTCAGTACAGGTCACACATAAAATTTATACCACAGCTTCATTATCATGAGTATAATGGTCAGAGAGTGCCAACCGTGTTGATTCTGTATAAGAACATAATCTGGCATGCTATTAAGTGAGTGTCTGGCATCATCTGAAGGATGCTGGAGCTGATGGAAACAACGATATTAATTCCTGTAACAGATGCCGTCATTGCCTCCAACCACTACCGGAAACTATTCTTTGAGAAGATTGATCAAGGTCCAGCAGAAATCATACCACCAGATTCATGGAATCCATCCAGGACTATCATGGAGCACCACTGAGTCAATCTCAAGAGTAAAGCTACTTGACATAAATGTTGTGCCACAAAAAGTTTAATGATTTAGTGTTCATGGTCGAGTCTGATAAAAATATTGGCAAATCCTGTTTCCCATTTGCAGCGCTAACCTTACACAATACTCAATATAGTGCATCCCATATCTTCTTTAGTAAACACCACTATCAACGATGAATCCACTTATTTCCTTGCAGGATAATTTACAGGATACTTGTCTGGGATTTGATACTGAATATTGGTCAGGATCGTATGTTTCCTTCTTAGTACTATAATTTAGCCTGACGAAGGGTCTCGGCCCGAAACGTCGACTGTACCTCTTCCTATAGATACTGCATTCACCAGCAATTTTTATGTGTGTTACCTGTGAGTCTGTTGGGGTCATCTATGGTATCTGGTGCCCCCAGTGTGGCTTTCTCTACATCGGTGAGACGCAACGTGGATTGGGGAACTGTTTCATGAAGCATCTCCACTCAGTTCACCACAAAAGGTAGGAGGTCTCAGTGGACACCCATTGCATACTTCCCATTCCGATTTTGACATGTCTGTTCATGACCTCCTCTACTACCATGATGAGTTCAAACTCAGGTTTAAGAAACAACACCTCATATTCCATCTGGGTACCCTCCCACCTGATGGCATAATCATCAATTTCTTCATCTTCTAATAATTTCTCTTTCTCTTTATTCCATTCCCTATTCTGGTTACCCTTTCATCCTTTCTCTACTCCTCAGCTGCCTGTCATCACCTTCTCATTCCCATCCTCCTTCCCTTTCTTTCATAGTCCACTGTCCTCTCCTCTCCTACTGGATTCCTCCTTCATCAGCTCTTTATCTCTTCCACTCATCCCCTCCCCTATCCACCCACCTTCCTCCTCACCTACTTTCACCTATCACCTGTCAACCGTACTCCTTTCCTTCCGCCATCTTCTTGTTCTGGCTTCTGTCCCCTTCCTTTCTGGTCTTGCTAAAGGTTCTCAGGCCAAAATGTCAACTGTTTATTCCCCTCCATAGATAATGCCTGACCTGCTGAGCTCCTCCACTATTTTGTGTGTTTGTCCAGAATCTGGAATGCATTTCTAGAGGTGGGAATGGAGGCAAATTCACTTGCAGCAGTCGAAAGTGAGCTGGAAAAGCATCTGGCAGGAAAAAAAACGTATGCAGAACTATCAGCATACGAGAGTGAGATTCATGGGGGGAATGGATTTTTGTCCATCATGCTATTACAAACTATAGTTTTATATATTGAGCTTGGAAGGTGGATTTGATTGGGTCTTATGTTTAGGTGTTATAGTCATTTGTCTTATTGTTATTCTTATTCACTCCTGCAATATGGATGTATTCAGCAGGTCAAGATTTAACCATCATTTCTCATTGTTCTGGAAAGTGGTGAGGAGAATCTGCTGGAATGTTGTTCATAAGTGTGGATTTGTAAGATTTTATACCAAGGAAGGCAGATGTATTGGAAGCCATGATGGTGTGTACTTAAAGGTAAATTTAAGTGATGGTGTTCTCACATGATTGTTTCCATTGTCCTAGAGGTCAAAGGTTTGAAAGGCTTACTTCCATTCTGAACTGCTTTTTTCTGTATATTTTGTCGGGGTTACACGTTATAGCTACAGTAATGGGAGTGCCAAATATATAGATATCTCTATATGGGGGGTTATATGGGAGGCAAGGTTTAAGCTCGGCACATTGTGGGCTCAAGGGCCTGTACTGTGCTGTACTGTTCTATGTTCTATTCAAAACTGACATGCTTCCTCAACAGTTTTGTAACAGCACTTACCCGGACAAGTGGAGAATATTGTCGTCTTGTCAAAGCTGCATTCTTGCACACAAATGTGAAGTATATTATAACAATGCTAGTGAGTCTAGGTGATGGAATGGCTTTTGGGATTCAGGTGTTAAATCCTTCCCCACAAAATTTCCAACCTCTAATCAGTGGCTTGTCAAATTAAGTTTCTGGTCAATGGTAACTCCAGTTGAAGAGAACTAGGCAACAGCAGTACCACTAAATTTCAAGTACGCAATTGGACCCTTTTATTTTCTGAGAGTCATCATGAACTGGCATTTTGGAGTACCAGTGTTATGACCAGAATGCTAATGCCAGATTGCTGTTCAAATGTTGCTCCATGTGGGCGTGGCCATTTCATTACTTTTTTAAAATACCATTGAGAATAACTATTTATACTATTATAATGCCTTTACTATGGTAGAATGTCCCAAAATGATTTACAGGGGAATTATTAGTGGAATATTATAAGCAAAGAATTTGACATCAGCCTGCATAATGTGACCGACAGTCAAAACTTTGGTCAAAGGGGAACATGTTGAAAGAGAGGAGAGATAGAAACACAGATTCAGAAAGGAAATTTTAGAGATCAAAGCCCAAGTATCTCCAGACATAACCAGCAATGGAATGAGCAAGAGGCCCAAGCTGGATGATCACAGAGGCTCAGGTTGAGGTATTTTGTTTGTATGTTTAGAGGAACACTTCTGGTCTAGATGGCGCCAAAGAACAATAATTCCTTGGGTGACATCTTCCAAATAGTCATTCATTTCAATTATATCACTTTTTCTACGTGTGTTTCAGAAACTATTGGAACCAGTGACTTCCAGTTTGGCATTCAATCAGATAAGCTAGCACTCTGCTGTCCCCAAGAAAATTCCAGGACAGGACCACAAGCACAAGCTGTACCAAACAGGAGACAAGGCGCGGGGTCATAATCGACTACATTTCTTGGCAATCGAAGTTGCATCAAACAGAGAAACAGCAGTATTTGAGCTCCTAGCTGGTGTGCTGCAAGGAGACACTCTGGCACCCTACATCTTTATAATCGCAACACACATCAAAGTTGCTGGTGAACGCAGCAGGCCAGGCAGCATCTCTAGGAAGAGGTACAGTCGACGTTTCAGGCCGAGACCCTTCATCAGGACTAACTGAAGGAAGAATTAGTAAGAGATTTGAAAGTTGGAGGGGGAGGGGGAGATCCAAAATGATAGGAGAACACAGGAGGGGGAGGGATGGAGCCAAGAGCTGGACAGGTGATTGGCAAAGGGGATATGAGGCGAACACCTACGCTCTGTCCGCCAGAGAAAGCAGGATCTCCCAGTGGCCATGCATTTTAATTCCACATCCCATTCCCATTCTGACATGTCTATCCACGGCCTCCTCTACTGTAAAAATGAAGCCACACTCAGGTTGGAGGAACAACACCTTATATTCCGTCTGGGTAGCCTCCAACCTGATGGCATGAACATCGACTTCTCTAACTTCCGCTAATGCCCCACCTCCCCCTCGTACCCCATCCGTTATTTATTTTTATACACACATTCTTTCTCTCACTCTCCTTTTTCTCCCTCTGTCCCTCTGACTATACCCCTTGCTCATCCCCTGGGTTTCCCCCCTCCTTGTCTTTCTCCCCAGACCTCCTGTCCCATGATCCTCTCATAACCCTTTTGCCAATCACCTGTCCAGCTCTTGGTTCCATCCCTCCCCCTCGTGTCTTCTCCTATCATTTTGGATCTCCCCTTCCCCCTCCCACTTTCAAATCTCAACTAACTCTTCCTTCAGTTAGTCCTGACGAAGGGTCTCGGCCTGAAACGTTGACTGTACCTCTTCCTAGAGATGCTGCCTGGCCTGCTGCGTTCACCAGCAACTTTGATGTGTGTTGCTTGAATTTCCAGCATCTGCAGAATTCCTGTTGTTTGCATCTTTATAACCATCCTTGATTACGCTCTGCAACAAGCTACCAAAGATCATGACAAGCTTGGTTTTACCATAAAACCAGGATGAACCAAAAGGGTCAGACCAGTTACGCTCACAGATCTTGATTTTGCAGATGACATAGTCCTGCTCTCTGACCAGATGGAGGAAGCACAGCAGCTACTGACAAAAGTGGAAATTGAGTGCAATAAAGTTGGATTTCACCTAAACGCTAAAAAGTACATGGCATTTAACTGCGACGAAGGTACTCTCAAGACAGTACAGAATGATACCATTAAGGAAGTCTTTGACTGCAAGTACCTCGAGTCAAGAATGATGAACTCAGAGAAGGACATAAAGATACGGAAGGCGCTGGCGTGGATGGCTATGAACAACATGAAGGAAATCTGGAAGTTGAACCTGACCAGAGGGCTTAAAAAGAGGATTTTCATAGCAGTCATAGTCTATTCTCACGTACGGATGTGAGATGTGGACACTCAGCAAGACTATGCGGAAGTCTCTAGATGGTAGCTATACATGAATGCTCCGGATGGCTCTTGACGTGAGTTGGCAACAGCACATGACTAACGTCGAGCACTATAACAACCTACCAATGCTCACCACCAAAATCAAGGCAAGAAGACTGCAGCTAACGGGGTACTGTCTACGCCACCCCAAGCTACCTGCCAGCCTAGTCATCATATGGGAGCCCAAGCATGGGAGGATGAACCCTGGGCGCCCTCCCAAGACAATGGTCAACACACTCCTAGAAGACAGCGGCGCAGCTAATGTAGATGAACTGAACACACTGATGAGGGAGAGGGAGAAGTGGAGAGTCTGTCATCTTGTCAGTGCCAGCCCCCTAGGCCTGAGTCAATGTAGTAGTAGTAGTAGTCGAAGTTGCATCGAGGCAAATGCAGAGGAGCTGGGTTGGCAGTCATTCTTAATGGGTCAAGCTGGGGGTTGAGTGGCTGCATCGGGCCAGAGGTCACTTCCCATGGGAGGCCGCGTTGGGCTGGAGGTCATTCCGCATGGGAGACCACATTGGGCCGGAAGTCGGAAGGCTGCATCTTGGCAGGTGAAGGTCCCACAGGAGGACCAAGTCTGTTCTTAGGTAGAGAGTCTCCTGACTCCAATAAAGTCCAGGAAGTTGTATTCTTAATGTTTTGAAAGTTCTCAAAGTATTTACAGAATAGGCATTGCCAAAATCTTTAACAGTCACCCATAATGCTCTTAATGGGACTTATAGATCTTTTTCACAGGTGCAGCAGAAATGAATATGAAATGATGATATTTAAAATCACCATCAGTATTTTTTCTCCTATGTATCTGGAAGAGGGTAAAGAACAAATGCAGAATGCTAAGTGAGTACTGGAAAGCAACTAAAGTGACAACCCATCCTTTCACAAGATTCTGGATTGTTCACACTTGGCCTTTCTGGAGTGTGAACTTTACTAACATAGCATCATAGGATGAGTACATATCAAATGGACATTTTAACATATCTTCTCCTCACAACCACCACAGAGAACAGAACAGAGAACATAATGCCCCAGAAAGCCATGCATATTGAAGAACAGAGGAAATGTGGTGTATAATCACTGCAACCATTTACAATATTCAACATTCAAATTCAGAACACTCTAGAACTTAAATGATCAAACAGCCCAAAACATCAACTATACTGTTTTTCCATAGATGCTGCCTGGTCTGCTGAGTTCCTCCAGCATTTTGTGTGTGTTGCTCGGATTTCCAGCAACTGCAGATTTTCTCTTCTTTGTGGTTTGATCACATTCTTTGCTTGTGGTCACGTTCACAAACATTAGTTTAAAATGTCTTTGTAGTTGATCATTTACCCAACTGAAGTGAAATAATTCTCATTTAGAGCTGCCTATTTTCAAAAAAATCAAGGAATCATATAGAAACTGCTTTTTGAAACTGTTACAGCTTTCCTGTAACTCATTGAGTTAACTTACATCAAAGCATTCCCATCAGTATTTTACTTCTTCCTTATATTTTGTGTGGACATTAAAACAACTGATTTCTTTCTGATAAAATTCATTTTTTTATAACTTGAATACATTACGTTGAGAGTTAGCACATATGTTTAAATGTCATTTTGTTCATAGAGTCACAGGCCATTCGGCCCATTTAGTCCACGTCAAGTTATTATTCTAACTAGTCCCATGGACTTGCACCCAGACTACAGCAGTCCATACCCCTCCAATGCACGCACTCATCCAAACTTCTCTTAAATGTTGAAATCAAACCGGAATCCACCATTTGGTTGACAGCTTGTTCCACAATCTCACCACTCCCTAAGTGAAGAAGTTACCTCTCCTGTTCCCCTTAAACATCTCACTTTCATCCTTAACCCATAACCTCTAGTTCTATTCTCACCCAACCTCAGCAGAAACCTGCTTGCATTTACCCTATCTATGCCCCTCATGCTTTTATATACCTCTATCAAATTGTCCCTCGTTCTCCTACACTCCAGAGAATAAGTCCTAACCTATTTCAACTGTTCCCTTTTACTCAGGTCCTCAAGTCCCAGCACCATCCTTATAAATTTTCTTTCTACTCTTTCATTCCTTAAGGTTGTTATTGCCAGGGGTTGGTTAGGGGACAAGTTCCCACTACCTACTAAATGCTCCCAATGGCATGCACCTTAAGTAGCCTCTGATTTCAGTTGAAGCAAACAGCTGAAGAAGGGAGTGGAAGAATTCGGGTAGAAAAAGTTATTTTTGTTTTAAACACTGCTCGGGGAGAAGGGTCTGCACTGCGCAGGCGCGTGACGTAGCACACTAAGGTTTAAAAGCAGACCACCATATACAGCGACCATCGTCGGAGTGGACTGAGTCAGAGTGGGATGGCTTTGGCTCAACAGGCTTCAGTGAGAACAGGCAGAGGCCAGGGTAGGTTCTGGTAAGTTTTTTGTTCAGATTGTCCAGCATAGAGAGAATGCCAGGCAGGATGTTGGAATGTTCGTCTTGCAGGATGTGGGAAGTCAGGGAGCCCTCCGGTGCCCCTGACAATGACACCTGCAAGAAGTGCATCCAGCTGCAGCTCCTAACCGCGTTAGGGAACTGGAGCAGGAACTGGATGACCTGCGGATCATTCGGGAGAATGAGGAGATTATAGATAGTAGCTACAGGGAGGTAGTTACGCCAAAGGAGCAGAGGACAGGAAATTGGGTCACTGTCAGGCGAGGGAAGAGGAAAGTGCAGGCAGAGCAGGGTTCCCCTGTGGCCATTCCCCTCAACAACAAGTATACCGCATTGGATACTGTTGTGGGGGATGACCTACCTGGGACAAGCTGCAGTAGCCGGATCTCTGGCACTGAGTCTGGCTCTGCACTGCAGAAGGGAGGGGGGAAAAAGGAGAGCAGTAGTGATAGGGGACTCAATAGTTAGAGGTGCAGATAGGAGGTTCTGTGGTCGTGACAGAGAATCCAGGATGGTTTGTTGCCTCCCAGGTGCCAGGGTGAAGGATGTCTCTGATCGATTGCATGACATTCTGAAGTTGGAGGGTGACCAGCCAGATGTCGTGGTGCAAATCGGTACCAATGACATAGCAAGGAAGAGTGAAGAGGTCCTGGACAGTGAGTATAGAGAGCTTGGTAGGAAGTTGAAAAGCAGGACCTCGAGGGTGGTAATCTCAGGATTGCTACCTGTGCTACGTGCCAGTGAGGGTAAGAATAGGATGTTCTGGAGGATGAACAAGTGGCTGAGAAACTGGTGTAGGGGGCAGGGTTTCAGATTTCAGGACAATTGGGACCTCTTCTGGGGCAGGTGGGACCGTACAAGAGAGACGGGTTACACTTGAACTACAGGGGGACCAATATCCTTTCAGGGAGGTATGTTAGTGCTATTGGGGAGGCTTTAAACTAGATTTGCAGGGGGATGGGAACCAGAGTGCCAGAGCTGACAGTGTGGCTGGGGTGAAAATAAATGATGTTAAAAGTTCAAGCAAATCCGATAATAGAAAGGTTGTGAGTGGTGGTAAAAATCTTCTGAGGTGTATATATTTCAATGCTAGGAGTATTGCGGGGAAGGCGGATGAGTTGAGGGCGTGGATTGACACGTGGAACTATGACGTTATAGCAATTAGTGAAACTTGGCTACAGGAAGGGCAGGACTGGCAGCTTAATATTCCAGGGTTCCGATGTTTCAGATGTGATCGAGGCAGAGGAATGAAAGGTGGGGGAGTAGCATTGCTTGTTAGGGAAAATATTACTGCAGTGCTCAGGCCGGACAGATTAGAGGGCTTGTCTCCTGAGTCCTTCTGGGTGGAGCTGAGAAACAGGAACGGTATGGCCACATTAGTGAGATTGTATTACAGACCACCCAACAGTCAACGAGAATTGGAAGAGCAAATCTGCAGAGAGATAGCAGGCAACTGCAGGAAACATAAAGTTGTGGTGGTAGGGGATTTTAATTTTCCATATATTGATTGGGACTCCCATACTGTTAGGGGTCTAAATGGTTTAGAGTTTGTAAAATGTGTTCAGGAAAGTTTTCTAAATCAATATATAGAGGGACCAACTAGAGGGGATGCAATATTAGATCTCCTGTTAGGAAACGAGTTAAGACAAGTGACAGAAGTCTGTGTAGGGGAGCACTTTGGTTCCAGTGATCATAACACCATTAGTTTCAACTTGATCATGGACAAGGATAGATCTGATCCCAGGGTTGAGGTTCTTAACTGGAAGAAGGCCAAATTTGAAGAAATGAGAAAGGATCTAAAAAGCGTGGATTGGGACAGGTTGTTCTCTGGCAAGGATGTGATCGGTAGGTGGGATGCCTTCAAAGGAGAAATTTTGAGAGTGCAGAATTTGTATGTTGCTGTCAGGATTAAAGGCAAAGTGAATAGGAATAAGGAACCTTGGTTCTCAAGGGATATTGCAACTCTGATAAAGTAGAAGAGGGAGTTGTATGACATGTATAGGAAGCAGGGAGCAAATAAGGTGCTTGAGGAGTATAAGAAGTGCAACAAAATACTTAAGAAAGAAATCAGGAAGGCTAAAAGAAGACATGAGGTTGCCTTGGCAGTCAAAGTGAAGGATAATCCAAAGAGCTTTACAGGTATATTAAGAGCAAAAGGATTGTAAGGGATAAAATTGGTCCTCCTGAAGATGAGAGTGGTCGGCTATGTGCGGAACCAAAGGAAATGGGGGAGATCTTAAGTAGGTTTTTTGCATCTGTATTTACTAAGGAAACTGGCATGAAGTCTATGGAATTAAGGGAAACAAGTAGTGAGATCATGGAAACTGTACAGATCAAAAAGGAGGAGGTCCTTGCTGTCTTGAGGAAAATTAAAGTGGATAAATCCCCGGGACCTGACAGGGTGTTCCCTCAGACCTTGAAGGAGTCTAGTGTTGAATTTGCAGGGGCCCTGGCAGAAATATTTAAAATGTCGTTGTCTACAGGTGAGGTGCCGGAGGATTGGAGAGTGGCTCATGTTGTTCCATTGTTTAAAAAAGGATCGAAAAGTAATCCAGGAAATTATAGGCCGGTAAGTTTAACGTCGGTAGTAGGTAAGTTATTGGAGGGAGTACTAAGAGACAGAATCTACAAGCATTTGGATAGACAGGGACTTATTAGGGAGAGTCAACATGCCTTTGTGCGTGGTAGGTCATGTTTGACCAATCTGTTGGAGTTTTTCGAAGAGGTTACCAGGAAAGTGGATGAAGGGAAGGCAGTGGATATTGTCTACATGGACTTCAGTAAGGCCTTTGACATTCCCGCATGGGAGGTTAGTTAGGAAAATTCAGTCGCTAGGTATACATGGAGAGGTGGTAAATTGGATTAGACATTGGCTCAATGGAAGAAGCCAAAGAGTGGTAGTAGAGAATTGCTTCTCTGAGTGGAGTCCTGTGACTAGTGGTGTACCACAGGGATCAGTGCTGGGTCCATTGTTATTTGTCATCTATATCAATGATCTGGATGATAATGTGGTAAATTGGATCAGCAAATTTGCTGATGATACAAAGATTGGAGGTGTAGTAGACAGTGAGGAAGGTTTTCAGAGCCTGCAGAGGGACTTGGACCAGCTGGAAAAATGGGCTGAAAAATGGCAGATGGAGTTTAATACAGACAAGTGTGAGGTATTGCATGTTGGAAGGACAAACCAAGGTAGAACATACAGGGTTAATGGTAAGGCACTGAGGAGTGCAGTGGAACAGAGGGTTCTGGGAATACAGATACAAAATTCCCTAAGAGTGGCGTCACAGGTAGATAGGGTCGTAAAGAGAGCTTTTGGTACATTGGCCTTTATTAATCAAAGTATTGAGTATAAGAGCTGGAATGTTATGATGAGGTTGTATAAGGCATTGGTGAGGCCGAATCTGGAGTACTGTGTTCAGTTTTGGTCACCAAATTACAGGAAGGATATAAATAAGGTTGAAAGAGTGCAGAGAAGGTTTACAAGGATGTTGCCGGGACTTGAGAAACTCAGTTACAGAGAAAGGTTGAATAGGTTAGGACTTTATTCCCTGGAGCGTAGAAGAATGAGGGGAGATTTGATAGAGGTATATAAAATTATGATGGGTATAAATAGAGTGAATGCAAGCAGGCTTTTTCCACTGAGGCAAGGGGAGAAAAAAACCAGAGGACATGGGTTAAGGGTGAGGGGGGAAAAGTTTAAAGGGAATATTAGGGGGGGCTTCTTCACACAGAGAGTGGTGGAAGTATGGAATGAGCTGCCAGACGAGGTGGTAAATGTGGGTTCTTTTTTAACATTTAAGAATAAATTGGGCAGATACATGGATGGGAGGTGTATGGAGGGATATGGTCCGTGTGCAGGTCAGTGGGACTAGGCAGAAAATGGTTCAGCACAGCCAAGAAGGGCCAAAAGGCCTGTTTCTGTGCTGTAGTTTCTATGGTTCTATGATAACTAAGTCCAGTTCCTGGCCTTCATGTGTGGCTTAGCTACTAAGCCCGGTGGAACTGTTTCTACCGACAGAAGAAGGCAAAAAGGCGGGTTACTGGTGCCTTAAAACCAGTCACTTCGGGCAGATGGGATTCATCAGCCATGGTTGGCAGCTCATCTGGAAGGAAAACTCTGATCTCAAATCTCCTTTGCCCTGCAGCTATACCCACTCATGGGAATGGCTTCAGGAGCAAACTTCGAGGGAAAAACCTGGAGCTAAAGTAGTTCTACATTGAGTTCAATGCTGAATTCCAACTCCTATAACACTGCTGGTATCAAACTGTATCGGTCTCTGCTGTTCCTTTGGGTTCATCGGATGCGTGGAGAGGGGGAGCTTGCTACATGGGCAACAGCTTGCACTCCATATCGTACAGCCTAGGCTTGCGTATCTAGACAGCTAGGATGCAAGATCCATGGTCAACTCTGACCGACGGAGGCCTCAGACTTCGACTCTTTCAATCTTGCTGCTATCTCTCCTTTAGGTAGGTGACCAGAACTGCACAAAATACTACAAATTAGGCCTCACCAACATCTCAAGCAACTTTAACATTACACTTGGCTACAAAAGACTAGTTGCAAAATTTCAACTTGAATTCTTCAAACCAAACTTACATGCTCGGTCTGCTGTAATTCACTACAACAATAAATATTTTAGTCTATTTAAAAAGAAGCAGGCATGCATATGCAAAGTAAATTTTATGATCCCAGAGTATATAAGGACTAACACTCTTGATATTCTACTGTTAGGGAATATGCACATGTATTGTTAGGGCTGCTGGCTCATTGTGCTATATGTACATGTGCAGAGAGCATTCGGCAGATGCTTCAATAGCATGGGCCAAATTCAGGCAAATGGGAACTAGCTCAGTTAGGCCACATGCTCAGCACAGATAGTTAGACTAAGGGCCTGTTTATATCCAGTATAGCTCTATGACTCCAAGTGGCAATGTGCCCTTTAACAAGTCGATGAGAGGCATTGTTCTCCCACTTACTGCATCTTAAGGACATATTAACAAACCCATAACACACTGCAGTATTTTGCAACTGATCTACTGTTAAAGCCACATGAAATCAAAGTCTTGGAGATCCTGATTGTTAATGCATGCCAGATCCCATCAGATTTTACAATGAACTGTCTGGAATTGCCATCCAAGTTGTTGATATCTCTCCTTTAGGTAAGCTCTGCCCCAGGCCACATTTTCTCGTATGCAGACACCCCACCTCTCCCGGATGTTCCAGGAGTCTCCTGCATATTAATAGTGGCTCCGATGCCCGCAAATTATATACAATATCCCAGAAATCATTTTTTGAGAGCGCACAAGAGAGCGAGCGAGCGAGAGAGAGCGCACGCGTGCCATGGCAGAGTGTTCCAAAAAAAGAAAATATAAAATGTATGTCTCCCCAGACTACCCTAAAGTGTACCCCTGCCTAATAGGGGTCAAAAATAATGACAGTGTTGCTCGCTGCACTGTCCGCAACAGTGATTTTTCTATTGCCCATGGTGGGTTAAGACTGTAAAAGACATGTTGAGGTGAGTTTAACAGGTGTCATTCGTTCATTAGCATAGCCAATGCTATTTAAACTACCTGGCTAGCTGCTAAGGAGCTACTCTATTGCAGACATCCCACCTCTCCCGGAAGTTCCAGGAGTCTCCCGCAAATTGATGATGCTACCTCCCTGAAATTAGTTTTTGCAGGGTGGCGTGTCTGCTTATGTGTTGGTTCCCTATAGTTCTCAATCTCTAATTTTTCCAAAAATATTTCCTTCTTCTCTTCAAGTTACTCTAATGATCCAGATTCCACATCCATCTGGGTTAGAGAAACCCAGAGATTCATCACCTTCGAAGTTTCGATATACTTCAGTTTTAACTGGCCACCCCATTGTAAATATTCCATCCTTTCAGATTTTCCCTCCAGCAGAAACATCCCAATATCTAATCTGTGATGCCCTTTTAGTATCTTGTGAGTTTCAATCAGATCATATCATTTCATGGCAGAATTAGTCTAATGAATGTCAATTGGACTGTCTCCAATGCTGCTATATCATTCCTTAAAAACTCCACACTACTCCAGCTGTGGCTTCACCAACATGCTGTACCTTCTAACTATAATTTCCTAATTCTAAACTCCATATTTCTCGCAATAAGACCAAACATGCCATCTGCCTTCAAAAGTTTATGTTGAACCTGCCTTCCTGATACTTCCTTGTGACCCATGCACAATAAAGGCTCGATCTTTTCGTACATTGCTCAGCTGCAATGTACCTCTAATATACATAACAGTTTGTCTTTAAGTTCCTCTTCTTAAAGAGGATGACTTTAAACATCCCTACATTAAACCTCATTTACTAAGCTTTTATCCACTCTCTCAACTAATCTATATCCTCTGGCAAAGTCCAGATATCCTCACTGAAATATGACCTCCCATTGATGTTCATCCATTGGCAGACAATGGATACCAAATAATCTGCTGCTACTGTCAGCCGACGGTGGAGTGAATGAATGGTGGTGGATGGGGTGCTTTATCAAGTGGGCTGCTGTGTTCTATATGATATTAAACTTTAAAATGTTGAGGTTGTACTCATGAAGGTATGGCATCTGCAGTATCAACTGCAATTGTTACTGGAAATGTACAGAAAGCTGTACAGGCAAAGGCCACCCAAGGTCTGTGCACCGCTGTAAGACAGCTTGGTCCCATTAAAGGCTGCTTGCTAAATGCAGCCTACATCCAACCTTTCTTTGTTACCAACTGCGTTTATTCTTCACCCCTCTCGGGTTATTTCCTTCCTCCAGGGAAGGCTTCAGCAGATATATAGGTGCTCATATGAGAACTGGATAATGGAGGCTGCCACAGGAGGCAACAAAGCACTCCAGGGACTCAGATCTCATTTTGAGGGCACTAACTCTGATCTCCATTAACCTCCTCGAACATACAGCACTGTAGCACAGCACACACCCTTCACCTCATGATGTTGTTCCAACCTCTTAGCCTACTCTAAGATTAATCTAACCCTTCTCTCCCACATAGCCCTCCATTTTTCTTTCATCATCAGCCTATCTAAAAGCCTCTTCAATATCCCTGATGTATCTGCTTCCATCATGACCACTGACAGTGCATTCCATGTACCTACCACTTGCTGTGCAAAAAACATTCCTCTGACATCCCCACCACATACTTTCTTCATATCATCTGAAAACTATAGTCTCTTGTATTCGCCATCTTCTCCCTAGGAAGAAGTCTCTGGCTATCCACTCAACCTATGCCTCTTATCATCTTGTACACCTCTATCAAGCCACTTCTCATTCTCCTTCACTTCAACAACAAACACCCTAACTCATTATTTTCATTAAACATACCCTCTATTCCAGGCAGCATCCTGGAAAACCTCCTCTGAACCCGCTCTCAAGCTTCTGCATCCTTCCCATAATGAAGCGACCAGAACTGAACACAATACTCCAGTTGTGATCTAACTAGAGTTTTATAGAGCTACAACATTACCTCATGGTTCTTGAACTCAATTCCTTGACTAATGAAAGCCAGCACACTGTACAATTTCTTAACCACCCATCAACAGGCATACAACTTTTAGGGATCTATGGATGGAGACCACAAGATTCCGCTGTTCTTCCAGACTGCTAAGAAACCTGCCATTAACCCACCCAAGTTTCACCTTTCAAAGTGCATCACTTTACACTTAATAGATCGAACTCCATAGGCCACTTCACAGCCCAGTTCTGCGTCCTGAAGGCAACTTAATTGCATAGTGGTTAGCATAATCGTTTTATAGCCCCAGCAACTGGAAGACCGGTGTTTGATCCCTGCACCACACATCAAAGTTGTTGGTGAACGCAGCAGGCCAGGCAGCATCTCTAGGAAGAGGTACCGTCGACGTTTCAGGCCGAGACCCTTTGCCAGTCCTGGTACGTTCACCAGCAACTTTGATGGGTGTTGCTTGAATTTCCAGGATCTGCAGATTTCCTCATGTTTGCGTGTTTGATCCCTGCCACTGTTTGTGACCACATGGGTTTCTTCTACTCCAGTTTCCTCCCGCATTCGAAAGACACATGATTAGGGTCAGTGAGTTGTAACACATCTATGTTGGCTCTGGAACTGTGGTGACATTTCCAGGCTGCCCTGAGCACAAAGCTCAGACTGTGTTGGTCGTTGATGCAGAACCACGCATTTTACTCCATGTTTAGATATTTCAATGTACATGTGACAAATAAAGCTAATCTAATTTATCAATGGTTCTTTGTAACCTACCACAAGCTTCTATATTATCCACAACACCACCAACCGTCAGGTCATCTGCAACCTACCAACTGAGTCTTCCACTTCCTCATCCAAATCATTTATAAAAATCCCAAAGAGCAGTAGTTCCAGTTCAGATCCTTGTGGAACATCACTGATCACCAACTTTCAGGCAGAATATGCTTTATTTCTTACTACCCTCCACTTTCTGTGGGCAAGCCAATTCAAAATCCACACAGCCACATTTCCTGGATCCTTGACTTTCTGAATAATCTACCATGGGGAACTTGTCAAATGCCTAACTAAAATCCATATACACCACATCCACTACTCTAACTTCATCAAATTTATAGTCATTTCCTCGAAGAATTCAATTAGGCTCTTGAAGTCTCTTATAGTCATTTCCTCGAAGAATTCAATTACCCCTCTGAAAGCCATCCTAATGATTCCCAATTAAGACTATACTTCTCAGAATGATTGTAAATCCTGTGTCTATGAATCTTCTCTAATAGTTTGTCCACCAATTATGTAAAACTCACTAGTCTATAATTCCCAGGGTTACCCCTACTCCCTTTTTTGAACAAAGGAAAAATATTTTCTATCTTCTAATCATCTGGTACTACTCCTATCACCAGTGAGGAAGCAAAGATCACTATCAGAGATGAAACAATCTCATCTCTCATTTCCTGTAGTAACCTGGATAAATCCCATCCGGCCCTGGTTCCAGCAAATCGTCTTCCTTAACATCAACATGTTCAAGCATTCAGCCTGTTTTACACTGCTCTCACATTTGTCAAGGTCCCTCTCACAGGTGAATACTATGGTTGGGTAATCTGCTCTCCAATCTTAGCAATTTACTTGCAAACATTTCATCATCATATGAGGAGACATCAGTGCGCTTGTGATTGTGGTGTGTCCTCAAATATTACGTCAGCCAAACCAGGAGAAAACTGTCCACAAGGATCCATGAACATCAACTGGCTGTAAAGCGGCATGACCAACTCTCCCTAGTCTCTACCCTTGAACATTGAGAGAGACACAAATTCAACTGGGCATCAAAATCATGCAAACATGCAGCATGCAAGAGAATTCCTCGAAGCATGGTTTTCCATGAACAATTCTGTAAACAAATATATAGACCTCGATCTTATTTACGAGCCGATGCGGGCAAAATTCCACACCACAACGCTGAGGTTCATAACGCAACCAATGAGCGACAAGATTTCCTTCCCACATCACAATTAAGTTTACAAAATGGCAACCAATAAGCTGATTGATAAGTATGTGAGGGCCAAGCATTCATGGGATGCACAACAATCAACAGTGCACAGATACCATCTCTTCGTATGGTGACAAAATGTTTGCAAGTAAACTGGGAAGATCAGAGAACAACTCTACCCAACCAAAGAGATCTGTCACACTACCTGGTTCATTGCCTAACACCTTTGTGTCCTGTCTACATACTGTGTTAGGAATCTTTCATGGACATACCTAATAAACTCTACCTCATCTAAATGTTTTGCACTAAGGATAGACAATAAACAATAGACAATAGGTGCAGAAGTAGACCATTCGGCCCTTCGAGCCTGCACCGCCATTCTGAGATCATGGCTGATCACCTACTACCAATACCCGGTTCCTGCCTTGTCCCCATAACCCTTGATTCCCTTATCCATAAGATACCTATCTAGCTCCTTCTTGAAAGCATCCAGAGAATTGGCCTCCACTGCCTTCTGAGGCAGCGCGTTCCACACCGCCACAACTCTCTGGGAGAAGAAGTTCCTCCTCAACTCTGTCCTAAATGACCTACCCCTTATTCTTAAACCATGCCCTCTGGTACTGGACTCTCCCAGCATCTGGAACATATTTCCTGCCTCTATCTTGTCTAATCCTTTAATAATCTTATACATCTCAATCAGATCCCCCCTCAATCTCCTTAATTCCAGCGTGTACAAGCCCAGTCTCTCTAACCTCTCTGCTTAAGACAGTCCGGACATCCCAGGAATTAACCTAGTGATGTACCAATCAATAGATAGAAATTGAAGTCACCATGACAACAGCCCTGTTATTTTTGCACCTTGCTCAGATATGCCTCCTGATCTGCTCCTCGGCATTTCTTTCGTTATTGGTCGTCCTTGCCGTCCTTCCTTTTTGTAGCTATGATACTATCCCTGATTAACAATGCCACTGCCCTACCTCTTCTACCTCCCTCCTGAAACCCAAGAACATCCAGCAGTGATTCCTGTCCTTGTGACACACATAATGGCCACATCGTAGTTCCATGCACTACTCCATGTTCTAAGACCATCACTTTCATTCTTGATAAAATAGACATTTACATTAAAAAACACATTTCAACCCATTCAACTGACTGCAATTTTGTCCGATCCACTACCTATCCTGCCTCAGTCTCTACATGCAGTATCTACCTTTATATCACTGCCCCATCCTCTGACCTATCAGTTTGATTTCCAACCCCCTGCCAAACTAGCTTAAACCCTCCCTGACAACTCTAGCAACTCTGTAATGATGTTTGTCCCACTCAAGTTTTAATGCAACTCGTCCATTTTGTACAGCTCATACCTTCACCAGAAGAGATCAAAATGATTCACAAACCTGAAATCCTGCTTCTATGTCAATACTTTAGTCACCCATTCAACAGCCAAATCATCCTATTCTTACTTTCCGGTGAAATCATTGGATTTGTGAAAGGAAAATCATGACTGACGAATCTCACAGAATTTTTTGAGGATGTAACTAGTAGAGTGGATAGGGGAGAATCAGTGGATTTGGTATATTTGGATTTTCAAAAGGCTTTTGACAAGGTCCCACACAGGAGATTAGTGTGCAAATTTAAAGCACACGGTATTGGGGGTAAGGTATTGAAGTGGATAGAGAACTGGTTGGCAGACAGGAAGCAAAGAGTGGGAATAAATAGGACCTTTTCAGAATGGCAGGCAGTGACTATTGGGGTACCGCAAGGCTCAGTGCTGGGACCCCAGTTGTTTACAATATATATTAATGACTTAGACAAGGGAATTAAATGCAGCATCTCCAAGTTTGCGGATGACACGAAGCTGGGCGGCAGTGTTAGCTGTGAGGATGATGCTAAGAGGATGCAGGTTGACTTGGATAGGTTAGATGAGTGGGCAAATTCATGGCAAATGCAATTTAATGTGTATAAATGCGAGGTTATCCACTTTGGTGGCAAAAACAGGAAAAGATTATTATCTGAATGATGACTGATTAGGAAAAGGGGAGGTGCAAGGAGACCATTGTACACCAGTCATTGAAAGTGGGCATGCAGGTACAGCAGGCGGTGAAAAAGGTGAATGGTATGCTGGCATTCATAGCAAGAGGATTCGAGTACAGGAGCAGGGAGGTACTATTGCAGTTGTACAAGGCCTTGGTGAGACCACACCTGGAGAATTGTGTGCAGTTTTGGTCCCCTAATCTGAGGAAAGACATTCTTGCCATAGAGGGAGTACAAAGAAGGTTCACCAGATTGATTTCTGGGATGGCAGGACTTTCATATGATGAAAGACTGGATCGATTGGGCTTATACTCGCTGGAATTTAGAAGATTGAGGGAGGATCTTACTAAAACGTATAAAATTCTAAAGGGATTGGACAGGCTAGATGTAGGAAGATTGTTCCCGATGTTAGAGAAGTCCAGAACGAGGGGTCACAGTTTAAGGATAAAGGGGAAGCCTTTTAGGACCGAGACGAGGAAAAACTTCTTCACACAGAGAGTGGTGAATCTGTGGAATTCTCTGCCACAGGAAACAGTTGAGCCCAGTTCATTGACTATGTTTAAGAGGGAGTTAGATAAGGCCCTTCTGGCTAAAGAGATCAGGGGTATGGAGAGAAGGCAGATACAGGGTTCTAAGTTGGATATCAGCCATGATCATACTGAATGGCCATGCAGGCTCGAAGGGCCGAATGGCCTACTCCTGCACCTATTTTCTATGTTTCTATGTTTACGCTCACTGGTTCATGGCACAGGCGGTAGTCCAGATATTACTACCCTTGAGGTCCTGCTTTTCTACTTCCTACCTAATACCCCATATTTTCTCTTCAGGACCTTTTTTTCTCTTCCTATCTATGTCTGGCCACTAAGTCTCCCCCTTAAGTATGCCGGGGTCCTAACCTGAGATGTTCCTGACCCTGGTACCTGGGAGGCAACGTGCCATCTGGGAATCACTTTCAGATCGACAAAATCTCCTGTCTGTTTCCCTAACAATTGAATCTCCTATCACCACTTTTCTCCTCCTCTCCCACGCGACTTCCCTTTTGAGCCCTAAAGCCAGACAGTGCCAGAGACCTGGCTACTGCAGCTTTCCCCTGGTGGTTCATCCCACACCCCCCACCACCACCTCTGCAGCATCCAAAGTGGTATACTTGTTATTGAAGGGAACAGCCACAGAGGTACAGTGTGGGAAATCCGTGGGAAAGGAAATCTGCCTATTACATTTCCCTCTCCGGACAGTCACCAAGCTCTCTGCTTTCTACAACTTAGCTGTGTTTCCTCCCTGTAGGTCCTATCCATCATCTCCCCATCCTCCTAACTGAGCTCTCAGTTATCCAGCTCCAGTACTAGCTCCCTAGCATGGTCTGTAAGGAGCTGCCCCCGATGCATGTCTCACAGATGTGGCAATCAGGGAGAATGGTGGTCTCCCAGATCTCCCACATCTTGCATGAGGAGCACATCACTGATGTGCAATCCATTTTCACTACTCTTGCTAGGCACTAAAAAAGAAATAAAGAGAAAGGTGACAAATAGCTCAACATAGCCTCAGCATCTCCTCACCAAAGCCACTTGAGACAATGCCTCATTTCCCCACTCTAACTCTGTCTCACTCTGCTTAAATCTAACTTCTTTTTATTGGTCCTAGCCAATTGCAAATTAACCCAAATGTTCTCAAGCTCTGCAGTACATGCTCTCTTTCATTGAAATGCTGTTTAGCTGCATTATCAACAGCGATTGATGGGTGAAGAGCCAAGGGAGGTAAGCACTGTTGACATCACCAAACAACCAACCCAATATGCAACACATAGCAGACACCACAAATGCAAGCAGGGTTTGCCAGCCTTTGCAATTCATTTAATGTTCCAAGTTCACACAGTACCTTATGTTCATACAGTGAAACTGAAACACTATGTTTACGTACCTTGTGCATTCTTGCAAGAGTAGAGCACATACTTTTAATTAAACTAAGGGAGGTTTGTATTATTGGTAGCTAAGCATTTATTGCTGATCTCTAATACCCTGGAGAAAGTGATAGTGCATGCACTGCCACTACAATCCT
The DNA here is from genome assembly GCF_963921235.1 of Mobula hypostoma. NCBI lineage: Eukaryota > Metazoa > Chordata > Chondrichthyes > Myliobatiformes > Myliobatidae > Mobula > Mobula hypostoma. The sequence continues at coordinate 106,947,067 of NC_086097.1, forward strand.
CATAATGAATATTCTCCCACAGCAATACTAACTAGGGAGTTCCAGGATTTAGATCCAGTGATCATAAATTAACATTTTCATTACAACACAGAAGGTGATCACTTGGTCCATCAAATGAACTTTCTAGCAAAGGAATCCTAATAGCATTATGTTCCTCTACTTATTTCCTCATACCTACACAATTCATTCTCTCTTATGTCCCCATCAATTCCTCTTGAATTCTGCAATACCCTGGTCAAGATTTATACTGCCAGTGTGTAAGTATTTCACTTCAGCAGTTTTCTGCAAAAGTAGTGCATCCTACTGGTAGGTTTTGGCTAGAGATAAGACACCATGCTGTTCAACTTAGGAATGTGGTGCCAGCCAATCAACGACGGTTGGATTGGGAGAAAGTTCTAGAGAGAGCGGGGTGGAGAGAGATTGGTTCACGGATCTTTTTGGCAGGAGCTACGGAGTGTTCAGGAGGGAAGATGCCTTCGAATGCCGTGGGAAGGAGCGTCCCTGTTGCACAAAGTGCTTGATACAGATGAATAGCTCCAAGGAGGAAGGGCCAACACTCCCAAGAGAGAGCCCGTTTGTTCAAGAGTGAAGTCCATGTGTGCTTTCACGCAGACCAGCGCATGACTGAAGACCACTCCAGGATGAGCTCCAACTTTATGTGCACATTGGACTGGTTTAACTGTAATTTTTTTTTCTTTTCTCTTTCCTACTAATTGTTCAATAAAGCTGAAATCTGTAAATATACTTTCTTTATAATATTATGCAGTGTATGATCTGTTACTTCTTGCTGACTGGCAATTGTGTTTGGGCAGTATTTACACAACATTCGTTGCAATCGAGGTTTCTTTAATCGGAACATCACGACATTCCTGATTGGTTGAACCCCAAATCATTCTGACCTTAGACCTATATTGTTTGTGAAAGGTGGCCTCTCACCACTGAATCACGTGGCTGTTAGCAGAGTCAGCTAACAAGTTAACTTTGCTCACGAGCCCAGTGAGGAGGCTACAGTTCTTTTTGCCACATTTTAATTAAGGGGTAATTTACAGTAGCCAATTAGTCTACCAGCAAGTCAATGGAAGGTAAGAGGAAACTGGAGTGCCCAGTACATACAGGGAGAAGGTACGAACTCTGAAAAGGCAGTTCCTGATGTTAAGATCAAACCTGTCTTCCTGGAGCAATAAGATTTATGTCAGGAAACTGTGTAACTCAGAGGAGATGGAAATGATGATGTTTCTTAACAATGTAGCTTGTGTCCTTTCTGCTGTTATATATTATGTACCTGGGAAATTGTGTCAGAACACTCCATTTTTGACCTTACGATGAAAAAAAGTAAATGATGAAGTAGCTGAAGATAGCTGACTCCAGGACAGCCTCAAGGACCCTCTGAAGCAAATGTCCTGGAGCCGAAATAACTGACTTCAACCACCAGGGTAATAATGACAGAGCATATTAAGATAGAATACACGAAGGAGTGATGTGCTGAAGATGGTGAAAGGGATGTCATGCAAGCCAGTTGCTTTATCCTTAATGCTGTTGAGCTTCTTGTTTTATTGTTAATTGCCCCTTTAAATATTTTAGTTGTGTGTCTGGAGAGCAATGAAGAGTTTGAATACTTTAATGATCATGGAGTTTCCTAACTGGACAAAAGTGATATAATTTCAGCAAAACAGATTTTTTTTAAATGTTGGACGAGGATCAACTTCATTTATGCTTGCTTGTGTTTTTTTACTTGCCGCATAGGGAGCACGATGTGGCCTTCTATATATTGGCGAGACCCAACGCAGACTGGGAGACCGTTTTGCTGAACACCTACGCTCTGTCCGCCAGAGAAAGCAGGATCTCCCAGTGGCCACTCATTTTAATTCCACATCCCATTCCCATTCTGATATTTCTATCCACAGCCTCTTCTACTGTAAAGATGAAGCTACACTCAGGTTGGAGGAACAACACCTTATATTCCATCTGGGTAGCCTCCGACCCGATGGCATGAACATTGACTTCTCTAACTTCCGCTAATGCCCCACCTCCCCCTCGTACCCCATCCATTATTTATTTTTATTACACATTATTTCTCTCATTCTCCTTTTTCTCCCTCTGTCCCTCTGACTATACCCCTTGCCCATCCTCTGCGTTCCCCCCCTTTTTCCTTCTCCCTGGGCCCCCTGTCCCATGATCCTCTCATATCCCCTTTGCCAATCACCTGTCCAGCTCTTGGCTCCATCCCTCCCCCTCCTGTCTTCTCCTATCATTTTGGATCTCCCCCTCCCACTTTCAAATCTCTTACTAACTCTTCCTTCAGTTAGTCCTGATGAAGGGTCTCGGCCCGAAACGTCGACTGTACCTCTTCCTAGAGATGCTACCTGGCCTGCTGCATTCACCAGCAATTTTGATGTGTGTTGCTTGAATTTCCAGCATCTGCAGAATTACTCTTGTTTGCGTTTTTAAATTCATTACTTTCTTTTCATACAAGGAATATGAGTGTGACAGTCATTTAATGCCTACCATCATTCTCTTAGAGATGATGGCTGTGAGCAGCTATTTGAACAAATTTCAGTTCTTATGATAAAGATTTTCTACTGGTTTTGGGTAGAGAGGACCAAGATCTTGATGCAATGATAGCAGACTTGTCATATTTCCAAATGTGCACTCTGTGAGTCTGAAGTGCAATTTGTAGGAAATGATCTTTTATTCTGCTTCCTTCCTTCCTTCCACTGTCATCTTTGGATTTAATAGCATGGTTGAAGAAGCTTAATGCCATTGAGCATTTTGTGGATGCTTCACACTGCTGAAATGATGCACCAGTGGCAGATGGAGTATATGCTTCCAATGGTTGATGGGTGCCAGTTAACCAGTTTTCCTTGTTTTTGATGGTGTGGCGCTCCTCGTGTCTTGTTAGAGCTGTACTGAAGGATTTACTGGCTGGAAATTGAGCAGGTTTGGGAGTTTAATGTTTGGATGAAGATGCACTGAAATATGAAACTTGCGTGTGACCACCAGGATAAACGATGGTATATTCCACTTAATTTTCATTATTTATCAGCAAGATTCATTTTTAAATCATTTTAACACATCCTTGAATATTGTTCACAAATTATTTAAAAATAATTGAGAGAATATGAATTTAATTTATTTTCCATATCCAGCTGAAAACCATTTCCCATCATTTTATCAATGGCATCACCAAGTATTGTCTTGAGTTAGATACTTAATACAGATAGAAACCAAACCATCTTCTTTTCGGGCCCTTCTGTCTCCATCATCCTCTGTTCTGAGCCAGTCTCTCAAGGGTGGACTAGGAGTGTGCCCATTGTCTAATTTCGGCCTCAATGTCTCTCCTCCATGTGCACTTTGGATGCACCTTTTCCCTCTTTCCTTCTGGATTCCATTTTAATGCCTGCCTGGTTATGTTGTTGGTTGGCTTCCTCAAGGTGTGGCCAATCTAACTCCACTTTCATTTGCATATTTGTATCTCTATGGATTCCTAGTCGGTGTTTTCCCACAGTGTCTAATTGATTACTTTGTCAGTCTCTCTAATGTTTAGGATCATTCTCAGGCACTGTTTGATGAAAGCCTGGGGTTTTTGTAGTGTGTAGAAAACAGACAATAGTCATGTGAAAATAAACAGCCAGTATATTTCACATGGCGGTATTACAGAATCTTCATGAACCCATTTCCACTGAAATGTTTTGGGATCATTAAAGTTTATTTTAACTATATCATGACTTTCATTTAGAATGCTTTAAAGTAAATTCATTCTGATTAGCCTAAAGAATTCAACGTGACCCAAAAGTAACAAATATATGCAAAAGGCATGTAATGTTTACCTTGTTTATACAACTCTAGATGATCTGAACCAAATGTTATCTCCTGAGGGTGATATTTATGACTACCCAGACTTAGTTTATCTTCTAAATGACTAGTTTAATATTCACGCACTGCATTATTCTTTCCCTTGGGTTTTACATTAGGGATTTGCAGCAGGTGTTCACACCAGCCTGATGCAAATCTCTCACTTTATAGTCCATATGCACTCTGATGAGAATAGATATGGTTTTTTTATCTTGAGCTGTGAACAAAAATAATAACTCTGTGGTTTATAAGGAATTTCACTCCTGATATCTGATTCCTTGTTTTACAACCCACCTGCAACTTCCACATCCTAGCCTTTCACTACTCTATAACATGTAAACTAAAATACTCTGTAACATGTATGCACTAAATGCTGACTAAGAGCATTGGCAGGTAACCAGCTTCCAGCTGTTTGCTGTCTATTAACAGTGATGCAGAATGAATTGTTCCTTTTACTTTTTTTGCCCTCTTTCTAAGTAAGTGTTTTGCACTCCACTTTCTTCCTGATCACTGAGGTGAATTCAGATTAGAATCTCATCATATGAGGACTCACAAGCCTCAGCCCTCAAGCAAATTAAAGCACCATAAGTAGGTGCCAGCATTTCATGCATAAACCGATCACTGGATGTCGTGTGTTCTAAACTGCAAATTTATTATAATTGAAGCTACCTTGACCATGCATCTTGATTACTATGTTAAGGAGTCCACATAAAGGAAGCTAGTTTGAAAACTGAACAAAACAGTTTCATTTGGTAACTATTGCACTTGTCAGCCTTACACTCAGGTAAAAGTTCCTAACTGCAATGCTGAGCTTTCAGACCCAAAGTAAAAACAGCATTTCAATTAGGCAGTTAAGGGTTGTGCGTGTGTGTGTGTGTACGTGGGCAGATATTGCTTTGGTTAGTGGTATCCTCAATGTTAATAAAGACAATATAATTTAATGTTTGTACCAGAAAATTCACAAAAAGTAATTCCTCCAGTAATGACAGTAAATGCAATCAATAATTTTAATTCATAATTTTCCCTTGCATATTATCAGCGTGATTCACAAGCTCAACATAAACCAGAGACATAAACTTCACTACAAAGGTAAAATGCTAATTTTAATATCACCAGTCTCGTTTACCTCTATATTTTCTCTTTTTCCCCAATTTCAGTAACTGCCAAAGATACAACCTACTCAAGGCTCTTTAGATCAGTCTCTTCCATGAGATCAGGGGAGCACATGGTTCAGCTCTCATAATAATGCCACAAATTATCAACAGAATCCATGGAGCAAAGTCCAGATCAAAAATACAGCCAGTTCTGCAGCTGCTAATTAGAACTGAGATAATTGATTCTGACAGAACAAAGCAGCATATTGCTAAAAGCATGTCAATCACTTTGTTTCACCTATAAAATTCATATTCTGCCAGACGGCAGTGGATATAACAGAACCAGATTTCTGATGCCATAGTGCTTCCAGGCACAATCCAGAGATGATAGCAGTTACCAGCAGGCGCACTTTCTTCTAGCTTACAATAAATTTATTGAGTTGGTCATCAATATGTACAATACCACAATCTAGAAGGCACAGGTTATTTGATATCAATAATACAGTCTTCAAAGATATTTTTATGGCAGATACCATATTTTCTGGACAACACACATCAAAGTTGCTGGTGAACACAGCAGGCCAGGCAGTATCTCCAGGAAGAGGTACAGTCGACGTTTTGGGCCGAGACCCTTCGTCAGGACTAACTAAAAGAAGAGCTAGTAAGAGATTTCAAAGTTGGAGGGGGAGAGGGAGATCCAAAATGATAGGAGAAGACAGGAGGGGGAGGGATGGAGCCAAGAGCTGGACAGGTGATAGGCAAAAGGGATACGAGAGGATCATGGGACAGGAGGCCCAGGGAGAAGAAAAAGGGGGAGGGGGGAAAACCCAGAGGATGGACAAGGGGTATAGTCAGAAGGACAGAGGGAGAAAAAGGAGAAAGACACCTTGCACATCCCATTTCTACCTCCTGCCCAAGATCCACAAATCTACCTGTCCTGGCAGACCTATTGTCTCAGCTTGCTCCTGCCCCACCGAACTCGTTTCTGCATACTTCGACACAGTTTTATCCCCACTTGTTCAATCCCTCTCTACCTATGTTCATGACACTTGTCACGCTCTTAAACTTTTCGATGAGTTTAAGTTCCCTGGGCCTCACCACTTTATTTTCACCATGGATGTCCAGTTCCTATATACTTCCATCCCCCATCAGGAAGGTCTCAAAGCTCTCTGCTTCTTTTTGGATTCCAGACCTAATCAGTTCCTCTCTACCACCACTCTGCTCCGTCTAGCGGAATTTGTCTTTACTCTTAATAATTTCTGCTTTAGCTCCTCCCACTTCCTCCAAACTAAAGGTGTAGCTATGGGCACCCATATGGGTCCTAGCTATGCCTACCTTTTTGATGGCTTTGTGGAACAATCTATGTTCCAAACCTATTCTGGTATCTGTCCCCCACTTTTCCTTTGCTACATCGACGACTGCATTGGTGCTGCTTCCTGCACACATGCTGAGCTCGTTGATTTCATTAACTTTGCCTCCAACTTTCACCCTGCCCTCAAGTTTACCTCGTCCATTTCCGACACCTCCCTCCCCTTTCTAGATCTTTCTGTCTCTATCTCTGGAGACAGCTTATCTACTGATGTCTACTATAAGCCTACTGACTCTCACAGCTATCTGGACTATTCCTCTTCTCACCCGGTCTCTTGCAAAAATGCCATCGCCTTCCCACAATTCCTCCGTCTCCGCCGCATCTGCTCTCAGGATGAGGCTTTTCATTCCAGGACGAGGGAGATGTCCTCCTTTTTTAAAGAAAGGGGCTTCCCTTCCTCCACCATCAACTCTGCTCTCAAATGCATCTCCCCCATTTTACACACATCTGCTCTCACTCCATCCTCCCGCCACCCCACTAGGAAGAGGGTCCCCCTGGTCCTCACCTACCACCCCACCAGCCTCCAGGTCCAATACATTATTCTCCGTAACTTTCGCCACCTCCAACGGGATCCCACCACTAAGCACATCTTTCCCTCCCCCCCCCCGCTTTCCGCAGGGATCGCTCCCTAAGCGACTCCCTTGTCCATTCATTCCCCCCATCCCTCCCACTAATCACTAATCTCCCTCCTGGCACTTATCCTTGTAAGCGGAACAAGTGCTACACATGCCCTTACACTTCCTCCCTTACCACCATTCAGGGCCCCAGACAGTCCTTCCAGGTGAGGCGACACTTCACCTGTGAGTCGGCTGGGGTGATATACTGTGTCCGGTGCTCCCGATGTGGCCTTCTATATATTGGCGAGACCCAACACAGACCGGGAGATCGTTTTGCTGAACACCTAAGCTCTGTCCGCCAGAGAAAGCAGGATCTCCCAGTGGCCACACGTTTTAATTCCACATGGGCGGCAGTGTTAGCAGTGAGGAGGATGCTAAGAGGATGCAGGGTGACTTGGATAGGTTGGGTGAGTGGGCAAACTCATGGCAGATGCAATTTAATGTGGATAAATGTGAAGTTATCCACTTTGGTGGCAAAAATAGGAAAACAGATTATTATCTGAATGGTGGCCGATTAGGAAAAGGGGAGGTGCAACGAGACCTGGGTGTCATTATACACCAGTCATTGAAAGTGGGCATGCAGGTACAGCAGGCGGTGAAAAAGGCGAATGGTATGCTGGCATTTATAGCAAGAGGATTCGAGTACAGGAGCAGGGAGGTACTACTGCAGTTGTACAAGGCCTTGGTGAGACCACACCTGGAGTATTGTGTGCAGTTTTGGTCCCCTAATCAGAGGAAAGACATCTTTGCCATAGAGGGAGTACAAAGAAGGTTCACCAGATTGATTCCTGGGATGGCAGGACTTTCATATGAAGAAAGACTGGATGAACTGGGCTTGTACTCGTTGGAATTTAGAAGATTGAGGGGGGATCTGATTGAAACGTATAAGATCCTAAAGGGATTGGACAGGCTAGATGCAGGAAGATTGTTCCCGATGTTGGGGAAGTCCAGAACGAGGGGTCACAGTTTGAGGATAGAGGGGAAGCCTTTTAGGACCGAGATTAGGAAAAACTTCACACAGAGAGTGGTGAATCTGTGGAATTCTCTGCCACAGCAAACTGTTGAGGCCAGTTCATTGGCTATGTTTAAGAGGGAGTTAGATATGGCCCTTGTGGCTACGGGGGTCAGGGGGTATGGAGGGAAGGCTGGGGCGGGGTTCTGAGTTGGATGATCAGCCATGATCATAATAAATGGTGGTGCAGGCTCGAAGGGCCGAATGGCCTACTCCTGCACCTATTTTCTATGTTTCTATGTTTCTATCCCGTTCTCATTCTGATATCCACGGCCTCCTCTACTGTAAAGATGAAGCCACACTCAGGTTGGAGGAACAACACCTTATATTCCATCTGGGTAGCCTCCAACGTGATGGCATAAACATTGACTTCTCAAACTTCCACTATGCCCCACCTCCCCTTCGTACCCCATCCGTTATTTATTTATATACATACATTCTTTCTCTCGCTCTCCTTTTTCTCCCTCTGTCCTTCTGACTATATCCCATGCCCATCCTCTGGGTTTTTCCCCCCTCCCCCTTTTCCTTCTTGCTGGGCCTCCTGTTCCATGATCCTCTCATATCCCTTTTGCTAATCAACTGTCCAGCTCTTGGCTCCATCCCTCCCCTTCCTGTCTTCTCCTATCATTTTGAATCTCCCCCTCCCCCTCCCACTTTCAAATCTCTTACTAGCTCTTCCTTCAGTTAGTCCTGACGAAGGGTCTCAGCCCGAAACTTTGACTGTACCTCTTCCTAGAGATGCTGCCTAGCCTGCTGCGTTCACCAGCAACTTTGATGTGTGTTGCTTGAATTTCCAGCATCTGCAGAATTCCTCGTATTTATATTTTTTAGAGATGCCCACTTAAGACTGTGAAGGCTAATTACATTATTATATTTAAAATTAATTTTATGAAGCATTATTAAATAAAACATAGGGATAGAATATGTGCTATTTCAAGTGGTAAGTTAAATCTCTTTTTTAGCAATGAAAAATTGAGGCAGGATATCACCAACTAGCCAATGTTTAAAAAAAAAGCTCAAAGAATGTGATAACAGAAAAAAGGAACACTTAAGAAGATGCCAGCAGTATACAAGGCAAAGGAAGTACGCAATAAAAAGAGAGTAAATGCATTTTGAACACTCTTGATTCTATAAAGTCACAAAATAAGGCACTCTGTGCTGACACTATGTGATCTGTTGAGCAATTATTGAGTACTGAATACTTCCCCTATCTGTGAAATTATTCAATGGGTTTATCAGACCAAAGACAAAGAAGCTGATCACAGCTAAACAAGATGGGGACAGTTGTTTCCCTTTTATGTAAAAAATATAGAATTCACCAGAGCAGAAGTTACCATTACAGGGATGATATTCACCCTACCACTGGAATGATATTCCATTAGCAAGTGAGTCTGGCTGCTGTCCATAAGGAGTTCGTACGTTCTCCCTGTGACTGCAAGGGTTTCCTCCGGATCCTCTGGTTTCCTCCCAAAGACGTAGCCGTCGGTAGGCTAATTGGCCATTGTAAATTGTCCCATGATTAGGCTAGGGTTAAATCAGTGGTTGCCGGGCAGCGTGGCTCGAAGGGCCGGAAGGGCTTATTCCATATGGTATCTCTATAAATAAGTAATAAAATAACTTAATTACTTTCTATTGAGATTTTTGTCATTTGAATTATTGAAGTTTCCATTGGATAGTAGAATACCAATGGCTTTCTAAGAGTATTGCAATGAGAATACAGAAGGAACGTGCTCCTTGGGGTGGTGGTAGAAGTAGAAACATTAAGAGACTTCTAAGAGACATTTAGATAGGCACAACAATGTGAAGAAAATGGAAGGATTTGAACATTGTGTGGGGAGAAGAGATGAGTTTAGTTAGCCATTTGATGACTAATTTAATTGGTTCAGCACAACATCGTGGGCAAAAGGGCCTGTTACTGTTCTGTACTATTGTTCTATGTTTAATGAAGGGAATATTATGAAATTTGACCAAATTTTAGTCAAACAGGCAAGTTGCAAGACTGCAGGAGTTTAAAACAAATAGATCAGTTTCTATTGAACTACTTGGAATCTGGTCCTCATTAAGATTTTCAAAACTGTATTGGAAGCCTAATCCAAGAAAAGACCTAGAGGGCCATCTTAATACACACTGAGACGGTAGTGAGTTCAGATAGCTGTAACAATCAACAGAGTACATAAAAATTCAATAACCTCACAAACTTGAATAAGGTCAATGAATGGATCTTCAAATGCCATATTCTAGCAAAGGTACTACTAGCTGAAGACATTATTCAACGCCCTTTCTTTCACCAACAATTTCTATTATTCAGCACTGCATGTCTAGTGCATGCTCCCGCACTGTGACATTTGTAACTTGAGAATCTAAACAAAGGAAAAACACAGGAGCTGGCATACTTGTCCACATAGTTTTTTTCCCCTTTTTCTTGTAAGGCGCTTACATATGACACATGCCATTCACGTATCTCTTACATATAACTCAATTTTATTTATTTAGTGTTGGCGTGTGACCAAGTGGTTAAGGCATTCGTCTAGTGATTTGAAGGTCGCAAGTTCGAGCCTTGGCTGAGGCAGCATGTGTGTCCTTGAGCAAGGCACTTAACCACACATTGCTCTGCGACAACACCGGTGCCAAGCTGTATAGGTCCTAATATCCTTCCCTTGGATTACATCGGTGGTGTGGAGAGGGGAGACTTGCAGCATGGGCAACTGCTGGTCTTCCATACAACCTTGCCCAGGCCTGCACCCTGGAAACTTTCCAAAGCGCAAATCCATGGTCTCATGAGACTAACGGATGCCTATATATTCATTTATTTACGTATTGAGATGCAGCACGGAATAGGCCCTTCCGGCCCTTCAAGCCACACCACCAATGATCCCTCCTACTTAATCTTACACTAATCATGGGCCAATTTACAATGACTAATTAACCGACCAACCAGTGTATCACTGGACTGTGGGAGGAAACTCATGAAGTCAGGGGGAGAATGTGCAAATTCCTTACAGGCAGAGGTAGGAATTGAACCTTGGTCGCCTGTACTGTAAAGAGTTGTGCTAACCACAATGCTACTGTGCCGCCCTGTTATGAACTATGTAAACAAAGAATGCTTAATGAAACAAAATATTTACAATATTACCCAAGTACTACTGAAATATTGAATACACTGCAGGCTCCTTTATCCTACTATCCTTTCCTTGCCTCATTGGGACAAAGCTTTCCAGAATCTCATGCAAGTGCTCCCTAAGCAACCTCATATTTCTGCTGTGCATTTCTCTGAAAACCTCTGTTCCCAAATTACACTCCTAAGTTCCTGTTTATTACCATCATGACTTTCCTCCAATTAAATACTTTCCTTGTCCATGGCTACACTAAAGGTCAGGGAGTTGTGGTCACTGTCTCCAAAATACTCACCCACTAAGTGGTCTGCCGCCTGACCAGGATCACTGCCTATGACTAAATCCAGTATGGCCACTCCTCTAGTCAACCTGTCCACGTACTGTGTCAGGAATCCTTCCTTGACACACCTAATAAATACTGCCCCATCTAAACCTTTTGGACTAAGGAGATGCCAATCAATTATCGGGGAAATTGAAGTTACCCATGACAACAATGTTAATTTTGCATCTTCCAGAATCTGCTTATTACCCACTCATTAGTGTACTGGTGGCTATTGGGGGGCCTATAGAATACTCTTAATAGAGGACAAATAAAGGGCATGAAATATCTCTGACAGATAAAATAAAGGAAAATCTCAAAATTCTCCTGAATACGTTAAGAGTTAAATGGTACCTAGGGACAGAGCAGATCCTCTAACAATTAGTGTGGTGATTTATGTGCAAAGCCACAGGAAATGAGCGAGGTCTTAAATGGATACTTCCAAACTATATTTAACATGGAGAAGGATAAACCACAAATTATAAGCCAGTCAGCTCAACATAAGTGATAGGAAGGTTATCATAAGGGTTTCTGAGAGAAAGGATTTATGTGCAATTGGAAAGGTAAGGGCTGATTAGGAATAATCAGCATGACTTGTGCATGGGAAATCATGTTTCAGAAAAACAAATGTGATTTGTTTTAAACAGGTAATCAAGAGGTGTGATGAGGGCTGGGCAGTAGATGCTGTCTACATGGATTTAGCAAGGACTTAGACAATGTCTCACATATTAGGCTGGCCTGCAAGGTTAGAACACATCAACTGGATACAAAATTAGTAGTAGGGTATAGAGGGTGGTAAAAAAAGCATTGTCTGGAGGCCAATGACTAGTGCTGTGCCATAGGGATTAGTGCTTCGTCCTCTGTTGCTTGTCCTATACACTAAGGATTTGGATGAGATTGTCCATGACAAATACAGCAAGCTTGCGGAGAACACCAAAATCGGTGGCATTGTGGACATTGAGGATAGTTGTCTAAGTTTACAGATCAACTGATAAAGTGAGCAAAGGAATGGCAGATAGAAGTTAACTCAAAGTAGTACAAAGTGATGCATATTGGAAAGTTATACCAGGGCAGGATTTACACAGAGAATGCAGGACTCTTGGAAATGTTGATTATCAAAGAGACCCACGGATGCAAGTACAGTGTTCCCTGAAAGTAGCAAAATGGGTGAACAGAGTGGTGAACAAAAGCAGATGGCATGCTTGACTTCATCAGACATGCAATGCTTGAGAGCTCGGATATCATCTTACAGTGGTGCATCGCATTCATTAGGGCACACTTGGAGCATTGTGCTGCCATACAATAGGAAGGATGTGATTCAGCTAGAGGGTGCAGCAAAGTCACAAGTTTACTGTCTGCAATGCAGAGTTTTCATTTGAGGAAAGACTAGATAGCCAGAGTCCATTTTACATGGTAAAAGATTAAGTCTTTCTATAGACTCAGTGGCCACTTTATTAAGTACTCCTTGCAGCTAATAAAGTGGCCACTGAGTGTATGTTTGTGGTTTTCTGCTGCTGTTGCCTATCCAATTCAATTTTCAACATGTTGCTCTTCTGCACACTACTGTTGCTACACATGGTCATTTGAGTTATGCTGTTTTCCTGTCAGCTTGAACCAGTCTGGCCATTCTCCTCTGACCTCTCTCATTAACAAAGTGTTCTCACCAACAAGACTGCTGCTCATTAGAAGTTTTTCTTTGTTTTTTGCCCCATTCACTGTAAACTCTAGAGACGGTTATGCGTGAAAATAGACAATAGACAATAGGTGCAGAAGTAGGCTATTCGGCCCTTCAAGCCAGCACTGCCATTCACTGTGATCATGGCTAATCATCCACAATCAGTACCCCGTTCCTGCCTTCTCCCCATGTCCCTTGACTCCACTATTTTTAAGAGCTCTATCTAACTCTTTCTTGAAAGCATCCAGAGAATTGGCCTCTACTGCCTTCTGAGGCAGAGCATTCCACAAAATCTCAGGAGATCAGCAGTTTCTGATCTCAGAACACCCCACCTGGCACCAACAATCATTCCATGATCAAAATCACTTTGATCACATTTCTTCCCTATTCTAATTTTTGGTCTGAATAATAACTGAAATTCTTGACCAGGTCTGCATGTTTTTATGTATCAAGTTGCTGCTACATGATTGACAGATTAGATATCTGCATTAACTAGCAGTTATACAGGTGTACCTAATAGAGTAGCCACTGAATGTAGATTGAGGGTGAGAGGGGGAAATATAACAATGGATTTAAAGAAAGTTTTTTTCACACAAAAGAGTAATTGGTATCTGGAATAAGTTGCCAGAGAAGGTGGTGGAGACAGGAACAGCAAGAACATTTACAGTAATTTACAGGCACTTGAATGACTCTGAATTTATGTGCTACTGGTAAGCAGTCTTTGTCTTACACTCATCTTACACATATGTGCAGTTTTTTCAGCGTGTTAGATTTTCATCAGCAACAATCCTGGCAAATTCATCAATTTCTCTGTTGCTTTGTAATCAGCAGATGCTTTATCACTACAAATCCATAAAACAATAATCCCGTGCCTTTACTTAAATTTCCACAAGCCTGCAGAATATTCACAATTACTTTCAATTTTCAGTTCATCGTGGTAAAATTTTGTTTATTTCATGATCAGCATACCATTAAGTGGCATATGTTCACTCCAATGCTGATGAATCCACTCTTTCAATACACAATCAAGATCTTCATTTTTCATCTTATGCAGTGTTTCTTTTATTTTTCAGAATCAGTTTTATTATCATCAGCATGTATTGTAAAATTTGTTAATTTAACAGCAGCAGTTCAATGCAATACATAATACAGAAGAAAAAATACATAAGTCAATTACAGTATATGTATATTGAAACAGAAACATAGAAAATAGGTGCAGGAGTAGGCCATTCGGCCCTTCGAGTCTGCACCGCCATTTATTATGATCATGGCTGATCATCCAACTCAGAACCCCGCCCCAGCCTTCCCTCCATACCCCCTGACCCCTGTAGCCACAAGGGCCATATCTAACTCCCTCTGAAACATAGCCAATGAACTGGCCTCAACAGTTTGCTGTGGCAGAGAATTCCACAGATTCACCACTCTCTGTGTGAAGAAGTTTTTCCTAATCTCGGTCCTAAAAGGCTTCCCCTCTATCCTCAAACTGTGACCCCTCGTTCTGGACTTCCCCAACATCGGGAACAATCTTCCTGCATCTAGCCTGTCCAATCCCTTTAGGATCTTATACGTTTCAATCAGATCCCCCCTCAATCTTCTAAATTCCAACGAGTACAAGCCCAGTTCATCCAGTCTTTCTTCATATGAAAGTCCTGCCATCCCAGGAATCAATCTGGTGAACCTTCTTTGTACTCCCTCTATGGCAAGAATGTCATTCCTCAGATTAGGGGACCAAAACTGCACACAATACTCCAGGTGTGGTCTCACCAAGGCCTTGTACAACTGCAGTAGTACCTCCCTGCTCCTGTACTCGAATCCTCTCGCTATAAATGCCAGCATACCATTCGCCTTTTTCACCGCCTGCTGTACCTGCATGCCCACTTTCAATGACTGGTGTATAATGACACCCAGGTCTCATTGCACCTCCCCTTTATCTAATCGGCCACCATTCAGATAATAATCTGTTTTCCTATTTTTGCCACCAAAGTGGATAACTTCACATTTATCCACATTAAATTGCATCTGCCATGAGTTTGCCCACTCACCCAACCTATCCAAGTCACCCTGCATCCTCTTAGCATCCTCCTCACTGCCAACACTGCCACCCAGCTTCGTGTCATCCGCAAACTTGGAGATGCTGCATTTAATTCCCTCATCCAAGTCATTAATATATATTGTAAACAACTGGGGTCCCAGCACTGAGCCTTGCGGTACCCCACTAGTCACCGCCTGCCATTCTGAAAAGGTCCCGTTTATTCCCACTCTTTGCTTCCTGTCTGCCAACCAATTCTCCACCCACACCAATACCTTACCCCCAATACCGTGTGCTTTAAGTTTGCACACTAATCTCCTGTGTGGGACCTTGTCAAAAGCCTTTTGAAAATCCAAATATACCACATCCACTGGTTCTCCCCTATCCACTCTACTAGTTACATCCTCAAAAAATTCTATGAGATTCGTCAGACATGATTTTCCTTTCACAAATCCATGCTGACTTTATCCGATCATATCTCCGCTTTCCAAATGTGCTGTTATCACAGCCTTGATAACTGACTCCAGCAGTTTCCCCACCACCGACGTTAGGCTAACCGGTCTATAATTCCCCAGTTTCTCTCTCCCTCCTTTTTTAAAAATTGGGGTTACATTAGCCACCCTCCAATCCTCAGGAACTAGTCCAGAATCTAACAAGTTTTGAAAAATTATCACTAATGCATCCACTATTTCTTGGGCTACTTCCTTAAGCACTCTAGGATGCAGACCATCTGGCCCTGGGGATTTATCTGCCTTCAATCCCTTCAATTTACCTAACACCACTTCCCTACTAACATGTATTTCACTCAGTTCCTCCATCTCACTGGACCCTCTGTCCCTTACTATTTCTGGAAGATTATTTATGTCCTCCTTAGTGAAGACAGAACCAAAATAATTATTCAATTGGTCTGCCATGTCCTTGCTCCCCATAATCAATTCACCTGTTTCTGTCTGCAGGGGACCTACATTTGTCTTTACCAGTCTTTTCCTTTTTACATATCTATAAAAGCTTTTACAGTCCGTTTTTATGTTCTCTGCCAGTTTTCTCTCATAATCTTTTTTCCCCTTTCTAATTAAGCCCTTTGTCCTCCTCTGCTGAACTCTGAATTTCTCCCAGTCCTCAGGTGAGCCACTTTCTCTGGCTAATTTGTATGCTACTTCTTTGGAATTGATACTATCCCTAATTTCTTGAATAGATTAAAAATTGTGCAAAAGGAGAAATAATATATAGTAAAAAAGTGAGGTAGCTCTCATGGGTTCAATGTCCATTTAGGAATCGGATGGCAGAGGGGAAGAAGCTGTTCCTGAATCGGTGAATCTGTGCCTTCAGGCTTCTGTACCTTCTACCTGATGGTAACAATGAGAAAAGGGCATGCCCTGGGTGCTGGCGGTTCTTAATTACGGACGCTGCCTTTCTGAGACACTTCTCCTTGAAGATGTCCTGACATACCAAATCTCTTCAAACTCCTAATGTCGCTGTCCTGTCTTCTTTATGGCTGCATCAATATGTTGGGACCAGGTTAAGTCCTCAGAGATCTTGACACCCAGGAACATGAAACTGCTCACTCTCTCAATTTCTGATCCCTCTATGAGGATTGGTATGTATTTTTCATTAAATTCTATTCATTACATCTGTGAGGTCACTTCTCAGAACTATCTGAGCTGCACAGAGACCTGAGAACCTTCCTTGTTGGAATTTTCAATTTGTGACGTCACGTCAGTGCTCAAAAGAATTTTGGAGGTTTTCGGATTTTGGAATTTCAGACAAGGGGTACACAACCTGTACTTAAGAGTATACATGTTCATCCTTTCATAATTTGGGGAGCCAATAGATAACCAAATAGGAGATTATTCTATCTAAATACTAACCAGTTGGTTTTGTTTTGTTGCTCAGAATAGCTGTGAATCCATTGTCACATATAACAAGTTACTGGAATATCCAGCACTGGCAGTTTAGCACAAGTTAGGGATGGAACAATATACATCTGTGCACAAATATACATTCTGTGACCACTTTATGGGTACCTCCTGTACCTAAAAGTGGCCACTGGGTGTGTGTTCATGTTTTTCTGTTGCTGTAACCCTTCCACTGTAGGTTTCACCATGTTGTGCATTCAGAGAAGTTCTTCTGCATACCACTGCTGTAACGCATTTGTTATTTGAGTTACTATCAGCTTGAACCAGTTCGACCATTCTCTTCTGACCTTGCTCATTTTCACCCACAGAACCACAGCTCATGGATGCTTTTTGTTTTACACATCTTTCTCCATAATCTCCAGAGATTGATATGTGTGAAAAATCCCAGGCGATAAGCAGTTTCTGAGATGCTCAAACCACTCCACCTGGTACCAATAATCATTTCACAGTCTAAGTCACTTAGGTCATATTTCTTCCCCATTCTGATATTTGATCTGAATAACTCAACTTCTTGATCATGTCTGCATGTTTCGTTGCATTGAGTTGCTGCCCCATGATTGGCTAATTAGATATTTGCATTAACATGCAGGTGTTCATAATATTATGGCCACGGTGTATTTCTCAGTCAAATTTAGGATGGAGGGAGAAAGTAATATTGGTTCTTTACTTAGATGAGCACAGATTATAGGAGGGTCTGTCTGCAGGAATTTGTTAAAAGGTAAAGATGAGAAAGTGCAGATGCTGGAAATCCAAAGCAACACACAGAATGCTGAAGGAAATCAGCAGGCCAGGCAGCATCTAAGGAAATGACTAAACAATCGATGTTTTGTGCTGAGATCCTTCTTCAGGACTGGAAAGGAAGGGGGAAGACACCAGAATAAACAGGTGGGGAGAGGAGAAGGAGAATAGCTAGAAGGTGATAGATGAAGCCAGGTGGGTAGAAAAGATAAAGGGCTGGAGAAGAGGGAATCTGATAGGAAAGGAGATTGAACTACAGGAGAAAGGGAAGAAGGAGGGGCCCAAGGGAGGCGACAGGCAAGTGAAACGAGGTAAAAGACCGGAGTGGAGAAAAGAGGAAGAGGGTAGGAGGAGGAATTTTTACGTTTTAACCAGAAAAATAAATCAATATTCATGCCATCAGGTTGGAGGCTACCCAGGCGGAATAGAAAGTGCTGCTCCACTATCCAGATGGCACAAGAGGAGCCCAAGGACCAACATGTCGGAACAGGAACAGGAAATGAAATTGAAATGTTTTGCCAACTGGAAGTTCTGCTTTTGGTAGATAGAGCAGAGGTGCTCAATGAAGAGGTCCCCCAATTTACAACGGTATCAACAATGTAGAGCAGGCTGCACCGGGAGCAGTGGACATAATAAATGACCCAGAAGATTCACAGGTGAAGTGTACCTCACCTCGAAGGACTATTCAAGGCTCTGAATGGAGGTGAGGGAGGAGGTGAATGGGCAGGTATAGCACTTGGGTCACTTGCAGGGATAAGTGCCAGGAGAGAGATTCGTAGGGAGGGATGAACGGGCAAGGGAATCATGAAGGGAGCGATCCCTGTGGAAAGCAAAGAAAGGGGGTAATGTAAAGATAAGCTTGGTGGTAGGATCCCTTTGGAGATGGTGGAAGTTGTGAAGGATGATGTGCTGGATGCAGAGGCTCATAGGGTGGTAGGAAAGGATAAGAGTTGGTGGTGAAAGAGGAGAGAGGAAGGTTGGAGTGTTCAAGTAAGGTGAGGCGCGAAGAAGATAGAGGCTCCACGGACCCAAGGGGTGACAGTGGAGCCTGAGTGACACAGGGTTGGAGAGTGGTAGTGGGGGAAGGAGAGCCTGGAAGCCCAGCAGCAGTGAGGAAAGTATCGGCTAGAGGTGTTAAAAGATTGCGTTTTTGAGGAGTAAAAGGCTATGTGTTTGATATAGTCCATAGGCATAGAACCATAGAACCATAGAAACTACAGCACAGGAACAGGCCCTTTGGCCCTTCTTGGCTGTGCCGAACCATTTTCTGCCTAGTCCCACTGACCTGCACACGGTCCATATCCCTCCATACACCTCCCATCCATGTATCTGTCCAATTTATTCTTAAATGTTAAAAAAGAACCCGCACTTACCACCTCGTCTGGCAGCTCATTCCATACTCCCACCACTCTGTGTGAAGAACCCCCCCTAATGTTCCCTTTAAACTTTTCCCCCCTCACCCTTAACCCATGTCCTCTGGTTTTTTTTCTCCCCTTGCCTCAGTGGAAAAAGCCTGCTTGCATTCACTCTATCTATACCCATCATAATTTTATATACCTCTATCAAATCTCCCCTCATTCTTCTACGCTCCAGGGAATAAAGTCCTAACCTATTCAACCTTTCTCTGTAACTGAGTTTCTCAAGTTCCGGCAACATCCTTGTAAACCTTCTCTGCACTCTTTCAACCTTATTTATATCCTTCCTGTAATTTGGTGACTAAAACTGAACACAATACTCCAGATTTGGCCTCACCAATGCCTTATACAACCTCATCATAACATTCCAGCTCTTATACTCAATACTTTGATTAATAAAGGCCAATGTACCAAAAGCTCTCTTTACGACCCTATCTACCTGTGACGCCACTCTTAGGGAATTTTGTATCTGTATTCCCAGAACCCTCTGTTCCACTGCACTCCTCAGTGCCTTACCATTAACCCTGTATGTTCTACCTTGGTTTGTCCTTCCAACGTGCAATACCTCACACTTGTCTGTATTAAACTCCATCTGCCATTTTTCAGCCCATTTTTCCAGCTGGTCCAAGTCCCTCTGCAGGCTCTGAAAACCTTCCTCACTGTCTACTACACCTCCAATCTTTGTATCATCAGCAAATTTGCTGATCCAATTTACCACATTATCATCCAGATCATTGATATAGATGACAAATAACAATGGACCCAGCACTGATCCCTGTGGCACACCACTAGTCACAGGCCTCCACTCAAAGAAGCAATTCTCTACCACCACTCTCTGGCTTCTTCCATCGAGCCAATGTCTAATCCAATTTACCACCTCTCCATGTATACCTAACGACTGAATTTTCCTAACTAACCTCCCATGCGGGACCTGCATTTTAGCATGTTTATAAGTTTTCCAAAGATGGGCCAACTAGATAGTTAAAAGCCCATGGGATCCAAGAAAGAGTAGCAACTTAGATCCAAAATTGGCTCTGTGTCAAGATGCAATTGTGATTGCATGGCTGTAACTGAGTTTTCACTGGACTCAGTACCCTATTTTTTAATATATATTCACACACACGAGCAATTGTATTTACATACAGGGATCATGATAAAACAAACTCAGCAGATCAAATAAAAAAACTGGCCATATGGTTACCAGTGAGAAGGAAAGCCTTTGAATGCAGGAAAATATATCTGCTAGTGGTGGTTTGGCAGAAATAGACAAATTAAATTTAATGCATTTGGGGAGATACAACAAGACAAGGGAATACAAGGAATACTACTATAACCCCAAAGAATTTAAAGTTATCCCCCTGGCTCAAGAGCTGGTGGTTGAGGGGTATTAACTGTTCCTGAACCTCATGATGTGGATCCTGAAGCTCTTGTACCTTCTTCCTGATGGCAGCAGCAAAAAAAGAGCATGACCTGGGTGGAGCATGACCCTGATCGATGACACTTTCCTGTGACAGTGCTTCAAGTAGATTTACTCAGTGGCAGGGAGGGCTTTACCCATGATGGTACTGGGCTATATCCACTACCTTTTTGTAGGATTTTCCATTCAAGGGCATTGGTGTTTTCATACCAGGCTATGATGCAACCAGTCAATATAGGCTCCACCACACATCTGTAGATGTTTGTCCAAGTTTTACATGTCCTGCTGGGCCTTCGCAAACTCTAAGGAAGTAGAAGCACCGCTGTACTTTCTTCGTAATTGCACTTACATGCTGGGCCCAGGACAGATTCTCTGAAATGATAAGACAGAGGAATTTAAATTTGATGACCCTCTCCACCTCCGATTCCCTGACGAGGATTGTCTCATGGCCTTATGGCTTCCTCTATCTGAAGTCAATAATCAGCTCCTTAGTCATGCTGACATTGAGTGACAGGTTGTTGTTATAGCACCACTCAGTCAGATTTTCAGTCTTCTTCGTACATGCTGATTCATCACCACCTTTAATTTGTCCTACGACAGTAGTGTCATTAGCAAATTTGAATATAGTATTAGAGCTGGGCTTAGCTACACAGTCATAAGAGAAAAGTGAGTAGAGCAGGGGGCTAAGCACACCTGTGCTGATGGAGATTGTGGAGATGTTGTTGCCAATCCAAAATGATTGTGGTCTGCAAGTGAGGAAATCGAGGATCTAATTGCACAAGGAGATACTGAGAACCAAGTCTTGAAGGTTACTGGTTACTTTTGAGAGAATGACAGTATGAATGTTGAGCTATAGTCAATGACGATCATCCTGGCATATGCATCTTCATTTTCCATATATTCCAGAGCTGAATTAAAAATCAATATAACCATATAACAATTACAGCACAGAAACAGGCCATCTCGGCCCTTCTAGTCCGTGCCAAACTCGTACTCTCACCTAGTCCCACTGACCTGCACTCAGCCCATAACCCTCCATTCCTTTCCTGTCCATATATCTATCTAATTTAACTGTAAATGACAACATCGAACCTGCCTCAACCACTTCTGCTGGAAGCTTTTTCCACACAGCTGCCACTTTCTAAGTAAATAAGTTCCCCCTCATGTTACGCCTAAACTTTTGCCCTTTAACTCTCAACTCATGTCCTCTTGTTTGAATCTCCCCCACTCTCAATGGAAAAAGCTTATCCACGTCAACTCTATCTATCCCCCTCATAATTTTAAATACCTCTATCAAGCCCCCCTCAACCTTCTATGCTCCAAAGAATAAAGACTCAACTTGTTCAACCTTTCTCTGTAAATTAGGAGATGAAACCCAGGCAACACTCTAGTAAATCTCCTCTGTACTCTCTCAATTTTATTGACATCTTTCCTATAATTCAGTGACCAGAACTGTACACAATACTCCAAATTTGTTCCTCACCAATGCCTTATACAATTTCAACATTACATCCCAACTCCTTTTTTCAGTGCTCTGATTAATGAAGGCCAGCATACCAAAAGCTTTCTTCACCACCCTGTCCACATGAGATTCCACCTTCAGGGAACTATGCACCATTATTCCTAGATCCCTCTGTTCTACTACATTCTTCAATACCCTATCATTTACCATGTATGTCCTATTTTGATTAGTCCTATCAAAATGTAGCATCTCACATTTATCAGCATTAAACCCCATCTGCCATCTTTCAGCCACTCTTCTAAGTGGTCTAAATTTCTCTGCAAGCTCTGAAAACCTACTTCATTGTCCACAACTCCACCCATCTTAGTATCATTTGCATACTTACTAATCCAATTTACCACCCCATCATCCAGATCATTAATATATATGACAAACAACATTGGACCCAGTACAGATCCCTGAGGCATACCACTAGACACCGTCCTCCAATCTGACACACAGTTATCCGCCACTACTCTCTGGCATCTCCCATTCAACCACTGCTGAATCTATTTTACTACTTCGATATTAATAACTAACGATTGAACCTTCCTAACTAACCTTCCATGTGGATCCTTGTCAAAGGCCTTACTGAAGTCCATATAGACAACATCCACTGCTTTACCCTCATCAACTTTCCTAGTAACCTCATCAAAAAATTCAATAAGATGTCAAACATGACCTTCCACACACAAATCTATGTTGACTGGTCCTAATCAGACCCTGTCTATCCAGATAGTTATATGTGCCATCTCTAAGAATACTTTCCATCAATTTATCCACCACTGACATCAAACTCACAGGCCGATAATTGCTAGGTTTACTCTTAGAACCCTTTTTAAACAATGGAACAACATGAGCATTATGCCAATTCTCCGGCACCATTCCCGTTTCCAATGACATTTGAAATATTTCTGTCAGAGCCCCTGCTATTTCCACACTAACTTCCCTCAAGGTCCAAGGGAATATCCTGTCCAGACCCGGAGACTTATCCACTTTTATATTCCTTAAAAGTGCCAGTACTTCCTCTTCTTTAATCGTCATACTTTCTATAACTACCCTTCTTGTTTCCCTTACCTTACACAATTCAATATTCTTCTCCTTAGTGAATACTAAAGAAAAGAAATTGTTCAAGATCTCCCCCCATCTCTTTTGGCTCCGCACATAGCCATCCACTCTGATTCTCTAAGGGACCAATTTTATTCCTCACATTCCTTTTGCTATTAATATAACTGTAGAAACCCTTTGGATTTATTTTCATCTTACCTCATATCTTCTTTTAGGTTTTCTAGTTTCTTTCTTAAGATTCTTTTTACATTCTTTATATCCTTGAACACCTCATTTACTCCAAGCTGCCTGTATTTATTGTAGATCTCTCTCTTTTTCTGAACCAAGTTTCCAATATCCCTTGAAAACCATGGTTTTGTCAAACTTTTAACCTTTCCTTTCAACCGAACAGGAACATAAAAATCCCGTACCCTCAAAATTTCACCTTTAAATGACCTCCATTTCCCTATTACATCCTTCCCATAAAACAAATTGTCCAAATCCACTCCTTCTAAATCCTTTCACATCTCCTCAAAGTTAGCCTTTCTCCAATCAAAAATCTCAAACCTGGGTCCAGCCCTATCCTTCTCCATAATTATATTGAAACTAATGGTATTGTGATCACTGGACCCGAAGCACTCCCCAACACATACCTCCATCACTTGCCCTATCTCATTCCCTAACAGGAGAACCAACACTGCCCCTTCTCGAGTTGGTACCTTTAGATATTGCTGCAAAAAACTATCTCGAACACATTTTACAAACTCCAAACCATCCAGCCCTTTTACAGAATGGGCTTCCCAGTCAATATGTGGAAAATTAAAATCTCCCACAATCACAACCTTGTGCTTACTACAAATATCTGCTGTCTTCTTACAAATTTGCTCCTCCAATTCTCGGTCCCCATTAGATGGTCTATAATACACCCCTATAAGCATCACTACACCTTTCCCATTCCTCAATTCCACCCAAGTAGCCTCCCTAGACAGGTCCTCTAATATATCCTGCCAAAGCACCACTGTTATATTTTCTCTGACAAGCAATACAACACCTCCCCCTCTTACCCCTCCGATTCTATCACACCTGAAGCATCGAATCCAGGAATATTTAGTTGCCAATCACACCCCTCCTGCAACCATGTTTCACTAATATCTACAACGTCATATTTCCAGGTATCAATCCATGCTCTAAGCTCATCCACCTTTCTTATAATGCTCCTCGCATTAAAGTAGATGCATTTAAGAAACTCTCCACCTCTTACTTTCTGTTTATTCCTCATGGAGCAAACAACTTTTTTATCTTTTTCTTCCTTCTCCCCTACATCTTCAGTCTGAGTACTCCCGTTTTCTGTCCCCTGCCTATCCTCCCTCACACGCTGTCTACTAGCTTTCTCTATTTGTGAACTAACCTCTCTCCCAGTCTCTTCAATGTGATTCCCACCCCTCAACCATTCTAGTTTAAAGTCTCCTCAGTAGCCTTCGCAAATCTCTCCGCCAGGATATTGGTCCCCCCTAGGATTCAAGTGCAACCCGTCCTTTTTGTACAGGTCATACCTGTGCCAAAAGAGGACCCAATGATCCCTCTTGAATCCCTGCCCCTTGCTCCAACCCCCCAGCCAAGCATTTATCCTCCACCTGATTCCATTCCTACTCTCACTGTCGCATGGCATAGGCAGTAATCCCGAGATTACTACCTTTGCAGTCCTTCTTCTCAACTCCCTTCCTAACTCCCTGTATTCTCTTTTCCGGACCTCTTTCCTTTTCCTACCTATGCCATTGGTACCACGTATGTACCACGACCTCTGGCTCCTCACCCTCCCACTTCAGGATATCTTGGATGCAATCAGAAACATCCTGGACCCTGGCTCCAGGGAGTCAAACTACCATCCAGGTCTCCTGACTGCGTCCACAGAATCGTCTATCTGACCCTCTAACTATGGAGTCCCCTATTACTACTGCCCTCGTCTTCCTTTCCCTACCCTTCTGAGCTACAGGGTTGGACTCTGTGGTGGAGGCACAGCCACTGTTGCTTCACCCAGGTAAGCTGTCCCCCGCCCCAACAGTACTCAAACAGGAGTACGTATTGTCAAGGGCTACAGCCACTGGGGTACTCTCTCATACCTGACTCTTCCCCTTCCCCCTCCTAACCGTGACCCACTTGTCTGCCTCTCACCACATGCGACCACCTGCCTGTAACTCCTCTCTATCAACTCACTCTCCCTGACCAAATGAAGGTCATCAAGCCGCAGTTCCAGTTCCCTAACATGGTCCCTTAGAAACTGCAGGTCGGCGCACCTGGCACAGATGTGGACGTCTGGGAGGCTAGGAGACTCCAGGACCTCCCACATCCGACACCAAGAACAACAAGCTGCCCTAAAACTCATACTTCCCCCTTTCCTCAAATAATAGGAAAAATTGAAAACCAAACCTACTTTGCCTCACCTGTTTCCGCCTAAGCCCATTCAGCCAAAGCCCTTAAGCCTTCACACTGCTCCCGGCTCACTCCACAGCCAGCAAAACGACGCTACCCGCTGTATAAGGCTGTGTTCCTTTTAAATCTTCCACGCATCACTGCCTGACGTCACACACCTGCGCAGTCCTGCCTCTCTTAACTCTGATGAAAAAACGAAAAATTCAAAATGGCTTCTGCCGCACTCCCGCTCTGATTCTCAAGACTTCCTTCTCCAAATTAAACCCGAATCAGGATTTCTGACCTTTTAAATCTTCTGCACTTCACTGCCTGACGTCACACACCTGCGCAGTCCTGCCTCTCTTAACTCCGATGAAAAAACAAAAAATTCAAAATGGCTTCCGCCGCACTCCTGCTCCGATTCTCAGACTTCCTTCTCCGAATTAAACCCTTATCAGGATCAATAAAATAGCATCTGCTATTGAACTCTTGTCAAATTGGAGCAGATCCAAGTCACTCCTCAGGTAGGAGTTGATTGGCTTCATGACTAATCTCTTGACCTTTGACTATATTTATATGGAGTACTGCCACAAAAAAGCAGCATCCATCATCTAGGAACCCCACCATCCAGGCCATGCTCTTTTCTTGCTACTACCATTGGGCAGGAGCCTTGGTCCCACACCACCAGGTTTAGTAACAGTTAGTACGCTACAAACATCACGCTTCAGAACAGGTTATGGATAACTTCACTCACTACAACTCTGAATTGATTCTATGACCTACCGACTCCCTTTCAAGGACTCTTTACAACTCATCTTCTCAGTATTATCTTTTATATGCAGTTTGTCTTCTTTGCACGTTGGCTGTTTCGTCAGAATTTAGGTATAGTTTTTCATAAATTCTGTAGTATTTTCTTTATTTTTCCTATAAATGCCTGCAAGAAAATGAATCTCAAGGTAGTATATGGCAACACATATGTACTTTGATAATAAATTTACTTTGAACTTTGCACTTTTGAACTTTGAGCTATAACATGTTTTCATAATCTGAGTTAGATATAATGCAATTGATCAATTAGGGAACACTGTTTCTCTTACTCTGGCTAAATTGGTTATAATGCAATTTGGATCAGGAACTGGACAAACACTTAAAACACTTGATAGAAATTAACAAGCAGAAAAAAATGTCAAGCTGAAAAAATGTATAGATGTAATCTCCCCACAGTAATCAGACAGGGAACAGGGGCTGCTAGTTTCTTCACAGGAAGCCATCAGAAATTGACCAGCAATTGATTCCATAGTCAATTATTCAAAGATACCTTATTAATCAATACAACATACAGCAAATAAATGTAGTCATATATATAAACATTTATTTTTGTAAAAGCTGTGGGAAAGATCACTTTTTTTTTATTTCTAGTCTGAAATTCTCTAACTCCTAATCCTGGTTTTTCAGTGACACAGTTGTTTTTAAAACACAAAGTTCCTTAGGAATACAACAATCATGTTATAGGAAAACTACCTGTATACAAAAAAAGCATGATATTGTGTATTGACAAAGCTGCTGCCAGAACAAGGATATCGTAGTGCTGACAAAAGATTGGGTAAATATGATTTATTCTATAGAAAGAAGAAACTAAGGAGAACCTTAATCAAGGTGTATAAATGAAAAGAATAACTCATTTTTCTCTGCATAAGGTTCAAAAACCAAGCATATAGAATGAAAGCAATTGGCAGAATGACTTCAGGAGAGATAACTCTTTCTTCCGCCAGTCTCAAAATCACTTCAAAAGGTGGTGGAGACAGAACCTCTCATCACACTCAAATATTATTGAAGGGCTACAACCTGCAAGACTAAAGATCTAATACTGGAGGCTATGTAACACTTTTTTGATTGGAAAATACCTGATTGGCCAGCTGTTCTCCTGTGTTGCCAGTTATCCACTATTCTGCAAATACAATGAGCCAGTATTCAGAAGTATACACAACCAAATTCATAAGGCACAAAAATGCCAGCATGTCTATACCAAAAAGCTGCATTGAAAAGAGTTGAAAAGGTTGATCACTTTCCTTCATTCATTGCTATTAGTAAAGAAAACAAAACCACATCATGAACTTAATTCATGTAACATGAATATATGCCGTAAACATAAGGTAGCTCATATGGAAAATGAGGAAATTAAAGCATAAATATTTATTGATTTCTCAATTTTGACAGCTGCATTTTGTGTTGAACGAGGTTGCATTCTTCTTGTGAAACACATGACCGCAGTTTCTGAAAATCTAAAATCCAGCATCCAGAAAATGCTGGACACCCAGCAAGTCAAACAAAAGTGAGGGAAAAAAAATTAACAATTTATGTCAATGATCTCATGAGAATTGAAAAGTAGGAAAAACTAAGTGTTTTAAACTGCAGAGAAGAGGAAGAATGGAGAGAACTGTGATCAACCAGAGTCCAAGATTGTTCTGAGAGATGATGAATCCTTGTTTAGTGGTGGGCGTAACACTATTACAGTGCCTGCAACATAGGTTCAATTCCAACACTGTTTGTAAAGTGTTTGCACTTTTGCCTGTGATTGCATGGACTTCCTCTGGGTGCTCTGATTTCTTCCCATATTCCAAACACATACAGATTGGTGGGTTAATAGGTCACATGAGTGTAATTGGGTGGCACAGGCTCACTGGGCTGAAAGAGCCTGTTACAGTGCTGTACTTCTAAATAAATAGCTTAATTCACTAGAGATTGCAAGCAGAAGATGGATGGGAGCAGATGAGAGGTAAGAAAACAATGCTAGAACACCAAACCGAAATAAAAGGAGAACGCTGCAAATACACAGCAGGACAAATGGCATCTGTTGACAGAAAAAACTCAATGTTATAGGTAGGCATCCATACATCAAAACTAGCCCATTTTGATACAAACATGAAAAGATGTTAAAATCAAAATTGAAAATGCAAATCTTTCTTGATTTCACAATTTTGACAGCTGAGTTTTGTGTTAAATGAGTTTGCATTTTCCTTGTAAAATACACAATTGTATTTCCTGAAATCGAAGCAGAAAGTGCTGGAGATACCCAGCAAATCAAGCAAAATCTGTGGAGACAGAAAAACAGATTTAACATTTTATGTCAATGACCTCTTGTGAGAATTAAGTAAGAAAAACAAAGTGTTGAATCTCTCCCTTTGAGCTTATCAATGGTACTTTAGCCATCTGTACAATCTTGACCTCCACTTTATTACAGACATTTATTTTGTTCTCTGCACCCCTCCCTGCAACTTAATTTGCTTGCTTTCTCACGTTTCTGGATATGTTGAAACTGAGACTTCAACTCTCCCTGCGCAAGTACAGTACAGTGTTGTCTAACCTGCTGAGTGTAGCCAGCTTTTTCCGATTTTATTGCATCTTCTGTTTCAACTTCACAATTAATCCAAATGAAAGAATAATGCATCCTACCTGGTTAAGAAAGGTACACACATACAATGCAAACATTTACAATAAAATCACCAATAGTTAAAACAACCTACACCCTGTAATAGGAATAAAATTATTGTATTACTTGCCCATTCATGTAAATGCACAAACTACTTCTAATTACTTGGGATAAATAACCCATTAGGTGATTTGTGTGAAATGTAGTGAGCAAGTTGCATTGCAGTTCAATACTTCTACTCCAATCAGTCTTAAAATCAATGCCAGGTTAGCAGGGTGAAGTTCTATAATTTTACTCAATAACAAGAACAGAAAAAGAATTACCTAGACTTATGTGCTTATGTGCTTTATTATCTTGGACAGGACACAGTTAAATTTGGGTTTGGGTGTAATCCTAGTCTCCTCCAAACTAAATATGCATATGCAACTAATTAGCCTGTTAATGCTTACTATACATGCCCACACACAAGTATCATATTGTAGGATTCATATTGTAATATTAAATGGTATCTTCTTCTTGAAGGGAGAAATTAAATGTTTTTTTTACATATGCAATATGTTTATATTTTTGTACCTTTGTTTCAATCTTATCATCTGAAGTACAATTTTGTCAACCCACTTTGAAATATTTATGTGGAAGTCTGAATTGTATAAGCAAAGGATTCGGGTACAATTCTGTACTACAACTGGCATCAAACCTCTGCATAGCCTAATGACTGTATCTTTTGTGAAGTAAACAAAGGGAATAGGATATCTAAAAATATAATTTTTTGTAAGACTACGGGAAAATTGATTTTTCTGCCAGAATTAATCCTCAACAACCTAAATTCAAAATATCTGTATAGACTATATTCTCAATCTGACCAATTAATATTTCACTGAAACCAATCATTTAGGTTCCATTAGTATTTAACACAAACACTAGCACATATTTGATGCATGACAAAAAAGTAAATAAAAAAGATCAATTGAATGAATAAGCAGCTAAAAAGTAGTTAGATAATTTATTCTGCACAAAAGCTAAACATTTCCACTATATGTACAGCTTTAGCTCTTCATGTATCAGCAGTAGTTGATCACAATTGATGTACATAGAAACAGAAGGAAGCCACTAAGCCCCTAGCAGCAGTTTCTTTATTCAATCAGATCATGGTTCACCTGTATCTCAGCTTTGAATTAAAAGAAGATTTAGAATATCACATCCAATAATATCTTAAATGGAAAATTAACACAATCCTTAAGATGAATAGAGAAATTGGAAAAGGCTATTCAGCCCCTTAAGATTGATCCATTATTCAATTAGATCTTGACTGATTTGTATCTTAACTCCACTAACCCTTAATACCCTTGCTTAATAAACAATCAATCAACCACTATTTTGAAAATGCCTATTACCTAAGCCTCAATGGGGTGTTCAGGGAGGAAGCTGGACATTTCTACTACATTCTTGTGCTAATGATATTACTCTGTTATGATAGAAAACAATTTCTGCAATACTTAGCGGGGTCAGGGGTGGGGGGGGGATGAGGGTAGTATGCACTGGTTAAGTAGCATTGACGCTGACTTGATTCCAATATAAATGGACATGTTGCAGCACAAAGCTCATTGATTGTCATGCCTATTTAAAGTATGTAGAGCACATAAATTATTATATGCAATGTCAAGTCAATGCCAAATTCAACCATAACTATACAGCTTACGCCAAATGTTAACCTGGAATAATGAAAACACATTTAATAGTAGGACCATTAACCATCCAATTCTTTTTAAAACACTAAAAGGCGCAAACAAGTTGTTAATTGATTTCAGAAATTTGTAAAATCGACAAGAAATGGCATGCCAGAAACTAAACAAGTTGTCATGGCTTTAAAACTTCTGCCATAACAGATGCTCACAGTTATCAGTGCAGTGGTCGCCATTCATCTTGCAGAACATAATAAACAAGAGCATATAAGAAATAGGAGGGCATCTGGCACCTGGAGCCTTTTCTGCTGTTCAATAAAGTCATGGCTGATCTGATTTTAATCTCAACCCTTATGTTCCCACCCGTCCCCCATAACCTCTGACTCCTCCATAATCCAAAGTCTATTTCAATCTTCAGCATATTCAATAACTATGTGCTGAATGACTCTAAGAATCAACATGCACAGTTCTCTGGTGCAGAGAATTACAAAGGTTCACAATCTGACAGAAAAAAAATCTTCATCTCTTTACTAAATGAACCTTATAGTGAAAGTTTATCCTATCTTGTGTTCAAGATTCCCCACTAAGGGAAACATTTTTACACCTTTCTAGCTTCTCTGAGAATCTTATACTTTATGTTTTGATATGATCACTTTTCATTCTTTTAAACTCCAATGACTGCAAGCCTTCAATGCTCAATCATACTTCACAGGACAACCGTTCATCCCAGGAACAAACCAAGCGAACCTTCTCTGAACTGCCTTCAATCCAAGCATGTCAGGCACCCAAGATGCATAGAGGTGTAGTCTCCCCAGTACCATGTTGCAAGGGTTCTCTACTTCTCTATTCTATCCATACCCTAGCTCTTATAGTCATACTCTTATTCTAATCCTATTCTTCATACCAAAAGGAATAAATGCACATTTCCCCACATAAATATTCCAACTGCTTAACATCTGTCTTTATGTTTAACCTTAGCAGACTCTGTTTCCCTTGTATTTTCGAGTCATGGTCATAGGATTGTACAGAATAGAAACAGCCCTTCAGCCCTGTGCCAATGCCAACTATCAACTGATTGATATGAATCCCACCTGCCTGTAGTAATTCCATACCCCCTCTATCCCCTACACATTCAAATATCAATCAAGATGCTTATTAAATGTTATTACTGTTCCTGTCATACCAGCTAAATCCAGGTACCAGCTACTCTGTGAAAACCAGCTCTAGTTTTTCATCAAATTTGGCTGCAATACACTCAGTTATTTCATATCAATCACTAATATAGTTCGTAAACAATTGAGATTCTAGCTCTGATCACTGTGGCTCCCAATTAGTGGCAGAAAGAATGTCAAGGAAACTCAGAACAGAGTAAATTGTCGTGAAGAAGAGGTGGAAGTGGGCCCATAGGAGGGGCATATACACAGTTACAACCCCAAAAAAGATCATATGAAGACTGCTTTGGTTGTGGCTATTAAAGGAAAGAATATCCAAATTCATTCATCAGGCTCCTTCCAGGCAGAAAGAGAAAGTAGCTCATATAATTGACTGAGGCTTTTTTTTTTAACCAACAGAGGTGAATACAATTTCTCCTACCTTGCAGGTGGCTGCAGACTAACCAACCATCTTGGATAAGATTCTGACATTATTAGGGTGCTAGTGACTGCACTTACACGAGGACACCACATATCAACTGAGAGATGAAATACAACCAGAAAGGATTTTACTCCCCAAACACCAGAACCAAACATCATTGCACTGATGATTTACTTCGCACCAACCGTTCTTCCAGTGACATCTTAGTTTCAACCAAAAGGATGGCCACTTGATGATATGGGCTTTTCTTTAAACAAAAGAAAATTGGGAAGTACAATGCACAAAACATATGTGCCAATGTATTTTAAAATTTCTTCAGAGAAGTGGATGTTACTGGGGGTCATTCTCCATCTCTAATTATTTCTGAAGTGAAGGGCCATTGAAGCATCAACCATAACATGGATTTGGAGGCACAAGTAGGTCAAAGACAGGAGAGAAGGTTTCTTTCCAAAAGAAATAGGAAACAGTAGCATGATTAAGCCATTCACCACCTGAAGCCAATTTCTCTTTCAGCAAGATATTGGCTGATCATCTATCTCGACACCTTTACTTCCTCTAATATTCAGCAATCTATTTATCTAATTTTTTTAAATCTAGTGATCAGTACTGACACCTTCACAGCCAAACATTCATTACACTTTGACAGAAGAGATTTTATGGCGGGAATCATAAACGTTTCACTGCAGCAGTGCCCAGTTCCTAGTGTGAGGTACAATATGCTGTTTGTACAATTTTAACACCGGCCCATATAGATGGAATCAGAAGTGGGAGCTGATTTCACTCACTCTCCTGCAATGTTCGCTCCTCTCTCCATGGCACTGAGGCTATGAAGACTGCCCCGGCTGCTGTGTTCCGTGCCTGCTAATCTAAGATCTCATTTTGATTTGGAATGTTCTTGCTCGCTTCTATAGCTTGCATGATTTTTTTGTGTTTATTTCCGCCCTTTCTCTAAGCATCAGGTATTGGTCTTTATTTTTTTTTAATTAGATTCTTTTGGTTTTCTTGCTTTGTGGCTGCCTATAAACAAACAAATCTCAAGGTTGTATAATATACATTTTTTGATAATGTACTTTTGAAACTTGAAACTGCCATCCTGTAGATCCTACCTATCACCTCCACATTTTCCCCCTATGAGCCATGCTGCAGCTCTACTTCCTTAACATGCTCAGTGCACCTGGTGCAGATGTGGTTATCCGGGAGGCTGGAGGTCTCCCAGAATTCCCACATCTCACACGAAGAACAAAACACGATCCTGGAGCCATTCTCACTGCACTAAATGACTAAGAATGCAAAAGAAGAAACTTACATCGCCCAAGCCTGTTGAGCTTCATCACTCATCACTCTAACACTGGTCTACTCACACAATGGCTGCTCCACTTGTCCCTACAGTATTTTTATTTGTCCTTACTAATGAGTTGCAATTCAATTGGGATGCCAGGAAAAAAAAGCTAAAAGCCCACAAACACTCCTTTTTAAATCTCTCACCCTTACCTCTGCATAGCCTCCTCTCTTGATTCAACTAAACCACTGGAAAAAGTTGAAAGCCCACAAATGCACCTTTTGAAATCTCTTGCCCCAACCTACGTGTAGCCACCTCTCTCAATTCCATTCGGCCACCAAAAAAAAATATTATACAGATTATACTCTCTTTTGAATCTTCTGAAATGCAATCACTCAACAATCACCAGACATAAATTTAATGTTCCCGACTGAAGATTCTTCAGAACAGGTCTTATCGTATCCCTGAACTTCTTTGTCAGTGGACATCAAGGTCGGTCATTTACAGCTACACATCCTGAGGATCATTCCAGACTGTCACAATTGAGTAATAACTCATCTCACCAGTTACAAACTCAGTACAACTTTTGAGAGGTCACTGATGACCAACAGTATATTCCTGTAGAAGAAACTTACTATTTTTCAGCACTGAGGAGGATATGGCTTGACAAGCATGTGGATTTGCAAAAATAGTTAACTTTCTCAAATGTTTAAGACTTCGAGGTGTTGTGGATAGTGTGAAGGGCTGTCAGAGGTTACAGCGGGACATTGATAGGATGCAAAAATGGGCTGAGAAGTGGCAGATCGAGCTCAACCCAGATAAGTGTGAGGTGGTTCATTTTGGTAGGTCAAATATGATGACAGAATATAGTATTAATGGTAAGACTCTTGGCAGTGTGGAAGATCAGAGGGATCTTGGGGTCCGAGTCCATAGGACATTCAAGGCTGCTGTGCAGGTTGACTCTGTGGTTAAGACAGCATACAGTGCATTGGCCTTCATCAATCATGGGATTGACTTTAGGAGCCGAGAGGTAATGTTGCAGCTATACAGGACCTTGGTCAGACCCCACTTGGAGTACTGTGCTCAGTTCTGGCTGCCTCACTTTAGGAAGATGTGGAAACCATAGAAATGGTGCAGAGGAGATTTACAAGGATATTGCCTGGATTGGGGAGCATACTTCATGAGAATGGTTGAGTGAACTCGGCCTCTTTTCTTTGGAGCGACGGAGGATGAGAGGTGACCTGATAGAGGTATACAAGATGGTAAGAGGCATTGATTGTGTGGATAGTATGAGGCTTTTTCCCAAGGCAGAAATGGCTAGCACAAGAGGGCATAGTTTTAAGGTGCTTGGAAGTAGGTATGGAGGAGATATCAGGGATAAGTTTTTTATGCAGAGAGTGGTGAGTGCGTGAAATGGGCTGCCGGTGACGGTGGTAGAGGCGGATATGATAGGGTCTTTTAAGAAACTCCTAGACAGGTAACCATAGGTAATTTCTCAGGTAAGGACATGTTCGGCACAGCTTTGTGAGCCGAAGGACCTGTATTGTGCTGTAGGTTTTCTATGTTTCCCTGCAGAAACCTAAGAATATTTGTGAATTAGAATGATTCTGACATGCTCAATTTTTTTGTTGACTGAGAGGATTTTTCTCATGGTGAAAACCATGAGTCCTAGAAGCTCAACTTACTTCTTCATTTCAAGGAAGTCTTCTTGCCAAACATCCTAAGGTCCAAATTTTGGGGGCAAGCAAACTCAGCAACATCCTTTGCTTCTGACACTTCTTTGTACTCTAACAACATGTATAGTGAAAGTCACAGCACAGCCAGTACCCTGGTAGAGAATGCCTGGGGTATTCCCAAGCTAAGATTCCTTTGGCCACAATAGTCTAAGAACATACTGCTCTTGATCCAAACAGATAACAATTGGTGCATGATGCCAGGCAAAACAGCCCAAAAAGGAAACACTACCCAAGAGGAGCAGGAAGAAGACATCGATAAGCGGAGGAGCATAAGAACCATCAGGATCTCGATCTCCGCACGACATTAGTGAACACGCAGCTCACCACAGGAGAGAAGCTGTTATCTGGCCTCCCTGTCTGGGACAATGTACTAGGTAGGAGATTTATCCAAACACAGCAACAACAGCAATCCAATGCTTATTTGAACGAAAGACTGAAGCCTTACTGCACATTCCATTCTATATTTCTCAATGTCTATATAACAGATACCAAGAAGAAAGCAACTAATGCATTGGTTGATTCTGATAATTTTCTCTGCATACAAAAATGGAGATGATATGGTTCAATCTTGCTGGACACACAAAATTACCAAAATAACAACTCATTGCGCTTTTACTTGCCTCTTAAGCAAGGCTAATTCACTGTATACCCAGGATTATATTATCTAGAAACCTCACCTTTTAAATCCAATGAATGAAAGGTAGAATCCAATGAAAGAAAATTAATTGTAGAACTACAGTACATATATATAGCTATGGTGCCTAACATTTTTGCACAGTACTGTATTTGTCACAGTGGAGTGGAGAGTGTTTTTTTTAATTTCGGAGGAGCAAGGACGTTGGGGAAAGTGAGGGTGGAGTGCCACAGTAGGGGTGTGACACAGGTAGCAGATCAAGACTGTTGAAGTGGGGGTTGTGGTGCGGGTGCAGAGACATCCAGCCCTGAGAGATCAGGCAAGGTCATTTGATGCCAAACAATTGGTTTATTGATCATTACAGAATGTCTCTCTGGTGCTTTCCACTCTCTCCCCTCTTCCTTCCCCTTTCCCCAACCATGATTCCCCTTTTCCTGCCCCCTTCCCACTCTGTCCACAGCCAGAATCAGGTTTATCATAACTTACATATGTCATGAAATTTTATTTGCAACAGCAGCAGCAGTACAGCGCAATACATAAAATTACTACAATACTGCACTAAAGTCTCAGGCATCCTAGTTATATATACCTACCTAAGATTTTGCACAGTACTATACCTTACTTTTGATTAATGGATACTTTAATCTAGACCATAAGACAAAGGAGCAGAAGTTGGCCATTCGGCCCATCGAGTCTGTTCTGCAATGTATGGAGATATCTATGGAGATACTTAACTTCAAAGGTTAAGAAACTATTACAACATGTTCCTGACCAGCCTACATTCTTAAAAGCTTGCATCATAGACATTTTTTCAAAGTCATAAAATCCTCATAAATTAATTGGTTTTATTGATTCCAACTAACAACACAAGTTCAGCTACAGTGTTCACAATCACTGGCCTAAGCAAGATACATTAATTGTATTTGACAATGTGGGTGAGGTTTTTGAACTTCTGCATCCTTTGGACTTGGTTCTAAGTACACACTACCTGAATAACCTCTTCTCTATCTGTCTCAAGCGTCTCTCCACCTCCACCGGTGCTCCTGTGAAAAACACTGCAAAATTTCTCTTGCATGCTGTCCTTATGCTTGCTTGAACAAGACATATTCAGTGCTGCATTCATCCTGCCAGCTCTTAATCCTCAATGTACCTTCTTTTATTCAGTGTTACAGATTGGGTGAACTAATGCAGACTGACTTCGACTCAAAATGAGGATTACTAAGTACACCAATTTTGTTAATAAATCAAGTCACCAAAAAATTAGGGTGCATTTGCACAGGGTTGAATACCACAGGTTATTAAAGCATCAAGGGGTCACCACAGGACTTCTTCCACCATCACATTCATCAAATGACACGCACTGCTCAGACCAGGCATTTGTAGAAAACTCTATTTGATTTGGCATCACAAAATTCTATTAGCAATATTGTGATAATTAGCAATGCCATTACAAGTGTACTCAAGAGTAGGAACTGACACCATCACATTATAGCTTAAGAACATTAGAAATAGAATCATCAATATTCCACAAGAATGTCTTAATCAAGCAAATCCAGACTGGTAGTTAGAAGTAGAGGAATCCAACTTGTTACGTTATATCAGTAGTGGTTGAAGAGCTGTGGAGTAATGCAAAATGGAGTAAAGGATTAAAGACCAGTACAGTATAGGAAAGATGCTCAGAGACTGACTCTACCAGCTCTAAACAGCATTGACAGGACAAACAAATTTCACTTGCAAAACTAAACTAGCACTTACTTGAACTAGAACACACAGTCCAGATCTGGCTTAATCCTAGTGGCCAGTCCTAGCATACATCATACATCTTTAAACATGCCAAAGCTCAGTCTCAGCGCATAGCCTGCCAGATACTATCTGGCAAGTACAGACTGCTGTCATTACAGCTCTGGGATCACCTGTTGGCCCAGGTGTCAAGGCAATTACAGTTATTTTCTCTCTACCACTTTACAAGACCACCTAATTTCCTGCCCAGGCTGGTTTTGTTAAGTTCGGTCATCTTTCAGGATAACCATGTAATGTTTTCACCACTGGAGTACTAATAGTTGACTCACATTTGTCACTTAACCAAATCATGCCAAAACGGTGTGATCAGTAGCTAGACTGTCTAGAGTTGCTCACACACACTTTAATCTTCACAGCCATCCTCCTGGTCCTGCAAAAAAGCAGTATTCTACCAAGGTATGTGTAGCCATAGGAAAAGTATTGCATTGAAGTTATACACCCAGCCAACAAATGTGGAAAGCAGTTACCAAAGAAAAAACACAAAAGTGAATAGACAACTTCATCACTGTAGAATGCAGAAAATTCTGTTACTTTAAAGTGTTATTAATTTTAATTAATTTACTTATTAAATAATTGCCAAATGGCAGCTGCATTGCCTGAAAAGCATTTTGTGATATCTCTTCCAGCTGATCAACAATCTACACAATACACCACTTTTCACTCACTAAGCTTGTAGGACAGCATCTCAAAAACCTCCAATTTCTACCACTAATAAGAACAAATGGTCGAGGAAGTCACTCTGAATCCCACATTATACTGACATGGAAAAACATTACTATTTCGTCAGTAAGCCTGAGTTTAAATCCAAGAAGTTCCTATCAAACAGCAATGTGGGAGCACCAATATTTGATGTTAGCTAACAATTTCAAGCATGTTGCCCAAAATCTTTTCTTTCCAAACAAAAAATAAATCATAAGATACAAAAAAATGTTTAATTTGCTGTTATTAAAGGTAAATGGCATATCATTGGAAAGTGGTTCTCTTTTCCGGGATAATTCACACATGCCATCAACATTTAAAAAATTACTTACAAAAGCGAATTATCACGAGAGCCCAAGTTTACCAACGACAAAGAATGAAATATTTTATGTAACTTAAATACACAATGAATAAACAATAAAATATGTTGTATAATTTAAATATACAATGAGGCTTACATGAACAAAGAATAATAACATCTTATTAAAAAATTGACCACTATTCAATTATAGGGATCAATTATTTTATTAAACATTTTAGTAACTATTGCACAGGGCACTGAATAACCTATTGTTTCTCTTAGTTGCCTGGAAGTCTGATTCTGTTCTACAGTTCTTGAGCGTTCAAGCCTCATATGCAGAACAGGCGAAATGGCAGATAACATCTGGCACTACAAATAACAAAAAAACAGCAAAGTCTGATGGAGCTCACAACTGACTGATCCTTTATGGATCAGCTAAATCTTTTCTACTTTTTAATTAAAAGTAAAGAAAATGGAAGTTAATTATCCCATGAAGATTAGCTAGTGGGCATGTTTCTGTAAATTACTTCTAATTAAAAGCAAATTGTGAAATGACATTCAAACCACCGAACGCTGTCCTTTTGAACACTACACATCTAGTGCTGATTTTCATCACTGTAAAATTTGAATGTGCCTTATTTAAAACATGGCACAACTATAGTAATATTTCTGATTCCTGCATTTTTCTCTGTTATAGAAGATACTGTAAAGACTCAATGTAAAATATAACAGCAACTTTCCATTTAATGCTGAACTGAACTTTAATATACAGCCTGTCGTTTCATCTGATCCTCCTGGATCTTTTATTCTCATTCTCTTCTGATGCTCAATATTGATAATGCTGTGAAACAGATTATTTCTTCCATTTTTACGTCTGATATGGTACAAGGAGGATATCAAGCTGGTGACACAGTTATCAGTGTCCTTTAATAGGCTCCAAAGACAAACTCAAAAATACTGCTCTTGCCCCACTGCCTGAACATGTCACCCACATGTTTGAGTCTCTCACAGCTGCATGGCTAGTAGTTCAGTAATGAGGTCTTCAAACATCAAAACAAACCAAAATAATTTTATGCTATTACCAACACAAGGTAAAAAATACAGGCACAACAGAAATGTAATGCATGGATTAAAGAATGAACTTAAATGAACTTAAAGATATAATAGAGATATAACTTCCTGTGTTATATCCCTATTTATACATGCACATGTAAAAAGATTATATATATAAAAAATAAAAGCATTATCTATACAAAAAGCCTCTGAAATGGATTCTCCCATCATACAAAAAAATCTGTGAATCCAGCTCAGATTTCCTGTGTTCTCTGTTATTAGAATAAACCCCTTCCCATTTAAAAGTAATATTATCCCATGCTATTTCTATTCACTACATGGACTAATTTCCTGTTAGTACCAGTGGTGCACAGACAGATTCCCTAAGATACATATCACTGTAGATTTAAACCAGCACTGTACCCCTCATGTCATTCAGTCAAAAATATCTCAGGATAAACTGTGTCCAAACACTTAACTCTTTCAAATACACTTACAAGTGGAGTGATAAACTATTTCGTATTCTGAAATATTTACTGTTGTTGCTTTATTTGTAGTAATTTCTGCACCAATAGTACTGTTAACAATGAATATTTGTGAATGAGCAAAGGAATTGTTCACAGTATGTTGGACACCCTTTACCACTCCAGCAATATTATAAAAATAAAGTTAGTTCATTATATCGTTTGGAGAGGTTGATGCTTTTCTCATGTTAGCAACAGTGACCACACTCTATAAGGGCCTCAGTGGCAACTAAATACTTTGGATCATCCTGAAAGAGACATAGAAGTCATCATGGAAGCTTTTCTTTATTTATTCTTTCTTTAATATGTCTCTGCACAAGAATTTAATTCTGTGACCTCACAATGTAGTTGGAGCTGGAGTTTGGAACAATTGAGGAACTACAGCACCAACTCTAAAATATAAAAAATATGAAAATTCATTTTAATCTCTTGGCCCATACAGTGACACTTAATTTGTATTCTGTTGGAAACCAACAGTAGATAAAATCAATGAGAAAGAAAAGGCTATTTTCTCCTTGCTAAAGCCCCTGTGCAATTATTGAAGATTATGAAATGGAATTCTGCTATATGATTACACAAGAGAATCATTAGTATCTGAAGTTCCCAAACCTCCTTTGCTGCATTCCAGAGAGATATTTTTGGGCTTGCTTGCACTCCTCCTCCATACTAACTCAAAATTATAATTAAAACGTTGAAAACAAACTTTTTTGGTTATTCATCTGACAATTACTGTATAATTAGCAACAAAAAGTATTTAGCTAAATACATGATTTAGCGTTTTAAGTAACAATTACAAAATGATGAAGGAACTCAGCAGGTCAGGCAGCATCTGTGGAAAGGAATAATAAGTTGGCATTTTGGACCAAGACCCTTCAGGACTTTAATATTTTTATATTCATTAAGTAGGGAAATTGCTCAGATATGCCCTATTCATAAAAAGAACAAAATCAATTCAGTTAATTAGCATGCAATGGGTCCACTCTATCATCAGCAAACTGATAGAATGTGTTGTCAACGTGCACTTACCCACCAACAACCTGCTCTCCAATGTCTGATTTCCGTTTTGCTGGGGCCACTTCAATTGTTTCAGAAGCAGCATTTCTTGAATCATAGAGTCAGGAGTGCAGATTATTACATAATATTCAATTCCATTTGTAACTCCTCTATAAATGCAGCAGGCCATGCCAGCATACAACCAGACAAGGATGGTACAAAGCAGGTGATTCATTCCCCAAAAGTGCCAAGCAAATAGCAATCTTCAACAAAAGAGAATCTAAACGTGATACCTAATGGCATTAACCTCGTCATTTCCCCTACCAACAATATCCTGGGAGTTATTGTTGACTCAACTGGACCAGCTACATGTGGACTGTGATTGTATAAGCAGATTTGAAGCTGGATGTTCCAGAGTGAATGACTCCTACCCTGACAGGCTTTCCTATCACCCACAAGCCACAAACCATGAATGTGTTCAAATATTGTTCTTACTCGGATAAGTTCAGCTCTAACAGCATGTGGAAAGTTCAACACAATCAAGAACAAACTCCTTTGTTTGACTGCTACCCCAATAACTACTCCAAACATTCATTCTCTCCAGCAGCAATGTGTTCATCTGTAAAATGCACTTGAGTTACTTGTCCAGGTTACTGAAATAGCTCCTCCTAAACTTGTGACCTCTATCATTTGCAAAAACAAGGGCAGCAAGTACAATGGTATTCAATGGTATAGAGAACAATGTAAATCGTTTTAGTATTAGGAATTAGGTTTTAGTATTATTTATTAGGAATCTGTACATTTGATTATAAAGCTTAGTACCAGTGAAAAAAGTTTCTCCTTATTTATTCTGTTAAAGCCTTTCAATTTTTTGAATGTATCTATCAAGCTTTTTTACATTCTCTGCCCTCAGGACCACATCCCCTACTGTATTTCTGCAAATGTCAGCATGCATTTTATTCCTGATCCTGTTTTTATAAATCTCACCTGCAGCTGCTCTTAGACCACTCTTCTTGAGATATGATGTCCAGCTGGATTTGGGTATCTTGATTAAACTTGCTTTAGTGCCCTATGGCCAAAAGTAGTTCTATTGCACTGCCTAACTATGTAGTACAAACTGAATTTAATCAACAACCCTATCATATTATACAATGTATTAACAAAAACATTTAGAAATTTAGCACAGGCCCTCCATGTAAGTTATCCAAATAGATTTGGCAGTTGCTGGACACACAGTCTAATACCAAATATACTGCACACTTAATGCTACCAATTGCAAAAAGTGAAAACAGCATGGGCTCCCTCATGGAATCAGACTTTAACTGGTGTCACCATCACTTAAAAGGTCCCTAATCTTACCTGATCTGCTGCCAGACTCACAAAAGAAGAAGCACAAAAACTCCTTAGCACAAAAAATCTTTCAGCTTATTCTGTCAATTCTGGCAAAAAAAAATTGAACTCTTTACCCCCATTCCCACTTCTTGGTCTGCAAGATTAAGATTGTGGTTCTTCAGGTCCTTTTCAAAGCATCTTTGAAATTAAAGATCTTCTATCTCCAGATCCCATTTAAGTAGAGGGTTTAAAATTCTTATTTTTAAGGTGAAAAAGAAATTTTCTTCAGACCCTTCTATCAAATTAACTTAAATCAGTGTTTCCTAGAGGTTACCCTCTCCACCCAAGTATAAGGATCTTTCTTATTCCTTCTGCCCAGACAATACCTCTGGTTAGTACTTTAGTTGGCACTTCCTCCTACACTGACAACCCCCCCGCCACATTTCTCATCTTCAGCTCCATGTTTACTTCTACCTCCCTGTCCAACCCACAAACGTCCCTTTGCCTAATTCCCCTAACTCCAGCCACATCCTTATCTATCCAATCACTGCCAACTCAATTCTCTGATCGACAAGGCAGATGCCCCCAATCCTTCCTGAAATCTTAACATCCACCAAAACACGTCCTTCCAATTTGCAGCCCAAGAGACTTTGTCAGGAGCTCCAGAATGCCACAGAGAAAAGTGTGCAAGAAATGCAAAGTCTAACCTTTTACCCAAGATGCATTTTGCTTTCAAAAGGCTATACAGAAAAGTGGGGCTTCTCGTGGAGGGCCAACAGAAGTGTCTTCATAGTTTTAGTGTAAAAGGTCTTATTTAGAGCTACAACACCAGAACAAGCCCTTCAGCCGTGATATTTGTGCCAAAAACAATGCTAAATTAACCTAAATCTCTTCTGTCTGCACATGATCCACATGGTTATCTAAAAGCCTCTTCAACATCACTATCATGTCTGCTTCCACCTTTACCCCATGCACCTGCTCCATGCACCTACCACTTTGTGTAAAAAAACTCACCCTACACATCTCCTTTAAAATATCCCTCTCTCAACTTAAATGCATGTCCTGTAGTATTTGACATTTCAACCCTGCAAAAATGATCCTGAAACTTTACCCTATCTATGCCTCTCATTTTGTTATAAACTTCTATCAGATCTCCCTTCCGCCTCCACCACTCTAGAGAAAATAACACTAGTAAATTTTCGTAAATCTTTCCTGAAAACTTATATCCTCTAATACAGGCAGCATCCTGGTAAACCTCTTCTGCACCCTTTCCAAAGACCTTACATCCTTCTTTCTCAAATGGGGTGACCAGAACTGCACAGAATACTCCGTGCGCTAACATCAAGGTGTATATAGCTAGAACATGACTTCCTTACTCTCATACTCAGTGGCCCAACC
The DNA here is from genome assembly GCF_963921235.1 of Mobula hypostoma. NCBI lineage: Eukaryota > Metazoa > Chordata > Chondrichthyes > Myliobatiformes > Myliobatidae > Mobula > Mobula hypostoma. The sequence continues at coordinate 106,991,044 of NC_086097.1, forward strand.
AATGAAAGTAAGCATACTTTACTGCCCTACTTTCAAAGAGCTATGGACTTCGTCCCCAGGGTCCCTCTGTACATATATGCTGTCAAGGGTCCACCCAGCAAGTATATATTTTCTTCTTACATTTAACATACCAAAATCCAATACCTCACACTTACCTGGATTAAAGTTCATCTGCCATTTCTCCACCCAAATCCATACCTGATTTATATTGCATGGTAGCTGCTACACTGCACACCCTAATGCTGACCCCCTTGCAAGGCTCAGGTTCATCATCTCGTCCCAACCAATGAGGTTTTTTGCCATATTTATTCTGTTCCCTGGCTCTCAATCTAATAGGAACTGTTTCTCTCTATTAATGCTTTCTATACCCTTCCTTGTTTTGAGAACATCTATCAAAGCCATCTTTGCTACTTGTGCTCCAAGAACAACAACCCTGGCTTCTTCAGTCTTAACCATACAGCTCAAGTCCTTTAACATGGGATAATTTTAGTAAATCTCATCCATAACCTCACCAAAGCCTTCACATTATTTCAAATGATTAGCACCCAAAACACAATACTTTAACTGACCAAACTAATGACTTACCTCCACCCCATCTAAAACTCTTCATAATTTTATATACCTCGTTTTATAGCCCAATGAGTTCATCTCTATGAAGCAACACTGTTTTGAACGGACTAACTGGCAGATATTCAAGGAGGTCGCCACAAACAGAGAAGACACAGACCTTGAGGAATATACCTCATATGTCACTGGCTAATCTGTAAATGTATAGACATTGTTGGTACCTCAAGAACAGTCATCTCATGGTCAAACCAGAAGCCCTAACTGAATGGAGAACAGCACACCCTACTAAAAGCCCGAGTCGCTGCCTTCAAGTCTAGAGGCAGAACACTCTCAGAGCAGCCAGGAGAAACCGAGTCTTAGTCATCATGAAGGCAAAGATCACCTATGCACAAAAATTTCAGGAACACTTGTCCGATAACAATCCTTGGCATGTGTGGCTGGGCATCACTAACTATGCAAGGAAAAACAGTGTGGATTGTACCAGTGATGCCTCCATCCCTGATCCTCTAAACAACTTTTATGTGTGTTCGAGGCATGCAACACAACACCAACCACAAAAGTTACCCCTCTTCCAGGTGAGCAGTCACTGTCTGCAACAGCAGCAGACGTGAGAAGAACTCTGCAGAAAGTCAACCCCCTTAAGGCTGCCAGGCCAGACAACATCTCAGGTTGAATACTCAGGGTATGTGCACATCAGTTCACTGATATCTTCACGGACATCTTCAGCACTTCACTCATCCAGGCTGCTGTACCAACATGCTTCAAATCACCCACCATCGTCCCTGTAACAAAAGACTCTACACATTCTGATCTAAATGGCTAATGTCCAGAGGCACTGATGTCGATGATCACGAAGTCTTTTGAATGGCTGGCAATGGCACATATCAAAAACTCCATTCCTGCCACACTGGACACTCACCAATATACTTAAAGACAGATCCACTACAACAGATGCCATAGCATCAGTCATGCACCTGGCCCTGATACAGCTAGAAAACAAGGACACTTATGTCAGAATGCTGCTTCTGGATTTCAATTTGGCATTCAACACTATTGTCCCACAGACCTTGGTGAACAAACTCCTACTCTTCAGTCTAAATACACCACCATACAACTGGTGTTGGACTTCCTAACAAACAGACCTCATTTAGTCAGGATACATAACCACTCCTCCCTCCCCATCATCTTCAACACAGGTACCACCCCCCTCCCCCCCAGGCTGAATGCTGAGCCTACTACTGTACATTCTACTCACACGTGACTGCACAACCAAACACTCCAGTAATCACATTGTCGAGTTTGCTGATGACACAATAGTGATGAGGGTCATGACCAACAAGGATGAAATGGCCTACAGAGAGGAGGTGGAAAAGCTCGAAGCCTAGTGCAGACAAATAACCTCTTCCTCAATGTCAACAAGACAAAGGAGAAGGTTATCAACTTCAGAACTTGCATCACTCAAGCCCTTCTTTACATTGGTGACACAGCAGAAGCAACTATAAGCAGTTTCAAGCTTCTGGGAATGCACATTTCACACAACCTTTCATGGTCCAAGAACACAGTCTAAACAATACCCCTACTTTCTGAGGAGACTGGAGAGCACTGGACTATGCACATCAATATCCACCACCTTCTACAGATGCACAATAGAGAGCACTTGAACATAATGTATCACTGCATGGTACGGAAAATGTACTGAGGCAGACAGGAAGATTCTCCAACAGGTAGTCAAAACTGCCCAACGCATCACTGGCGCCAGTCTACCCACCTTCAATATACATAAAGCTGTCAGAAAAGGCCAGCAACATATGAAAGATCACATGGACTGTTTAGCATCTACACCAGGATGACCAAATTCAAAAACAGTTACTTTTCCCAAGCAGTAAGGCTGATCAATACCTCCACCCATTAACCCACCCCTCCACAACCCCACCACCTATCAGAGTCACCTTATATCCTGACACTGTGAGTAGTGTAACGTAATGGACATATGATCAATGTATATAAGCTATCTTACGTATTTATATTGATTGAACTTTTTATTATTGTGTTCTTCATCTTACTGTGCTTTTTTGTGCTCCATCAGATCCAGAGTAATAATTATTTCACTGTCCTTTACACTTATGTACTGGAAATGACATTAAACAATCTTGAATCTTGAGTCTTAAACATTCTTAAATCTGTACCAGATTGCATTTTAGTCTCCTCCACTCAATGGAAAACAAGCCCAGCCTATTGATCCCTTCTACATAAATGTAAATCTCTAATGCAAATAGATAGTTTCAACAGCAAGGTGAACTGAAAGGCCTGATTCTGTGCAGTACTGTACAACTTTGTAACTTCCCTACAAGCTGGAAGGGGGTGGGTCTTACGAGTGGGAAGAAACCATACATTTCAAAAAGCAATTTGTAATCAGCCACCCTATTAATATATTTATTTCTAATTTACTTATTGCTATGTTTCCTGTCAGCCGAAATGGCTCCCAACACAGCGATCCCATTCCTCCTTTTTTCCCTGATAATTCTGCAACTTATTCTCTCTCTCTCTATCTCACTCACACATGTCCATCAACTGCCCTGACTACTTTGCACATGCCTACATTGAAGGATAATTCACAATAGCCAATTAACATACTTGCATAGCTTTGGGATGGCCAAAGGGAATGGGAATACTATGGAGAAACCCATACAAACACAGGGAGAGCATACAAACTCCACAGACGGTACCCAGGATCAGTATTGAACCCAGGTCTCTGGAGCTGGGAGGCAACAGCAGTATCTGATGTGCTAGCATTAAGTATTGCATAAGACAGATCTGCATTATTTTTCCTAACTTATTGGGAAAAGCTCACATGATGATGGGGCACATGCATCAATTTAAAATTAAATTGGAAGTATGAGGTTGGATAGTTTCTGCAATTGTGTGCACTGCCGGTGATGAGAAGAGGGAAATGGAGGGCAGATGTGATAGGGTTCCCTCCAGATTAACTGAATTCTCACTGGATATTGTGCAAAGGACAATAAAAACACTTGGGGACTTCAGTTATTTTCTAGCCAACAGCAAGTGTTCATCCAGATGCTTGATAAATGTTGAGAGTGCACCTGCTTCCACCATCCCCTCAGGCAAAGTGTTCTAGATTCCACATATCCTCTATTTGAAAACATACTTCTTCAGATCCCCTTCTATACCTCTTGCTGCTCACTTTAAGCCTATGTCCTTTGGTCTCAGACGTCCCAGCTGTGGGGGAAAGTGTCTCTAAAAACACAACAGGTCCTCCCTCTATCTCCTTTGCTCCAAGGTAAACAAAACAAGCCCATGTAGTCTCTCATCATAAACATAGAAACATAGAAAATAGGTGCAGGAGTTGGCTATTTGGCCCTTCGAGCCTGCACCGCCATTCAGTATGATCATGCTTTCCCTCCATACCCCCTGATCCCTTTAGCCACAAGGGCCATATCTAACTCCCTCTTAAATATAGCCAATGAACTGGCCTCAACTGTTTCCTGTGGCAGGGAATTCCACAGATTTACCACTCTCTGTGTGAATAAGTTTTTCCTCATCTCGATCCTAAAAGGCTTCCCCTTTATCCTCAAACTATGACCTCTCGTTCTGGACTTCCCCAATATTGGGAAAAATCTTTCTACATCTAGCCTGTCCAATCCCTTTAGAATTTTATACGTTTCAATAAGATCCCCCCTCAATCTTCTAAATTCCAGAGAGTATAAGCCTAGCCAATCCAGCCTTTCATCATATGAAAGTCCTGCCATCCCAGGAATCAATCTGGTGAACCTTCTTTGTACTCCCTCTATGGCAAGAATGTCTTTCCTCAGATTAGGGGACCAAAACTGCACACAATACTCCAGGTGTGGTCTCACCAAGGCCTTGTACAACTGCAGTAGTACCTCCCTGCTCCTGTACTCGAATTCTCTTGCTATGAATGCTAGCATACCGTTCGCCTTTTTCACCGCCTGCTGTACCTACATGCCCACTTTCAATGACTGATGTATAATGACACCCAGGTCTCGTTGCACCTCCCCTTTTCCTAATTGGCCACCATTCAGTTAATAATCTGTTTTCCTGTTCTTGCCACCTAAGTGGATAAACTCACATTTATCCACATTAAATAGCATCTGCCATGAATTTGCCCACTCAGCTAACCTATCCAAGTCACCCTGCATCCTCCTCACAACTAACAAAGCCGCCCAGCTTTGTGTCATCTGCAAACTTGGAGATGCTGCATTTAATTCCCTTGTCTAAGTCATTAATATATATTGTAAACAACTGGGGTCCCAGCACTGAGCCTTGCAGTACCCCACTAGTCACTGCCTGCCATTCTGAAAAGGTCCCGTTTATTCCCACTTTTTGCTTCCTGTCTGCCAACCAATTCTCTATCCACATCAACACCATAATCCCAATACCATGTGCTTTAAGTTTGCACACTAATCTCCTGTGTGGGTCCTTGTCAAAAGCCTTTTGAAAATCCAAATATACCACATCCACTGATTCTCCCCTATCCACTCTACTAGTTACATCCTCAAAAAATTCTATGAGATTCGTCAGACATGATTTTCCTTTCACAAATCCATGCTGACTTCGTCTGATGATTTCACTGCTTTCCAAATGTGCTGTTGTCACATCTTTGATAACTGACTCTAGCATTTTCCCCACCACCGATGTCAGGCTTACCGGTCTGTAATTCCCCAGTTTCTCTCTCCCTCCTTTTTTAAAAAGCAGTGTTACATTAGTCACCCTCCAATCCTCAGGAAGTAATCCAGAATCTAAAGAGTTTTGAAAAATTATCACTAATGCATCCATTATTTCTTGTGCTACTTCCTTAAACACTCTGGGATGCAGACCATCTGGCCCTGGGGATTTATCTGCCTTCTATCCCTTCAATTTACCTAACACCACTTCCTTACTAACATGTATTTCCCTCAGTTCCTCCATCTCACTAGACCCTCGGTCCCCTACTATTTCCGGAAGATTATTTATATCCTCCTTAGTGAAGACAGAACCAAAGCAGTTATTCAATTGGTCTGCCATGTCCTTGTTCCCCATGATCAATTCACCTGTTTCTGACCGTAAGGGACCTACATTTGTCTCAACCAATCTTTTTCTTTTCACATATCTATAAAAGCTTTTGCAGTCAGTTTTTATGTTCCCTGCCAGCTTTCTCTCAATCTTTTTTCCCTTTCCTAATTAAGCCCTTTGTCCTCCTCTGCTGGACTCTGAATTTCTCCCAGTCCTCAGGTGAGCCACTTTTTCTGGCTAATTTGTATGTTTCTTCTTTGGAATTGATACTATCCCTAATTTCCCTTGTCAGCCACAGGTGCACTAGCTTCCCTGGTTTTTTCTTTTGCCAAACTGGGATGAACAATTGTTGCAGTTCATCCATGCGATCTTTAAATGCTTGCCATTGCATATCCACCGTCAACCCTTTAAGTATCATTTGCCAGTCTATCTTAGCTAATTCACGTCTCACACCTTCAAAGTTACCCTACTTTAAGTTCAGAACCTTTGTTACTGAATTAACTATGTCACACTCCATCTTAGTAAAGAATTCCACCATATTATGGTCACTCTTACCCAAAGGGACTTGCATGACAAGACTGCTAACTAACCCTTCCTCACTGCTCAATACCCAGTCCAGAATAGCCTGCTCTCTAGTTGGTTCCTCAACATGTTGGTTCAGAAAACTACCCCGCATACATTCCAAGAAATCCTCTTCCTCAGCACCCTTACCAATTTGGTTCACCCAATCTATGTGTAGATTGAAGTCGCCCATTATAACTGCTGTTCCTTTATTGCACGCATTTATAATTTCCTGTTTAATGCCATCCCCAACCTCACTACTACTGTTTGGTGGCCTGTACATAACTCCCACCAGCATTTTCTGCCCCTTAGTGTTATGCAGCTCTACCCAAATCGATTCCATATGTCCTTCCTTTCTATTGCATTAATCTCCTCTCTAACCAGCAATGCCACCCCACCTCCTTTTCTTTCATGTCTATCCCTCCTGAATATTGAATATCCCTGAATGTTGAGCTCCCATCCTTGGTCACCCTGGAACCATGTCTCTGTGATCCAACTATATCATATTCGTTAATAACTATCTGCACATTCAATTCATCCACCTTGTTACAAATAACTGAAAATCTTTATCCCAGGCAGAATGACAGTTAATCTCCTCTTCATCTTCTCTGAAACAATTACATCTTTTTTAATACATGACAACCAGGGCAGCATACGAAGTTCCAGCTGTGGCCTACTAATGTTTTTGCGAAGTTACTCCAAGATTTTCCTGCTCTTATATTCTGTACCCCATCCAATGAAGGCAAGCATCTGTAAGTCTTCTTTATCACCTTATCATCTGTAATCTTTAGGATTCAAACACTAACATCCCTTTGTTTCCCAATACTTCCTAGGGCCCTACTTTTCATTGTACGGTATATGTCCCACCTTTAGTAGATTTGCTAAAATGCATCACCTTACACTTACCCAGATTAAATTTCATCTGCAATTGCTCTTCCCAATTTACTAGAAATCAATATAATTCAGTGGACTAAGACTATCCTCCTCACTATTAACAATGTACTGTCTTCTGCTGAGACTAAGCCACAGAACACTGATCAATTCAGCCAAAGCTTAAGAATACACTGATCCTGGAAAGAGCAAAGTAACTTACTGCCCATTACATTACTGGCCCTTAGGGCAGCAGTGAAGGTCCTCCATCTCTAGTGGTGTTCTGGGCTTCCTTCATCCTGTCAGTAGCTTCATTTTGATTTTCACTACCGTCATTCATGCAAGTCCCAGACAGACTCAGGAATAGAAACATAGAAACATAGAAAATAGGTGCAGGAGTAGGCCATTCGGCCCTTCGAGCCTGCACCGCCATTTATTATGATCATGGCTGATCATCCAACTCAGAACCCAGCCTTCCCTCCATACCCCCTGACCCCTGTAGCCACAAGGGCCATATCTAACTTCCTTTTAAACATAGCTAATGAACTGGCCTCAACAGTTTGCTGTGGCAGAGAATTCCACAGATTCACCACTCTCTGTGTGAAGAAGTTTTTCCTAACCTCGGTCCTAAAAGGCTTCCCCTCTATCCTCAAACTGTGACCCCTCATTCTAGACCTCCCCAACATCGGGAACAATCTTCCCGCATCTAGCCTGTCCAATCCCTTTAGGATCTTATACGTTTCAATCAGATCCCCCCTCAATCTTCTAAATTCCAACGAGTACAAGCCCAGTTCATCCAGTCTTTCTTCATATGAAAGACCTGCCATCCCAGGAATCAATCTGGTGAACCTTCTTTGTACTCCCTCTATGGCAAAGATGTCTTTCCTCAGATTAGGGGACCAAAACTGCACACAATACTCCAGGTGTGGTCTCACCAAGGCCTTGTACAACTGCAGTAGTACCTCCCTGCTCCTGTACTCGAATCCTCTCGCTATAAATGCCAGCATACCGTTCGCCTTTTTCACCGCCTGCTGTACCTGCATGCCCACTTTCAATGACTGGTGTATAATGACACCCAGGTCTCGTTGCACCTCCCCTTTTCCTAATCGGCCACCATTCAGATAATAATCTGTTTTCCTATTTTTGCCACCAAAGTGGATAACTTCACATTTATCCACATTAAATTGCATCTGCCATGAGTTTGCCCACTCACCCAACCTATCCAAGTCACCCTGCATCCTCTTAGCATCCTCCTCACTGCTAACACTGCCACCCAGCTTCGTGTCATCCGCAAACTTGGAGATGCTGCATTTAATTCCCTCATCCAAGTCATTACCATTACACTCAGTCATAGGAGGATTCTTCATTGCTGTTTCCATATAAATTTTGTTTTGCCGCTCAGGGTTCTTAGTCCTGAGCTGAACCCTGAACCTCAAGGACTGGTAGACCATTCTTCACCTGTCCTCTACCCTTTGACCTATTTGGCAAGGGTGACCCTACTAAGAGTCAAAGCATACACCCCTGACTCCAGCCAACATAGTTCTCTGGGTCATTAAGACAGGCAAGCATCCAAACCCAATGATAAGGTTGTGGTTCTTCTGGAGAAGCATTGTAAATTTTTGTTAAAATGATATTTTCCATTCATAAGATGTAGACAGTACTGGTAAATACATAATTTATTGCACATTTCTTAGTGGTACCTAATGAAGGAGGCAACGCCAATGTCGGGAACAAAGTCAGGAAGTGATGAAAGACATCCAGACTAGACAGGCTGTTCAAAGTTTAACACTGAAAAAATAAACTTTTTTAAAACAAAAATATACTTTTATTTAATGAATTGTAGTTAAGTTCTTCAGCTCTCAGAATTTGAATTTATGACTTAGGATCAAATATAAAGACTGACTGTTTGTCCAGATCCTTAAGTACATGCCACATTTGACTTCCACAATTAAGAGATCATATAAATCAGGATTGAATTCCCCAAGTTAGAAGGAACTTCGAAGATAGGAGAGTGATTTAAACAATGATTTCGCAACTGTTAAGGGGAGATAACGGGAGAAAACATTGGAAGGACAGAGGATGCCAGATCAAATGTCTATTTTAAATCTGAGCTTTAAGAGATAATGAACAATGGTAGTTCCATTAATACATGATTTGGATGGTGGAACAGCCTCAAGGAGCTAAATAACCTAATCCGATTCCAAATCAACACACACAAAATGCATCAGGCAACATCCATGGAGGGGAATAAACAGTCAATGTTTTGAGCCAAAACCTTTTATCAGAACTGGAAAGGAAAGGGGCAGAAGTCAGAATGGCCAGTTCCTCCAGCATTTTGAGTATGTTGATCAATATTTCAGCATCTTGAAAATCATGTGTTTATTCCTATCCCAATATCCTTCACATAATAGCCATTTGAGTTGAATAATTTTACTATTAAAAATAAAAAGTGTTCTCTGGCAGTAATACATCCTCAATAATATCCATCATTAAGAGGATGCTGTTGAAGTTGCATGCCATCTTGGTCAATGTCTCCCATCCGCTACATAATGTACTGGGTGGACACAGGAGTACATTCAGCCAGAGACTCATTCCACCAAGATGCAGCACTGAGCGTCATAGGAAGTCATTCCTGCCTGCGGCCATCAAACTTTACAACTCCTCCCTTGGAGGGTGAGACACCCTGAGCCAATAGGCTGGTCCTGGACTTATTTCATAATTTACTGGCATAATTTACATATTACTATTTAACTATTTATGGTTCTATTACTATTTATTATTTATGGAGCAACTGTAACGAAAACCAATTTCCCCCAGGATTAATAAAGTATGACTATGACTAAGTCATGATTATGCAACCGCTACCACCAGACAATCTCAGAAAAGTATTGATAATGGCTGGGGTCACCCATCTTGTAATGACACTGCCCAGAAGGCAGCAATAGCAAAACACCTCTGCAGAAAAATTTGCAAGGCATAATCATGGTCATGGACCATGATTCCCTACATCATATGACAGGGCATATAATGATGATAATAATGATTTTTAATCGAGCAGTTTGTTGGAAACATTATTCTATTTTTAACTCTTAATTCATCTGAGCTTTGAAAACTTGACATTGTTGCAAAGAAACTCATTTAATTTTCCAGCATTTTTCATTTTTTAAATTGGAAAAAAAAAGTCCCATATTGCTGCAGAATCACTTGTTGTCCAAGTGATATTTTAATGTGACTACTAAATGAAGTGATTTGTATTAAGTTTCAGAACAGTCATAACCCATACCATTTGCAACATTAATCGATATTTTAACTATCTAAATCCAGTGATCCCTTCCTCTACATTTAAACATTTTCAAAATTTACTGACTGGAATTTTGTTGAGTAGGTCCTGATAATTCTCCCCAAACATATCTAGTCAAAATATACTGGCCCAAGACACCCTTGGACTTTAGGACCTCAAACAAAGTTGTTTGGTAAAAGGCTGAGCCAGAAAAATCCAATCCACAAAACTTCTCTGGATGTCTGACACAAGGCAAAGCATTGCCTTGGCTCTGTTGTCTGACAAAGCTGTCATTTTTTTCCCCCACTGTTTCAGAACATTCCTAAAATGCAAAAGTGTATCATTAAAAACTCAAGTTTAGAGACTCTAAAAGCCACCCAAATTAACAAAAACAGGTCTTGTTAGTTTTCATATGGTAATTTCAAATAATTTTCTCTGGGACTCCCATATGAAAATGAAACAACAGTTCACAAAATGCAAATATCTCATCACTTACAATATTTAAATAGATTCTTCTTTACTAAGATCAACAATTACTTCTCATTCTCAAAATAAGCTTTATATTCTTCTCCAAGAATTCCAAACCAGGCACAATCTCCCTTTGGAGATAAATTTTATTTACTACTGTAAGATTTTCACAAAGGTATTAAGGGCTGGGCTTTAGACATCAAGAAATATATTTATTTGCAAGGCAGAACACTATGTTGAGTCTTCAACTCCTACTGCAGAATGAGTGTCCTTGTTACAATGTTACAAAACAGGCAGACAAAACAATGCTGCTGTTCAAAAATACCACAATGTTCACAAAGACACATAAAGTACAATACATCCATTTAGATAAATGGATGGACTTTTCGGGAGATTGTGAGGGGTGCATTCTCATCTGACCTTGGGCACAGAGGTGCTTTTTATTTTCTCTGATTTAAATATGCATTATAGGTATTATAATAAGTGTCAATGCTGAGTACATTCTTCCAGTCTTCCACAAATTGTTTCAGACAATGTTGCCTTAAAGTTAGCCTGTCTCCTAAGTCCTGCAGAATTTTCATGCTCACATCTGTTCACCTACCAAAAAGGTACAAGTTAAAAAGGCATCAATATTGCAATGCAAATCAAATAGTTCCTTAATGAAATAGTGGCTTCGCTAATTGTCTTATATGCTTCTGGTTTGTTGCCTCAAACTTACAACTGATAACTTTCAGCTATTTTAAATTGCTTGACATCAAAATAATTTTCCAGTTTTAACGCACCTTAAAATAGGGCATGATTTGCAATGTATGTTGTGAGATGATTAGCCAGTGTTTTCAGCAAAGTAGTTACTGCCCATTCTCTATCAGGAATTTGTTTTTTTTATATTCACATTTCACATAACGTTGGACTCACAATATCATCCCTCCCTTAACCCACATGTTCGGTATTGGCTTATTGTCATATAGACCAAGGTACAGTGAAAAGCTGTCTTCCATACAGTTTATACAGATCTAATCATTGCACAGTGCATTGAGCTAGAATTAAGCAAAAATGAGACTCTGTAATACTGTACAAGGTACTGTAAATCAACATTTAAGCTTGCAAGCCATATGGGTGGCACTATGATGCTTATGATAAGTTTGGGTGGTCAGTTTAGATTCTTCTGTAATTCATGCAGCTTTGCTATGAACTTCCGTTAAAACATAACAATACATGAACATTCCCATGTTATTTTTTGTAGATGCACCCATTATCCGCCAGGTGTAACTCGCTTTGTTTGGTCTGTTCTGGCATCATTGCTTCCACTCGATGGATGTATGCCATATGATGGTGCTCCAGGCTATTCCTCATGATACCTTCCCACTGAGGACTAAACAGACTGCCAGCTGTTTCCTTCATTATGAGAGCTGTATACTCATCCCATTAGTCACATACTGGACTTTAATGATTGCATCTGAGATCCAATGCCAGGTTATTTCTCTCTTTTGGATGCTTCACTTTATCTGGTTTGCACTTGATCTATTATCATAGCCACTTCATAGACATAAAATGGAGTGAGACCAATTTTGAAAATATAAAGTTTTCTGCAATGTGCTCCTTCTCTTGTGCTATTCAATCTTGGAAGAGAATTTTAAAAAATGTCCACATGTGCAAGAACTACAAGTTGTGGCTTGTGAAGGGAAGAAGCATACTGTTCCTGCTTTTGGAGAGCTTTGTAAACCAAAATGATGACAATTAATTCCATCTAGCAAGTGACTACTTATGCATCTAGTTCCACACTTCTCCTCATCCCATACCCGAGTGAGTTGATTTCTTATGTGAAAAGAATTTAAATGATCCTCAGATGGAATCTTACTGATAATTAAGATAGGTGGCTCTTGGGCAGCTCAAAGAAACACCTCTGAGTATCTCCATAACCTATGAATGCCAATCAGTTTAGAGTTTTGTTATGTACATTACTCTTAGCTGCCACGCCCATTCTATTTCTTCCCGAACTTTGATGTTGACCAATGATACTAAGGGCTCAAATACTGAAACGAGGATTACACCTGCAGAAGAAGAGAAAAAAGGAAAGTGTTGTTTTCGTTACAAAAGTCAATGCTCTATTTGGTTTGTATAACAACTTGGTAATACATCCTTTATTAATGTATTCTGATAAAGGAAGAAGTGGGGGGTGAGCGTTCGAGCTGTATCATTTGTCAGCTCTACACTCAGTGGCCACTTTATTAGGTACACCTATTACACCTGCTCATCAATGTAAATATCTAATCAGCCAATCATATGGTAGCAGACATTGTAATGAGGTTTAGTTGTTGTTCAGATCAAACATCAGAATGGGGAAGAAATGTGATCCAAGTGAATTTGACCATGGAGTGATTGTTGGTGCCAAACAGGGTGATTTTGAGTATTTCAGAAACTACTGATCTTCTGGGATTTTCATGTACAACAGTCTTTGTTTACAAAAGAATGGTGTGATACAAAAAAAAACATTCAGTGAGCAGAAGTTCCTTGGGCAATAACACCTCATTAATGAGGAGAATGGCCAAACTGGTTCAAGTTGACTGGAAGGGGCCAATAACTCAAATATCTATGTACTACAACAATGGTGTGGAGAAGAGCATTTCTGAAAGCTCAACACATCAAATCTTGACAGTGTCAGAAGATCACACTGAGTTCCACTCCTGTACCTAACAAAGTACGTTGCAGAATACTATGTTGATATGAATTGTTTTTTTTTTCTCTGGTTAGTCAGCTGCTATGAATGTCAATCTATACCAATGACAAAGTAACCTTTCTGTAGGAGAGACCCTTCTAACCCACAGTTGAGTAGGTGATGCCACAGGTTTTGTATCTGGACCCTTCTTGTAGACAGCCTCGGTGTTCTTTGACCAGTACAGTTTATTATCAATTCGTATCCCCAGGTATTTGTAATCCTCCACCATGTCCACACTGACCCCCTGGATGGAAACAGGGGTCACTAGTGCCTTAGCCCTCCTCAGGTCTACCACCAGCTCCTTAGTCTTTTTCACATTAAGCTGCAGATAATTCTGCTCAAACCACGTAACAAAGTTTCCTACCGTAGCCCTGTACTCAGCCTCATCTCCCTTGCTGATGCATCCAACTATGGCAGTCATCAGAAAACTTCTGAAGATGACAAGACTCTGTGCAGTAGTTGAAGTCCGAGGTGTAAATGGTGAAGGAAAAGGGAGACAAGACAGTCCTCTGTGGAGCCCCAGTGCTGCTGATCATTCTGTCGGACACACAGTGTTGCAAGCACACGTACTGTGGTCTGCCAGCCAGGTAATCAAGAATCCATGACAGCAGGAAAGCATCCACCTGCATCTCTGTCAGCTTCTCCCCCAGCAGAGCAGGGTGGATGGTGTTGAACATACTGGAGAAGTCAAAAAACATGACCCTCACAGTGCTCGCTGGCTTGTCCAGGTGGGCGTAGACACGGTTAAGCAGGTAGACGATGGCATCCTCAACTCCTAGTGAGTGTCTATTAATCTACTGAGTGTCCTGTCATACATGTATTTCAGCAGGTAAATGCAGCAAAAGTCACTCAATGTGAGTTCCAGCATTCCCAATTTGCTTTGGATAGTATTTCAGTAGCCAAACCCAATTTGTGAAGGTATCCAGTCCATACATCAGCAATGCACCCATAAATTACAAATGAAATTGCCAAGAGGTATAATGTTGAACTGTGAACAAATCTTGAAACTGGTTGGTTGCAACAAATCAGCCAATTTATGATGTTAAAATTGAAAGGTGAGGCAAAAGGGAGAATGACAATGTCGCTGGCAACTTGGAATGTTTTCTGCTCGAGTAACGAGTGCATAGATGTGCAGATCAATTATACAAGTGGCACTAATTCTAATAATTCTTGCTCTAGTCTCTTGAACTTCGGTGGTTTATCTGTACATGAAACACAGATGTTATAGGTTCTGATTTTAGGGCAAGTATTTATACACACTGGCATGTACTTATAAATTGGACATGGTTGGGTCAGGGCAATTTTTCCAACCCTATGAATTGTGTGGTAAGCAACAAAGAGGATAATAAGAAGACAGAAAGAATGAGAAGTAATAAATGGAGTTATTCCAGATTATGTAGAAATGTAGACTTGAGTATATATGCTATGGAAGTGGCAGAAAATACTTGGGATCCAGTGATTCGTGTAGAGCAGGGGCACCCAACCTGGAGTCCATGGACCCCTCAGTTAATGGTAGGGGCCCATGGCATAAAAAAAGGTTAGGAACCCATGATGCAGAGTATAAAATATTGGTTATACCGCATAGAAAACAGGTCCTTCAGCCTAACGGATCCATGCTGACCAAGGTGCCTTCTTGAGCTGGTCCCATTAGCACGTACTTGGCCCATTAACCATCTGAACTGTTTCCTATCCTATCCATGAACCCACACAAATGTCTTTCCAATGTTTTGATTGTACTCAGCTCTACCACATTCTCTGGCAGTTCATCTATACACCCACAACCCTCTGAAAAACCTGCCCCTCAGCTCCCCTTTAAATCCACAAACTTACTAATCGCACCACAGAAATCATACCATAGAAACTGCAGCACAGAAACAGGCCTTTTGGCCCTTCTTGGCTGTGCCGAACCATTTTCTGCCTTGTCCCACTGACCTGCACACGGACCATATCCCTCCATACACCTCCCATCCATGTATCTGTCCAACTTATTCTTAAATGTTAAAAAAGAACCCGCATTTACCACCTCGTCTGGAAGCTCATTCCATACTCCCACCACTCTCTGTGTGAAGAAGCCCCACCGAATGTTCCTTTTAAACTTTTCCCCTCTCACGCTTAACCCATGTCCTCTGGTTTTTTTCCTCCCCTTGCCTCAGTGGAAAAAGCCTGCTTGCATTCACTCTATCTATACCCATCATAATTTTATATACCTCTATCAAATCTCCCCTCATTCTTCTACGCTCCAGGGAATAAAGTCTTAACTTATTCAACCTTTCTCTGTAACTGAGTTTCTCAAGTCCCGGCAACATCCTTGTAAACCTTCTCTGCACTCTTTCAACCTTATTTATATCCTTCCTGTAATTTGGTGACCAAAACTGAACACAATACTCCAGATTCGGCCTCACAATGCCTTATACAACCTCATCATAACATTCCAGCTCTTATACTCAATACTTTGATTAATAAAGGCCAATGTACCAAAAGCTCTCTTTACGACCCTATCTACCTGTGACGCCACTTTTAGGGAATTTTGTATCTGTATTCCCAGATCCCTCTGTTCCACTGCACTCCTCAATGCCTTACCATTAACCCTGTATGTTCTACCTTGGTTTGTCCTTCCAACGTGCAATACCTCACACTTGTCTGTATTAAACTCCATCTGCCATTTTTCAGCCCATTTTTCCAGCTGGTCCAAGTCCCTCTGCAGCTCTGAAAACCTTCCTCACTGTCTACTACACCTCCAATCTTTGTATCATCAGCAAATTTGCTGATCCAATTTACCACATTATCATCCAGATCATTGATATAGATGACAAATAACAATGGACCCAGCACTGATCCCTGTGGCACACCACTAGTCACAGGCCTCTACTCGGAGAAGCAATTCTCTACTACCACTCTTTGGCTTCTTCCATTGAGCCAATGTCTAATCCAATTTACTACCTCTCCATGTATACCTAGCGACTGAATTTTCCTAACTCACCTCCCATGCGGGACCGTGTCAAAGGCCTTACTGAAGTCCATGTAGACAATAACCACTGCTTTCCCTTCATCCACTTTCCTGGTAACCTCCTCGAAAAACTCCAATAGATTGGTCAAACATGACCTACCACGTACAAAGCCATGTTGACGCTCCCTAATAAGTCCCTGTCTATCCAAATGCTTGAAGATTCTGTCTCTTAGTACTCCCTCCAATAACTTACCTACTACCGACGTTAAACTTACTGGCCTATAATTTCCCGGATTACTTTTCCATCCTTTTTTAAACAACGGAACAACATGAACCACTCTCCAATCTTCCGGCACCTCACTTGTAGACAGCGACATTTTGAATATTTCTGCCAGTGCCCCAGCAATTTCAACACTAGTCTCCTTCAAGGTCCGAGGGAACACCCTGTCAGGTCCCGGGGATTTATCCACTTTAATTTTCCTCAAGACAGCAAGGACCTCCTCCTTTTCGATCTGTACAGTTTCCATGATCTCACTACTTGTTTCCCTTAGTTCCATAGACTTCATGCCAGTTTCCTTAGTAAACCTGACAGGAACATACAAATTCTGCACTCTCAAAATTTCTCCTTTGAAGGCTTCCCACCTACCGATCACATCTTTGCCAGAGGACAACCTGTCCCAATCCACGCTCTTTAGATCCTTTCTCATTTCTGTTCTGATCTAAATCATTAATATACCCAGCACCAATCATTGTGACACACCACTGATCACAGACTTCCAATATGAAAAAACAACCCTCCACTACAACGCACACAAGATACTGGAGGAACTCAGCAGGCCTGTAACGTTGACTGTACTTTTTGTCCATAGATGCTGTCTGGCCTGCTGAGTTCCTCCAGCATTTTGTGTGTGTTGTTCAGATTTCCAGCATCTGTAGATTTTCTCTTGTTGGTGATTTGACCTCCACTACGTCCTTTGATTCCTTCCACCAAGTGAATCTTGTATCTGGTTGGTTAGTTCATGGTGGATCCCATATGATCTCACCTAATTGACAAGTCTACAATATGCGCTCTCTCTAAAGCACTATTAAAGTCCATGTAGACAATGAAAACTGCCCTGCCCTCATCAATTCGCAAGACCAACTCTTCAAAAAGTTCAATTAAATTTGAAAGAAACTATTATTTTGAACATCATGTGAATTACAAGAATTATTAATAACCTAACTAATCACTACAACACAGAAAAACGATCAGATTTAGAGAGGTCATTCTCAGAATTTTAACTTATTATGATCCATCTAATCAAAGAACAAAATCTTCCAGCAAAAAGGAACTGGAACTTATTGTTGTATAAGAAATTATGTATTGATTGCTATTTACTAAAACAGTAAAGTGCCTCCTGGAGTGCATTTAATTACTAAATAAGTAATGTAGACATGCAGAATTCTGTAGGAAAGCAGAAAATGTTCACATTTATAAATATAATTAAATGTTTGATTATTTAGCTATTTAAGGACAAATAAAATATATAATTTATAGATGTAGAATAATTAATTAGTCAAACTCGCCTACAAAGCTGATAAAGCAAAATAAAGATTCTGCCTATTCCTTCAAGTCAAGGATTGTTAATCCTTTTCCAGTACTGCAGGTTCTGAGGGGGTTGTTAACACAAATAAAGGACCAGAGGCAGAGCAGAAGATGCTTGAAGTTGAGGGCAGGTGGGTAGTTTGGGAGTTAGCATATTCCTAGCATGTACGTTAGGCTTCAGTGTTTCTGATGAACAGAATGGAGATTATCAGTGCTAATCAGAATTATTTTCCTATATTTGCAGCTGTCATGGGCCTAGAATATTAAACTTATCCAAGTAAGTTTTAAAAACAACCTTGAATTACTTGCCCTCTAAGTGTTTATCAATTGTTGTAACAGAGCTTGGGGTAGAGAGAAAGTGTTTCAAAAGTCTGATCAAGCCCTATCCACTGGAAGGGATAGAGTCCATCTCTGTAGCCTGATGTAGGAAGTCAATATCTCAGAAGTTTACAAGACAGCAAGGATCACTATAGTTCAGTAGACATGATACTTGTACTGGACTCCTCTGGGTCACCCCCCCCCCCCGTCTTTCTTCCCGGACCTACTGTCCCATGATCCTCTCGTATCCCCTTTTGCCTATCACCTGTCCAGCTCTCGGCTCTATCCCTCCCCCTCCTGTCTTCTCCTATCATTTTGGATCTCCCCCTCCCCCTCCAACTTTCAAATCCCTTACTCACTCTTCCTTCAGTTAGTCCTGACGAAGGGTCTCGGCCTGAAATGTCGACTGCACCTCTTCCTATAGATGCTGCTTGGCCTGCTGCGTTCACCAGCAACTTTGATGTACGTTTCTTAATCTTCAAAATCGTTCTCCCTTCAATGCCCAAAAGCTGAAATGCACTTTATAAATGACAGTGATTTTTACCATTGAGGTTAGTCTTGTTCAGAGGTAGTTCCCAAGATCTCAGAAGTGGTCCATATTTTCCATGTTGTAGATAAAACCTAATTTCCTTAGAAAATTATAGTCAAGTAGCCCTATCCAGTATATCCATCTATATTCCCAGAATCCTCTGAGCCTGTATTCACATCAAAGTTGCTGGTGAACGCATCAGGCCAGCAGCACCTCTAGGAAGAGGTACAGTCGACATTTCGGGCCAAGACCCTTCGTCAGGACTAACTGAAAGAAGAGCTAGTAAGAGATTTTAAAGTGGGAGGGGGAGGGGGAGATCCAAAATGATAGGAGAAGACAGGAGGGGGAGGGGTGGAGCCAAGAGCTGGACAGTTGATCGGCAAAAGGGATATGATAGGATCATGGATGTTTATGTCATCAGGTTTGAGGTTACGAAGACGGAATACAAGGTGTTGCTCCTCCAGCTTGAGTGTGGCCTCATTGCGGCAGTAGAGGAAGGCATGGGATGACATCAGAATGGGAATGGGAAGTGGAATTAAAATTGGTGGCCACGAGGCGATCACACTTTTGCTAGTGTTCGGAGCTTAGGTGCTCAGCAAAACAGTCTCCCAATCTATGCTGAGTCTCACCGATATGCAGGATGCCACACCAGGAGCACCAAATACAGTACATAGAACATAGAATAGTACAGCACAGTACAGGGCCTTTGGCCCATAATGTTGTGCCGACCCTCAAACCCTGCCTCCCATATAAGCCCCCACCTTAAATTCCTCCATATACCTGTCTAGTAGTCTCTTAAACTTCACTAGTGTATCTGCCTCCACCACTGACTCAAGCAGTGCATTCCACGCACCAACCACTCTCTGAGTAAAAAACCTTTCTCTAATATCCCCCTTGAACTTCGCACCCCTTACCTTAAAGCCACGTCCTCTTGTATTAAACAGTGGTGCCCTAGGGAAGAGGCGCTGGCTATCCACTCTATCTATTCCTCTTATTATCTTGTACACCTCTATCATGTCTCCTCTAATCCTCCTCCTCTCCAAAGAGTAAAGCCCTAGCTCCCTTAATCTCTAATCATAATGCATACTTTCTAAACCAGGCAGCATCCTGGTAAATCTCCTCTGTACCCTTTCCAATGCTTCCACATCCTTCCTATAGTGAGGTGACCAGAACTGGACACAGTACTCCAAGTGTGACCTGAACAGTCACAAAGGTGAAGTGTTGCTTCACTGGGAAGGACTGTATGGGGCCCTGAATGATAGTGAGGGAGGAGGCATAGGGGCAGGTGTAGGAGATCAGTGGGGAGGGATGAATGGACAAGGAAGTCGATAGGGACCAATCCCTTTGGAAAGCAGAAAGTGCGGGGAGGGAAAGATGTGCTTGGTGGTGGGATCCCGTTGGAGATGGTGGATGTTACGGAGAATTATGTGCTGGATGCGGAGGCTGGTGGGATAGTATGTGAGGACCAGATTAACTCTATCTCAGGTGGGGTAGCGAGGGTATGGGGTGAAAGCAGAGGTGTGTGAAATGGCACCTCCTACCACCCTTTTACTTGTAAAACTGCCATCCCTTTCTCTCAATTCCTCCATCTCGGTCACATCTACTCTCAGGCTGAGGCAGGAGGATAGGGTGAAGGCAGACATGTGCGAATTGGATAGCTTTTCCCACTTTATTACTTGAAAAAAGCCTCAGGATGAGGCTTTTCATTCAAGAATGGAGATGCCCTTCTTCTTCAAAGAAAGAGGTTTCCCTTCCTCCACTATCAACGCTGTCCTCAACCGCATCTCTTCCATTTTGTGCACATCTGCCCTCACCCCGTCCTCCCGCCACACCACCAGGGATAAGGTTCCTCTTGTCCATACATACCACCCCACCAGCCTTCGCATCCAGCATATAATTCTGTGAAACTTCCAATATCTCCAGCAGGATCCCACCACCAAGTTCATCTTTCCCAACCCCAACTTTCTGCATCGTGCAGGGATCATTCCCTACGCCACACCTGCCCCTGCACCTCCTCTCTCACTACTATTCAGGGCACCAAACAGTCCTTCCCGGTGAAGCTGTGAGCTCAGCTGTGAGTCTTGTGGGGTCATCTACTGTATCTGATGCTTTCCTATATATTGGTGAGACGCAGTGTGGATTGGGAGACCGCTTTGCCAAGCCCCTACACTCCATCTGATAGAAAAGGCAAAATATTCCTGTGGCCACCCATTTTAATTCCACTTCCCATTCCCATATGGAAGTCCATGGCCTCTTCTACTGTCGTGATGAGGCCACACTCAGGTTGAAGGAGCACCTTGTATTCTTGTCTGGGTAACCTCCAACTTGATGGCATGAACATCTATTTCTCAAATTTCTGGTAATGCTCCCCCCTCTCCATTCCCTTTTCCTTCTCTCACCTGATCTCCTTACCAGCATATCACCTCTCTCTGGTGTTCCTCCCCTTTTCTTTCTTCCATGGTCTTCTGTCCTCTCCTATCAGATTCTTCTTTCTGCAGCCCTGTATCTCTTTCACCAATCAACGTCCCCACTCCTTACCACAGCTACACCACCCCCGCCCCCCACACTTCCCGGTTTCACCTGTCACCTTTTGTTTCTTTCTCCCCTCCCCCAACCCTCTTACTCTGACTCCTCATCATTTTTTTCCTTCAGTCCTGATGAACGGTCTCGACCCAAGACGTTGACTATACTCTTTTCCGTAGGTGCTGCCTGCTGAGTTCCTCTAGCATTTTGTCTGTGTTGCCACAATCCTCTGTTGTCTGTAGTTAACCAGCTTTCTATCCATAATATCCATCTCTCTTGTGTACATTAATCTTTCCTGACAAGCCAGTTATGCTGCATCTTGTCAAAGTCTTCTGGAATTCCTTGTACACATCCAATGGGGTAACTTTATCAACTCTATTACCTCAACAATAAGTTGGTTAAATTAAATTTACTATTAACAAATCTGTGTTGGTTTATTCCAATTAATATACAGTGCTTTCTTCCAAGTAACTACAAATCAATGTCTCTAAAAGATTTCTCATCACCAAAGTTAACTTGAATTGGTGATCGTTGTTATGCTTGTCCTTACTTTCTTTTGTTTTCCACAAGGGAGTAATATTTGCCATTATCTCGTCCTTTGGCAGCATCTCTGACTTCAAAGAACATTGAAAAACTCTAAATGGTGCTTTTGCAATTTCCTACATTCTTCAAAATTCCAGGATGCAATGCATTTAAGCCTGGTAACTTCCTTACTTTAGGTTCATCAACTATACCAATGCCTCCATACTATCAATTTATTAAAGTATCAGTGGATTAACTGGACTCATTAATTTATAAGTATCCTCTTCTCTGGTAAAGACAAAGGCATTCTTTAGTACCTTAACGCTACCCTTAGCATCCATATGCAAGTTTCTATTTTTGTCCTCAATAGGCTATACTCCTTCGTGTGTTACATGAAAATGTCTGTTTATAAGACATATAAACATACCGGATATATGCCTTTAGAATGCTTTTAGATTCCCATTTATATTGGCAACTAATCATTTCTCACATTTTCTCTGCACCTCTTCTTTTACTTTTCAGTTCTCCTCTGATTATTTTGTAATCAGTCTAGTTCTTACTGGCACTTACAAGTACTTACAGAATAATTACTCCATTAATAAATTTTACAGAACAGGCAAAACTATCTCTAATTTGATAACAGATATCTGATAGGTAACTGTGAAAATTAAATTAGATAGCCATCTGCAAATAAAAGACAATGGATAAATCAGACAAAAAATAGCAGATTGTTTGCCCTTTCTGCAATTCATTGATATCAATACACATCTCGCTTTGTAAATTAAACAGACCTGATGATATTCTTTGTAAATTCTAAAGATATCCCAGCCAGTAAGTTATAAACTATGAATGGTTCTTTATGTAATTTGAGATAGTAGATAAAGCCATCTGCAAATTATAGATAAGATCAGCTATCATCAAGTTTCCCATTTATAGCCTGTAGATGGTATATAACTATCTGTGATAGATTATGGATAATCCTGTTTCTGAATTATAATAATGATAACCATGCCTATACGTGATAAATAGCAGATAATCACATTTATAAAATATTGATGAAAATAGATAACCCTGACTGTAAATTGGAGATAACAGATAATCTCACAGAAATTCAATAAAAAATAATAAATGACATCAAGTGATCACAGACAGAAATCTTGCTTAAAGATTTAGGTAATGTAAAACATGGAAGTGAAATTGGGGAGATTACTAATTGCCAATACATCACCAAAATCATACTGTTGCCCAGAAATCACATTCTATTTTATAATACTGTTTATTTCAACACTCATTGATAAAGGTCAAAGAAATTTTTAACAAATTCAAACCCATCTGATGCAACCTTGTGGAATTTAACCTTACATTAATATAAATTCACTGAATAAACACGTACAAACAAGACAAAATCTGCGATGCTGGAAGTCCAAGCAACACACACAAAATGCTGGAGGAACTCAGCAGGCCAGGCAGCATCAATGTTTCAGGCCAAAACCCTTCATCAGGACTGGAAAAAAAGGGTGAGAAGTCAGATTAGCAAAGTGCGGGATGGGGAGGAAGAACCACAAGATGATGCCTGAAACTGGGAAGGTGGGAGGGGTGAAGTAGATTGGTGAAAGAGATACAGAGCTGGAGAAGGGGGAATCTGATAGAAGACAGAGGCCATGGAAGAAAGAAAACAGTGAGGAACACCAAGGGAGGGAGGTGATAGGCAGGTAAGGAGATAAAGTGAGGGGGAAATGGGAATGGGGAATAGTGAAGGGGAACATTACCAGAAGTTTGAGAAATTAATGTTCATCCCATTTGGTTGGAAGCTACCCAGATGGAATATAAGGTGTTGCTCCTCCAACCTGAGTGTGGCCTCATCGCGATAGTAGAAGAAGCCATAGACTGATGTGTCGGAATGGGAATGGAAAGTGGAATTAAAATGGGTGGCCACTGCGAGATCTCACTTTTTCTGGCAGACAGAGCGTATGAGCTCAGCGAAGCGGTCTCCCAACCTGCATCAGGTCTCGCTGACATACAGGGAGCACTGGATACAGTACATGCCCCCAACAGACTCACAGGTGAAGTGTTGCCTCACCTGGAAGGACTGTTTGGGGCCCTGAATGGTAGTGAGGGAAGAGGTGTAGGGGCAGGTGTAGCACTTGTTCCGCTTGCAAGGATAAGTGTCAGGAGGGAGACTAGTGGGGAGAGACGAGTGGACAAGGGAGTCATGAAGGAAGCAATCCTTGCGGAAATCAGAAAGTGGGGATAGGAGGGAAAGTTGTGCTTGGTGGTGGGATCCTTGCAAGGATAAGTGTCATACTGGAGGTCCCTCCTTATTCCAGGGAAAGGATGGATATTTGAAGATAGTTTACATCTGGGGATCATACAACTGAAGATGACCTGGGAAATGGCAATGAACATGCAACACACAAGATTATAAATTTGATTGTGTTTTTTTTTAAATGAACATGCATCTGTTTTTAGAATAATGCCAATCCAGATATTTTGGTTTGAGATTCACATTTTTTGGTCTCCACAGTCTACTTTCTTTCAGTAGTTAGTAGTTGCAGGCATCTTTCCCCTAGTCTAGAAATTAGATTATGAGATGTAAAACGTAACTGTTCCTGAAACCCTAGAGCACTGCAATGCACAACTGACCTGTTCCAATGCAGGGAGCATGCCAAAATAACCTTGAATATAACCAGTTAGACATGCCTGGATACTTCAGCATAGGGCTGATACTGTGACGGGCTCACACCAGATAAATTAATCTGCATCTTACACGACATTGGACTAGTACATTGTCAGTGCTGTAAATTATCATACAATGAAGATGACCTGGGAAATGGCAAAGAACATGCAACACTAGATTATAAATTTGATTTTTTTTTATTCTGTAATGAAGACCACAGTACTTATTTATTTAAGCTCATCACTCTTACTGGAGCATAGGGCACAGAAAGCAGATCACCAGAGTCACCTATCTTGGGCCAATCGTTCAAGTTATCCCCAGGTGTAACCCATCTTCGAAGATTCTTTCTTTCCCAGTAATAAGGACCTTAGAGCTTCTGTTAGCATCTCTGTAGCACTGAGTTTTTACAGGATGGGTTGTTAGCCCAAAACTCCTCTCACTTAAACTGAGGGACTAACATCCTTGAGGGCAGGTTTTCTAGATATAAACTAGTTTGGCAACATAATTAGTCTAAGGATGAAGCAGTTGGTGTAAAGGTAATGCAACACACAGAGACTGAGGAAGAATATTCTTCCTCACTGCCAAATAGGCCACAATTACAAATAGTTGGATGGGTTAGATGGATCTATTTTAATGCAAGAAGTATCAGATACAAGAGTGATCAGTACATGGAACAATGACACGTCAGGGATGTGTGCTTATCCCACTGCTCTACTCTCTCTCTATACCTATGACTCCATAGTAAGGTGCAGTTCAAATGCAATCTATAAATTTACTGATGACATAACCATTATTGGAAAAATCTCTGATGGTGACAAGAGGGCATATGGGAAGGAGCGAGATATGCCAACTAGTTGAGTGGTGTCGCAGCAACAACCTTGCATCAGTAAGTACAAAGAGCTAATTGTGGACTTCAGAAAGGGTAAAACATTGGAACACAAAGCAATCATCAGAGGGATCAGAAGTGGAGAAAGTGAGCAATTTCAGGATCCTTGGTGTCAATATCTCTGAAGATCGAACCTGGTCCCAACATGTCGATGCAGCTATAAAGGCGGCAAAATAGCAGCTATATTTCCATCAGGAGTTTGAGATGTGGTTTGTCACCTAAAACACTCAAACTTCTACAGATGGAGAGCATTCTGTCTGGCTCTATTATTGTCTGGTATGTGAGGGGTAGGAGGACGCTACTGCACAGAATCAATTTAAGCTGCAGAGAGTTATAAAATTAGTCTGCTCCATCATGGGTATTAGCCTTCATAGTATCCAAGACATCTTCAAGGAGTGGTACCGCAGAAAAGCAGCTTCCACCATCAAGGACCGCGCACCACCCCCGCCCCCCCCCCCACCACCCACCACCCACCACCCAAGACATGCCTTCTTCGCACTGTTACCATCAGGAAGGAGGTACAGGAGCCTGAAGGCACATACTGAGTGATTTAGGAACAGTTTCTTCCCCTCTGCCATCTGATTTCTAAATGGACATTGAACTCATGAACACCACCTCTGTCTTTGTACTAGTTACCTTTATTTAACTATTTAATGTACATTATATTTAGTTTTATAGTTTTTTCTATATTTATCATGTATTGCATTGTACTGCTGCTGCAAAGTTAACAAATTTCACAACATATGCCAGTGATATTATACTTAATTCCGATTCTGATCCTGATTGTGACATTGTTGCCATCATGGAGACTTGGCTGCCACAAGGGCAGAGTGGTTGCTGAATGTTCCAGGGTTTAGATGTTTGAAAAGGGACAGAGAGGGAGGCAAAAGAGGTGCAGAAAGGGAGAATGTCATGGAGGGATCATCTACTGAGTCAATGTGAGTGGAAGTCTGAAATGGGAAGGGAGCAATCACTCTGATAGGAATATTCTATAGATCCCAGTAGCAAAAGAGACACTGCGAAGCACTGAGATTTTGGAAATCAACAAAAATAGTTGTTGTCATGTGGTCTTCAACTCCCATCATACTGATTGGCGTCTACTTAGTGCAAAATATGTGGATAGGCTGACTAGAGGACAGGCCATACTGAATCTGGTTCTATGCAATTAACCAGATCAGGTGACAGACCTCTCAGCAGATGAGCATTTTGGAGAGTGACCACAACTCCCTGACTAGAGCTTTGGACAGGGATAGGAGCAGACAGTATGGATAAGTATTTAATTGAGGGAAGGTGAATCATGATGCTATTAGGTAGGAACTTGGATTATAAATTGGGAAGAGATGTACTTAGGCAAATGCAGAATAAAAATGTAGAGGTTATTTAGGGAGCACTTACATGGGTTTTGAATAGGTTTGTTCCACTGAGGCTGGGAAAGGATGGTAGGGTGAAGGAACCCATGGTTGAAAAGAGACATGAAACATCTAGTCAAGGGGAAGAAAGAAGGATATTTAAGGTTTAGGAAGCAAGGATCAGCAGGGCTCTGTAGAGCTATAAGGTAGCTAGGAAGGAGTTTAAGAAGGGATTCAGGAGAGCTAGAAGAGGGCATGAGAAGGCCATGATGAAAAGGATTAGGGAAAACCCCACAGCATTCTACGTGTACGTGAAGAATAGGAGGATGACTACAGTGAAGGTAGGAATAATTAGGGACAAAAGAAGAAGCACGTGCCTGATGTCAAAGGAAGTAGAGGAGGTCCTTAATAAATACTTTGCTTCAGTATTCATCAGTGAGACCCCAACGAATACGAGAACAGGTTGATATGCTGAAATGTGAGTCCCTGACTCGAGACAGGATATACCCCAGTATTCTATGGGAAGCAAGAGAAGAAATTGCTGTGCCTTTGGCAATGATCTTTGCATTAGTATTTTGCAGAACTTCATGTGGGAGAACCATATTTCCTTCATTAACAAAAATCTCAGCAGGAGATGTATTTCTTGCAGCAGTTGGTAAAACTCCATCTTCCTCAGAACACACTGGTGCAATTCTACACTGCCATCATAGAGAGTTATTACTGTCTGGTTTGGTGCAGCAGCCTCTCATAATATACTAGAACTACAAATGAACTGTCAGATCAGCAGAAACTATCATTAGCTGCAATCTACCATCACTGCAGTGCTTGTCTCTGTCTAGGACAAAGAAGCGGGTAGGATAAACACTATCCACCCTGCAAACTGCCTTTTCCAAAAGCTCCCCCTGGAAAACACGATAGGGCTATTAATACAAATATGTCACGTGACCTTAAACGCTTCCCCCAGGCAGTTAATCTGATCAATAATTCAAGATAACCTCCACCCCTCACCTCATACCCCAATATCTTTTACCCTGCACTGCTTGCACTTTAAACCACTTTTTAATAATGCTATATACTTATAAGTATGCTGGTGTTTGTGCATTCTTGCACATTTTATTTCAGATTCAATATACTGTATTCCAGATACAGTGGATTCCAGTTA
The DNA here is from genome assembly GCF_963921235.1 of Mobula hypostoma. Taxonomy (NCBI): domain Eukaryota; kingdom Metazoa; phylum Chordata; class Chondrichthyes; order Myliobatiformes; family Myliobatidae; genus Mobula; species Mobula hypostoma. The sequence continues at coordinate 107,019,035 of NC_086097.1, forward strand.
ATTGGGACACATCAGTACATTTTGGCCCACTTAAGCAGCTGCCCCAAATGGCTGAAATTTCATGAAAAATAGTTAAAAAGGTACAAAAGTAAAGACAAGCTACCATTTAACTGAGAAACAATTTATATATTTAAATGAAATACAGAACAAATGAGAACATCATTGAAAGTGGGCATGCAGGTACAGCAGGCAGTGAAAAAGGCGAGTGGTATGCTGGCATTTATAGCAAGAGGATTCGAGTACAGGAGCAGGGAGGTACTACTGCAGTTGTACAAGGCCTTGGTGAGACCACACCTGGAGTATTGTGTGCAGTTTTGGACCCCTAATCTGAGGAAAGACATCCTTACTATAGAGGGAATACAAAGAAGGTTCACCAGATTGATTCCTGGGATGGCAGGACTTTCATATGATGAAAGACTGGATGAACTAGTCTTATACTCGTTGGAATTTAGAAGATTGAGGGGGGATCTGATTGAAACATATAAAAACCTGAAGGGATTGGACAGGCTAGATGCAGGAAGATTGTTCCCGATGTTGGGGAAGTCAAAAACGAGGGGTCACAGTTTGAGGATAAAGGGGAAGCCTTTTAGGACCGAGATTAGGAAAAACTTCTTCACACAGACAGTGGTGAATCTGTGGAATTCTCTGCCACAGGAAACAGTTGAGCCCAGTTCACTGGCTATATTTAAGAGGGAGTTAGATATGGCCCTTGTGGCTAAAGGGATCAGGGGGTATGGAGGGAAGGCTGATACAGGGTTCTGAGTTGGATGATCAGCCATGATCATACTGAATGGCGGTGCAAGATCGAAGGGCCGAATGGCCTACTCCTGCACCTATTTTCTATGTTTCTATTACCAATATTATTACAGTACTGTAAAACTGCATTTGTTCCCAATAGTTATTGACCGAGGAATTCATCCAGTGTACACTGCCATGCTCTTTTGATTGAATGTAAATCAACGCAGACACCTGGTGCAGGTAATGGACTGCCTTCATCCAATGCTTTCAATGATTGCATCCTCCAAATTTTCATTTTCATTGTAACATTCAAGATCATTGTTGATACCTTCAAATTCTTCATAGTTCTAACTTGTAAAAGTGGTGAAATCATTTCATTTTCACTCCCAGCTATTTCTGAAATCTCCAAGCATTAATGCTTCAAACTTCAATGAACGAAATAGTTCTGAATTGGTCTACTACTTATTTCTCATCAACCATCAGTGACAAGTCACTGCTTTTTGAACAAAAGCACACAACTGTTCACTCTGAGCATTGCAGTGTCCAACAGCCACAAATGTACACATGACTGATGCTAGTTAGAAACTGTTCAGCAACAGTCTCCTGTCACAATTAAGCAGCATATTATATATGTATATTTTAAAAATAATCTTTATTCTTTACAATTGTTGATGCCATTTTCTGTTGCATGTCGTACCCTGAACAACACACCACTGCAGGTTCCTAATTCAAGTAAATGTACATATATGGTGAATGAAGTTAGAACATAGAACACAGAATAGTACAGCACAGTACAGGCCCTTCAGCCCACAATGTTGTGCCGACCCTCAAACCCTGCCTCCCATATAACCGCCCACCTTAAATTCCTCCATACACCTGTCTAGTAGTCTCTTAAATATCACTAGTGTATCTGCCTCCACCACTGACTCAGGTAGTGCATTCATTCCATGCACCAACCACTCTCTGAGTAAAAAACCTTCCTCTAATATCCCCCTTGAACTTCCCACCCCTTACCTTAAAGCCATGTCCTAATGTATTGAGCAGTGGTGCCCTGGGGAAGAGGTGCTGGCTGTCCACTCGATCTATTCCTCTTAATATCTTGTATACCTCTATCATGTCTCCTCTTATTCTCCTTCTCTCCAGAGAGTAAAGCCCTAGCTCCCTTAATCTCTGATCATAATGCATACTCTCTAAACCAGGCAGCATCCTGGTAAATCTCCTTTGTACCCTTTCCATTGCTTCCATATCCTTCCTATAGTGAGGTGACCAGAATTGGACACAGTACTCCAAGTGGGGCCTAACCAGAGTTTTATAGAGCTGCATCATTACCTCGCAACTCTTAAACTCTATCCCTCGACTTATGAAAGCTAACACTCAATAAGCTTTCTTAACTACCCTATCTACTTGTGAGGTAACTTTCAGGGATCTGTGGACATATACCCCCAGATCCCTCTACTCCTCCACACTTCTCAGTATCCTGTCATTTGTTCCTCCTGCAGCACGTGGGAAATCAGGGATACTTCCAGTGTCCCTGACGACTATGTGTGCAGGAAATGTGTCCAGCTGCAGCTTCTGGAAGACCGCATTGAGCAGCTGGAGCTGCAATTGGATTCATACTGGAGCATCCGCAATGCTGAGAAAGTCCTGAATAGCACATTCAGGGAGTTGGCCACACCGCAGGTAAAAGCTACACAGGCAGAAAGGGAATGGGTGGCCACTAAGCAGTGTAGCAGTAGGCAGGTAGTGCAGGAGTCCCCTGAGGTCATCTCCCTCCTAAACAGATATACTGTTTTGGATACTGTTGGGGAGATGTCTCATCAGGGGTAGGCAGCAGTAGCCAAGTTCACGGCACCATGGGTGGCCCTGAAGCACAGGAGGGAAGGAAAAGAAGTGGGAGAGCTATAGTGATAGGGGATTCGATTGTAAAGGGAATAGATAGGCGTTTCTGCAGCTGCAAATGAGACTCCAGGAGGGTATGTTGCCTCCCTGGTGCAAGAGTCAAGGATGTCTCTGAACGGCTGCAGGACATTCTGGAGTGGGAGGGTGAACAGCCAGTGGTCGTGGTGCACATAGGTACCAACGATATGGGAAAAAATGGGATGAGGTCCTACAAGGTGAATTCAGGGAGTTAGGAGTTAAACTAAAAAATAAGACCACAAAGGTAATAATCTCTGGATTACTACCAGTGCCACATGCTAGACAGAGTAGAAATAGGAGGCTATTTCAGATGAATACGTGGCTTGAAAAATGGTGCAAGGGGGAGGGATTCAAATTTCTGGGGCATTGGAACCAGTTCTGGAGGAAGTGGGACTGGTACAAACAGGACGGTCTGCACCTGGGCTGGACTGGAACCAATGTCCTAGGGGGAGCGTTTGCTACTGTTGCTCAGGAGGATTTAAACTAATGTGGCAGGGTGCTGGGAACAAGTGCAGAGAGACAGAAGGGTGTAAAATGAGGGTAGAAGCAAAAAGTAGTAAGGTGAAAAGTAAAAGTGGCAGGCTGGCAAATCCAGGGAAAAAATCAAAAAGGGCCACTTTTCAACATAAATGTATAAAGGCTAAGAGTGTTGTAAAAGCAAGCCTGAAGGCTTGGTGTGTCAATGCAAGGAGCATTCATAACAAGGTGGATGAACTGAATGTGCAAATAGTTATTAATGAATATGATATAGTTCAGATCACAGAGACATGGCTCCAGGGTGACCAAGGATGGGAGCTCAACATTCAGGGATATTCAATATTCAGGAGGAATAGACATGAAAGAAAAGGAGGTGGGGTGGCATTGCTGGTTAGAGAGGAGATTAATGCAATAGAAAGGAAGGACATTAGCCGGGAGGATATGGAATCGATCTGGGTAGAGCTGCATAACACTAAGGGGCAGAAAACGCTGGTGGGAGTTGTGTACAGGCCACCTAACAATAGTACTGAGGTTGGGGATGGCATTAAACAGGAAATTAGAAATGCTTGCAATAAAGGAACAGAAATTATAATGGGTGACTTCAATCTACATATAGATTGGGTGAACCAAATTGGTAAGGGTGCTGAGGATGAGGATTTCTTGGAATGTATGCAGGATGGTATTCTGAACCAACATGTCGAGGAACAACTAGAGAGCAGGCTATTCTGGACTGGGTATTGAGCAATGAGGAAGGGTTAGTTAGCAATCTTGTCGTGCAAGGCCCCTTGGGTAAGAGTGACCATAATATGGTGGAATTCTTCATTAAGGTGGAGAGTGATATAGTTAATTCAGAAACAAAGGTTCTGAACTTAAAGAAGGGTAACTTTGAAGGTGTGAGATGTGAATTAGCTAAGATAGACTGGCAAATGATACTTAAAGGGTTGACGGTGGATATGCAATGGCAAGCATTTAAAGATTGCATGGATGAACTGCAACAATTGTTCATCCCAGTTTGGCAAAAGAAAGAACCAGGGAAGCTAGTGCACCTGTGGCTGACAAGGAAAATTAGGGATAGTATCAATTCCAAAGAAGAAACATACAAATTAGAAAGAAAAAGCAGCACACTTGAGGACTGGGAGAAATTCAGAGTCCAGCAGAGGAGGACAAAGGGCTTAATTAGGAAAGGGAAAAAAAGATTGAGAGAAAGCTGGCAGGGAACATAAAAACTGACTGTAAAAGCTTTTATAGATATATGAAAAGAAAAAGATTGGTTAAGACAAATGTAGGTCCCCTACAATCAGAAACAGGTGAATTGATCATGGGGAACAAGGACATGGTTGACCAATTGAATAACTACTTTGGTTCTGTCTTCACTAAGGAGGATATAAATAATCTTCCGGAAATAGTAGGGAACAGAGGGTCCAGTGAGATGGAGGAACTGAGGGAAGTACATGTTAGTAGGGAAGTGGTGTTAGGTAAATTGAAGGGATTGAAGGCAGATAAATCCCCAGGGCCAGATGGTCTGCATCCCAGAGTGCTTAAGGAAGTAGCCCAAGAAATAGTGGATGCATTAGTGATAATTTTTCAGAATTCTTTAGATTCTGGATTAGTTCCTGAGGATTGGAGGGTGGCTAATGTAACCCCGCTTTTTAAAAAAGGAGGGAGAAAGAAACTGGGGAATTATAGACTGGTGAGCCTGACATTGGTGGTGGGGAAAATGCTAGAGTCAGTTATCAAAGATGTGATAACAGCACATTTCTACTGCAGTTGTACAAGGCCTTGGTGAGACCACACCTGGAGTATTGTGCGCAGTTTTGGTCCCCTAATCTGAGGAAAGTCATTCTTACCATAGAGGGGGTACAAAGAAGGTTCACCAGATTAATTCCTGGACTTTCATATGATGAAAGACTGGATCGACTAGGCTTATACTCTCTGGAATCTAGAAGACTGAGGGGGGATCTGATTGAAACATATAAAATTCTAAAGGGATTGGACAGGCTAGATGCAGGAAGATTGTGCCCGATGTTGGGGAAGTCCAGAACGAGGGGTCACAGTTTGAGGATAAAGGGGAAGCCTTTTAGGACCGAGATGAGGAAAAACTTCTTCACACAGAGAGTGGTGAATCTGTGGAATTCTCAGCCATAGGAAACCGTTGAGGCCAGTTCATTGGCTGTATTTAAGAGGGAGTTAGATAAGGCCCTTGTGGCTAAAGGGATCGGGGGTATGGAGAGAAGGCACGTATAGGGTTCTGAGGTGGATGATCAGCCATGATCGTAATGAGTGACGGTGCAGGCTCGAAGGGCCAAAAGGCCTACTCCTGCACCTACTTTCTATGTTTCTATGTTTCTATTTACTTTGTACCCTGCCTTGGAGTTTGTCCTTCCAAAGTGTACCACCTCACACTTCTCCGGGTTGAACTCCATCTGCCACTTCTGCATTCAATGTCTCTCTGCAATCTTCGACAATCCTCTCCACTATCCACAACACCACCAACCTTTGTGTCATCTGCAAACTTGCCAACCCACCCCCACATCCAGGTCGTTAATAAAAATCATGTAAAGTGGAGGTCCCAGAACCAATCCTTGTGGGAAACTACAAGTCACAACCCTCCAATCTGAATGTACTCCTTCCACCACGACCCTCTGCTTTCTGCAGGCAAGCCAATTCTGAATCCACCTGGCCAAACTTCACTGGATCCCATGCTTTCTGACTTTCTGAATAAGCCTATCATATGGAACCTTGTGAAAAGCCTTACTAAAATCCATATAGATCACATCCACTGCACTACCCTCATCTATATGCCTCCTCAAAGAACTCTATCAGGCTTGTTAGACATGATCTGCCCTTCACAAAGCCATGCTGACTGTTCCTGTCAGACCATGATTCTCTAAATGCCCATAGATCCTATCTCTAAGAATCTTTACCAACAGCTTTCCCACCACAGACGTAAGGCTTACTGGTCTATAATTATCCGGACTATCCCTACTACCTTTTTTGAGCAAGGGGATAACATTCGTCTCCCTCTAATCTTCCAGTACCATTCCCGTGGACAACGAGGACATAAAGATACAAACACGAGGAAATCTGCAGATGCTGGAATTTCAAGCAACATACATAAAAGTTGCTGGTGAACGCAGCAGGCCAGGCAGCATCTCTAGGAAGAGGTACAGTCGACATTTCGGGCCGAGACCCTTCAGCAGGACGAAGGGTCTTGGCCCGAAACGTCGATTGTACCTCTTCCAAGAGATGCTGCCTGGCCTCCTGTGTTCACCAGCAACTTTTATGTGTATTGCAGGACATAAAGATCCCAGCCAGAGGCTCAGCAATCTCTTCCCTCGCCTCGTGGAGCAGCTTGGGGAATATTCCATCAGGTCCCGGGGACTTACCCGTCCTAATGTATTTTAACAACTCCAACACCTCCTCTCCCTTAATATCAACATGCTCCGGAACATCAACCTCACTCATATTGTCCTCACTGTCATCAAATTCCCTCTCATTGGTAAATACTGAAGAGAAGTATTCATTGAGAACCTTGCTCACTCCAGGCACATCTTCCCACCTTTAAGTCTAATCGGTACTATCTTCACTCCTGTCATCCTTTTGTTCTTCACATAATTGAAGAATGCCTTGGGGTTTTCCTTTACCCTACTCGCCAAGGCCTTCTTATGCCCCCTTCTTGCTCTCCTCAGCTCCTTCTTAAGCTCCTTTCCTGTTACCCTATATTCCTCAATGGACCCATCTGATACTTGCTTCCTAAACCTCATGTATGCTGCCTTCTTCCACCTGACTAGATTCTCCACCTCACTTGTCACCCATGGTTCCTTCACCCTACCATTCTTTTTCTTCCTCACCGGGACAAATTTATCCCTAACATCCCGCAAGAGATCTCTAAACATCAACCACATGTCCATAGTACATTTCCCTGCAAAAACATCATCCCAATTCACACCCGCAAGTTCTAGCCTTATAGCCTCATAATTTGCCCTTCCCCAATTAAAAATATTCCTGTCCTCTCTGATTCTATCCTTTTCCATGATAATGTTCAAGGCCAGGGAGTGGTGGTCACTATCCCCCAGATGCTCACCCACTGAGAGATCTGTAACCTGACCCAGTTCGTTACCTAATACTAGATCTAGTATGTAACGAACCTAATCGCTCTGTCAACATACTGTGACAGGAATTCCTCCTGGACACACTTAACAAACTCTGCCCCGTCTAAACCCTTGGAACAAGTCAGGTGCCAATCAATATTAGGAAAGTTCAAGTCACCCATGATAACAACCCTGTTATTTTTTCACCTTTCCAAAATCTGTCTCCCAATCTGCTCCTCAGTATCTCTATTACTACCAGGGGGCCCATAGAATACTCTCAGTAGAGTAACTGCTCCCTTCCTGTTCCTGACTTCTACCCATACCGACTCAAAAGAGGATCCTGCTACATTACCCCTCTCTTTCTGTAGCTGTAATAGTATCCCTGACCAGCAATGCCACTCCTCCTCCCCTTTCCCCCCTCTCTATCCCTTTTAAAGCACTGAAATCCAGGAATACTGAGAACCCATTCCTGCCCTGGTGCCAGCCAAGTCTCTGTAATGGGCACTACATCATAATTCCATGTATGTATCCAAGCTCTCAGTTGATGAAGTCCTCACTGGTCAGAAATAGTATCAGATGCTGGAGGGTGGCAAATGTTATTCCTTTGTTCAAAAAAGCTGTAGGGATAATCCGGGGAATTATAGACCAGCGAACCTTACATCTGTGGTGGGAAAATTATTGGACAGCACCCTTAGGCAATCAGCAATTGCCTCTGATCTGGACCAACATTTACGTGCCGGGCGGCACCTAATTAATTACCTTGTTTATTTCGGCTTTTTTCTTAAAAATGTGTCGGATGTGTCCCGGCTACTGCTGCATTCTCCACGGCAATGTATCAGTCCTCAGCCTGGGGGTTGGGGTGGTGGGACACTGGGATGTCATCCCATCCTCATCTCTTTCCATTAGGGCAGGCAGGTCATCTTCTTTTATGTCTGCCTGCCTCGATGTCGAAGGTCGAGGTTCATCACCTGCTGTGGCTAATGTGGAAGGCTTGAAAAAGGACAGTATGCTTGACTGCTAGCCTCGCGCATTTTTCTATCATACAGTTCTTTGTAAGCACTCAGACAATCTTGCAAATATGTCCTAAACCTACGTACCCTTTCAAAATGAAAGTCATACTTTTCTGCAATCATTGTTGTCGATTGCAGCGAAAATCTCATGCAGTTGCTTCACGTTCAGTTCCTGGACAACTGCACTTTCGGTCCGTTCGCTACTGCATTCGATTTTGATTGTTATCCTTTCCTCTTCCAATTGCATCAGCTCTTCATCTATCAGTTCTTGGTCATGGGACGCCAAAACCTCTTCGACATCATCTTCGTCAACTTCCACAAGCCAAACTCACTTTGTCCTTGCTTCGTTCACCATGATCGAAATGCTTAATTATGTCTAGTTTTACGTTAAGTGTAACACATTTACAAGCTCTTCTAGGTTTTTCCGATACCTTAGAACTCATCTTGCTAATGGCTGCTCACAGGCATGTGTTTAAGCAATGCCGGCTAGAATGCAGTTCCGAATCCGGGGGAGAAGCGGCTGCTCAGGGCGGGCGCTGCCTTTTATCACGCGCTGCTTTTTTTCGCGCACTACCTTTTTTCATAACAGTGAAAACAACTTCTGTTAGCAAAAACAGGTAACTAATGTAGGTCTTTCGTAACAGTGAGGTTTCGTAAAGCGAATGTTCGAAAAGCGGGGGACACCTGTACGCCAGACTACAACAGCACCCCCCTTATCAATGGGTTTTATAGTAAGGTTAGGATTGGTGCGGGGAGAGTGGAGAGCAGAGCATTCAGAAGGAGTGAGGTTGGAATTGGAACAAGATGTGGTGAAGTCGAAATGGTTGATGTCCTGTTGGCAGTTAGCAATAAAGAGATCCAGAACAGGCAGAAGACCAGAGTGGTGTGTCCATGAAGATGAGGAGGGTTGAAGACAGGAGAAGGGATCATCGGTGGGGGTGGGAGAGTCCTTGCTGAAGAAGTAGGCTCGAAGATGGAGCCGGCAGACCCTTCTTTCAGTTAGTCCTGACAAACGGTCTCAGCCTGAAATGTCGACTGTACTTCTTCCTATAGATGCTGCCTGGCCTGCTGCATTCCACCAGCATTTTGTGTGTGCTGATGAAGGTAGAGCACAAGGTTCCCCAATGTAGGCTCATTCAGTAAGCAAGGAGGCAGGGGATTCAGGGAAACTTGACTGCGTGTATTCAGAATTGCCTTCCCCACAGGGATTAGAGTGTATTCTGCCTGGAGGTCATCGATCAGTAGTGTCCCACAGTGATCCGTTCTGGGAGCCCTGCTTTGTGATTTTTATAAGTGACTTGGATGAGGAAGTGGAAGGATGGGTTCATAACATTGTAGTTGACACAAAGACTGATAGTATTGAGGATACCATAAACAGCTATCATAAGTGACAGCTACCACTACTACGTCAACTCAGGTCTATTGGGCATCGGGCATGACGATGGAGTCTCCATTCTCCCTCACCCCCATCAGTGTGTTCAGTTCATTTACATTAGCCGCACCACTGTCTTCTAGGAGCGTGCTGTCCATAGTCTTGGGAGGGCGCCTAGGGTTTATCCTTCCATGCTTGGGCTCCGATATGATGACGAGGCTTGCAGGTAGCTCGGGGTGGTGTAGACAGTGTCCTGCTAGTTGCAGTCTTCTCCCTTCGATTTTAGTGGTGAGCATTGGTAGGTCGTCATAGAGCTCGACGTTCGTCATGTGCTGTTGCCACCCCGGAGCATTTGTGTATAGCAACCATCTAGGGACTTTTGCATAGTCTTGGTGAATGTCCATGTCTCGCATTCGTACGTGAGAATGGTCTCTATGACTGCTATGAAGATCCTCTTTTTAAGCCCTCTGGTCAGATTCGACTTCCAGATTTCCTTCATGTCGTTCATAGCCCTCCATGCCAGTGCCTTCTGTATCTTTATATCCTTCTCTGAACTCATCATTCTTGATTCTTGAAGTGACAGCAGTTTATCAATAAGATGCAAAGCTGGGCTGAGAAGTGGCAGATGGAGTTCAATACAGCAAAGTATGAAGTGATACACTTTGGAAAGTTAAAATTAATGTCAGAGTAGAGGATCAACGGCAAGATTGTTAGCAATGTGCAGGAACAAATGGATCTTGGGCCAAGTCCAAAGATCTTTCAAAGTTGCTGTGCAGTGGTTAAAAATTCCTAACACACATTGGCCTTCACTAGTCAGATAAATGAGTTCAAGAGATATGAGGTAATATTACAGCTCTATAAAACCTGATTAGACCAAACTTGGAAAATTGTGTTCAGTTCTGGTCACCTCATTATTGGAAGGAGCTTTAAAGAGGGTAAAGAGGAGATTTATCAGGATGCTGCCAGGATTAGAGAGCATGTCTTACGAGGATAGCTTGAGCAAGCAAGGGTGTTTCCCTTTGAAGCAAAAGATGGATGAGGTGACTTGATAGATATGTACAAGTTGATAAGACATAAAGAGAGAGTCAACAGCCAGCAACCTTTTCTAGGTTAGACCAACTGAATATGACAACACTGCCATAAAAATGAGAGTTCCCAACATTCATTCAATGATGTCTCAAGGGTCAAGTCAATCACCAGCAACATTCTGCTGACTAAAACCTACTGTTCTCCCCCAGCTGAGGGATCAGTGTTCCTCTACAAATGACATGATAGACATTAATCAGGAACCAAATAATGATGATTAATTGGCCTTTGTATACAATATGGCATAAATTTATTTATAAAATTGGTTTGGAATGCACCCACGCAATTGGACAATATGATGCCCAGTGACAGAGAAAGGATATGCTATGATTATTTTTTAAATAGATTCTGGTTAATAGACTGTTTTCCTAAACATCAGCTTTACATGCAACTCCACCTTTTACCTTTACTGGAAGCTGTTATTGATTCTGCTCTCATTACCCTTACAGGCAATGAAAAGAAACAGAGTTTGGTAAATTTAAAATGTGTGTGCAAAACAAAGGCTTGCTCAGTTTACAAACAGCACATGAAACAAAGTAAATTTAAATCAAACATTTTAGTTTAAATGAAGCAAATGAACAGTGTTTACATTTACAGGCAAGAAAAAAGGTAAGTGGAAAGGCATATTGTGAGAAGGTAGTTCATCAGAGAGATATTGATCAGATAGGTGAATGGGAAAAATCTTGGTATATTTTAGTAAGTTCATTTGGGGCAAGTAAAACAATAAGTAATTTAGTAGTAAGAATATCTGAAGTCCAATATTTGATTGTCAAGGCAGTTAACTTTAATAAGCACGGCTATGCCAGGGCAGCACACAGTCCCGAAATGCCCATCCTGTACCACTTGATACTGGACAACCAAACATTCAGGAATTGCCACCGCAGGAGCTCAGCCCCGAGATTTAGGAGCCTAAGCAACAACCGATGTTTCATGGTTGGCATATTTCAGGAGGTGAAGACTGTAGGCGGTGAAAACAGCCAGCCAGAGAAAAAGGAGTAAGTAGGTAGTTTGGAAGACCTGGAGAGCATCCAAGTCTCTTGACAGTATTCAGTTTTGAACAGTGCTGAGGGCAAGTATCTCTCTGGAGAATCTAGTTAAAGCCAAGTCCATGCACCATGGGTGGCTCAGCTGTGCAGGAAGGAAAAAAAAAGACCAAGAGCGAAATAGTAAGAGGGGATTCCATAATTAGGAAAATAGTAAAGCTTGTCAATGTGTGAACTCAAATGCACTGTTTGCATTTGCACTGAAGACCTAAGGACACTAAGTATGATATTTGAGCCCTATCATGGAAACATTGTTTGAAGAAAGAAATCAGCTCAACACTCCTGGTTACAGAGCATTCATATGAAATGTTCATGTAAAAAGGGAAGAGAATGTGGGAATATTGGTTCAAAAATCAATCACTGCAGTGAGAAGAGATGATACATTAAAAGGAATCAACACACGAAGAGTTACGTGTTGACATAAACAGCAAAATCACAATACTGGAAATGTACTGTCGACCTCCAAACAATTCATGAAAAATGGAACCAAAATATAGGCATATTTCTGAGAACTGAACAAATCCTTGGAAAAAAATAGTGGGAGATTTCTGTAACTGTGCAGTGCAAAATTATCGAGGGTGTGAGAATGATGAGGAGGGGGGCAGAGAATCCTGAATTGCATTTAGAGAGAGATCATTAGCCAATCCGATGGCAAGCCCAACACAAATGGTGGCAGGGAAGGGCAAGTTTGAATTTCATTTTATGGACTGAGGCTGGGCAGGTGCAGGGATATCACCGGGAAAATACTTTAAAGGCATTAATCATACATTAGTTAAATTTTGCATAGTTAAGGGCAAGGGCAAAATTAAAATTGGAGTAAGAATTCTAAGTTTAGACACTAAGGGGAGATTCGGCAAAAGCTTAACAGAACCAGTTGTCAATAAAACAGCCTGAATGCAACATGAGACTCTTCTCATAACAACTTCAAGTAGTTCAGGTCAAAAGGTGAAGGTGGGATTGCCAAATCTAGAGCCTTCTGGGTGGCAGTGTATAGAGGGTAGGATAGGGCAAAACAGGGAAGCTTATTTCAGATACCAAATCTTAATCTGTAGAAGTAAGGAAATTAAGTGGTGAAATTAAAAGAAAGAGGACAAAAAAAGTATTGCTAGTAAAATCAAAGAAAATCCAAACACATGTAGAAGAATAATCAAGAATGGAGCCTATTAGTGAAGTATAGGACGTGCGTAAAGTCTTCTGCAGTTGTTTTTACAAGTGTTGAAACTATAGTGTGAAATACTATACTCCTGGGCCCTCAGAGGCTCCATCTTCCTCTCACCCCAACCCTCCCCTCTCCACTGAAACCACCAGCCTCCCCCCTCTGATCCCAGCTCTCATCCGTGCCGGGTCTTTACCATCCCCTCCGACCTTCAACTGTCGGAGGCAGAACGCTCTGTTCTCAGTAAGGGCCTCACGTTTGTCCCCCTTCGCCCACACCTCAGCGAGTTCCGTGTTCGCCACGATGCGGAACTTTTCTTCCGCCGTCTCCGTCTCCGAGCCTACTTCTTCGGCAAGGACTCTTCCACCCCCACCGATGACCCCTTCTCCCGTCTTCAACCCTCCTCTTCTTCATTGACACCCCGCTCTGGTCTTCTGCCTGCTCTGGATCTCTTTATTGCTAACTGCCGACGGGACATCAACCGTCTCGACTTCACCGCACCTTGTCCCCATTCCAACCTCACTCCTTCGGAACGCTCTGTTCTCCACTCCCTCCGCACTAATCCTAACCTTATTATTAAACCCGCTGATAAGGGGGGTGCTGTTGTAGTCTGGCGTACTGACCTCTACCTTGCCGAGGCGCAGCGACAACTCGTGGATACCTCCTCTTATTTACCCCTCGATCGTGACCCCACTAAGGAGCACAAGGCCATTGTCTCCCACACCATCACCGACTTTATCCGCTCAGAGGATCTCCCATCTACTGCTACCAACCTCATAGTTCCCACACCCCGCACTTCCCGTTTCTACCTGCTACCCAAGATCCACAAACCTGCCTGTCCTGGCCGACCTATTGTCTCAGCTTGCTCCTGCCCCACCGAACTCGTTTCTGCATACCTCAACACTGTTTTATCACCCCTTGTTCAATCCCTTCCGACCTATGTTCGTGACACTACTCACGCTCTTAAACTTTTCGATGATTTTAAGTTCCCTGGCCCCCACCGCTTTATTTTCACCATGGATGTCCAGTCCTTATATACTTCCATCCCCCATCAGGAAGGTCTCAAAGCTCTACGCTTCTTTTTGGATTCCAGACCTAATCAGTTCCCCTCTACCACCACTCTGCTCCGTCTAGCGGAATTAGTCCTTACTCTTAATAATTTCTCCTTTTGCTCTTCCCATTTCCTCCAAACTAAAGGTGTAGCTATGGGCACCCGTATGGGTCCTAGCTATGCCTGCCTTTTTGTTGGGTTTGTGGAACAATCTATGTTCCGTGCCTATTCTGGTATCTGTCCCCCACTTTTCCTTCATTACATCGACGACTGCATTGGCGCTGCTTCCTGCACTCATGCAGAACTCGTTGACTTTATTAACTTTGCCTCCAACTTTCACCCTGCCCTCAAGTTTACCTGGTCCATTTCCGACACCTCCCTCCCCTTTCTAGATCTTTCTGTCTCTGTCTCTGGAGACAGCTTATCCACTGATGTCTACTATAAGCCTACTGACTCTCACAGCTATCTGGACTATTCCTCTTCTCACCCTGTCTCTTGCAAAAACGCCATCCCCTTCTCGCAATTCCTCCGTCTCCGCCGCATCTGCTCTCAGGATGAGGCTTTTCATTCTAGGACGAGGGAGATGTCTTCCTTTTTTAAAGAAAGGGGCTTCCCTTCCTCCACTATCAACTCTGCTCTTAAACGTATCTCCCCCATTTCACATACATCTGCTCTCACTCCATCCTCCCACCACCCCACTAGGAATAGAGTTCCCCTGGCCCTCACCTACCACCCCACCAGCCTCCGGGTCCAACATATTATTCTCCGTAACTTCCGCCACCTCCAACGGGATCCCACCACTAAGCACATCTTTCCCTCCCCCCTTCTCTCTGCATTCCGCAGGGATCGCTCCCTACACAACTCCCTTGTCCATTCGTCCCCCCCATCCCTCCCCACTAATCTCCCTCCTGGCACTTATCCGTGTAAGCGGAACAAGTGCTACACATGCCCTTACACTTCCTCCCTTACCACCATTCAGGGCCCCAAACAGTCCTTCCAGGTGAGGCATCACTTCACCTGTGAGTCGACTGGGGTGATATACTGCGTCCGGTGCTCCCGATGTGGCCTTTTATATATTGTTGAGACCCGACGCAGACTGGGAGACCGCTTTGCTGAACATCTATGCTCTGTCCGCCAGAGAAAGCAGGATCTCCCAGTGGCCACACATTTTAATTCCACATCCCATTCCCATTCTGACATGTCTATCCACGGCCTCCTCTACTGTAAAGATGAAGCCACACTCAGGTTGGAGGAACAACACCTTATATTCCGTCTGGGTAGCCTCCAACCTGATGGCATGAACATCGACTTCTCTAACTTCCGCTAGGCCCCACCTCCCCCTCGTACCCCATCTGTTACTCATTTTTACGCACACATTCTTTCTCTCACTCTCCTTTTTCTCCCTCTGTCCCTCTGAATATACCTCTTGCCCATCCTCTGGGTCACCCCCCCCTTGTCTTTCTTCCCGGACCTCCTGTCCCATGATCCTCTCGTATCCCCTTTTGCCTATCACCTGTCCAGCTCTTGGCTCTATCCCTCCCCCTCCTGTCTTCTCCTATCATTTTGCATCTCCCCCTCCCCCTCCAGCTTTCAAATCCCTCACTCACTCTTCCTTCAGTTAGTCCTGACGAAGGGTCTCGGCCTGAAACATCGACTGCGCCTCTTCCTATAGATGCTGCTTGGCCTGCTGCGTTCACCAGCAACTTTGATGTATGTTGTGTGAAATACTAGATGGGAGCAGCACAATTAAAGCATAAATATTGTTTAGGTTTTTAAAAATAGATGATATCAAGAGGAAATCAGATGACAAGAGCACGAAATGAGGCTATTTGACCCTTTGAGTCTGCACTACTTCTGTGCACGAGTGAATCAATGAGTCTACCTCTCGCAGCCTCTACCAATAGCCCTGTAAATTGTTTTCTTTTAACTTTTAAATACTTAAGCTGCCTTTTAAATGCTACAGTTTGTTCTTTTAATTATCACAATCCCTGACAGCAATCCAGACTACAATATTCACTGTGCAAAAATACATTTTTATTCTGTCACTCTTAAGTCTTCTTGCCAATCACTTTCACTCAAGTCCAGTAGTTCATGACCTCTCCACCAACAGGAATAGTCTCTATCTACATTACTCTTCATTATGTTAAATGCCTCCATCAATCTCCTCCCAGCAGCCTCTATTCCAAGGAACACAATCCAAAATCTCTAGTCCATTCACAGAACTAATCTCTCTCATTCTTGTTACTAACTTGGTAAAGACACTCCAGTTTTGACCAAATAAATACTGTATAAAGATGCATCATGATTTTTCAATGTGCCCCTACAACTTTCAACAAGGCATGAAAAGACCCCGAGATCTCTCTGTTCCTGTAACACTTTCAAAATCATAACTCCCTGTTTTAGTTTCATCTCATTCATTCTTCCAAAATGCTGGTTTCATACATCTTCATATTCAATTTCATTTGCTACCTGTTGCATCTCACTAAATCAATCCATTACACCCTCAAATGTTATATCATCTAAATATTTAAAAATTGCATCCTATACATCAAAGTGCGAATTATTAATATACTAGATTCTGGTTAATTGAGCCATCAGTTAATTGGGACTTATTTGGGGAAAACTCTGAAAGAACAAAACAGAAGACTGTTAGCAAACAGTTTTTAACTATTGTCCATTGTGTTCATTTGTGTGGCCGCTAGACACTACACTGTGCTTACAGCGAACAGTTTTTAAATAGCATGAACTGCATGTGCTTGTATTATGTTATGCATTTGGGCCAACAGACACTGATTCAAAGAGCAGCGATTCATGATAATTTTGTTTTTTTTTATTTTGAAGGCAGTCCCTTAGCTGAACCAGGTGTCTGTGCTAATTTTCTTCATCTACAGTCAATCAAGTTGATTAATTCCTCCACTGATAACTATTAGGAACTAATGCATGGTTTTATAGTACTGAAGTAGTATTGGTAGTGTTCAAATGTGTTCTGCATTTCATTTAAATACACAGTTTGTGTCTCAGTTAAACAGTAGTTTGGCTAATTTGGACAGCCGCTTAATTGGGCCAAAATGTACTGGTCCCATTGTTCCCTAATTATCCAGAATCCACTGTATATAGCAAGAAAAGCAAAAATACTGGTGCCAAATCCTGGAGAGAATTCCACTGTAACCTTCCTTTTTGCCTGACAAATTTTTAATTGAATACAGTTTACATCCTCTGTTTTAACAAAGGATATAAATATATTGAAAAAGTTGACAGGAAGTTTACCTCGACCATACCTGGAATGGGGAAAGATAATTATGAGAAAAGATTGGACAGCCTGGGTTAACTGCTAGAGTTTACAAGAGAAATTATTTAATCGAAACACACAAGATCCTGAAAGGTCTGCATCTACCTTGACAGAATGGATGTGGACAGAACATTTTCTCTCCTATGGGAATCAAAAACTAGGGTGTCACTGTTTGAAAATAATGGCTTGCCCAATTTGAAAACAAAATGACATGAGCAAATTTCTGTCCGGCTCATGACTTTTTTTGAAACTGGCTTCCTAGAGGTCAGTCTTTGAATATTTTACTACAGTGTGAGTTAAAGTAGGATGAAGTTAACTGGGAGTAGGCAGTAATACAGAGCTAAGGTTAAACAGATAAGCCATGATCTTATTGAAAGGTGGAGAAGACTTGAAGAGCTATTCTATCTCCACATTCCTATAATACTTAGCCAATTTTGTCTTTAAGGACTCGATATGAACTTTTTCTAAATAATCTACACTTCTCCAGGTGACAGTTATATTGTTGCTGGGTAATGCTACCAGAACCTCTCCACCATTGAGATTAAGCAGACAGGTTTATATGTTTCATATGTTTTAAAGAGCATAACTCTAATTTTTTTCTTATTCAGGTACCATCTGGGAATTGTCAGATTTAAGAATAATGTCAAGGCCTTCCTAGTAACTTTCCTTTTTCCAAATTCAGTGCATAAAAAACTCGGACACATTCTCCTTTGCTGAAATACTAGCAGCATCTTTTATCAGAATATTAAAAGAAGCAAAGAAACAAATCACAGAATTTCATATTTCTTTCTTACTTTAATGGCGAAAAGATGTATTTTACAACATTGGAAAGAGCTTAATGCTCCAACTACCTTTTTTTGGTTCTCTCAGACGATATTATGTTTGAATCTGGAGAAAATTAGAAGTAACCTTTATGATTCTTCATTTAAATTTGAACAGACTTGGGGATCTTTTATTCGATATTTTCATTTAATGTAATATGTACCCTTCTTGTTTTTTTTTCACTGTTTTTAATGGAGGTCGGGATTGAGGACGTGATTTTAAGTTTAACTCTGTTTGGTTTCAAGTTAGCCCATTGCTTTGCTTTGCTTTTAGTTAGTTGCACGGTGGGTTTTTTTGGGGGTTTTTTTTTTCTTTTTTTCTATTGATATATATAAAATTTAGTATACTATTATGTTATCTTGGTTTCTTATGTTTAAATTACATTGTTTGTAGTATTTTTTTTGGTATTGATACCTTCTGTAATTTTATTATATTTTAACATTGTATTAATGTTTATATGGCTTACCTTTTTGTATACTTATTCAATAAAAAGATTTAAAAAGGAAAAAAAAAAGAATTTCATATTTCAACATCCCTGGCTACAGAACTGCTACAAGACAGTTAGAGGATTGCTAAAGTTGAACCATCATTTTAAAAGGAAGGAAAGAATAAACTAATTACAAACTAGCTAGTTTAATTTTGATATTGGGCAAATTACTAGAATCAATTATAACCATAATGTAGACATACAGATTAATCAGGAATACTCAGCATAGATTTCTTAAGGAAAAATCATAGCTGATTTACTCAAATGAATTTTTTTTTTTTTTTTTTAAAAGAGGAGTGTTGACAGCTTCAAGTAATCTGCATGGATTTTAGTACTTCTTTTGACAAGGTCCCACATGACAGGCTGGTCATAGAAGTAAAGATACAAGGATCAAGGGGAAACTAGATCACAAATTAGCTCAGTGGTGGGAAAGAGAGGATAATAATTGACAACACACATAAAAGTTGCTGGTGAACGCAGCAGGCCAGGCAGCATCTCTAGGAAGAGGTGCAGTCGACGTTTCAGGTCGAGACCCTTCATCAGGACTAACTGAAGGAAGAGTGAGTAAGGGATTTGAAAGTTGGAGAGGGAGGGGGAGATCCAAAATGATAGGAGAAGACAGGAGGGGGAGGGATGGAGCCAAGAACTGGACAGGTGATAGGCAAAAGGGGATACGAGAGGATCATGGGACAGGAGGTCCGGGAAGAAAGACAAGGTGGGGAGAGACCCAGAGGATGGGCGAGGGGTATATTCAGAACTACAGAGGGAGAAAAAGGAGAGTGAGAGAAAGAATGTGTGTATAAAAATAAGTAACAGATGGGGTACGAGGGGGAGGTGGCCTTTTATATATTGGCGAGACCCGACGCAGACTGGGAGACCGCTTTGCTGAACACCTACGCTCTGTCTGCCAGAGAAAGCAAGATCTCCCAGTGGCCACACATTTTAATTCCACATCCCATTCCCATTCTGACATGTTTATCCACGGCCTCCTCTACTGTGAAGATGAAGCCACACTCAGCTTGGAGGAACAACACCTTATATTCCGTCTGGGTAGCCTCCAACCTGATGGCATGAAGATCGACTTCTCTAACTTCCGCTAATGCCCCACCTCCCCCTCGTACCCCATCTGTTACTTATTTTTATACACACATTCTTTCTCTCACTCTCCTTTTTCTCCCTCTGTAGTTCTGAATATACCCCTTGCCCATCCTCTAGGTCCCCCCGCCCTTGCCTTTCTTCTCGGACCTCCTATCCCATGATCCTCTCGTATCCCTTTTGCCTATCACCTGTCCAGCTCTCGGCTCCATCCCTCCCCCTCTTGTCTTCTCCTATCATTTTGGATCTCCCCCTTCCCCTCCAACTTTCAAATCCCTTACTCACTCTTCCTTCAGTTAGTCCTGATGAAGGGTCTCGGTCTGAAACGTCGACTGCACCTCTTCCTAGAGATGCTGTCTGGCCTGCTGCGTTCACCAGCAACTTTTATGTGTGCTGCTTGAATTTCCAGCATCTGCAGAATTCCTGTTGTTTGCGATAAAAATTGACAAGTGATTTTTCTTGTGAATGGAAGGCTACTCAGTAGTCTTGGGAAATCAAATTTTTTTTGTTCTAAATATTACTGATTTACACTTTGAAGACAATACAAAATTTGCAATGTGGTTCACAGAGGAGAAAAGCTTTAAACTGCAGGAAATTACAAATGATCTGGTCAGTTGGTCAGAAGAGTGGCAACAGGATTTAATTTGGAGAGGAACAACGAGAAAAGAGCATGGCCCGAGCAGCAAGGATCCCTGATGATGGATGCCACCCTTCTCCAGCAATGCTTAACACAGATGTGCACAATGGCTGGAAGGGGCCTACTCACGATGACTAGGCTGAATCCACCACCCCTTGTAGGATTTTCCATTGAAAGGCATTGGATTTCCCATACCAGACCATAATGTAGCCAGTCAGCATACTTTCCACCACACATCTATAGACATTTACCAAGATTTTCAATGACATGCCAAACCTTCGCAGACTGCTGAGGAACTAGAAGTACTGTTGGGCTTTCTTCATAGTAATATTTATCTGATGGGTCCATTGCTGACACAACATGCTCATCTAAATATGTAGATTCATAGAATTGTAGACCTATGCAGCACAGAAATAGACCCTCCACTACAGTTTGTCTATGCAGACTGTGATCCCTTTCTACACTAATCCCACTAGCTTACATGAGGTTTGTGACCTTTTAAATTGTATCAGTCCAAATAACTTTTAAATTTTTTCTTCAATCTGCATCTACTACCTTCTCTAGCAGCTTATTCCAGGTAACCAGATCACATTATCTTCTGTGAGAAAATCTTGCCCCTCAAATTGCTCCCCTCTCAACTTTTTAAACTTTTGCCCTCTGGTTCTAGAATCCCCTGCCTTGGCAAGAAAATGTTGACTATCTCTGCACTGCATAATCTTATAAACTTCTATAATTTCACTTTTCAGCCTCCTACGCTCCAATGAAAACAAACCAGCCTATCAAAAAACTCTTTACAACCGGAGCACTCCATTCCAGGCAGCATCTTTGCAAAGCTCTCCTACACTCTCTCAGTGGCTGCCATATCCTTCCTTACACAATGCTTTAAGTGCAGTCTAACCAGCTGATGTCCTAATTCAATGCCTAAAACATGGAAGAAAATGTCAAACTCAAATGGGTCAAGGACAGTGGAAGCAGACAGCTCAATTGTCTGTTTCTGCCATGTGCTTGGAGATTGAAGCTGCCATTTTGTGAAACTTTTATTTCCTCCATTTTGTGAGATGAGGTTGCTTCAATCCCTCTGTTTTAAAGTAACACAATGTTGCTTCAGGTAATCTGCTGGACTAGAGGTAATTCTAAATAAGAAGTTTTCATAGAAACATAGAAAACCTACAGCACCACACAGGCCCTTTGGCCCACAAAGTTGTGCCGAACATGACCCTACCTTAGAAATTACTAGGCTTACCCATAGCCCTCTATTTTTCTAAGCTCCATGTACCTATCCAAAAGTCTCTTAAAAGACCCTGTCGTATCTGCCTCCACCACCAATTTCCAAATATCACTTGTGAGGTGGTTTTGATCTCCTATGCAAGTTTGTGAATGTTGGGTTCTGTGCTTGCCTGGAGTGATTTGAGCTGGTTACTGAAGAAAATAAAGAGCCATAAATCACTAATTGTCATTTGCTGGGAAGAGGGCAATAAATAGTTGTTGGCCTGGAGCAGAGCCAATAAAAAGGTGCTGAATGTCAGACATATGACCTACAGCCAATGACACTGGAACGCAATATTTTAATTGGTAAGGAACGAATATAAAAGTGGACACTTCAAGCATGTTATCAGTGATAACTCTCTCAAGACACCCACCATCAGGAGGAAGAACCTCCAAGCCAGGGGCTCGAAGAACGGATCAATCATCTGGCCAACGGAGATGCCCTATTTCAGTGATATAAATTGGACAAGTTGTCCGAGTGATATTGTTAAACAGAACAGCAGAATTCACGTTCTAAGTTGTTGGCGTGGGGTCAACATATTCACATTGTCGTTTGTGCAGAGACAATAACATGCAAGCTTTGATTAATTAAAAATAGCATAACCATAAATGAACGATCAACACCTTGGCCTGTTACCCACATAGGGAGAGGATAGAAATTACTGAAAGTTACAGAAATCGACCTTCATGCTGTCAGTTTGGAGGCTACTCAGACAGATTGCGAGGTGTTGCTCCTCCAACCTAACAGTAATCCCACTATGGCAGTAGATGAGCCATGGACTGACATGTTGGAATGGGAATCGAAATTAAAATTGTTGGCCAACAAGAAATCCTGCTCTTTGCAAACAGAGTGAAGGGTCTCACCAAAGTAGAGGAGGCCACTCCAGGAGCACCAGATACAGTAGATGACCCCGACAGACTTGTAGGTATAGCGTTGCCTCACCTGGAAGGACTGTTCGGTGCCATGAATTTTGCTTCTAGTGGATATGAATGGGCAGGTGCAGCACATCTTCTGTTTACAGGGATAAGTGCCACGAGGGAGATCAGTGGGACAAGATGAATGAACAAATGTATCATGGAGAGAGAAAGATCCCTGCAGAAAGCAGAGGGCATGTCCTTGGTAGCTGGGGTCCTTAATTATGGATGCCAGCTTTTCAAGGTGCCCTCGATGCTGGGGAGGTTAGTGCCCATGTGGCTAGAAAAGACATGAAGATATTGGTCAAGCTCAGAATAATTGCTTCTCTTGCCTCTTTCAATAACCTTAATAATTCCAAAAGTTTTTTGGAAAGCTGGCAGGACAATCCCATCAAAGTGTTCTTCCTTTTTTATTTCTAAGCTTTGCACATATGACCTCGCTGGAGGTTCCCCTACCCGCTATCCGGATATCCTCTCTCAGTAATGTTGTTATTTGCTCCCTAATCAATAGGATTTGCTCCCCTCCTATCTTACCTTCATTTCCACCCATTGGCTCTAAAAGCTCTCTGGGCCATTTAAAAAATTCCATTGTTCATCGCCTTTTAACACTAAGGCAGTTGTAGTTAATTCTGAGGAATTCCTACAAAACATTTATTATTCTTACATCTTTGATTCGATGTCATTCTTTTCTGCAAACAGTGAGGAAGCCTGAAATATGCCTGAAAGAAACTGATCCCGTATTGTTCCCAACCACTGCCATCTGGCCCATTTGCGTAGCCTTCTGGGATATCACAAAGTCACAGAATGAAACAGAGGAAAATATACCATGGAAACAGGCCATTCATCCCACCATTACTATACTATGCACCCACCCATTTTCTATCACTTGGCTCATATAGACACCTGTTACGTTGGGTCAGTCACGCTGTTCCCACCACTCTCTCTGGCAGTGTGTTCCAGGTACACACACACCACCCTGGGTGAAGACAGCCCCCCTCAGATCCACTCTAAATCTAGAACATAGAACATAGAATAGTACAGCACAGTACAGGCCCTTCCACCCACAATGTTGTGCCAACCCTCAAACCCTGCCTCCCATATAAGCCCCCACCTTAGATTCCTCCATATACCTGTCTAGTAGTCTCTTAAACTTCACTAGTGTATCTGCCTCCACCACTGACTCAGGCAGTGCATTCCATGCACCAACCACTCTCTGAGTAAAAAACCTTCCTCTAATATCCCCCTTGAACTTCCCACCCCTTACTTTAAAGCAATGTCCTCTTGTATTGAGCAGTGGTGCCCTGGGGAAGAGGCGCTGGCTGTCCACTCGATCTATTCCTCTTATTATCTTGTACACCTCTATCATGTCTCCTCTCATCCTCCTTCTCTCCAAAGAGTAAAGCCCTAGCTCCCTTAATCTCTGATCATAATGCATACTTTCTAAACCAGGCAGCATCCTGGTAAATCTCCTCTGTACCCTTTCCAATGCTTCCACATCCTTCCTATAGTGAGGTGACCAGAACTGGACACAGTACTCCAAGTGTGGCCTAACCAGAGTTTTATAGAGCTGCATCATTACATCGCGACTCTTAAACTCTATCCCTCGACTTATGAAAGCTAACACCCCATAAGCTTTCTTAACTACCCTCTCCACCTGTGAGGCAACTTTCAGGGATCTGTGGACATATACCCCGAGATCCCTCTGCTCCTCCACACTACCAAGTATCCTGCCATTTACTTTGTACTCTGCCTTGGAGTTTGTCCTTCCAAAGTGTACCACCTCACACTTTTCCGGGTTGAACTCCATCTGCCACTTCTCAGCCCACTTCTGCATCCTATCAATGTCTCTCTGCAATCTTTGACAATCCTCTACACTATCTACAACACCACCAACCTTTGTGTCGTCTGCAAACTGGCCAACCCACCCTTCTACCCCCACATCCAGGTTGTTAATAAAAATCACGAAAAGTAGAGGTCCCAGAACAGATCCTTGGGGGACACCACTAGTCATAATCCTCCAATCTGAATGTACTCCCTCCACCACCACCCTCTGCCTTCTGCAGGCAAGCCAATTCTGAATCCACCTGGCCAAACTTCCCTGGATCCCATGCCTTCTAACTTTCTGAATAAGCCTACCATCCTTGTCTTTTACTCCAGTCCAATAAAAGATCTAACTGTAGTCTACCCTATATATAGCCTTTCTGTACTTTCACCATGTTCCCTCTTAACCTCCTCCAATCAAGGAGAACAGACTTGGTCTCTCCAGTCCTGCCTCAGAACTGAACCAGTCAGTTATGACCACAATCCTGGTGAAACAAAAACAGGGTGGGGGTGGGGAGTGGGATGCAAGGCACATAGCTGTGGAAGAGAAGAATAAAGGGACAACAGATACAGACACTTGGAAATGATGGAATGGAGGATACAGAAGTGTCTCCTGATACAGAGTCTCAGCCTGAATTCTCAACTACTATTTGCTACCACAGATTCTGCCTGACATGCCTAGCAGTTTGCATGTAACATACTGGTGAATTACCTCTGCACCCTGTCTGATGTCATCTGTCCTAGACTGTGGTGACCACTAATGCATAAGACCGTAAGACACAGAAGCAGAATTAGGCAATTCATCCCATTAAGTCTGCTCCGCCATTCCATCATGGCTGATCCCGAATCCCACTCAACACCAATAACCTGCCTTCTCGCCATATCCTTTGATGCCCTGACCAATCAGGAAATTATCAACTTCCACCTTAAGTATATCCATGGACTTGGCCTCTACCACAGTCTGTGGCAGAGCTTCAAATCTCATATATCAAACAAAAACCAAATTCCTTTTTAGTTGGAATCACTGAGAATCAGTAGAATGACCTTTATTATTCCAAATTCTCAAACCAATTAGATCTAGTGTTATTCCCTATTTAAAGGTTTACAGACTAGCTTTTCTTTAGTTAGTTTGAAAACTAATTGAATTCCTATTTTTAAGTACAGGTCGACCTTCACTAATCCGGCACCATTGGAACCTGAGGAGAAGCAGATTAGTGAAAATGCCAAATTACAGAAGGATCACATTAAGCATAATCAGTGCCGGATTATCGAAGGAACCAGATTACTGGTACAGTAGTCGGATTAGTGAAGGTCGACCTGTATTACCATTAACTTCTGTTCCAGTTCAAGTCAGTACATCTACAAATACAAATTATATATATCTCAACTCTTTTCACCACAATTCTCCAACATCACAACTTTTAAATAAAGTAAATCTCTTTCAGTAACCTTGCAAAAATAATCAGTTCTTGCAGAAAATCAAATTCAGATCCTTCAAAAGAAAATAAACTTACACGTCCAACTGTATTAAATCCTCTACATCATTAAACTTTTTGTTCCTGTGCTGGTTCTTCAACCTTGGGTGGCTCACCATTTTGTTTCTTGGTTCGTTGATCGAAATAGTTGGTCATCCATGGAAAGTCGATTCACAAAACTTATACAAAAAAAAACCTCTTTAGGAGGTATATATCCTATGCCTTCCATATTGCTTCCAGAAATTACGGACATTGCTGCTCTGCTGTCATCCCTGCCAGTGTTCTTTTCCAATCAATTCTGGCCAACTCCTCTCTCATGCCTCTGCAATTCCCTTTACTCTACCGCAACAGCGATACATCTGACTTTAGCTTCTCCTTCTCAAATTTCACGGTGAATTCTGTCATATTATAATCACTCCCTCTTAAGGGTTCCTTTACCTTAAGATCTCTAATCAATTGTGGTTCATTGCACAACACCCAATGGAGAATAGCTGATTTCCTAGTGGGCTCAGACATGAGCTGCTCTAAAAATCCATCTTGGAGACATTCTAGAAATTTCTACCTCTTGGAATCCAGCACCAACCTGATTTTCACAATCTCCCAATTTACAGAACAGATAATTGGATTTTATATACTGTATTTTAAAGCAAATCAAACAGCCAGTGAGGAGGGAGTACCAATTGAGAGATCATTTAGTTAGTGGAATCTTACAAGAAAGCATTCAAAACTGGCTTCTAACTGAAGCACAAATTACATTTAAATAAGCAGTTGAAATTGCTGTATCAATGAAAACAGCAGAGGGTGATGCAAGTGGTCCCTTAGTGTTGTTGTAGCTGGCAGTGGTAATGGGAACAAGCTCTCCCTACCTATTAAACACTTCCAATGGGGTGCACCTCAAATATCCTCAAACAACCAAGTACAGCTCCTGGCCTTCACATGTGGCTTAGCTACTAAGCCCGGCAGAAGCATATCTACTGATAGGAGAGGGGGCAAATGTGGGTTGGTGGCGCCTTAAAACCAGTCGCTTTGGGCAGATAGGGCTCATTAGCCATGGTTGGCAGCTCATCTAGGAGGAAAACTCTGATTTCAAAACTGCGCTGCCTTGCGCTATACCTACTCAACAGGAAGGCTTTGGGAGTAAACCCTGAGGGAAAAATCCTGAGTTACAGTCCCCAGGCAGTCCTGCATGAAGTTCAATACTTACTGGCAAATCCTGCAACGCTGCAGGTACCAAACTGTATCGGTTCATCAGATGCACAGACAGGGGGAGCTTGCTACAAGGGCAACAACTTGCTCGCCATATCGTACTGCCCAGGCTTACAGCAACATCCATGGTTGATCCTGACCAACAGAGGACCCAGTCACGACCCAAGTGAGTTGCAGTCAGAAGTGAAAAAGCGCGTGAACAAAATTGCAACGTCAAAACAGAAACTGGTCTGGCCTAATAAATTGTGTTTGTTAGATAGTCATAGTCATACTTTATTAATCCTGGGGGAAATTGGTTTTCGTTACAGTTGCTCCATAAATAATAAATAGTAATAGAACCATAAACAGTTAAATAGTAATATGTAAATTATGCCAGTAAATTATGAAATAAGTCCAGGACCAGCCTATTGGCTCAGGATGTCTGACCCTCCAAGGGAGGAGTTGTAAAGTTTGATG
The DNA here is from genome assembly GCF_963921235.1 of Mobula hypostoma. Taxonomy (NCBI): domain Eukaryota; kingdom Metazoa; phylum Chordata; class Chondrichthyes; order Myliobatiformes; family Myliobatidae; genus Mobula; species Mobula hypostoma. Next base: position 107,046,445 of record NC_086097.1, read on the forward strand.
GCCACAGGCAGGAATGACTTCCTATGACGCTCAGTGCTGCATCTCGGTGGAATGAGTCTCTGGCTGAATGTACTCCTGTGCCCACCCAGTACATTACGTAGTGGATGGGAGACATTGACCAAGATGGCATGCAACTTAGACAGCATCCTCTTTTCAGACACCACTGTGAGAGAGTCCAGTTCCATCCCCACAACATCACTGGCCTTACGAATGAGTTTGTTGATTCTGTTGGTGTCTGCCACCCTCAGCCTGCTGCCCCAGCACACAACAGCAAACATGATAGCACTGGCCACCACAGACTCGTAGAACATCCTCAGCATCGTCCGGCAGATGTTAAAGGACCTCAGTCTCCTCAGGAAATAGAGACAGCTCTGACCCTTCTTGTAGACAGCCTCAGTGTTCTTTGACCAGTCCAGTTTATTATCAATTCGTATCCCCGGAATTTGTAATCCTCCACCATGTCCACACTGACCCGGGTACCTTAGCTCTTACCTTTGTGGCAAGGCCTCACATACACCAGACTAATGCTGGTTTAAAGGCAAAACTACCAGAAAACGTAACAAAGTAGGACACATATAAAGAGTATGTTGCGTAGACAAAAATAAATGGACCTCCCAGGGAAAAGAAAAATATAAAAAGTTGCAGTTTCAATAAGACAAATATTCTGCATACTGTTGCTGAAGTATCTGGTAATGATAAGAGTGACACAGGACAAGGTAGCCTTAAGATTTGTACTGTGAAAACTTGCAATAGACAAGCAATATGGCTTATGCCAGAAGAGAACGGCAAATAAATAAAAATGGAATTGGACACTGATTCAGCTGTTTCAGTTATTCCACAAAAATACTTAGCTGAAGCCTACAGATATCCAACTAAGAACCTATACTGGAGACAAGATCACTCCTGTGGGAATGACATTCATAACAGTGAAATACAACAACCAACAAGCCACATTGGGCTTGAATGTGGTAAAAATAAGAGGACCAGCATTGTGGGGGTGTGATAGGCTCAGACAACTGCAACATGATTGGCTGAGACAACTGCAACATGATTGGAGATCCATCCACCATTTGCATGCGACATCCCCCGTAAAAGTGTGTCAACTGAAAGTGAATTAAGAAAGATACTGGAAGATGTTACTGCAGTGTTCAAGAATGTCATTGGAAAACGCAAATATACCAAGGGTAAAATAGTGTTAAATGAAAATGCCACACCAAAGTTTTGTAAAGCCTGGCTGGTTCCTTATACCATTTGTGAAAAAGTAGCCAGTGAATTTGATTGCATGGTGATTCAGAGTACTTCTAAGGTTGAGTAGAGCCCATGAGCAACAGAAATAGTCTTGGCAGCCAAGAAGAATGGGTCTGTCAGGACCAGTGCGGTTTTAAGGTCATCATCAACCCAGAACCGGAAGTAGATCAATACCCTCTGCCCAGGATAGAAGATATCTTTGCAAAGTTCTCTGAAGGTAAACACATCAGCAAAATGGAATTAGCTGAGGCCTATCTACAGATGGAAATGGAAGAAGAGTCCAAAGTGAGTTGCACCATAAACATTCACAAAGGGCTTTATCATAATAAACGTATTATTTAGAGTGGTATCTACACCTGAACTCTGGCAGAAAACTATGGACCAGGTGCTGCAAGGCTGCCGAGGCACTCAGGGTTACCTAGATGACATCATTGTTACCAGTATAGATGACAAAGAACATCTCCAAAATCTCAAGACACTGTTAAAAAGATTAGAAGATTATGAGCTCAGAGCACAACCCACCAAGTATGACTTCTTCAGACCAAGCATCACTTACTGTGCTTATACCACTGATGCACAGTTGAGGGAGTTAGATAAGGCCCTTGTGGAGGGAGTTAGATATGGCCCTTGTGGGAGGGAGTTAGATATGGCCTTGTGGCTACGGGGATCAGGGGGTATGCAGGGAAGACTGGTGCAGGGTTCTGAGTTGGATGATCAGCCATGATCATAATAAATGGTGGTGCAGGCTCGAAGGGCCGAATGGCCTACTCCTGCACCTATTTTCTATGCACAATTGTTGCACAATTGTGCGGAGGAAATTCAAGCAGTGGCGGATGCCCCAAAACCAAAGGATGGGTCACAGCTGCAGTCCTTTTTAGGATTTGTCAAAACTGGCTACTATGCTCCACTCCTTGAACTCATTACTGCATATCAGGAAGAAATGGCAATAGACAAAGCAGTACGAGGTGGCTTTCAAAAAGGTAAAGGAAATAGTGATAGCAGACACTGTACTCACAGAATTTGATCTACTTCATCTAGTGAAGCTTGCCTGTAATGCCTTGCCTTAAGGTACAGGTGCAAGTCATGTCACGCTATGAGTGAACACCCGATAGCTTTTGCATCATGCCTCCTTACCACTGCAGATAAAAATTGTGCATGGATTGACAGAGAGGCCTTGAGTCTGGATTGAGGTGCAGAATGTTCAGCCAGGGGTACTTGTATGGGAGAAAGTTTACCCTTGTTCTGGTCATCAATGACCCATGTTGATTTTTAATCCACAGAAGAGTGTTCCACTAATAGCAGCAGAACGAAGGCAAAAATGCTGATGGATTGTCCCGTTTACTCTTGGGATAGGAAATACCAGAAAAATTTACAAAAGAAGGCACTCCTCCTGATGCATTTGATTTTTTTTTGGAGGAAGTCTCCCTATTATGGCAGAGATGATCCAAAGGGAAACCAGAGAAGACGAACACTGTCTCATCCAAAACATGGCCACCCAAAGTGGTTGCAATGTGCAGCAGAAACTCCAGTTTCCCCATGTTTACCAGTGCCAAGATGAACTTGCCCTTGATGGAGCGGGGATTGAGAGTTGTTGTATCTCCAAACTGAGAACTAACGTGTTGGAAGAGCTACATGTCAGTCATCTAGACGATGTTAAAATAAAAGCGTTGGCTCGAAGCTTTGTCTGGTGGCCTGCAGTAGAGGACCCAAGATTGAGGAAAAATACATGCACACACCACCCATAAGGGGATGAGAAAAATAAATTCATATATATACACACACACACATACACACACTATATGTATATATATATATATATATATATATAATATAGTGTGTGTGTGTGTGTATATATATATATATATATATATATATATAGTTTGATTAAGCATTCTTGTTAATTTAAGTAATTCATGATCGGTTATAGGTATAAATACATGAATTGCAAACATCATCATGCCACCACACGATGTGTGTGTACCTCACTTAAAGTAAACACAAACTGAGACTCACATCTCCTGGCTCTCGTTTTCCTTTGGATTAGTTTAATGTTTTGAAGTTACAAAACATAACACCTTTCTGTTTGGTTTCAATTTTTGCCTTAGCTTGTCTAGAAAATACATGCGATTAAATAAAAGCAAATGTTTAAGCTGACAGAACTGATTTCCAATGAAAATGATACTGTAATTTTGGCTTCTTCATCTTTCTCACAAGGCTCCAAACTTGTAATATTTATACTTGCAACAATGACAGTATCTTCAAAGCTACACAATGTGACCTGTACTTCAAGAATATTAACAGTTTAATTTGGATCATTAAGATCAGTATTATATTAAGTTTTAATGATGAAAATGATTTAATACAGACAAGTGTGAGGTATTGCACGTTGGAAGGACAAACCAAGGTAGAACATACAGGGTTAATGGTAGGGCACTGAGGAGTGCAGTGGAACAGAGGGATCTGGGAATACATATACAAAATTCCCTAAAAGTGGTGTCACAGGTAGATAGGGTTGTAAAGAGAGCTTTTGGTACATTGGCCTTTATTAATCAACGTATTGAGTATAAGAGTTGGGATGTTATGGTGAGGTTGTATAAGGCATTGGTGTGGCCGATCAATGTCCCGCTGTAATTTCTGACAGCCCTCCACACGATCCACAACACCTGCTTTGCAGAACTGTGAACACTTTGATCAATTTATTGATACAAAAGCAAAATATTGCAGATGCTAGAAGGGAAGAAAAGAAGAAAATGCCTCAAAAAGCTTCACATATTAAAGGGAAACAAATAAATGGAACAATTAATCAGTCTAGAAGCTTGGAGTAGATGGCGTCCCTTAGCCTTCTAGTGATACAGGCTGAAGATAATAGTCCAAGTGGAAGCTGGGAAAAAGAATTAAAGAAATCAGTATCCAGAAGTTAGGGATTTTACTTTCCTACCTCAAACAATAGGGTTATCACCAGGTCTATATTCATGATCTAATTTAAATGTAATCTGTCCTGTACAAAATCAGTAAAAGGCATTCTATTTCCTTGTGGTTTTCCTTTCCCAGGTACCTGACATGCAAAGATTGAATCCCTGGCAAATTTTTGGTCAGAAGGCATGGAAGGGTTGCTGGTCTTGAAGAAAGCAATTTTCCCAGCCAACACACACGAAATGCTGAAAGAACACAATAGGTCTGTCAGCATCCATGGAAATAAACAGTCAACTTTTCAGGTCAAGACCCTTCTTCAGGTCTGGAAAGGAAGTGGGATGATGCCATAATAAAAAAGGTCGAGGAGGGGAAGAAGGATAACTAGGAAGTGATAGGTGAAACCAGGTGGTGGGAAAGGTAAAAGGTAAAGCAGTTGTAGACAAGTGTGTTCGCACAAAATCATTCAGAGTCTTACCCAATCGGAAGCCCTGGATGAATCATGAGATGTGGAATCTGCAGACGACCATATTTGAGGTATTCAAGTCTGGTGACCAAGAAAACTATGAGAGGTCCAGGTACGATCACCAGAAAGCCATCTCATGGGAGAAGTGGCAATTCTTAACTTGAATTCTAAACTTGAACCAATGAAGAATAATCAACAGTAGTGGTAGGGATTGAACACTATCACCTCTTATAAAGTTAAATCTCATGATATAGGTGACAGCAAGGCTTCACTTTCAGATGAGCTCAATGTCTTCTTTGCTCACTTTGACAGTCAAAACATGCAGGAACCATCACAAACTCTCACAGCCCCCAAAAGTCCTGAGATTTTAGTTTCTGAGGCTGATCCCACAAAAGACATCCAGCACAGATGGGGTATCTGGCCAATTACTAAAGACCTGTGCTGATCAACTGGATGGAGTGTTCGCTGAGATCCTTAACCTCACACTTCAGCATTCTGAGGTATCCACCTGCTTCAAGCAGGCTTCAATTATACCAGTGCCGAAGAAGAACACAGAACCTTTCTCAATGACTATCATCCAGTAGCATTTACATCCACTGTGATGAAGTGATTTGAGAAGCCAGTGATGAAACATAACAATTCCAGCCTGAGAAGCAACTTGGATCTGCTCCAATTTGCCTGCTGGAGCAACAGGTCCACAGCAGATGCCATCTCAAAGGCTCTTGAGATGGCATCTGCTGTGGACCCTGGAACATCTGGTCAGCAAAGGTGCATACATCAGGATGCTCTTTATCAAGTACAGTTCAGCATTCAATACCATCATCCTCTCAAAACCAATCCAACACCTTGGTCTCAATGCCTCCTTATGCAATTGGATCCTCAATTTCCTCACTTACAGACCCCAGTTAGTTTAGATTGGCAACAGCATACCCTCCATAATCTCCATCAGCACAGGTGTACCAAAGGTCTGTGTGATCAACCCTCTATTCTATTCACTTTACACATATGACTGTGTGGCTAAACACAGCTCCAATGCCATTTTCAAGTTTATTGACGACACCGCTGTCGCAGGCCAAATCAAAGGTGGTGATGAATCATTACGTAGGAGGAAGATTGTAAATATGTCTGAGTGATGCCATAATAACAAACTCTTACTTAATGTCAGAAAGACCAAGCTGATGATTGACTTCAAGAGAAGAAAATCAGAGGTCCTCATTGGAGGATCAGAGATGGGGTTACACTTGAACTACAGGGGGACCAATATCCTTTCAGGGAGGTTTGTTAGTGCTATTGGGGAGGCTTTAAACTAGATTTGCAGGGGGATGGGAACCAGAGTGCCAGAGCTGACAGTGTGGCTGGGGTGAAAGTAAATGATGTTAAAAGTTCAAGCAAATCCGCTAATAGAAAGGTTGTGAGTGGTGGTAAAAATCTTCTGAGGTGTATATATTTCAATGCTAGGAGTATTGCGGGGAAGGCGGATGAGTTGAGGGCGTGGATTGACACGTGGAATTATGACGTTATAGCAATTAGTGAAACTTGGCTACAGGAGGGGCAGGACTGGCAGCTTAATATTCCAGGGTTCCGATGTTTCAGATGTGATCGAGGCAGAGGAATGAAAGGTGGGGGAGTAGCATTGCTTGTTAGGGAAAATATTACAGCAGTGCTCAGACAGATTAGAGGGCTTGTCTACTGAGTCCTTATGGGTGGAGCTGAGAAACAGGAAAGGTATGGCCACATTAGTGGGATTGTATTACAGACCACCCAATAGTCAACGAGAATTCGAAGAGTAAATCTGCAGAGAGATAGCAGGCAACTGCAGGAAACATAAAGTTGTGGTGGTAGGGGATTTTAATTTTCCATATATTGATTGGGACTCCCATACTGTTAGGGGCTAAATGGTTTAGAGTTTGTAAAATGTGTTCAGGAAAGTTTTCTAAATCAATATATAGAGGGACCAACTAGAGGGGATACAATATTGGATCTCCTGTTAGGAAACGAGTTAGGACAAGTGACTGAAGTCTGTGTAGGGGAGCACTTTGGTTCCAGTGATCATAACACCATTAGTTTCAACTTGATCATGGACAAGGATAGATCTGGTCCTAGGGTTGGGGTTCTTAACTGGAAGAAGGCCAAATTTGAAGAAATGAGAAAGGATCTAAAAAGCGTGGATTCAGACAGTTTGTTCTCTGGCAAGGATGTGATCGGTAGGTGGGAAGCCTTCAAAGGAGAAATTTTGAGAGTGCAGAATTTGTATGTTCCTGTCAGGATTAAAGGCAAAGTGAATAGGAATAAGGAACCTTGGTTCTCAAGGGATATTGCAACTCTGATAAAGAAGAAGAGGGAGTTGTATGACATGTATAGGAAGCAGGGAGTAAATAAGGTGCTTGAGGAGTATAAGAAGTGCAAGAAAATACTTAAGAAAGAAATCAGGAGGGCTAAAAGAAGACATGAGGTCGCCTTGGCAGTCAAAGTGAAGGATAATCCAAAGAGCTTTTACAGGTATAGTAAGAGCAAAAGGATTGTAAGGGATAAAATTGGTCCTTTTGAAGATCAGAGTGGTCGGCTATGTGCGGAAACAAAGGAAATGGGGGAGATCTTAAATAGGTTTTTTGCATCTGTATTTACTAAGGAAACTGGCATGAAGTCTATGGAATTAAGGGAAACAAGTAGTGAGATCATGGAAACTGTACAGATCGAAAAGGAGGAGGTCCTTGCTGTCTTGAGGAAAATTAAAGTAGATAAATCCCCAGGACCTGACAGGATGTTCCCTCGGACCTTGAAGGAGACTAGTGTTGAAATTGCAGGGGCCCTGGCTGAAATATTCAAAATGTCGCTGTCTACAGGTGAGGTGCCGGAGGATTGGAGAGTGGCTCATGTTGTTCCGTTGTTTAAAAAAGGATCGAAAAGTAATCCGGGAAATTATAGGCCAGTAAGTTTAACGTCGGTAGTAGGTAAGTTATTTGAGGGAGTACTAAAAGACAGAATCTACAAGCATTTGGATAGACAGGGACTTATTAGGGAGAGTCAACATGGCTTTGTGCGTGGTAGGTCATGTTTGACCAATCTATTGGAGTTTTTCGAGGAGGTTACCAGGAAAGTGGATGAAGGGAAGGCAGTCAATATTGTCTACATGGACTTCAGTAAGGCCTTTGACAAGGTCCCACATGGGAGGTTAGTTAGGAAAATTCAGTCGCTAGGTATCCATGGAGAGGTGGTAAATTGGATTAGACATTGGCTCGATGGAAGAAGCCAAAGACTGGTAGTAGAGAATTGCTTCTCTGAGTGGAGGCCTGTGACTAGTGGTGTGCCACAGGGATCAGTGCTGGGTCCATTGTTATTTGTCATCTATATCAATGATCTGGATGATAATGTGGTAAATTGGATCAGCAAATTTACTGATGATACAAAGATTGGAGGCATAGTAGAGAGTGAGGAAAGTTTTCAAAGCCTGCAGAGGGACTTGGACCAGCTGGAAAAATGGTCTGAAAATTGGCAGATGGAGTTTAATACAGACAAGTGTGAGGTATTGCACGTTGGAAGGACAAACCAAGGTAGAACATACAGGGTTAATGGTAAGGCGCTGAGGAGTGAAGTGGAACAGTGGGATCTGGGAATACAGATACAAAATTCCCTAAAAGTGGCGTCACAGGTATATAGGGTTGTAAAGAGAGCTTTTGGTACACTGGCCTTTATTAATCAAAGTATTGAGTATAAGAGTTGGAATGTTATGATGAGGTTGTATAAGGCATTGGTGAGGCCAAATCTGGAGTATTGTGTTCAGTTTTGGTCACCAAATTACAGGAAGGATATAAATAAGGTTGAAAGAGTGCAGAGAAGGTTTACAAGGATGTTGCCAGGACTTGAGAAACTCAGTTGCAGAGAAAGGTTGAATAGGTTAGGACTTTATTCCCTGGAGCGTAGAAGAATGAGGGGAGATTTGATAGAGGTATATAAAATTATGATGGGTATAGACAGAGTGAATGCAAGCAGGCTTTTTCCACTGAGGGAAGGGGAGGAAAAAAACCAGAGGACATGGGTTAAGGGTGAGAGGGGAAAAGTTTAAAGGGAACATTCGGGGGGGCTTCTTCACACAGAGAGTGGTGGGAGTATGGAATGAGCTGCCAGACGAGGTGGTAAATGCGGGTTCTTTTTTAACATTTAAGAATAAATTGGACAGGTACATGGATGGGAGGTGTATGGAGGGATACGGTCCGTGTGCAGGTCAGTGGGACTAGGCAGAAAATGGTTCGGCACAGCCAAGAAGGGACAAAAGGCCTGTTTCTGTGCTGTGGTTTCTATGGTATGATTTCTAAAATCAAATCATAAAAATAAATTGAAATAAATCAATTATTTCTGAATTTAAGTCAGTAATTACTCTTAATTATAGTGAGACAACTTTAGACTGAGTCATAGTTTCAACTGTTCATAGTTCTGATCAAAAATGGCAGAGTTCATAAGAAATAAGAAAAGTAAACATAAGGTAAACAAATCAGGAAAGGATGTACAGAACAGGTGTATTTTCCTCAAAAGAAGGCTGAAAATTGACTAGCTAAGTTTTCAAAATTATGAATGGCTGCCACTGGAGCCTGTGATTTTGGAGCTACTAAATTTTGTTGTTGTTTTTGGACCAATTGAGCAGTCTGGTACTATGATGTCTCCGGCGGAGGGGGGGTTCCTATAGGGTTTCGAGCAAAGTGTTCATCCTGGAGGCTAAGAAGTGAAGATGGGGCATGAGCCAATCATTTTGCACCGATCTCGTCGATTTAACTGTTAAGGAAGATTGAAATCATCAAGGCGAGGTGATGTTCAGTGCCCTAGACCAGTGTGTCTGCATGCGACGGTGTGTCTCTGTCTTCCCCCCCTCCCCCCACCCCCCGCCAGGCCGGCTGATGGCACAACGGCATCAGCGCTGGACTCCGGAGCGAAGGCTCCTGAGTTCAAATCCAAGTTGGGCCACCCCCCCGCAAGCGCACTTTTCATCCGTGCTGGGTTGAGCGTCAAGCTAGCCACTCAGCCTCGTTAAAAAAAAAGGGTTGAGTCAGGAACGTTCATAACATGACCCATTAATCCTAAAGGAGACCAATTCTGACACCATGCGCCAGACAAGACTGGCTGATTGTCTGGTGCAACACGCTAAAAGAAAAACCCTCCCTCTCATCCACTGCTCCAGAAGAAGGTCCCTGCATTCAGATAGTCTCCCTCTTGCTCGATGCTTCTGGCGTCCTGGGTCTTGGACAAGGTTTAATCAACACGGTTTGTGGATTGGACTCCATAGTTTACATTATGGTGTGTTTCTGGTTGCTCCTTTCTTATTGCGATTTTGATCAGTGCAGCCTGAAGTTAGTGAACCACACAGAGCTGGATCGAACTGACCCGAGTTGAAATAAATATGCCCGGTCTGGTTTGATAATTTGTGGGTTAGCGTTTTAAATTCTGCATTTTTTGCTCATTTTTGTGTGAATTGTTCTTCTTACATTTTTGCACGTTGAGGGTTTTAGGTTTTTCTTTGAACAGGTTCCATGATTTTCTTTCTTTGCTTCATGGCTGTCTGTGGGAAGAAGTATCCCAGGGTTGTATACTACATACATACTTAGATAATAAATGTACTTTGAACTGAATTGAATTTGATGGTGTGATGCAAGGCAAATGTTTCTACTTCCAGAAAAGGACATAACTAAAAGAGTGTAAAAGAGAGGCAAGAGTGGATATCGAACCGCTAGAAAACGATGCTGGAGTGATAGTAATGGGGGAACAACATCAGTCTTCTAAAGAGAAGGCTCTTGGTAAACTGAAAGGTCTAAAGGTAGACAAGTCACCTGGAACAGATAGTGTATACCCTAGTTCTGAAAGAGGTGGCTGAAGAGATAGTGGAGGCATTAGTAATCATCTTTTAAGAATGATGAGATTCTGGAATGGTTCTGGAAAACAGGAAATTCAGAAATGTCACTCCACTCTTCAAGAAGAGAGAGGGGCAGAAGGAAGGAAATTATAATTATTCTGATCTCGGTGGTTAGGAAGATGTTGGAGTCAATTATTAAGGATGAGGTCTCAGAGTACCTGGAGGCACATAGGCTGTAGTCAGCATGGTTTCCTCAAGCAAAAATCTTGCCTGACAAATCTTTTGAAGAAGTAACAAGCCAGGATAGACAAAGGAGAATCGGTTGATGTTGTGTACTTAGATTTTCAGAAGGCCTTTGACAAGATTCCACACGAGGTTGCTTAATAAACTATGAACCCTTGGTATTACAGGAAAGTTTCCAGCATAGATAAAGCAGGAGACAAAGAATGGGAATAAAGTGTGCCTTGGGTCCCGGTGACTCGTGGTGTTCCACAGGCGTCTGTATTGGGTTCAATTCTTTTTACGTTATATATCAATGATTTGGATGATGGAATTGATAACTTTGAGGCAAAGTTTACAATCTGAGGTGGAAGGCCAGGTAGTTTATAGGAAGTAGGATACAGGAAGACTTAGACAGATTAGGAGAATGGGCAAAGAAATGGCAGGTAAAACATAGTGTCAGGAAGTGTATGGTCATTAACTTTGGTAGAAGAAATGAAAGGGCTGACTATTTTCTGGATGGCGAGAAAAAACAAAAAAACTGAGGTGTAAAGAGACTTGGGAGTCTTTGTGGATTCCCTAAAGGTTAATTTGCAATTTGAGTGTATGCTGAGGATGGCAAATATAATGTTAGCATTCATTTCAAGAGGACTAGAATATAAAAACAAGGATGTAATGTTGATACTTTATAAAGCACTAGCGAGGCTGCACTTGGGAGTACTGGGAGTTAGCTTGAGCCCCTTATCTTAGAAAGGATGTGCTGAAACTAGAGAGGGTTCAAAAGAGGTTCATTAAAAAGATTCCAGGATTGAATTGCTTGTCCTATGAGGAGCGTTTGATGGCTCTTGGCCTATATTCACTGAAATTCAGAAAGAGGGGTGATCTCTTTGAAACCTATCAAATCGTGAAAAGCATTGATAGAATGGATATGGAGAGGATGTTTCCAATGGGGAAGAATCTAAGACCAGAGGACACAGCTTCAGGAATAAATGGGTGTCCTTTTAGAACAGAGATGAAGAGGAATTTCTTTAGCCAGAGAGCAGTGAATCTGTTGAATTCTTTGCCACTAGCAAAGGAAACCATAGGACGTGGAAACCATAGAAAGGTTGCAGAGGCGATTTACAAGGATGTTGTCTGAATTGGGGAGTATGCCTTATGAGAATAGGTTGAGTGAATTCAGCCTTTCCTTCTTGGAGTGACGGAGGATGAGAAGTGACCTGATAGAGGTGTATAAGATGATGAGAGGCATTGATCGTGTAGATAGTCAGAGGTTTTTTTTCCAGGGCTGAAATGGCTAGCACGAGAGGGCACAGTTTTAAGGTACTTGGAAGTAGATACAGAGGAGATGTCGGGGCAAGTTTGTTTGTGTATGTTTTTTTTTAAAAACAGACAGTGGTGAGTGTATGGAATGGGCTGCCGGCAATAGTGGTGGATATAACAGGTCTTGTAACAGACTCCTGGATAGGTGCATGGAGCTTAGAAAAATAGAGGGCTATGGGTAACCCTATGTAATTTCTAAAGTAAGGACATGTTCGGCACAGCTTTGTGGGCCGTAGGGCCTGTATTGTGCTGTAGGTTTTCTATGTTTCTAAGCAACTGTGGAGGCCAAGTCTTTATGTATATTTAAGGCAGAGGTTGACAGACTCTTGATTGGTCAGAGCATGCAGGGATACAGGGAGAAAGTAGGAGGCTGGTGCCAAGGAGAAAGTTGAATCAGCCATAATGAAATGGCAGCGCAGACTCAATGTACCAAATGGCCTAATTCTGCTCCTATATCTTATGACCTTATGGTCTAACTTGAGAGCATCATTATAAGAAAGCAAGAAATATAAGAGGGAATACAAAAAGAACTTATTTAATGGCTGAAGTGACTGGTGTGAATGTATTTAAGAAGATGTTGAACAAACATATGAGAAATAAGAGAATAGAGGGTTATGATGATAGCATAATTTCTTGATTTATTTTGTAATTTATAGTAATTTTACATCTGCAACCACAAAACAACGAATTTCCCATCATACAGTTCTAAGACATTTGATAATAAACCTGACTCTGTTTCTGATAAATTTGGATAAAGAACAATGAAGAGGTAGTTCAAGAGGAGCACCACTTAACTCCCTTGGAGTCCAAAGTAGTTCAATTTGCTAAAATTTAGCTGCATCACATTTCACTAGGGAAGCATCTCTTTAGTTCCTGCACTAGGTTAGTGGAGAAGGTAGCATGAAGACTTATAGGAAAAAGAGAAGGCAAATGATTCTTTTTAAGTACTTCATATTATTTTAAAATTTATCAACTGTTTATATGTTTTATTTATTTAAGTAAATATTTTTGCATTTTACTTTAAATACAAGTTAATTTTAATGTATTAATGTCAGGGGGATTCAAAACTTACAACTTTCTTAGCTAGCAATGCCTGTCCTCACTTTACCTGGATCCAAAGACTATTCAAAGTATTTAGGAGCAAGGTTTAAGATGGTGCTGCTGAAGGCAGGCAAGAACTTAGTGGTGGTTCGCAAAGCAAGAGTTACAACTAAATGCTTTCTTAATAATAACACTTTTTCTGTAAAAAAAAATATGGCAAACGATCAAAACAATGAAAAGGCAAGGCTGACTCGAATGTCAAGGCATGAGGGTGAGAGCAAGGTCAAGGCATATTCAAAGAGAAGTAGTCAAGGTGAGGTTGAGGTATGTTTGAGATGGAGAGAGATTTAGAGCAAGCAGAGCGGAGGAGTTTCGGACCCCTCCACCTAAACCAAGAGCAAAGTCTGATTGATCTAAAAGCTGGGTTGATTTGGAAGGGTCAGGTATGAGCCAGAATGATGTGGCAGGATCCATGCCCAGAGTGTATCAATTCAATAGGGCAAACAACAGGAATTCTGCAGATGCTGGAAATTCAAGCAACATACATCAAAGTTGCTGGTGAACGCAGCAGGCCAGGCAGCATCTATAGCAAGAGGCGCAGTCGACATTTCAGGCCGAGACCCTTCGTCAGGACTAACTGAAGGAAGAGTGAGTAAGGGATTTGAAAGCTGGAGGGGGAGGGGGAGATGCAAAATGATAGGAGAAGACAGGAGGGAGAGGGATGGAGCCGAGAGCTGGACAGGTGATAGGCAGAAGGGGATACGAGAGGATCATGGGACAGGAGGTCCGGGAAGAAAGACGGGGGGGGGGGTGACCCAGAGGATGGGCAAGAGGTATATTCAGAGGGACAGAGGGAGAAAAAGGAGAGTGAGAGAAAGAATGTGTGCATAAAAGAGTAACAGATGGGGTACGAGGGGGAGGTGGGGCCTAGCGGAAGTTAGAGAAGTCAATGTTCATGCCATCAGGTTGGAGGCTACCCATACGGAATATAAGGTGTTGTTCCTCCAACCTGAGTGTGGCTTCATCTTTACAGTAGAGGAGGCCGTGGATAGACATGTCAGAATGGGAATGGGATGTGGAATTAAAATGTGTGGCCACTGGGAGATCCTGCTTTCTCTGGCGGACAGAGCGTAGATGTTCAGCAAAGCGGTCTCCCAGTCTGCGTCGGGTCTCGCCAATATATAAAAGGCCACATCGGGAGCACCAGACGCAGTATACCACCCCAGTCGACTCACAGGTGAAGTGATGCCTCACCTGGAAGGACTGTTTGGGGCCCTGAATGGTGGTAAGGGAGGAAGTGTAAGGGCATGTGTAGCACTTGTTCCGCTTACACGGATAAGTGCCAGGAGGGAGATCAGTGGGGAGGGATGGGGGGGACGAATGGACAAGGGAGTTGTGTAGGGAGCGATCCCTGCGGAATGCAGAGAGAGGGGGGGAGGGAAAGATATGCTTAGTGGTGGGATCCCGTTGGAGGTGGCGGAATTTGCGGAGAATAATATGTTGGACCCGGAGGCTGGTGGGGTGGTAGGTGAGGACCAGGGGAACCCTATTCCTAGTGGGGTGGTGGGAGGATGGAGTGAGAGCAGATGTACGTGAAATGGGGGAGATGCGTTTAAGAGCAGAGTTGATAGTGGAGGAAGGGAAGCCCCTTTCTTTAAAAAATGAAGACATCTCCCTCGTCCTAGAATGAAAAGCCTCATCCTGACAGCAGATGCGGCGGAGACGGAGGAATTGCGAGAAGGGGATGGCGTTTTTGCAAGAGACAGGGTGAGAAGAGGAATAGTCCAGATAGTTGTGAGAGTCAGTAGGCTTATAGTAGACATCAGTGGATAAGCTGTCTCCAGAGACAGAGACAGAAAGATCTAGAAAGGGGAGGGAGGTGTCAGAAATGGACCAGGTAAACTTGAGGGCAGGGTGAAAGTTGGAGGCAAAGTTAATAAAGTCAACGAGTTCTGCATGCGTGCAGGAAGCAGCGCCAATGCAGTCGTCGATGTAGCGAAGGAAAAGTGGGGGACAGATACCAGAATAGGCACGGAACATAGATTGTTCCACAAACCCAACAAAAAGGCAGGCATAGCTAGGACCCATACGGGTGCCCATAACTACACCTTTAGTTTGGAGGAAATGGGAGGAGCAAAAGGAGAAATTATTAAGAGTAAGGACTAATTCTGCTAGACGGAGCAGAGTGGTGGTAGAGGGGAACTGATTAGGTCTGGAATCCAAAAAGAAGCGTAGAGCTTTGAGACCTTCCTGATGGGGGATGGAAGTATATAAGGACTGGACATCCATGGTGAAAATAAAGCGGTGTGGGCCAGGGAACTTAAAATTATCGGAAAGTTTAAGAGCGTGAGAAGTGTCACGAACATAGGTTGGAAGGGATTGGCGTGAGAAGTGTCACGAACATAGGTCGGAAGGAATTGGCGTGAGAAGTGTCACGAACATAGGTATTCCTCTTCTCACCCTGTCCATAGCTATCTGGACTATTCCTCTTCTCACCCTGTCTCTTGCAAAAACGCCATCCCCTTCTCGCAATTCCTCCGTCTCCGCCGCATCTGCTCTCAGGATGAGGCTTTTCATTCTAGGACGAGGGAGATGTCTTCCTTTTTTAAAGAAAGGGGCTTCCCTTCCTCCACTATCAACTCTGCTCTTAAATGTATCTCCCCCATTTCACATACATCTGCTCTCACTCCATCCTCCCACCACCCCACTAGGAATAGAGTTCCCCTGGCCCTCACCTACCACCCCACCAGCCTCCGGGTCCAACATATTATTCTCCGTAACTTCCGCCACCTCCAACGGGATCCCACCACTAAGCACATCTTTCCCTCCCCCCTTCTCTCTGCATTCCGCAGGGATCGCTCCCTACACAACTCCCTTGTCCATTCATCCCCCCCATCCCTCCCCACTAATCTCCCTCCTGGCACTTATCCGTGTAAGCGGAACAAGTGCTACACATGCCCTTACACTTCCTCCCTTACCACCATTCAGGGCCCCAAACAGTCCTTCCAGGTGAGGCATCACTTCACCTGTGAGTCGACTGGGGTGGTATACTGCGTCCGGTGCTCCCGATGTGGCCTTTTATATATTGGTGAGACCCGACGCAGACTGGGAGACCGCTTTGCTGAACATCTACGCTCTGTCCGCCAGAGAAAGCAGGATCTCCCAGTGGCCACACATTTTAATTCCACATCCCATTCCCATTCTGACATGTCTATCCACGGCCTCCTCTACTGTAAAGATGAAGCCACACTCAGGTTGAAGGAACAACACCTTATATTCCGTATGGGTAGCCTCCAACCTGATGGCATGAACATTGACTTCTCTAACTTCCGCTAGGCCCCACCTCCCCCTCGTACCCCATCTGTTACTCTTTTATGCACACATTCTTTCTCTCACTCTCCTTTTTCTCCCTCTGTCCCTCTGAATATACCTCTTGCCCATCCTCTGGGTCACCCACCCCCCCTTCTTTCTTCCCGGACCTCCTGTCCCATGATCCTCTCGTATCCCCTTCTGCCTATCACCTGTCCAGCTCTCGGCTCCATCCCTCCCCCTCCTGTCTTCTCCTATCATTTTGGATCTCCCCCTCCCCCTCCAGCTTTCAAATCCCTTACTCACTCTTCCTTCAGTTAGTCCTGACGAAGGGTCTCGGCCTGAAACGTCGACTGCGCCTCTTCCTATAGATGCTGCCTGGCCTGCTGCGTTCACCAGCAACTTTGATGTATGTCAATTCAATAGGGTTCGGGTCCTAGAGCAAGGAACAACCTGAAATCTGGACAATTTAAACGCAGGGCCAGATAGATTGAAAAGGCACGGTGTCAGGACCAGAGGCAAGAGAATCAGGCCAGGCCAGTTCTGCTCCCTGCTCCACAATGTTTGCTCCACTCTTTGCTGCACTGAGGCAGAGGCTAATAATCTGTTCCAACTGCTCCAGGCTTCATGTTTTTGAGCTCCATAATATCTGTGTGATGAACTGAGACTGAGGCTGAGGCTGTGGGCCTGCTCCGGCTGCTCCAGGCTTTGTGTCTATGGACGCACTTTCATTCTGAATGCCATTTACTTACCTCAATTGTGTGCATGATCTGTTTCTCTCTCTCTCTCCCTGTGTGCACATTGCATGTTTATTGGATTTTTTAATGGGTTTTTTTGGGGTTTCTTGTTTTGTGGCTGTAAGGAGACGAATCTCAAGGTTATATAATGTACAAGTACTTCGATAATAAATGTACATTGAACTTTGCTGCTGTTGTTGGATGAGGCATGTGGATGACTTTATGGCCATGGGCAGACCAGCACAGGCAATTCTAGGTGGGGAACTACGCCAGTATAATTTGGCCTTTTATTGTGAAAGCCAAGCATAATAATATTTGTCAATCTGTCAGGAGAACATTGCATAATTTAGTAGAAGGTAAAGTCATTTAGGACAGTTTTGCTTTGGGAATGGTCCATTAACTGCTATTTTGCATTTGTATAACGTAGCAGCACCACAATTCCATAAAAACTTCTACTCTTTCACTTCATTCACCAAAAACTTTACAACATAGACTTCAAAGTATTGCCCAGAGTGTAGTTGAAGTAATTGCATACCTTAAAAAAAACACAATCGGTTCAAAAGAACAAAATGGGATTAATTAGATAGCTTTTTCCAGAGCTGGAAAGAGCACAATGGACCATATGCTGCATGATACTCCATGATTGCCATTAAATATGCTAATGTTTTGATTTTAAATTGATCAGATTGAACAGTATTTTCGAAGACACTTTTAGTTTTGTCCCAGAGGTACGAGTAATATTGGCAAGATACACTTATTACCCAACCCCCAACTGCCCTCAGGTGGTGATGACGGGCATTATCCTTGAACCACTGCTGTCTGATTAGCCATCTTTAAAAAGCCACAACACAGAAAATGACCATTCACAACAAAATTAGTTACTTGTATATTAACTTCTATACTTGCATTGGTTACTTTAACTGTGATCGGAGTTAATTTTGTGTTTATCCTTGGAATCGTCCAGAAAGATGTGCTATCAGTATAATATGGTTTGCCAACAGCATCTAAGCAATGAACATTCTCATATTATTTGACATATGGTGCTTTTGACCATGTTTTGTGTTTGCCATTCGCACCTCCCTCACTCCTTCTGCTAAATTCTCTTCATGGAAACAAACCAATTAATTTTGTGCAGTCTTCATGTTAGGCTCAAGCCCTGAAAAGAATAGACACACTGCTCGTGGGGCACCTAGAGAGACAGTATAAAGAAAATACATCATTTTAAATTCAAGCCCAATAGTTTACTTATCTCAATAAAGACAGGAAGCTCCTTTCATATAATATTTCAAGTGCACTGGCATTCAATCTATTGCCATTTATTCTTCCAGTGTGATACTACAGGCAATGTGGGCAGCTGCAAAACAGAAGCTGCAGCAGGAGGCAAGATGTAGACTTATGGCATAAATCCAAAAATTCAATTCATACTCCATGCAAAACAACTCTGAAGGATTACTGCAAATGATTGTAAAGTGACTGCTGACCCACTTAAAAACAGCTTCCCCCCCCCATTTCTTCTCTCTGTGGACCCAGAATACACGAAAAATTTACATGTCCATTTTATTAATAGTTCAAGCAGCCATCCTGTTCACAGTAAAAATAGTCCAAAAGTCAATCTTTTCTTTATTACAGTTCAAAAAATGGAAGTTCTAGTACTGGTTTTGGTTTCAAGTGATCAGGTTTATTTTTCTTGAAATTACTTATAATGTTTTATGTGACCTGAATTGAATCTGTGGCACATCAGGTACTCCGATCCTAGGATTGATACTTAAAGCAGTTAGCTTACTGTTATATCATTGACCTGGTGTAGGAGACGGAAAAAATAAAATCAAATAGCATCTGAAATAATTATTTATAACTTATTAGAAAAAGTAAACTCCACCATGGACGGTGTGAGTTGAGCATAGGGATAGCAACCCCATCCATAAAAACCCAGCACTACAAAAAGGTCAAAACCTGAAAGACTGGCCCAGGACAGAGGACTCAGGTGAGCTGCTGTCAACTGCCTATGCCCCAGTAGGGGTGATGGGCTAAGAAGAAAGAAGAATTAGAAAGTGGAACATTTGACTTCCAAATCTGCCTTTATATTTTGTAGTTCATCTATATTTTCCCTGTTTGAAAGCATTAGTTACAATACTGTCAATGCATAGTACATAACAAAATTGACAAACAGTATTACAATTAGAGCATTAATTGTCAAATGCAATATATAATAGGACACCACAACAAATAATCTTTTCAGATTCCAGGTTTAATTTCTAATGCATTAGGACAGAGTTGATTTCATGAAGGACATCAGTTTTAATTGGTCTCTCTACTCTAAAGTAATGCAGTGGAAAATGACTACTGTAGAGATGTGTTCAACATGCTTTGCTGAATATGGCTTAGACAAATGCAAAAACAGACAAGACTTGTTAGAGGTTACCTATACTCAAATACTCTCCCAGCACATACTCAAGGTACAGGACAAAGATATAGGCTAGTTGGATAATGCATATTTTGCAATTTTTTTCTAAGTCCCTGGAGGTAGTGCAGAAAATGGGGCAGGTCACTGAAGAATCCCAGCCAAAGTTAAGGTAGTAATTTTAATATTAACTGTTGGTTTTGACATTATAGACTAAATAATAACCAAGCCACACACGCAGTATATTTAGGCATTGCACACTATCAAACCTACACACTGCCTTTGATCTCAAACTGTATTCAGAAATCAATCATTTTTCCACATGTCATCTGTAAACTTTGGGTGTAGCTGTGTGTTGTGGGCCCATGTCCATTGAGAATTGAAATATTGCTTGATATCCCTTCTTTGGAGCTTTAACAGCTGTTGGGCTGGTGACTTCCACTTCATCAATCTGAGCTGCATTTGAATTCAAACCCAGGTCTCAGACTTGAACATATAGTTATTTAACATACAATACTTTCTAGTTCCTTCGATACCTTGTAACACCCACAAAATGCTGGAGGAACTCAGCAGGCCAGGCAGCACCTATGGAAAAAACTATCTGACGTTTCAGAGTGTCCTGCCGAAGGGTTTTGGCCCAAAATGTTAACTGTACTTTTTTCCCATAGATGCTGCCTGGCCTGCTGAGTTCCTCCAGCATTTTGTTTGTGTTGCTTGGATTTCCAGCATCTGCAGATTTTCTCTTGTTTGTGCCTTGGATACCTTTAGTTGAATTAGTGAATCGTACAATTGTTTCAAATAAAATTGTAGAAAATAAACATGGATCAAACATGCAATAAATTATAATTAAACAATGGAAATATCTAGCTCAAAGCAAAACACATGCCAAAGCACCTTGTATATTGTTCACAATGTAGTGACAAATGTTAACAAAAATCATAGAATATATCAGACACAACAGCACAAAAATTACAACAAATTATAGTAATAGTACCAATAGGGAGATATTTATCTCTAACTACATAATGATTTAGATCTTGAAATAGTATGATGGCAAATTTATCAATACTCACTGTCCTATACACACACTTAACCATCGTGCTTCAAAGATTGTTCCAATCTCCAAAGCAGGCAAGCAAATAACTTGAATTCCCATGAATTTATGATACTTAAATTTGCACTACAAACAATTTCCATTACAAAAGATGCTGGAATCTGGAGGGAGCCTATCACAATATGGAATGAATAAAAAGGATGTGTTTAATGTCAGATTAATGTTGATGATTGACATGGACGCGGTGGTCTGAAAGGTTTGTTTATAGTCACAGAGTCATACAATTGGCCCTCTAGCCCAACTCATCCATGTCAAACAAGTTTTCGTAATGAGCTAGTCCTACTAGGTGTAACAATAACAGGGTTTTTGTGGTGGGAGATTTTAATTTCCCAAATATCGATTGGCATGTCCCTGGAGCGAGGGGTTTAGATGGGGTGGAGTTTGTTAGGTGTGTTCAGGAAACAATATGTAGATAAGCCAACAAGAGGGGAGGCTGTACTTGCTCTGGTATTGGGAAATGAACCTGGTCAGGTGTCAAATCTCTCAGTGGGAGAGCATTTTGGAGACAGTGATCACAATTCTATCTCTTTTACCACAGCATCAGAGAGGGATAGGAACAGACAAGTTAGGAAAACATTTAATTGGAGTAAGGGGAAATATGAGGCTATCATGCAGGAACTTGGAAGCATACATTGGAAACAGAAGTTTTCAGGGAAATGTACAGAAGAAATGTGGTAAATGTTCAGGGGATATTTGCATGGAGTTCTGCATAGGTACATTCCAATGAGACAGAGAAAGGATGATAGGGTACAGGAACCGTGGTGTACAAAAGCTGTTGTAAATCTAGTCAAGAAAAGAAGAGCTTACGGAAGGTTCAAAAAGCTAGGTAATAATAGAGAACTAGAAAATTATAAGGCTAGCAGGAAGGAGCTCAAGGAAGAAATTAGGAGAACCAGAAGGGGCCATGAGAAGGCCTTGGCAAACAGGATTAAGGAAAATCCCAAGGCATTCTACAAGTATGTGAAGAGCAAGAGGATACGACATGAGCTAATAGAACCAATCAAGCGTGACTATGGAAAAGTGTGTATGGAACCAGAAGAGATAGCGAAGGTACTTAATGAGTACTTTGCTTCAGTATTTACTACAGGAAAGGATCTTGGCGATTGTAAGGATGACTTACAGTGGACTGAAAAGCTTGAACATGTAGATATTAAGAAAGGATGTGCAGGAGCTTTTGGAAAGCATCAAGTTAGATAAGTCACCAGGACCAGACCAGATGTACCCCATGCTACTGTGGGAGGCGAGGGAGGAGATTGCTGAGCCTCTGGAGATGATCTTTGCATCATCGATGGGGATGGGAGAGGTTCTGGAGGATTGGAAGGTTGCAGATGTTGTTCCATTATTCAAGAAAGGGAGTAGAGATAGCCCAGGAAATTATAGACCAGTGAGTCTTACGTCAATGGTTGGTAAGTTGATGGAGAAGATCCTGACAGGCAGGATTTATGAACATTTGGGAAATAGTCAGCCTGGCTTTGTCAAAGACAGGTCATGCTTTACTAGCCTGAATGAATTTTTTGAGGATGTGACTAAACATATTGATGATGGTAGAGCAGTAGATGTAGTGTATATGGATTTCAGCAAAGCATTTGACAAGGCACCCCATGCAAGGTTTATTGGGAAAGTAAGGAGGCATGGGATCGAAGGGGAAATTGCTTTGTGGATCCAGAACTGGCTTGTCCACAGAAGGCAAAGAGTGGTTGTAGACGGGTCATATTCTGCATGGAGGTCGGTCACCAGTGGTGTGCCTCAGGGATCTGTTCTGGGACCTGGATGAAGAAGTGGAGGGATGGGTTAGTAAATTTGCTGATGACACAAAGGTTGGAGATGCTGTGGATAGTGTGGTGGGCTGTCAGAGGTTACAGCAGGACATTGACAGAATGCAAGACGGGCTGAGAAGTGGCAGATGGAGTTCAACCCAGATAAGTGTGAGGTGGTTCATTTTGGTAGGTCAAATATGATGACAGAATATAGTTTTAATGGTAAGACTCTTGGCAGTGTGGAGGATCAGAGGGATCTTGGGGTCTGAATCCATAGGACACTCAAGGCTACCGCGCAGGTTGACTCTGTGGTGAAGAAAGCACATGGTGCATTGGCCTTCGTCAACCGTGGGGTTGAGTTTAGGAGCTGAGAGGTAATGTTGCAGCTATATAGGACCCTGGTCAGACCCCATTTGGAGTACTGTGCTCAGTTTTGGTCGCCTCACTATGGGAAGGATGTGGAAACCATAGAAAGGGTGCAGAGGAGATTTACAAGGATGTTGCCTGGATTGGGGAGCATGCCTTATGAGAATAGGTTGAGTGAACTCGGCCTTTTCTTTGGAGCAACAGAGGATGGGAGGTGACCTGATAGGGGTGTATAAGATAATGAGAAGCATTGATCGTGTGGATAGTCAGAGGCCTTTTCCCAGGGCTGAAATGGCTAGTACGAGAGGGTACAGTTTTAAGGTGCTTGGAACAGGTACAGAGGAGATATGAAGGGTAAGTTTTGTTTTGTTGTTTTTTTTAAACGCACAGAGTGGTGAGTGCATGGAATAGGCGGCTGGCAACGGTGGTGGAGGCAGATACGATAGGGTCTTTTAAGAGACTCCTAGACAGGTATATGGAGCTCAGAAAAATACAGGGCTATGGGTAACCCTAGGTGATACCTCAGGTAAGGACATATTCAGCACAGCTTTGTGGGCTGAAGGGCCTGTATTGTGCTGTAGGTTTTCTTTGTTTCTATGTTACTTGCCTATATTTGGCTCATATCCCTCTAGGTCTTTCCTATCCAGTAACCCTGACCAAATATCTTTTAAACGTGGTAATTATACCTGCACCCGTAACTTCCTCTGGAAGCTCATTCAATATATCCAGTACCGTCTGTATGAGAAGCTTGCCCCTCGTCCCCTTTAAATCTTTCCCCTCACTCTAAACCATACACCTTTTTCACCCCCTTGTCTACCTGTGTGACCACTTCCAGAGAACTATGTGCTAGTCTCTCTAGAGTTCTCTGATCTAGAACACATCCCAGGGCTGCTGTGCAAGTGTTGCTCTGGTTTATCTTTCCACAATTTTCACATTTGTTAAATTTAAATTCTATCTGTCATCCCCTAGCCCACTTTCCCAGTTGACCCAAATCTACTGTAACATTGGAGAGCCTTTGTCACTATCACTATGGACACTATCAATTTTCGTGTCATTTGCAAACTTACAACTGATATGCACCTACATTTTCATTTAAGTATGATAATATAAAAATATTTATCATGAATTTATTATTAAATGTAATAACTGAAGTCCCAGCACCAATCCCTGTCATACAGCACTGGCCACATACCTCCAATGTGACAAGTAACTCCCCATTACCATCTTCTGACTCCTGCAACCAAGTTAATTTTGTGTCCGATGTGTTATATCACTTCACAAATCTCTATGTTCAGTCAAAGCAAGTACTTCCTCTGTCACTCCATCCAGTATTGATAGGATCACCTAATACTTGAAGATAGTTGCCAATTGATACCTCATAACTTTACGTAAGATTTGGAACTTTCTAGACTTGCTACTTTTGCAACAATCTGAAGGGTCTGGTATACTGTTGTTGAAAGTCTGCTTTGGCTTCAAATTTCTGTACCAACCTGTTGCTCTTAATAGACTGATTAGTAGGCTTGTTGTTTAGATTCTTAATACTTGAGGACACAGTAATCAACCCAATAGAACCCCATCAGCGGTCTTAAAAATTATTCATTTATTCTTACTCTGTTTTTGCTCATTAGTCAATCCACAATTCTTGCTCAAACACGAGGAATTCTGCAGAAGCTGGAAATTCAAGCAACACACATCAAAGTTGCAGGTGAACGCAGCAGGCCAGGCAGCATCTCCAGGAAGAGGTACAGTCGATGTTTCGGGCCAAGACCCTTCGCAGAGTCCTGACGAAGGGTCTCAGCCCGAAACATCCACTGTACCTCTTTGTAGAGATGCTGCCTGGCCTGTTGCTTTCACCAGCAACTTTGATGTGTGTTGCCACAATTCTTGCTAGTACTTTTTCCCAAAACAATACGTTTTCAAATGCTGAATGGAATGGAACTAAAGATGGTGCCAGAGGTAGACTTCTCCTAGCCCATCAGCGAAAGTTAAATTCTTCCTCTTCTAATGTCTCTACTTTCATTTTCAAGGTGGCTGGGGCTCCAAAGTCTGTGATCTACAGTAGCACTTAAACTATGGTTCTGCACCGCGGTGCTTTCCCATTCTTGGTGCTCACTGATCAATGTGCAGCCTGAAGTTGGGCGCCTTTGGGTTGCAGCTTTATGTGGCTCAGTGGACACAAATTCTTTCCAGCGTTGCAAAATGAAGGTGGTACATTGGGACAGCTTTTTGCCTCTCTTACTGTAGAAGGAATGATATGTCTCTGCTTTCTGAGAAGAGAGAGCTTGAGGGATGTCAAATTGTTGGAATGAACAGTTTGTTTTGATGGACTGTGGACTATGGTCTCCCCTTGGGGACTTTACTGTTGCTTGCATCATGGGTGGTGGGTGTGCTGATGCTATCTGCTAGATTAAGTTGAGGGGGGGTGGGAGGGTTGATGCTGCTTGCATGTGGGAGGGGGGCCAGGGGCTTTGGGGTTCTTACATTTTTTTCTGTCATTCATTCTTTGGGATTTTTCTTCTGTTTCAAGAATATCTGCAGAGAGTAAGAGTTTCATGTTGTATATCATATGCATTCTCTGATATTAAAACAGAACCATTGAACATTTTAAGGCACCTTAGGGAACTCAAAGTACATTGCTTCCAAGAGATGTGTCAATGAACTCTGATAACCTCATTAAATCATTTCTTTTTCACAAAACCACATGACTCTATTTGTATTAGCAATGCACTGACAGAACACAAATATTACTGCTGTTGCTCTATGGGAGAACCACAATTTCATGCTCCTTGGCCTGATTAATCGAAGAAAGCGAATGGAACAGTTTACTTAACTGGTAGAATACTACATATTCATTTGAATGCATCTCCAAAGTCACAACAGCAGGAGCAGTTGCACTGTAGCACTGAGAAAGTTCTGTTTGGTCTGCAATGCAAGTTAAGCAGCAAGTTGAAAAGTGGTAGGTCATATAGCTATCAACAAGTAAAAGTACGCAGATGAGGGAATTCTGAAATCAAAATATAATACATTGACAATGCTTAGCAGGTTATGCATCTTCTACAGAGAGAGGAACAAAATTCCTATTTCAGTTAAATGACCTTTCATTGGATTTTTCTTTGGAGTTGGAGCTATACAGTTCCTCTGGCAAGCCTATCAAAAGGCCAGACATTTCACTGTACACACCCTTTAGCCTTACTCTATAGGGTATTCCATCAAGTTCCTGAGTCCATTACAGCAGAATCTCATGTTATTCTATACAGAGTGCAGACCATTCATTTCCAGTGATCCTTCATGTCCCCCTCCAAAGTACATAGAATGTCTACAGCTAATTCCATCTTTGTAGGCAAAAGCTGTAGCTACAGAGAGTGGTATAAAATTACACCAGCTGCACCTTGTAAATGAGATGAGATTGTGGAATGTGGTAAGTGCAAGACACATATTCAGTGATGGAAACTCCATTCTCCCAAACACACCCTTGCAATTGGAATAAGCTCATCCATTATCAGTCAGGTACTGCAGTGTTTGAGTGCTTCCTCGTTTTGCAAGAAAGGAAGGTGTGGCAAATTTCCAACCATGCATTTGGATGACCGATCTCCCACGTGAATAGTCAGTAGCCTGTATAGCATTGAAGTGTGAGTCTGAGGCTTACAGCAGATATGTCTATGAGGAGAAACAGGAGTAAAATTAATATTAGTTATCTATCCTGATTGACAGAAATTGCAGGCAGGCAAGTGAAAATGGTACTGTGAAGAACTGAGCGCAGACTATGATGTGTAATGCGGTTATTAGAAAATGACATTCAAAAACACAGACAGAAAACTTCATTCTGCATGTGAGGTCACTAAGGCACTGTAGTTAAGTAGTTAAGGACCCCCAAAAGAAGCCGGACATCTTTCCTCCTCTCCACCAAGCCCCAAGTATAGCACAGAAAAATGTGGGTTCTGTGTATTTCTATGTGATTATATTATTGAATATCTCGCAAATTAACTCCAGTTGCTTATAGCAGCAAATATGCACTTCTTTTTAAGAGATATATCCAGGCTTCTATCGTGAACTATTACTGCCCATCACACAGTAGACCTCTGGCAAAGCAGCAAAACAATGAAAAGTATGTTTAGTACTGATTTCACTCAGAATTAATTGAGTGTTGCCTATTTCAGAAAATAAAACAAGCTCAGATTGATTATGGATTGGGTTACCAGTTCCCATTTTCTGAGGGAATCCAGTTTAAGCCTCTATTTATGCTACAGGTCTTGGTTTGTTTCTCATGTGCCAAATGAAAAGCATCCACCAGATTTTATTCATACACTATCTATAGTTTAGAAGATAGGAAAACCACAAAAAAGCACTCAGCTCAGAAGATCCCGACAAAACGTTTATTTTTTTAAAATTCTCTTTCCACTAGTCCAGTATATGTCTCAGTTTTGCAAAGATCAATGCATATTTTAACCTCAGACTGTTGTTAACAAATACAGAACTGTTGCCAGTTGTTCTCAAAATGAAAATTCCAATAACGGGAATGTTCATTCTGATCACATCAGACTGCACTACCCTTCTCTCAAAGGGTGCCCCAACAAGTCACCCTGTTGTCTAGATAAAAATAATATTCTCTGAAGTAAACACGAGAGACTGCAAATGCTGGAACCTGGAGCAACATACAATCTGCTGGAAGATCTCAACAGGTCAGAGCTACTACGGAAGAATAGAATTGTTGTCATTTGGATCAAAACTCTACATCAGGACTGAGTGGAGAGGAGAAATGGATGGAATAAAGAGGAGAAGGAGAGTAGTCAATGAAGGAAAATATTCTACCAAGTTCAGACATATAAGGCACCTGAAGAAAGCTAGCTTTATCAAATTAAGAGAAATATCAAATAAAAGTTGAATACTTTCTCATGAGATTTTAATGTTTTTTTAAAGTCAACCCATTGAACCCTTTTCAAAATCATTGGTTAACTCTTGAATTTTTTTTTGAGTGCTACAGAAATGTTTTATAAGAACATCTCCACAAAAACAAAATAAATTTTTAAATCAGAAGTATGTGAACTGTTATGCAAAGGTTAGTCAGAGCAACAAGCCAGTCTAATTTCAACCTACAAATCAGGCAGATAATGAACACAACAGATTCTGTAGATGCTGGAAATCCAGAGCAAGACACCCAAATTGATGGAAGAACTCGGCAGGTCAGGCAACATCTATGGAAATGAATAAACAGTTGGCATTTTGGCTGAGACCTTCCACCAGGACTGGAAAGGAAGGGGAAAGATGCCAGAATATAAGGTGGAAGAGAGGGGGAGGAGGACAAGCTAGAAGGTGATACATGAAGCCAGGTGGGTGGGGGAGAGGGAAATGAAGCAAGAAGCTGTGATAGGTGGGAAAGGAAAATGGCTGGAGATAGAAGAGAATGGGCCATGGAGAAATGGAAGGAGGAAGGACACCAGTGGTTGGTGGTAGGCAGGTGAGGAGAAGAGGTAAGAGGCCAGGATGAGGAATAGAAGAGGGAAGCGGGAGGTGGAAAGAATTACCAGAGGGAGAAATCAATATTCATGCCTTCAGGTCAGAGGTTATCTAGATGGAATGAGGTGTTGCTCCTCCAACCTGAAAGCGATTTCATTATGGCAAAAAAGGAGCCCATGTCGAATAGGAATGGGGAAAGGAATTAAAACGGCCAACCTCTGGGAAATTCTGCCTTTTGCAAATGGAGTGGAGATAATGAAGCAACAGAAAGCTCCAAAGAACGAAAAATACAAAAAGGCTGCTGGCATGTTGAGCTGCATCTGAAATGGGATAGGAATTGTCACTGTTTCAGGTTAAAACAGTGACATTCTTTGAAATAGGGTCTGATACACTGCTTCATTCGGAAAGGTTTGCAACCCCCCCCCCCACAGATATTGTTCGACCCAGACAGAGTTCTCCCAGCAGTTTGCATTTTTATGCCTGTTTCCAGCACTCTGCAGTGTCTTCCATCTCAGCTCTCATGAGATCTTGAGCACAAGGTTCAAGAAACAGTAAGTGCAGACTTTAATTTAATTCAAATGATAGTCCATCTACCCAATGACCTCAGGAATTAGGCAGTCAGATAAATAATGAGCATGATTTCATGCCTACTTATAAGACCTACTGAAAATGGAAGTAACTTAAGGATAGTTGCAGTCCCTGCTTTCAATACTGTTTGACAGCACGGAAAAATCAAGATACTAAAGATTAGAGGATCCAGAACAGAAGTATGGAATCCGAGGGCATACAAGTCATGATGAACTTTTGTAAAACACTAGTATGGCCGCAAATGGAACATCATATCTAGTTTTGAGCTTTCAAAGATACGTACAGACTTTAGAAAGTTCTGAAGAGATTTAATAAAATGATTCTAGGGATAAAAGACTTCTACTACATGGATAAATTGGTGAAGCCAGGGTTGCTGCAAGGGAGTCCAAAAGAGGTATTAAACATGGTGAAGGGTATAGAATATATGGTGAGGTATGGAGAAATGAACTGGGAGTGAAACTAGCTGGAGCATCAGTATTGACAGAAAAATTCTGTGATTTTCTCATTGAATCTCTAAAATAGAACAGATGAGAGCAATTACAATAGATCTGAAATAAAATCTGGGTGGCAAAAACAATGAACATGAAACTAGTGGTGTTCACTGATGTCCTCAGGGGGAAAAAATTGCCTTCCTCACTGATTTGTAACTCCTAACCCCCACTAATACGGCTGAATCTCAGCTACCATCATAAACAGCCCTCAACTCACAAATCTGGAAAAGGATGCTGCTTACACAATAGTAATAAAAGTAAAGAGACCACTAGTACCAACCTGGACATCAGAAACAGCAAAGTCATATCACCTCTGCAGAGTTCTCTTCACCTGATGTTAATGCACTGCAGTGTCATAGGGGCTAACATGACTAACATACACGGGGCGCCAGAGGTTGGAGTTCAGTTCTGACATCATCTGTATATCCTCCCAATAGAAACCCCGGGTGCTCCGGTTTCCTCCCACAGACCAAAGACGTTCCAGTTAGTAGGTTAATTGGTTATTATAATTGTCCCGTGACTAGGGTTAAATCAGGGACTGCTGGGCAGTGTGGTTCAAAGGGCCAGAAAAGCAAATCTCAATAAATAAATAAAAGTAGGAGAGCTATCACACTGTCACTATCAATCTGACTGAATCCCTTTAATAGAACCTTCCATACCAGTGTATGTCCAAGACTCCCCCATCGCCATCTATGATACACCCTTCAGCAAGGCATGCCTGCATGTAGTCATAAAGGAATGGGTTTTAATGTCCTCAATATTGCCTCCAGATCCCATTAAGTCTCATGGCATTGTATCAAAAACAAGCAAAGGAATAGCTTAATTGCATCACTCTAATTTATCTAATGAGTCAATATTCATTATATGCTAAAAAAAATACTTGTAAGGGCACAGAATGTACTCCAATTTGGTGGACATTTGGAG
Source organism: Mobula hypostoma (assembly GCF_963921235.1). Classification (NCBI taxonomy): domain Eukaryota; kingdom Metazoa; phylum Chordata; class Chondrichthyes; order Myliobatiformes; family Myliobatidae; genus Mobula; species Mobula hypostoma. The sequence continues at coordinate 107,076,629 of NC_086097.1, forward strand.
AAGATATTACCAACTTATTTAGCCAGTTTGTTACTAATTGGGTCAACATGATGAGAGATCAAACTCATAGGGAAGTTGTATTCAAACTCATCAATTTACCTAACATACATGAATTTGACCACAATGGCTGCCCTAGGGTTCTCACCATCACAGAAGTTAAATTTTAGCTGATCCAATAATTCTACCTGGTGTCTGGAAATGACTGAATTATCCAAAGCATAGTCTCCAACAATATTCCAGCATTAATGTTAATGGAAAGAGTTTACCATGGCCATCACATCAGACCAATGTGGAAAATGGTTGCATACACCCTGCAAAAAAAAAGAAAATCATTCACACCACTTAGCAATGAGGCAGCAGAGGAATGAAAAGTAACAAAAACTGTGAGATCAAATGTCACACAGCAATTGCTGGGTGTGCCTGAGCCACTAAACTTCAGACCTATAGCTTTGGTACAAACATGAACAAAAACCTGAATTGCGAATGTGAGGTGAAAGTGATACTCCGACATCAGGGCACCATTTGACAAAATGGTACTAGGGAGCCAGCATATAATTGAAGTTAATGCAAATCAAAGAAAAATATTCACTGACTGGAGTCATTGTTGCCAGAGAGATAGGACATGATTGACATGAAACATCATTGCAAGAGTTCCTCAGTGGAGTGTCTTACACAGAACTATTTTAGTCTACTTCACAGTCTTCAACTCAAGGTTTCATCTCAAAACAAAGCCTTAATTTCCATTCATAATTAAATATACATTGCAAGACCGCAACAACCTAGAACCAATAAGCAGCCAGTAGCATGCAGAGTTAAAAACTATCAAATGGTATGAAAGACAAAGAGAATTTGGACTGCCTATGCAGTTCCTTAAAAGAAAGTATGAGAGATCAGAGATGGCATGCTTGCCTTTATTAGTTTCAGTATTGAGTATATGAAGAAGGAAGTTATACTCCAATTGTGCACAGCAATAGTTTGAATGTTGTACATGAAAATTTTTAAAAACTATAGACAGTGGAAATCTGAAATAAAAACAGAAAATCTGGAAATACTCAGCTGGTCAGGCATCAGTGGAAAAATAAAAGGAGTTAATGCTTCATATCCAAGACTCTTTGTTAGGACAGAAGGGTCTTAGACCTGAAATGTTAGCTTCTCTTTCCACAAATGATGTCCAACTTGCTGAGCAATTCCAGCACTTTCTGTTCTTGAACACTGTAGTTCCAGCCAACATATTAGATACAAGAAAAATATGATAGCAGTGAATAAGGTGTACAGAGACCTATGAAGAGGTTACCAGCACCAGAGAAATTCAGCTATGAACAAAGATCAAATCTGCTTGGGTTGTTTACTCTGGAATGAAAAAAAGGATAAAGGGATACTTTAAATGAGGTATGTAAAATTATGAGGGGGTTAGAAAGAGTCAGTAGAAAGTATCTATTTCCATTAGCAGTGGTGTCAAAAACTAAGGGATCAACAGGATTACCGACCTGGTGCTGAAAAGTGGAGCTTAGAATAGGCATGACGGGCCAAATGACCTCTGTCTGCATCATAAATTTCTGATGTTCTTTGATTCGTTTAGATAAATACCAGGCATTAGTCATCCCTAGCAATACACACAATTCACTGAAGGGACTCAAAGTCAGGGAGCATCTGTGGAGGGAAACAAGTAGTGGATGTTTTGGGCAATATCATCAGGACAATAGTCATCTCCAAAAACATTGGGATAGCACAGAGGCACAACTAGTAGAGCAGCCACTTCACAGTTCCAGCAATCAAAGTTCATTCTCCCTGTGAACGGATCTTTTTTTGAATGTTCTGGTTCCCTTCAAAATCTCAAAAGTGCTCATGCAAAAATGTCAATTGGTTACCTGTAAATTGTCTCTAATGTCTAAATGAGTGACAAAATCTGTGGCAGGATGGAAAAAACAACAGAGAGAATGGTGAAATTAGCTGTCTGATGAACACCATGGATTCACTAAAGCCAAGTTCCATTTTTGTGCTCTATAACTCTATGACTTTCTTGCCTAATGGTCTCTCTGATATTCACTGGCAAATCCATCAATGAATAATCCGGAAACAACAGGAATTCTGCAGATGCTGGATCCGGGACAACTTGGTGTCACCACTGATGAGAAACCATGGGGGCCAAGTGTGCTGAATGTGGGATGAGAGAAAGTATCTTTATGGATGTGGACATGTTACCAAACCATTGAACCGAAATAGTCACAATACTATAAGGGCAGGTTATAGGCAATTTCCCAACATTGTTTTAAATCATCACAAGATAAAAACTATTGGTGTGATGAAATATTCCCAATTTCAAATATGAAGCAACAACACTAAAGCTTGGCAAAATCTAGAACAACACAGTTCAATGGTTTGGCAAACATGTCCACACCCATAACAACTTTCTCTCTTTCCACATTCAGCACACTGGTACCCATGGTGCACACCAATTCCCCAAGGTCACATGAGCAGAATACCCTATACCAATGGTCCCCAACCTCCGGGCCACGGACCGATACCAGGCCACGAAGCATGCAGGGGTGCAGCAGTAGCCGGAGCACACCCAGCACATCTTTAAGAAAAAAGCCAAAATAAACAAGCTAATTAATTAGGTGCCACCCAGAAGCCAGTCTTCATTCGAGGAACTAAGGTGGAGAGGGTCAATAACTTTAAATTCTTCGGCATTAAGGATCGACGTTTTTCTCTCACTGAAAAGTGCCAGAGGATCTGTCCTGGGACCCCAGCATGTGACTGTCATTACAAAGAAAGCACGGCAGTGCCTATACTTTATTAGAAGTTTGTGTAGACTCAACATGTCACCTTGATCCTGACAGCCCTGTCTTTTCAGCTTGCCTGGGCTGGCGTTTCAATTGACCAAACAATGAAACAGCTAAAGGCTCCAGCGCCCTGGAAAGAAGGGTGAACATCGCGTAGAGCAAGTGAAATCGGCAATCGCCTCTGATATGGGCCAATGTTTACGTGCCAGCCGGCACCTAATTAATTAGCTTGTTTATTTCAGCTTTTTTTTTCTTGAAGATGTGCTGGGTGCGCTCCGGCTACCCCTGCATGCTTCGCGGTCCAGTATTGGTCCACGACCCAGAGGGTTGGGGACCACTGCCTTATACAAATGGGGAACAAGATTTCCCAGTACAATTTCTTCTGGGGTTAAAGAGGCATTTAATTATGGCCAATTTTAAACTCTAAAAGCATCACAATGTCCCACAGCAGGGTTTAACATAAAGTTATGCGTTATTCAATATTGCCAAGCCAATTTTGGAAAAACAGAAATGTTGCAGAAACATTTCTGGGTTAATAGTTTCTCAGCATTTAGGTAAGACTTCATCAACTTGCCTTTAAAGGCATACAGTTATGTACCCCATAATGGTTTATAGAACCAGCAAAAATGGAAACACACCTGGAGTCTGGTATTGCTGTTAATTAAAGCTATTTTATTAGTAACTACGCAGTACAGTAATATAAAAATCAGATAAATCAAACAGGTTAGCAAAGTTCATGCATATATAAGTGTGGAAATATATAAAAGCCAAGCTTCTTCAAGCTTAGGAGGTAAATGGATACAGTCTTACGATGACGCATATATAAAATCAGTTCAATTTGTGGTATTGAGTTGAGTAGTGTTGTAGAGAGAGAGAGGCGTTGTGGTTGTCCGAGTAAGCCGATGCCGTCAATCCTCCGTTGTCCTCCGAAATCCTTTAAAGTCACCGAATGTGACCACAAAAAGGAGACAGTCTTCTGTGGTGAAGCTATCAACCCAGACAAGGGTTGTGACCACAAAAAGGAGACAGTCTTCTGTGGTGAAGCTATCAACCCAGACAAGGGTTGGATACACTGATATCTTCCCACTAGTCACCCCTTTTCCACACTGCGAGAGCCAATGATCAATTCTCCCACTCGATCCTCCAAAACCCACCTTTCTGTGGGCACACAAAGCTCATCCAGTGTCCAAAACCATATGTGTCCGTAACTGTCCTTGTAAAAAGTAAACACGCTACAGATAAACCATAACATCCATTGTCCATCAAATAACTCCACCTCTCTCTGGAGCAGCTCAAACAGTCTCCAAAAGTCAGTCTCATTCTCCGGATGTTTTAAAGTGACAGTCCACAAAAAATATGAACCGTAGAGGTACATAACAACACATGCAAAACACCACTGGCATTCTTTCAATGACTGGATATTGCTGATTATTTCAACTATTTACAGTACTCATGAAGGCAAGGAGAATACTCCCTGGTTTAGTAAGAGGGATCTGAAGAAGCTGGTACAAATACCAAAATGAAGAAAAATGCAAAGAGCCATGGGTCATACAGATATTCCAGTGCTGCCTGCAAATGTACAAGGGTACCAGAATGCGCCCTTAGAAGCAACATTGTCCATAATGATATAACCTCACAAAACACATCATGGTTTCACAACATTGACTACAGGCGAGTTCTCAGAATTTAAAACTTAACCATTACATCTACAGCTTTTGCCTTCAGTCCCATTCACATTTTACTAATACCATTCATTGCAATACCTCATATTTCTGCTTCCCTTCTTTCCTATCTCCCTCTCCATGCCCCACTGCTCTGATCCCCTTTTCTTTCCCAGCTGTTCTATGTGCTTCTTACTCACTCTCCCTATGTGTTTTCTTCTGTGCCCCTTCCGGTCTCTGACTCACCCTCAGTGCATCTCCAACAAGCATTTTTAGTCACCTATGTTTGAGTCATTTAACTACCATGTGCTTTTAAATATTTCAACAGCTGTCACTGGTGGATGTAACTTGCATTTTATTGTTGCTTTCCTTGGATAATCTTTATGACATTATTCTAATGACAGGGTAGTAAACTTTAATTTAAAGATTAAAGAGTCAAATGTACATCGAAACATACAGTGAAGCACATTGTTTTGCATCAACAAACAAGGATTGTGCCGGGCAGCCTGCAAATGTTGCCACCCTTTGAATTCTAACATAACATGCCCACAACCTATTCACTCATCTTTGGAATGTGGGAGGAAACTGGAGCACCCAGAGTCATAGGGAGAACATACAAACTCCTTACAGAAAGTGGCAGGAATCAAGCCCCAAACAGTGATTGCTAGTGCTTCAAAGCGTTTGAGCTAACCGCTACACTAATGTGCCAGCCTTTATTTTACAAGGGCAATCTAGGGTACTATCTTGTAAGGGCTTATCGAATTATCCTGCTTTCTTCAAAGAGTCCTGGTCAAGAGAGTACTCAATGCTGCCAGCAGTAGCTTACTACTGTTTGATTTTATGTGAGCAATAATTGTACATTCATGCTTATAATGGTGACAAAGTTTCCTCATAAGCTCTACACTACCAGATTTTTATTTAGAGCTACAGCATACTAAGACCCTTCTGGCCCAACGAGCCACATTGCCCAGTCATACCCGTGTGATCTGGATTCTACTAACCTGGAATGCGGGAGGAAACCGAAGCACCCAGAGGTCATGGAGAGAATGTACAAACTCATACAGACAGCAGCAGAATTGAACCTAAGTAGTGTTACATTGTTACACTTCCATGTCACCAATAGAGATGGTGCCATTGCAAATCTAGTCCACTAGTAGAAAAATACCTTTGGAAATGTGATTACAGTAATGGATGCCAAACATCAAAGGTTTGCAATCCCTTGCAGCTTGCTGTTCAAAAATGTGTGTCATTGAAACGTCATTGATGTTTGAAGAATCAAAGAAGGGCAGAAACAGATAATCTAGAATGCAGCCTGCACAGCACAAGGAGTTTCTTTTCTCACTTTCTGCATCTCTGTTATGGAGTCCACAAAATTTCTGATAATGATGTGATTTTAAATGGACTGGTAATCTGGTGTGTTTGCAGCTGTGAATAAAGTTACAAGTCCTATGAGCAGGAGGTAGGTCCATTCCTCAAAAATCTCTCCTTCACAGCAATGTGGCCTGGAAGATGAGAGGCAATTATGTCTGATTAAGAATGAATGAGTCGAGGAAGGTGCCAGTAATACTGGAATTAACCCTTACAAAAATTGAGATTCCATCAAATGCAGATTAAGACGAAGTAATTACATTCTATTAAAGTATATTTGTGTGTCGAGAATGGAAGCTGTAATGGCCACGTAATTGCCACATTTGAGGTCCTACACTTTGGGAAAGCCTGCAATGGCAGTAAATGCCTGTCCCTGGTTTGCCTGCTCCTATATCTGATGAAATATAAATCTGGTCTCAGAGTAGAGCATACCAACAATTATCCCAATAGAAAGGCAAGCAGCGAACTGTGAGATGCTGCAGCACATATAAGTAGCTATCAGCTGTAATGAACCTGAGGCTTGAAGTTGAGAGTAAAGGTAACTTAAAAGCAGCAAAGACATCTAAGCAACTTGTACTTGAAGTTTAATGGGATCAGGGATCAGTACGAGGACTAACTTGTTGAGGCATGATTAAATGGATCAAACCAAAAACTGTAGACAAAAGTGTAACTGAGTGGAAATTCAGTGCTGAGGCCTTGCACACTTTCTACCCATGTAGTTTCCATGGGTACCCAAGATGCCTGGGAGGAGTCTTCTGTACACCAATGAACAGGAACGTCAGGTCCGGAACAAGGACCATTGTAAGCCAGTTTTGACTGCAACAAAATATCACCTTTACTTTATTGTTTTTAAGTCAAAACACAAACTACGGCTGAAGTCTTTCACAATCAATTTGTAATGGTTAAGCAAATGGCCACTCTCAAGAAGACAAAAAGATTTTGCAGCAAAGTCTTCATCAATGAAAGAATATACAAGGTAGCCTAATAACAAGAGTGAATACTAGAATCAATGTCATCAGCATCACACCTAGTGCTTTGATGCACTTTAGGATGACTAATAAAAAAGCTCAGTAAACTATAAATGACAATTATTTGAAAAATGTGCATATGCAAGTAAAGAATACTTGATATTGACAAGCACAAATCCATAAAAGGGAACTGATTTAGTCAGCTCCATCTTGGGTACCAGCCTACGAAGTACCCAGGACATCTTCAAGGAGTGGTGTCTCAGAAAGGCAGCGCCCATTACTAAGGACCTCCAGCTCCCAGGGCATGTCCTTTTCTCACTGTTACCATCAGGTAGGAGGTACAGAAGCCTGAAGGCACACACTCAGTGATTCAGGAACAGCTTCTTCCCCTCTGCCATCCAATTCCCAAATGGACATTGAACCCGTGAACACTACCTCACTTTTTTAATATATTATTTCTGTTTTTGCACAGTTTTTAATCTATTCAATATACGTATACTGTAATTGATTTACTTTTTTATTTGTTATTTTTTCTTCTATATTATGTATTGCCTTGAACTGTTGCTGCTAAGTTAACAAATTTCATGACACATGCAGGTGATAAGAAACCTGATTCTAATTCTGATAAAAGTGTTGCCTATTTGCATAAACATAGCTCAATAAATCACTTGCTTTGTCACAAAAGAGCCATGGACAATTCTGCACACTATACACCCGGTAGTCATTTTATTAGGAACAAGAGGTACCTAATAAAGTGGCCAATGAGTGCATGCTTGTGGCCCTCTGCTGCTATAGCCCAACAACTTCAAGGTTTGATGTGTTATGCATTCATAGATGCTCCACTGCACACCACTGTTATAACACATAGTTAGTTAAGTTGCTGTCACTTTGTCAGCTTAAAAAAGTTCGGTCATTCCCCTTTGACCTTTCTCATTAACAAGTCCTTTTCACCCACAGAATTGCGCTCACTGAATGTTTTCTGTTTTCTGCACCATTCTCTGTAAACCACAGAGACTGTTGTGCATGAAAACCTCTGGAGATCAGCAGTTTCCAAGATACTCGAACCACTCCATCTGGCATCAACAATCTTTCCACAGTCACTTAGATCACATTTCTTCCCCATTCTGATGTTTGGTCTGAACAACAACTGAACTTCTAAACCATATCTGCATGCTTTTATGCACCGAGTTGCTGGCATATGATTGGCTAATTAGATATTTGCATTAATGAGCATGGCATAAGTACACCTAATGAAGTAGCCACTGAGTGAGAAAGGTGTAAAAAGACATCAAGAGCAGTGTTCTTCTTGGAATAATTAGGTAAAGAAGTAATCCAACAGAGATCTTGAACCTAGTGAAACACTTAAATTGAGTAATTGGAGAAAAGAATCCCTTTTCTGAAAAATGTTAAAAGGCCTAGCTGAAAAAGAGCTGGGAATCCAAGGGCCATGAAGAAATTGTCTGACATAAGCAGTCCAGTGGCTTATTAGGAGGCTTATAAAAGTGTTTCAACAACTTGACTGAAAATGAGGTAGAGTTTGCTTCACTTTACATCTGTCATCCCGTAAGTATTAACATGCTGAAATCTACTTTGATGACCACCTCCAGGCATAATGCATCCAGGCTGTAATAAAGGGAGTCAGAGAAGGTTTACAGAGTTGGAAAATTAAATGACTATTTTGCAGGCTCTCGAACTCAACACAGAAAGAGTCAGGTATCTGAAAATTGGTGGACTGCACAGATCAAAAAAATAAGTAGTTTCCTTATCTCTATAATCCATTTCCCTGTGGACCAGCAGACAGCAATATCTTTTGGTCTCTCTCAGCTGAGATGTATCAGTCTGCAAACAGAAACCTGTCACATTTCAGGACATAGAACTGCTGGACAAGAATATTGTATTACAAGTGACCATAGACCTGCACCGTTGACAAAGACCACTGCAGTACCAGCGTAGAAATTATAAAATAGAATTATCAAGTCTTCCATGAAAGGCACACAAACTTATTTGGTATAGAACTGAATGGTTTTCCACCAAATTATCTCAAGTGTGGAAAATACAAGATGAACTATATTTCACAGAGTATTCTGACTGGAAACTGAACGGAGCTACCAGATATCTTCAAAACACACAAATCTGTGCTAACAATTATTTAATTTTAAGAATCAAAATGCATATTTTGAACTCAAAGGAACCACTATGTGTACGAAGTGAGTAATTCATCTGTATGAAGACCATGAAGTACACTTTAGTGAGTCATCATTGGGTTCAGTCTATGGACTTCTCTTTGAGAAATGAAACACTCCTTGCTTCAGCCATACTAAACACATCACACAACTCTATAAAGGAAAAGGAACCCACTTGGCCTGCTATTATGCCTGTCCCTTCATTGCACAGAGTTTATTCCATTTTTTCTCAGGTCCTCTTTTTTTATCCCTGTATCTAAACCATTGATCATTGTATAAGTGCTATTTCCTGAACCAAATACAGAACTCAAAGACTTCATTACCTTTGTGCCACCTTCTATCCTGTTCTTACTTTCACAGTCCTGATTTTTAATTTTTCCTTACTATTCTTGATTCATCTGCCTTCAGTATGGTAAACAAGTTACTATTCTACAGAACTGGTTTGCCATTCCTTTCTCCTAGACGATGTCTTTGCAAGACAGGTGACCCCAGCATTATCAATACTCTTCAGAGATTGTCTACCTGGCAGTCAGTGATTGCATAACCAGGATTTGTGATATGCACCAACTGCTCATACGACCATCCACTACCACCTGCTCCCATGGCTTTATGTGACCCTGATCAGGGGGTGGTGGGAGAGGGCGGCTACTCTGGTGCTACACCATGGCCAAGGGTAACCTGCAGGCTAGTGTAAGGAAGGAGCACCCTACACCTCCTTTGGTACAGACATACCTCTACCTTGCCATCTATGAGCTGGGCACTGGAGCCTCTGCAAAGTGACAAATTTGCAGAACACGACCATTTATTCCACAAGGGTGACAACGAGCTTCAAACAGCCTGTCACTTCAATTCTCCATCTTTACCTCTGGCCTCCTGCACAGTTCCATCAAAGCTCAGCGCAAGTTCAAGGAACATCACTTTGTCTTCCATCTAGGCTGTGATGCAACCAGTCAGAATACTCGTAACCATATCTCTATAGAGATTTGCAAGAGTCTTTTGTGACTTACCAAATTTCCTGAAATTCCTAATGAAGTAGAACCACTACTGTGCCTTCTTCACGAATGCATCAATGTGTTGGGCCCAGGAAAGATCCTCTGAAATGATGATACCCAGAAACTTGAAGCTGCTGCTAGAATCTGAAGAAGTTACAACATCAGTCCTTTTCCTTCCTCTCATCCCATCATTCAGGGACCCAAGATGTCCTTCAGGGTGAAGGAGTAATTCATTTTCACCTCTTCCAATTTAGTGCATTGCGTTTGTACTCACAACATGACCTTCTCTACATTAGAAAGCACAAACACAGAAAGTGACAAATTTGCAGAACATGACCATTTATTCCACAAGGGTGACAAGAAGCTTCAAACAGCCTGTCACTTCAATTCTCCATCTTTACCTCTGGCCTTCTGCACAGTTCCAACAAAGCTCAGCGCAAGTTCAAGGAACATCACTTTGTCTTCCATCTACACATGTTGCAGTGCTCAGAACTCAATATAATTGAACAGCTTTATATGTCCAGCCTCTTCTTCTTGTGACAGAAATGGCCAGTTCTAATGCAAGGTCATCAGGTTTTCTCTCCCCATAGATCTGATCTGTTGAACAGTTCCAATTTTTCAGATTTCTAGAAATTGCTGGGTTTGCATCTCACAATCTTTTATAAACCCATTGAATCTCATAGCTACCTGAACTATACCTCTTCCCACCCTGTTACTTGTAAAATTGCAATCATTTCTCTCAATTCCTCCGTCTCCACTGCATATGCTCTTAAGATAAGGGTTTTCATTCCAGAACAAAGGAGAAAGGGATTTTCCTTCCTCCACTGTCAATGCTACCCTCAAACTCATCTCTTTCATTTTGCGCCATCTGCCCTCACCCCATCTTCCCACCACCCCACCGGGGAGAGGGTTACTTTTGTCCTCACCATCACCCCCACTAGCCTCCACATTCAGCACATAATTCTCTGTAACTTCTGCCATCTCTAATGGGATCCCATCACCAAACACATCTTTCCCTCCTCCCCACCTTCCGCAGGGAAAGCACCCTACACGACTCCCATGTCTACTCATCCCTCCCTACTGATCTCCCTCCTGGCACTCATCTTTGCAAGCAGAACAAGTGTTATACTAGACCCTACTCCACCTCCCTTACTACCATTCAGGGCCCTAAACAATCATTCCAGGTGAGGCGACACTTCACCTGAGTCTGCTTGGATAACCTATTGTATCCAGTGCTCCTGATGTGGCCTCCTGTATATCGGTGAGACCCGAAGTAGATTGGAAGCACACTTTGCCAAGCACCTATGCTCTGTATGCCAGAAAAAGCGAGATCTCCCAGTGGCCATAACCATTTTAATTCCACCACGTTCCTATTCCGACATACTTTATACTTTATTGTCGCCAAACAATTGGTACTAGAACGTACAATCATCACAGCGATATTTGATTCTGCGCTTCACACTCCCTGGATTACAAATATTAAATATTTAAAATATATTAAAATAGTTAAAATTAGTAAATATTAAAAATTTAAATTATAAATCATAAATAGAAAATAGAAAAATGGGAAGTAAGGTAGTGCAAAAAAAAACGGGAGGCAGGTCCGGATATTTGGAGGGTATGGCCCAGATCTGAGTCAGGATCCGTTCAGCAGTCTTATCACAGTTGGAAGAAGCTGTTCCCAAATCTGGCCGTACAAGTCTTCAAGCTCCTGCACCTTCTCCCAAAGGGAAGAGGGACGAAAAGTGTGTTGGCTAGATGGGTCGTGTCCTTGATTATCCTGGCAGCACTGCTCCAACAGCGATACCAGTCCATGGCCTCCTCTAATGTTGCAATGAGGCCAACATTAAAGGAACAACACCTTATATTCCGTCTGGGTAGCCTCCAACCCGATGGCATGTACATCGATTCTGAACTTCCAGTAATGTTCCCCTCCTTCACCATTCCCCTATCTCACCTTAACTCCTTACCTGCCCATCACCTCCCTCTGGTGTTCCTTCCCCCTTCCCTTTCTTCCATGGCCTTCTGTCCTCTCCTATCAGATTCCCCCTTCTCAAGCCCGTTATCTCTTTCACCAGCTCATCACTTCACCCCTCCTCCTCCCAATTTCACCCATCACCTACTACCTTGCATTTCTTCCTCTCCAGTCCTAATGAAGGGTCTCAGCCCAAAATGTTAACTGTTTACTCTTTTCCATTAATGCTGTCTGGCCTGTTGAGTTCCTCCAGTATTTTGTGCATGTTGCTTGGATTTCCAGCATCTGTAGATTTTCTCTTGTTTGTGATTGGACTTCCTGCATATTTTGTTTTGTTTTGTTCTCCCCGCTCTCTCCCTCTTGTCCTCATTCATCTTCTCCCTCCTCCAAATATATCAGCTCTAATTAATAAGCATTCCTTTCTTCTCTAAAATAGCATCAGAAGCAACTGTGGCACCTGGACAAATGTGGCCTCCCCCTTCTTTCCTTTCATCACTACACCTTACCCAGTCTCAAACTTAAAACATTTGTTTTCTCACTTTTCCAGTTCTGATGAAAGGTTAATGAGTTGAAATGGAAAAACTGATTCTCACTCCCCTGATACTCTCAGATTCTATCATTTTCAGCTTTTATCTTGATTCTGTTCAGGTCTGTGATCGCAAATGTACCAATAACTTCTGATTTAGACAAGAATGTTCTCACTACCCTAAACCTCAGAGCGAATATACAATGAACATACTCTCAAAAGATGTGTTCAAATTATAAATCATTTCTTCCAAGCAGTCAAAGAAATAAAGTAGACCTTATGGCAGGGCATAATGCACATAATATGTGAAGGACAGATGAAGTTATTCTGTTATACTTTTCAACCTATTCCACCCTTTCAAAAAGCAATCATATTAGATTTAAACTTTCCATACTCAGGTTTCTGATACTATCCTCAACCTGCTTGCTAACCTATTAATCTCTATTTAGAAATAGACATTTAATTTACTAAGATTTCAACTGTCAGATGTATTTGACTTCATTTCAGCTTCCATTTTAAAAATACCAAGTTCTTTTTAAAAATGCTGAATGTCAATAAAGACAAGAATTTTCTGCAGCTCCATGTAGTAATTTACTCTCATACTTTGAAAGTATCTAAAAGTAACTCCAAATAAGAGTTTTGTATTCTAATTTCTTTAAATACTAAACAGCAAGTGCTAATGACCAACACATTTATGGTGCATTAAGATTTTAAGATAACAGTGCAGCTGTAAATGGAAGTGTTGCGGGCTATGGATGAGGTCTTGCCCACTGGGTGCTGAGAGACTTATTTTGCATTATAGTTGTAAGGAAAGAGGTGGAAAGGCTGTTGCCTGAAATTAGCTTCAAGGACTACTCTTGCACACTGTCTACAGCCTTCCCACATGCTATCCAAACATGCTGTGGAGGTTCTCTATGTCACCCGGCTGCAGTGGAGGTTCCCAGTGAAAGTCTCCCTACACAAAACTCCTCCCTATTTACATCAGGGACCTGGGATGGAGAATACTGCACAAAGAAGTCCTATGCTACAGCTTTTAAGTTGATAAGTTGATTCACAAATTCTTGGACCCCTGCTATTTTGTATCTTCCACATATTTATGGAATGTGAGAGATTGCAGCCCTATTTGTGTAATTCAAAATACTGCTCCTCAAGTTATGATTGCATCTCAGCCCCACAATTCTGATCTTTGTACACATCAAAAAGTGGGGTCAGTATGAGGACCCCTTTGTGGGTCTGCTCCTGTACCTGGCCAAGGCTGTTATTCACAGCTCCAGGCAGTGGGCCAGTTCCATGCCCTTCTTCTGAGAATACCATCATGGTATCTACTGGTAGCCTTCCAGAACCAGTGGTCACTACATCCTGGAGAGCGAGAATTGCATTTAATCTAAACTGGTTGCTTTAAAATTTCTAAGAGTTCAATGAGAAATGTCCACAATCTAGAACCACTTACCCCTGCACACATATTAGTTTAAATTTATGCTAAAATCCTAAAAACTATTTACTTTAAGCTTGTAAGGGGATCAGAATTTATAATGTGTTCAAGTTATGAAATGTTGACTTATAAATTCTATGTTTACATGCTTTAGGTTTTCTTATGAATAAGGTACATTTTTAATGTACATGATCTGTGAACGAGCCATCCAGGTACAAAAAGATATCTACCTATGTTTCATTGACTATACAAAAGCTTTTGACACTGTCAGACAGCAAGATCTTCTGGAAATGCTTCAAGAGCTTGATATAGATTGGAAAGATAAACGTTTCTTAAAAAACTTATACTGGGACCAGACAGCATCCATCAGAATAGAAGCAGAAGTGAGTATGTAAATATCATGAGAGGAGTCAGGCAAGGTTGTGTTTTTTCACCAGACTTATTCAACCTGTATAGTAAAAATATCTTGAGAAGTATCAAAGACATCAAAGGATTCACAATTGGAGGCCATAATATAAATAACATCAGATATGCTGATGGCATCGTACTAATAGCTGACTCAGAAACAAAACTTCAAGAACTACTCACTATGGTGGCAGCAGAAAGTAATCGCAGAGGCCTCTCAATCAACACCAAGAAGACAGGAAGCATGGTCATCTCCAGAAAGACAAACATCCCACAATGTGTGATCAAAATCGCAAATACAAACATCAAACAAGTCAACAAATTCAAATATCTTGGCAGCCTAATAACAAGTAACGGCAGGTGCGACACAGATATCAAATACAGAATAGCAAAGGCGAAAGAAGCTTTCCAAAACATGAAGACCATATTAACAGACAGAAAGATGAGCGCGTACACTAAAAACAGAATACTGCAGTGCTACATTTATTCTATCCTGACTTATGGAAGTGAATGCTGGACCATTTCTCCAGCAATGGAAAAGAGACTAGAAGCAGTTGAATTATGGTTCTACAGGAGAATGCTAAAAATATCATGGACCACACACACATCAAATGAAGAAGTTCTCAAAAGAGCCCAAGCAGTTCGATCACTCATACCAACAATAAGAGAAAGAAAACTCAGATTCCTCGGACACATTATGCGGAAAGATGAACTAGAAAAACTCATACTCTCTGGAAAGATTGAAGGGAGCAAACCTAGAGGAAGACCTCAGCTTATGTACATCAAAAGCATAGCCAGGTGGCTATATATCAAGGAAATGGAAGTCATCCAAAAAACAAAGGATAGATCTATATGGAAAACCATGGTCACCAAAGTCCGCATCAGATATGGTATCGAGTTAGACAGACAGACATTTTTAAATTTTAAAAAGTTAGATTTTCGGAGATGGTGAGGAGGAGAGGGACGTGGTGCAGGGAGTGGTCCTGAGTAATAACAAATGATCACTTGTTTCATGAATATGCTGAAAATGGAGAGATAAGGCTCACATGCAGGCAGAGGGAATTAGGTGTCATTAGTTTGATTAGTTTGGCACAACATAGTGGGCTGAAGGTCCTGTTCCTGTGCTGTCCTCCTTCAGCAAGACAAAGGAATTGGTTGTTGACTTCAGAAGTAGTAGCGGACCGCACGACCCAATCTACATCGGTGGTGCGCAAGTGGAACAGGTCAAAAGCTTTAAGTTCCTCGGGGTCAATATCACAAATGACCTGACTTGGTCCAACCAAGCAGAGTTCACTGCCAAGGCCCACCAGCACCTTTACTTCCTGAGAGAACTAAAGAAATTTGGCCTGTCCCCTAAAACCCTCACTAATTTTTATAGATGCACCCTAGAAAGCATTCTTCTAGGGTACATCACAACCTGGTATGGAAGTTGTCCTGTCCAAGACCGAAAGAAGCTGCAGAAGATAGTGAACACGGCACAGCACATCACACAAACCAATCTTCCATCCTTGGACTCACTTTACACCACAGGCTGTCGGAGCAGTGCTGCCAACACACTTTTCGTCCCTCTTCCCTCCAGGAGAAGGTTCAGGAGCCTGAAGACTCGTACGGCCAGATTTGGAAACTGCTGAACGGATCCTGAGCCGGATCTGGGCCATATCCTCCAAATATCCGGACCTGCCTCTCGGTTTTTTTTTTGCACTACCTTACTTCCCATTTTTCTATTTATGACTTATAATTTAAATTTTTAATATTTACTAATTTTAACTATTTTTTAATATTTAATATGTGTAATCCAGGGAGTGTGTTGCGCAGAATCAAATATCGCTGTGATGATTGTACATTCTAGTACCAATTGTTTGGCGACAATAAAGTACAAAGTCCTGTTGTATGTTCAAATTAGCAATTAGGAAATGGAGATGCAATGGTTACATTAGCTCACCAAGAGACATAGTCAACCTGAAGGCTAAGGGTAAAGTTAGAGGAATTCCAAATGTTAGATTCTTCAATCTGTGACAAGCCTTCTCAATTACTGACAAAATCTCTCCGATTTCAGCATTCTCCATACACAGCAAAAGATCAAGGCATACAAGCCTAGACGTTATACAGCTTCCATGTATTACAATATTATAAGTACAAAGGACATGGAAGGATTGTTACTGACATTGCAGATTTCCCACATTTTTCCTTAATGAAAGGTACTTTTATTGCATCATGTAAGGTGTTGTGAGTGTGAACAAAGTCACCAGAGAGACACTGAAGCTAGTGATATAGCAGCCTTTCTTCAGCACAACAAGCAAACATCATTGTGGAGACACTTAGTAGAGGCTCACAAACCCAAAGGTACATCACATTTTTATACCCTTAAATAACAAGATTATCAGAATGATCTGACAACCAGTCTTTTTGATCAATCTTCAGGAGGGTTTATATTCAAATGTGTTTCAAGTTTCAAATATTCGAGTTTGCTGCTGATTCTCAAGTCCGAGAACCGGCGAAAAAAAGGCAATGCGACAGATTTTATTATTGCAAATCAGTGAGTTGTTTTGTTATGTCTCCCCTTTCACTGTGAAAGGGGATACCTCTCTTTCCCTTTATTGGGAGGAAGAGAGAGCCTATGGTATGTTGAATTGTTAGGTGAATGGTTAGTTTTTGCTGTACTGTAGATCATGGTTTTGGGTGCTTTGCTATTACTTGCTTGGTGGGTAGAGAGTGCTGATCTTTTCCTTGCGGAAGTAAGTGGAGGTGGGGGAGGGTCATTGCTTTGCTGCTGTTTGTGTGTGGAGAGGGAGTGGGGGGGCTTTGGGGTTCTATCATTTTTACTGACATTCACTCTTTGGCGGACAGTTCTGTTTTCAAGGTTGTCTGCGAAGAAGAATTTCAGGCTGTATATTGCATATAATTTTCTGATATTAAACAGAACTACTGAACAGCTACAAAGACCTTGCCTTAGTTGCACCTCTTTCCAGACTGTATTTTCCCTCTCCCTCTCCCTTCCTTTCCTCCCCATCCCCATATCATCAGGTCAAGACACCTAAAGGACAAGGGACACTCCTTTGACGATAACAATGTGCATATTTTGGACAAGGAGGACAAGTGGTTTGAAAGAGGGATTAAAGCAGTATGTAGATGTAAACCTGTCTGCTATACTAGTAAGGGCTTTTGTATAGCATGTTGTGGTGATGTCTATATCTTGATGGAAGTGTTCTGATAGCTGATATCTATGAGGGGAAGAAATGTAAATGTATCTGGAAATTGAAAGTTTTGTTATGCTGAGCAAAAAAAAAATTTAAAAGCCATCTTTGTCAAACTAGAAAACCCACCCTGAACAGAGGGAGTGGGGTACGACACCACCGATCAGCTACTTACAATGCAGTCCTAACATACAATATAGAAATCTACAGCACATTACAAGCTCTTTGACCCACAATGTTGTGCCGACCATTATCAAATGCGTACTGA
The DNA here is from genome assembly GCF_963921235.1 of Mobula hypostoma. Taxonomy (NCBI): domain Eukaryota; kingdom Metazoa; phylum Chordata; class Chondrichthyes; order Myliobatiformes; family Myliobatidae; genus Mobula; species Mobula hypostoma. The sequence continues at coordinate 107,094,384 of NC_086097.1, forward strand.
AATCCATATACAATACATCCACTGCTCTACCTTCATCAATTTAACATCTCTAACATCTCTACCCACAACAGTTCATACCTCCATTCATGCAAAGATTAATCACCCTCTCATTACCTCTACAACTCCTAATGATCTTCATGTGATTGCTATACCTTTAAGCAACTCACTGAGTTTATAAGCCAGAAAACTACCCTCCATGGATCAGAACTGAAGAAGTCTCTTGGACAAGTGGCGAAACGTCTTCAATACAACACAGCAAGTCCAGTTCCCTTGATTTACTACAGCTTGATATACAATGACCTGGATGACTGAGAACGTTCACAGACACTGCTTCTAACAGTTCTTATCTATGTGGGCCCCTACCCATGAGACTTGCTTCACCAAATTCAGGAAGAATTCAGGGTTGTCCAACCCTGAGTACTCCTTATATACTCGACATTTATGATCTACGTAATCCATGGTAGGTTCATCAGCTCTCTGAACCACTGACATCATGACTCCCCATTTACTCTCACCTCTCCCTCATCACTGCCTCACTTCGCCCTTAAAGAAGCATTATCTCTCTTCATTACTGGCATTTCCATTAGGTGCCATTTACCATCCCACACTCCCTGGCCTACACTATCTCACATATTCCTCACGCATTTGGCTTGAACTAATACATGTATATCTTTTGGGTACATCTGGTGAATTACAATCATCCCTTCGAGTTTACGGCAGAATTCTGAATTCTCACAAGCAGCTTTAAGAGAGGACAGCTCAGACAAAATATGCTGCTTCTTCCTGGGGCTGAAGGGCTCATGAATGTTATGTCAAGGGCTGACTGGGGTCATCAGGATTCTTGACCTCGGATTGCCTGACCTCGACAGGTGTCATCCCAACAGATGTCATCCCAACAGATATACCGAGGCATGACGTCTCCCTCAAATACTTCCACACTAATTCCCTAACCAAGCAAAATATAAAGAATGGATAAAAATTAAACAGTACATACTTAAAACCACAGAGTGGTACTCTGCAATCTTCCACTTACATGCTGCTGACTCATGATGCCCGTTTTACTTTGCATTTAACACTCTTGTTACTGAGGTTTCAAACTTACTCTAGAACACACAAACACACTCACAAACAAGTACAGGTATGGCACTGTAAGTTCCCTGAACGAGTATATGCACACCCTCTGCAATCCTGAACAGTCAGTAACCACCTTTCGCAACTGGTGGTCATTTCACCAAGCTACATAAAACTGTCTTATAGCTATAAGGCCCTTTACACAAACACATACACACACCCGACTCTTTTATATCTATCAGTTCAGCTCTCTGTCATGTTCCTTGATACTTCATGATCCTGTGATTATTGTCCTGAATACATATAAGCATGGTTCTACTTTTAAAAATACTCATGCTCTTATACTGCTGAGATCACTGGTCACAAACCTATCCCAGATGAGCCCCCAAATGTAGTGACTGTGAACAAAGTCACTGGAGAGACACTGAAGCTGGTGATATAGAAGTCTTTATTTAGCACAACAAGTAGGCATCATTGTAGAGACACTCTCAGTAGAGGCTCACAAACCCAAAGGTACATCACATCTTTATAATCTTTAAGATCAGTGACAATATCAGGTGATTCAATACAATTTCAACAGTTACAATGACATTGTTTACTTCAATACTTTGGGTTGACAAATGGTTCCCTTGAGACACACAGTGAAAGCATACTGTAATTGATGAGATACCTCCGAAGGTCCAAATGTCTTTGGGAAAAACTAACACAAATATTCTAAAACATGACGACAGACAGCCGGACACCCAAAATTAATGCTGTCAGGACTGTACTTGAATACACAAATATGGTAAATACACAAAAAACTTGATAGCCTATACCTGTGACCATGTTGATATGCTAAATAACAACATCCATCTGGTCTGCCAGCTTGCACTAAAATCACAATGGTGCAAATAATTTAGCCATGTTGCTGGTTTGATGCAATCCAATTAACACAAAGCCATTGTTTTAATGTTTGGATCTTGCATATGCAATCTCTTAGTCTATGGAGCAGCTTGTGCTTTTAACTTTAATTTACTGCTTGATAATCTACAAAAAAAATGAAGACTAATTGAAAGCTTCCTGAACTTATTGACATTTACAATAAGAACTGTCTGAATTAGTATATGCTTTATTCACATAATTCCAGAATGTTCCCCAACACAGGGCACTTAAACATTGAGTTATTCCATTTTAGAATTTTAGGTCTATGTGTCTTAATTTTAACATTACTTTATAAAATTATAATATCCCAACTCCTTCATACAATTTAAATTTCAACTTACAAATCAACATAAGTCCAAACTTCTTCCCTCCAACCAGATACGTGGTCACACACAAATTTTAATAAACTTTTTTTTTAAAGTGTCCTTTATCCACGTGATACCTTCCCCATTTTCTGAACAGCTATTTCCATAATTTGGATACAGATGCTTTCACCATTTTTGGCTTTCTTCTGCAACTATCAAGGTGGTACTAGGGAATGAAGCACTGTATTCTCTGTACACCAGTGAGTATCAAATAAGCTCTTTCAACTAAAGTATGAATTAGTTTATCTTAAAAATTCCACTAGACAAAACCAATGTCAACCTCAGAACATCAATGACCTGTTGAGATGCTAGTCATTCCCAACATCATGGATTGAATCTCTCAAACTAGTCCATTTATTTCTGATTTATGTTCTATCATGTGACCTAATATGAAAAGCTCACTCAACCAATCCACATGACCTACAATAGTATTGGTTACAGTCAAATGCAAAATCATTCCAGCATCCACATGGAAATTATATAAATACTGAATATAGAACATGATATGTATGTCAATGCAACTTGCATTAGTGATAACTGACCAAAGCTCTTTCAGCCATGATTAATTTGACAGTCATTTGTGCAGCTCTTCACTCTGCAAAAACAGTCACGAACTTTACACATCTGCACCCTTATTAAGGAGTTTGTACATAGTCCCAGTGAACCATGCAGTTTTCCTCTGGACGCTCTCTTTCCTCCCACAGACCACAGAGAGGAGAGACAGAGAAATACATTTAATATGGAAAAGTTTGAGTCATAATTAGTATCTGAACAAAGTGTTGACGTTATACACAACTTCACCATATATTGGAATTTAATGCCACAGAGGTTTTGAGACTGGGTATAGTGAATTACATAGGCTAATGCCTAGGTTTCTGGCAAAGGTCATAAGTGCCTTCATTTTGCAGCAATTTACTCTATATATTGAAAGCCATGTTGCACATAAGGGAAAATGAAGGGGAGCACTTTCCCTTCTGTGCTTCTGTGGAAGGAAACGGATTTTTGTGTTTGAATCTACTAACAGCAATTTCAAATCTGCATTTATCATCAGTCCATACCTTGTCTTCCTCCTGTCACCAACCATCACAGCATCAAACTTTAAAAGTAGAAAAAGTGATCACAAAATAAGTATAAGAAAAACATACATGAATGAAATACCCTATTTCAAAAAACAGATAACCAATAATCCTTGCATATTTCTTTACTGCCTGATAACCTCCTGCTTTTATCTTCTCTTGCAATTGCCACCCAGTAAATTTATTATGGTTGGTAGAAAACTGCTGACTTTTAGTGAGGCTGATCTTGCACAACTCTGGATCTAAAGAGCCTCACTGCATGGCAGAACGCCAGTGAAAAATAAATGTACTTGTTTATGCAGGGGTGGGAGAATTTTTTTTTTTATTTCCTCAGGAAGTGCAGCAGGTTAGTACCCTATATACCAAAACAATATTTCATAATTCTTGACAACCTGTTGGATTTCTGAACTGCTACAAGTCCCTACACAGCACACTGCAAACTAAAGCAGAGCCATGAGACCACCATTCCACACTTGCATGACAGTGGTCTGTTTCTACTTCGACATTTGAGATACGAATGCTGTATCATGTTGAGTTAACTGTAGGAAATGGAATTGATCACCACTTTCATATTAGATCCAAGCAAAATCCTTTGTCAATTTGCTCCCAGAATTTTCCATGCTGCTTGACAATACATCATTTTAGTGGGCTTCCCAATTTACCAAAAATATCATTAGTTATGTCCATCAGACTTTCTCTGTATGTTGCACACAAAACCCTTATCATGATCTCTGGCAAGTAGTTACTTGCACTATTTATCCCTAACTTGCTAGAAACACACCAGTGTTATACTTGGACCAGATACCACACTATGCTCTCTAACAATTATGTGAACTAACAATATCTGAACTAGTGGTTGCGAATATGAATCCACTTTCATATCAGATCATCTTTTCCTCCTGCACTGCTTATTCAGACCGCAATTCCCTGTCAACTAAAAGAAAACTGAACAGTAGGAAAGGAATAGGGGTGTGTGAAGTGGGTGGGGGGGGGGGCTGAGAAGGAAGAAATCCCATCCATTCATGTAACAAAACCCTTATAAAAATCAAAAATATGAACGATTACATATGACCCAGAAGACAAGTTACACATATATGACCTTCAATTGTTTCTGTCTTGTTTTAAGGCCATGAGGCCATAAGATATACGAGCATCAAGCCTGTTCCACCATATAATCATGATTGATCCAAATTTCATCTCAGCCTCAATCTCCTGCCTTTGCCTCGTAGCTCTTCATGCCCTGACCAATCAAGTTTCTATCAACCTCTGCCTTAAATAGGCATAAAGATGTGGCCTCCACAGCTGCCTGTGGCAAAGAATGCCAGACTCACCACTCTAGCTAAACAAATTCCTCCTCATCTCCATTTAAAAAGTATACCCATTTATTCTGAGGCTGTGTACTCTGGTCTTAGATTGTCCCACCATAAGAAACATCCTCTCCACATTCTCTCTATCAAGGCCTTTCACCATTTGATAGGTTTCAATTAAGTCACCCCTCACTGTTCTGAATTCTTGTGAATACAGACCCAGATCCATCAAACACTCCTCAAATGACAAGCTATTCAGCCCTGGAATCATTTTTGTGAACCACCTTTGAACCCTCTCCAGTTTCAGTACATCCTTTCTAAGATAAGGTGCCGAAACCTGCTCACAAAACCCCAACTAAGGCCTCACTAGTGCTTTATAAAGTTTCAGCATTACATCCTTACTTTTATATTCTAATCCTCTTAAAATGAATGCTAACATCGCACTTGCCTCCTCACCATAGATTCAACCTACAAATTATCCTTTAGGGAATCCTGCACAAAGACTCTCAAATCCCTTTGCACCTCAGTTTTTTATATTTTCTCTCCATTTAGAAAATAGTCAACCCTTTCATTTATTCTACCAAAGTGCTACAGTCCTCTATAACCTCTCTAGTTCCTCAAAACTACCTGCCCCTCCTGTTGCAGATGATATCTTCATATCATTTGCAAACTTTACAACAAAGCCATCATCCAAATCATTGACATAAAACGTAAAAAGAATTGGTCACAGCACAGACCCCTGTGGAACACCACTAGTCACCAGCAGCTAGCCAGAAAAGGCTCCCTTTATTCCCACTCTGTCTCCTGCCAATCAACCAGTGCTTTATCCATGCCAGAATCTTTCCTGTAATACCATGGGCTTGTAGCTTGTTAAATAGCCTCATGAGTGGCACCTTGTCAAAGGCCTTCTGAAAATCCAAGTACACAACATCAACTGATCTCATTTGTCTATTCTGCTTGTTATTTCTTCAAAGAATTCCAACCGATTTGTCAGGTTTGGTTTTCCCTTGACGAAACCATGCTGACTCCAGCCTATTTTATCATGTGCCTCCAAGTATCCTGAGACCTCACCCTTAATAATCAACAACCACTAAGATCAGACTAACTGGCTTATCATTTCCTTTCTTCTGCCTCTCTCCCTTCTTGAAGAATGGAGTGACATTTTCAATTTTCCAGTCTTCCGGAACCATCCCAGAATCTAGTGATTCTTGGAAGATCATTACTAATGGCTCCACAATCACTTCAGCCACTTCTGTCAGACCTCTTGGGGTGTACACCACCTGATCCAGATGACTTATTCACCTTCAGTTCTTTCAGTTTCCCAAGAACCTTCTCTCTAGTTATGGCAACTTGACACACCTCATGCCCCCGACACCTGGAACTACCACCACACTGCTAGTGTTTTCCAGTGAAGACTGATGCAAAATACTTATTCAGTTCATCTGCCATTTCACTGTCCCCCATTTCTACCACAGCACTTCCAGCAGTCTGATATCCACATCCACTTCTCTTTTACACTTTATGCATCTGAAGAAACTTTTGGTATCTCCTTTAATCTTACTGGTTAGCTTACTTTCATATTCCGACCTTTAACTTCTTAATGACTTTCTTAGCTGCCTTCTGTTAGTTTTTAAAAGTTTCCCAATCCTCCAACTTTCCACTAATCTTTGCTCTATTATATGCACTCTCTTTGGTTTTTTTATGTTGCCTTTAACTTCTCTTGTTAGCCACAGTTGTGTCATCTTGCCTTGAGAATACTTCTTCCTCTTTGGGATGTATATATCCTATGCCTTCCGAATTGCTTCCCGAAATTCCAGCTATTGCTGCTCTGCCGTCATCCCTGCCAGTGTTCATTTTCAATCAATTTTGGCCAACTCCTCTCATGCCTCTGTATTCCCTTTACTCTACTGTAATACTAATATGTCTGACTTTAGCTTCTTCTCAAATTTCACTGTGATCACTTTTGCCAAAGGGTTCTTTTACCTTAAGCTCTCTAATCAATTCTAGTTCATTGCACAACACAGACCAGAATACCTGATCCTCTAGTGAGGTCAACCATAAGCTGCTCTAAAAAGCCATCTTATCGACACTCCGGAATCTCCCCCTCCTGGAATTCAGTACCAACCTGATTTTCCCAATCTACTTGCATATTAAAGTCCCCCATGACTGTTGTAACATTGCTGTTTTAGTATGCACTTTCTGTCTCCCATTGTAATTTGAAGACAACATCATTACTATTGTTTGGGGGTTTGTATACAACTTCCATCAGGGTCTTAAGCATTACTAAAACACAATCCAAACCTCTGCTGTTCTGTGTGGAGTTTGCATGCTCTTTCTTTGATTGCATCAGTTTCTCTGGGCACACCAGTATCCTCCTACATCCCAAAGACATGCAAGTTACCAGATTCATTGACCAAATTGCTCCTAGTGTGTAGATGACTGGCAGAATCTGATGGATCCAATGAGAATGTGAGGGCAAAATGAGATTAATGTAGAGTTAGTACAAATGGATGGCAGATGGTTGGTGTTGTCTTGGTGGGCTGAGAGGCCTGCTTCTGTGCTGTAAACTTCTATGATTCTAAGGAAAGTACGGTACATGTTTAACCGGGAACTAGTTGACATCAGCAAGCAGAGGACTAATAGGAGGAAACATGTCATGGTTGAAAATGAGGCAGAGATATGGTACTTGTCCAAGCTTTGGAAGACAGAAGAAGAGGTCAGCCATGAGTTTATTTTGGACTTGTCAAGTCTAGAGGTAAACCATCTGCTTTTAGCCCTCATTAAGCTAAGATACAGGAGGATCAGAACAATATTATGAGGTTGAAAACAGACTTCATTGTCATGTTTCCAGTGGATCCACTGTGCTGAAATTAGGTACAATATGATGAAAAGATATTGTTTAGAGTTTATGTTCAGGAATTTTATTTCCAGGGAAAATTTTATTGTCTCCTTGGACACAGTGTACATCAAAAACTTAAATGCTAATTATGATACATCCAAATGATTCTTCAATAAACCACCCTCTATTAAGAATTGGAAATGTAGTTACCGACATTTGATTGCACAACTTTCAGCTTATATTCACAATTTCTCAAATTAAAAGAAACCCATGTCAGCATACCTAAGAAGTATACAGCAACAAGGCTGGGGCTGAAAAGCGGCAAGCTTGTGGAAAAAGTCACCTGTAACAAAGATTATATCCACCTTCCATTGCCCAAGGAAAGGCCTCAGCCTGAAACATCAACTCTTTATTCCTTTCCATAGATGCTGCCTGACCTGCTGTGTTCCTCCAGCATTTTGTGTGTGTAACTCTGGATTTCCAGCATCTGCAGAATCTCTTTTACCTAGTTCTTATTTACCCAGGTGGATGCAACATTTAAGAAAAAAACTTGAAACTATTAATACTGCTTGAGCAACTTGCATATCCACCTCAAGCTAAATATATACTATCCTCAACCAGGAACAGGGAAGGTCATCACTTCCAAATTTTCCCTCAAATAAACCATAGTAATTTAGAATGAAAAATTAACCAAAAAAATCTCAACAAACCTATTTTCAGATGAAGTACCTTTATTAGCAAAATGTTTCACCAAACTTAACTCATGATATTAGATGCTGACTAATTGGTATAGCTGCAGTATTTTTATTGTTATGTATTTTAAATACCAATATTTGAGATTTTCTTATTGCATCCTTGATTAATAAACTTGATTTTCAAACAATTGTTCACAGTACATTTCTTCTCCATCTTATCTGTTACTACTCTGCCTTCTAAAGCAAAAAAAAGTTACTAAAACACAATTTATGTTTAGGTACACTAAAGTATGAAAATCAGTTAAGTATTTTGTTCACATTAGCAGGATTCCAGCGAGTGGATTTAACAAAATGTTTTTGCTCACAGAACAGCCACTCGCTGGATGTTTTTTTTGTTTTTGGAACCGTTCTTTGTAAGCTCCAGAGTCTGTTGTGCGTAAAAATCCCAGGAGATCAGCAGTTTCTGAGATACTCAAATCACGCTGGGTGGCACCTAATTAATTAGCTTGTTTATTTTGGCTTTTTTCTTGAAGATGTGCCGGACGCACTCCAGCTAGCACTGCACCACAGTACCTAACACTCTAGTACCCCAGAACTGGGTGTCTTTTAACAAATACAGTCAACTACGAAGACCACAGAGTCTTATTCCACCAATATGTTCATTTTCCTGAGTTTACCATAAACATGGGAATACTTTGATATCTGAACCTTCTTTTAAAAAATTCTGCAAAAATAATGGTAATGATTTCTCTCACAAAATCAGTGAGAGGATCTGTGCTGGGTCTATTGTTATTTGTCATCTATATCAATGATCTGGATGATAATGTGGTAAGTTGGATCAGCAAATTTGATGATGATACAAAGATTGGAGGTGTAGTGGACAGTGAAGAAGGTTTTCAAAGCTTGCAGAGGGATTTGGACCAGCTGGAAAAATGGGCTGAAAAATGACAGATGGAGTTTAATACAGACAAGTGTGAGGTATTGCACTTTGGAAGGACAAACCAAGGTAGAACATACAAGGTAAATGGTAGGGCACTGAGGAGTGCAGTAGAACAGCGGGATCTGGGAATACAGATACAAAATTCCCTAAAAGTGGCGTCACAGGTAGATAGGGTCGCAAAGAGAGCTTTTGGCACATTGGCCTTTATAAATCAAAGTACTGAGTATAAGAGTTGGAATGTTATGGTGAGGTTGTATAAGGCATTGGTGAGGCCGAATTTGGAATATTGTGTACAGTTTTGGTCACCAAATTACAGGAAGGATATTAATAAGGTTGAAAGAGTGCAGAGAAAGTTTACAAGGATGTTGCCAGGACTTGAGAAACTGAGTTACAGAGAAAGGTTGAATAGGTTAGAACTTTATTCCCTGGAGCGTAGAAGAATGAGGGGAGATTTGATAGAGGTATATAAAATTATGATGGGTATAAATAGAGTGAATGCAAGCAGGCTTTTTCCACTGAGGCTAGGGGAGAAAAAAACCAGAGGACATGGGTTAAGGGTGAAGGGGGAGAAGTTTAAAAGGAACACTGGGGGGGCTTCTTCACACAGAGAGTGGTAGGAGTGTGGAATGAGCTGCCAGATGAAGTGGTAAATGCAGGCTCACTTTTAACATTTAAGAAAAATTTGGACAGGTACATGTATGAGAGGTGTATGAAGGGATATGGTCCAGGTGCAGGACAGTGGGAATCGGCAGAAAAATGGTTCGGTACAGCCAAGGGCCAAAGGGCCTGTTTCTGTGCTGTAATGTTCTATGGTAAATGGGCAAGACCCTCAATTCATTAGCACAGATAATGAAATCACTAACTGAGATAAACTGCACCATTTCATGGTACACATATTTTCTATTAATACCACAAAGATAGATATTGACATGTTAACTTACTTACAAATAAAAAATTGAAAATTCTTCTGATTTTTGATGTATGATTCTGGCAAAGGATAACCAAAGACCAAAGTATTACAACAAAAAAATTTCACTGAGAGATTGGCTGTTGGATGGGAACATCTGTCTGTTTCACAAGTTCGATAAAGTATAATATAAAAAGTTCTACATTTAATAACTATGCTCCAATGAATGCACCTTGTCATGAACATAGAAAGTTTGGTTACTCTTAAAAATCCATATAATAACAAATAAAATGCAATTATAAGGACAACTTTTGAATCAAGGAAAGGATTTTAGCTTTTATGTGCTATTTTATGATGAAAAATGGACGATGATTTCATATTAAATTAGCTACAAAGTTGTCTGGCTTACAGTGACGTGGAAACTCTGCATGATATAACAACAAACAGAAATTCACATTCTATGCGTAAATGAACTTGTTATTAATATGCTAGCATAAAATTGACCCATAAATGCAAAAAAACTAGGGAAATTGTGGGTTTTATTTGTTTATAACCTATCCTAGTTAAAATCACTTTTGTTAGCATAAATTATTTGCCACTACTGCAAAATCCAGCAATGACATTGAGCAGGACTACTACTTACAAATCCTGTCCCTGCACAACAAAAAACAACTTTTTTCATAATACCTGCTCTTATATTTTTTTAAAAAAGCAACCAACTCAGTCCCTCTTCATTTTTTCCCCATTGGAACTTGTTTTGAGATTTCTGCTGCACCCAAATTATCATAATTTTCTTTACAAGTTAAGACAATGACTCAGAGGTATCCTGCTTAGGGATAGCTGTCAGAGAATGATGGCTTGCATTTAAGCAGTGGCAGGTTTGTTCAGGGCTCCAGATAAAAAGACACTCCACAGTTCAATGCTGATTTGACTGGTAGCATAATTTTCTTAGACTATTTGCAGATGCAGGGAGTTATCAATCCGAACAGACACACAATCCAGGTCTAGTGTCACTTCTCCTCATTATGTTAATGGTTAATACATGCAAATGAAAACATTCCAGCAATTTGATTCCTTTGGAGATAGTTTGCATATTGTCTTAACCATAATGACAGCACACTTTTTTCAGTGTCGATTAATGCAAGGGTAGTTAGTTCATTTTTATCTGCAAGGGTTCACTTCTGCAGCTATCGGAATGTTGCTACATTTTTTGGACTAATTATGATTCAGGTACCATAAGCAGATTTTTTACGCTATTGGTGTTTTTCTTAATTAAGAAACAAATGAATTCTCCTCAGCACAGCCAGAACAACAGGATGTGATGCCAGAGGCCAGGCACATATTTCTTAATTGAAGTCACTTCATTGTCAGTTTTTTTAATGAAGGCACAATCTAAATGGATATCAAAAAAAGCTGCTGGAAAAAATCCAGCTTTTTTATATAAAAAAGAAAAAGAAAGATAATGAGCTGGAAACAGATACTAGTTGGCAACCTCAGAGTTACACCTACAATTCTGACTAATGTAACCTAGTTCTTATCAGCAGGAATGTGAGTGACTTAACATTGCAGAATGACAATAACTTCATTAATTCTTCACCCACTGAGTTCACCCTACGTTTGGAACTTTATTCCATCAATCTTTGATGCTCTAACCTCCCAAATGGCAATGTCTGGGGATGGAGGAAGAGGGAAGGCTACATAACAAGCAGAGATGGAAATATCACCCTTTGATTATGCTACCATTCCAAAGATTGTCACACGTGACAGTGTTCTCAAAACCCCTTTTTACTCCTGGCAACTGCTTCTTGTACTTGATCACAAAAGGGGAAGGTGTTAGGAGTAAAAAAAGAACAGAAAACCCAGGCAGTGCCAGCCCAGTGCTGCCTGACACCGAGCAGATAATGACCTTTTTGTCCTTCAGGTTTGCCTACCAGGCCCCACTCTATCACAGAAGTGAAATCATCTGATTCCAAACTAACTGACAACTGCTTCTGATGGTGGCAAGCCAGACATCAATCAATCAGTTTTTATCAAAGCTGGTCTCAGTTTTTCAGTTTTGCTCATCTTATCATCTGACCCAGTTGTAGCCAGGCCTCAGAAGCTTAAAGAACTTGATGTGAAATATGCATCTGTTTGCCTGAGATTCATTTTCTCTCTCTCTCTCTGTGAATGGAGAAAACAGTTTTTGCAAATGGTTAATGCTGTCTTAAGAATTATTATGGTCCCAGTTTTCTTATTTATTGCACTATTAAAATGACAAAAGAAGTGGCAAGAGTCTAACTCACTTCACAAAACTGGAGATCAAGTGAGGCTAAGTTTAGATAGACTTGTGGAATAGTGCATAAATTAAGGCAAAAGCCTTTCTCACAAATTTGTAAGCATTCCAGTAATAATTTTTAGGCTATCCCCTGGCAAAATTTGCTTACTATCATGTACTCACTGTTAGCTGGGGAAGTAGTAATGAAGATTGTTTAGTTAGTGGTCATACTACTTCCAACTTTCCATAAGGTAGTGTGAATTTGTTCGCTTCATTTCCATACCCAGGAATAAATATAGATTTATTAAGGAAAGTTACAGTAAATTCACATAACAATTGCTAACAGTACATTGGGGAATTGTTCAATGTGGTATTAGTCATAATAGAATGTACACAATAGCTATCTGCTTACAATCTCATTTAGATTACAAGTCCAGAATCTAGCAAAAACACCTTGCAGTCACTGGGAAACTGATCTTTCCCTATAAGTGCAGTTTTAGTAGCCGTTAAACACAAAGAAAACCAGTTCACTTTGGTTAAGTTTGAGCAGGAAAAAAACACCATCTGCCAGGGTATGTGGAACTAAAGGTACTGCCAAATAGAAGAAAAAAGTGTATAAAGTTTAGATTAATGAAAGTGTCTGAGCTTCAAAATGAAACCCCACCAATTCAATTGCATTGAATCTTCAGGAAAGAAACTAGACATTCACATAATTCAAACAAAGCTAAGGCAGTCAATCTCAGCTTAATTCTGAACCAATGCTCTACATTAATTGTCAGTTTTAATTTAAAATATGTCTCAACTATTTCAAGCTCAACACTCCAGAAGCCAAAAATCTTTAATTAGAGCCAAAAGCTGATGCTTAGAATTTGCAGTTTCCTTCATTAGGTGCACAGAACTTTTAAAAAATTGTATCATTTCTCCTATTTTCTCTCCAAATATCTGCATATATGTGTACAAGATTCAGGGAATTTTCACCAAAAGGTTAGATACTCTTTAAATTTTAGAATTGTTACTTTTAATGCTTTCTATTTACAACCCAATTATAATCAAATAAACTATGTCCCTAACCCCCACACAAAAAAATCTTGAAACTGCAAACATATTATTCTTGACCGTCAAAGAAGTAGCATGTCACCAGAGATAAAATATTGTAAATTATAATACTAAATTTTGGAATCGTATTGTTCATCCTACATTATGCAGAACATAATTTGATTCATAAATAACTACTTTTAAAAAGCTTTTCTTCATTTTGTTAATTGATCCATTGAATTTAGCACAGGGAGAAACAGGTTAGCTCAAATTTAAGATTACAATAAGACACATTAAGGAAGTTGGTTTCTAAAAGATATTATTCAATTTACAGATACTGGATCTTTTCCAATCTGTAAAGTCCTTTTGATTGATTTTTATGCCACCCTGTGAATCCTTGAGGAGGGACAAGCTGGCAAAATCAAGGCTACAACTGATCACATATTTAATGCTTTTAAATGAAGTCAACACAATAACTGCTACTCATGTCACCCAATTATCTTAACACAAAAATATATCAGCTCAGTCACAATCCCAATTATCAAAATCTCGTTCTTCTGAAACTGACATAGAGCCAATGATCTGTAGATAAACATGTTTCAGGGTCCTTGTGATTATGAAACTTCCAGAACAGTAAAATCTAAAGAAAATGAAGAATAATTTCCGGAACACTGCAATGAGGAATAATAAGCAACATAATGGAAACAATATTTTTAAATTTTTCTTTCAGTGCTTGTTATAAATATATAATAGCCAGAGTAAAAGGCTGCTTAATTGAATTATGTAGTTGGAGGTAGGAAAGCATGTCATGAAACCTTCAGAAATACCTCCAATCTAAAATAAAATATTGTAATATGTGACTTTGCAGCTTTAAGCCTGGGATGTTAACGGATGAAAAGAACATAGATGGCAAAAAAAAGACATCTTTTCAGGATGCCCTCTGGAGATCAATGCTTGAACCTAATCATCTCTGTTGTAATTATACCTTGCAACAACTTAACCTACCAGTACATTTGTAAAATATCTGGTCATCTGATTGAATAGTTTACATTTGTATTTTGAATCGAAACTCCCAGTTGTTTAATTAGATCGTTGCCGTTTTAACAGAAAACTTTCTGTTA